>NC_047041.1:21983375-22601049 GCF_011762595.2 Tursiops truncatus
ATCTACACGTGGAAAAACTCCTACAGAACACCTATGATTCGCTGGCAGAAGACCTCAGACATCCAAAAGGCAAGAAAATCCCACGTACCTAGGTAGGCCCAAAAAGAAAAGAATAACAGAGAGAAAAGAATAGGGACGGGACTTGCACCAGTGGAAGGGAGCTTTGAGAAACGGTTTTACACACAACTAGGCAGCCCCTTCGCAGGCGGAGACTGCGGTGGACGGAGGGGGGGAGCTTCTGTGCACGGAGGAGAGCACAGCAACAGGGGTGCGGAGGGCAAAGCGGAGAGACTCCCGCCACAGAGGATCGGTGCCGACCAGCACTCACAGCCCGGGACAATTGTCTGCCTTACCTGCGGGCAGGAAGGGCTGGGAGGCTGAGGCTCGGGCTTGGTCGGAGCGAAGGGAGAGGACTGGGGTTGGCGGCGTGAACACAGCCTGCAGGGGGTTAGTGCACCACGGCTAGCTGGTAGGGAGTCCGGGGAAAAAGTCTGCAGGTGCCGAAGAGGCAAGAGATTTCCTTGCTCTTTGTTTCCTGGTTCGGGAGGGGAAAGAGGATAACAGAGCACCGCTTAAAGGAGCTCCAGAGACGGGCACGGGCCACGGCTAACAGCACGGACCCCAGAGACGGGCAGGAGACGCTAAGGCTGCTGCTGCCGCCACCAAGAAGCCTGTGTGCGAGCCAAATCACTCTCCAACCTCCTTCTGGGAATCTGTGAAGCTCGACACTGCAGGGACCCGGGATTCCAAGGAAATCTTCCCCAGGAGAATGCACGGCACGCCTCAGCTGCGTGCAACGTCCCGCTTGGCTCTGCCGCCTCAGGCTCGCCCTGCATCCACACCCCTCCCTCCCCCAGCTGAGTGACCCAGAGTCCCCGAATCACACGGCTCCTTTAACCTCGTCCTGTCTGAGCAAAGAACAGACGCCCTCCGGTGACCTACATCAGAGGTGGGGCCAAATCCAAGCTGAAACCAGGAAGCTGTTGAACAAGAGGAGAAAGGGAAATCTCTCCCAACAGCCTCAGAGCAGCGGATTAAATCTCCACAATTCAACTTGATGTACCCTTGCATCTGTGGAATACCTGAATAGACAATGAATCATCCCAAACTGAGAAAGTGGACTTTGAGAGCAAGATTTATTATTTTTTCCCCTTTTCCTCTTTTTGTGATTGTGTATGTCTATGCTTCTGTGTGAGATTTGTCTCTATAACTTTGCTTTCACCATTTGCCCCAGGGTTCTGTCCGTCCGGTTCTTTTTACTTTTTAGAAAAAAAATTTTTTTTCTTAATAACTATTTTTTATTTTAGTAACTTTATTTTATTTTATCCTCTTTCTTTCTTTCTTTCTTTCTACCTTTGCTCCCTTTTATTCTGAGACTGTGTGGATGAAAGTCTCTTGGTGCTACAGCCAGGAGTCAGTGCTGTGCCTCTGAGGTGGGAGACGCAACTTCAGGAGCCTGGTCCACAAGAGACCTCCCAGCTACATGTAATATCAAACAGCAAAAATCTCCCAGAGATCTCCACCTAAACACCAACACCCAGCTTCACTCAACGACCAGCAAGATACAGTGCTGGACATCCTATGCCCAAACAACTAGCAAGACAGGAACACAACCCCACCCATTAGCAGAGAGGCTGACAAAAATCAAATAAGTCCACAGACACCCCAAAACACACCAACAGACGTGGACCTGCCCATCAGAAAGACAAGATCCAGCCTCATCCACCAGAACACAGGTACCAGTCCCCTACACAGGAAGCCTACACAACCCACTGAACCAACCTTAGCCACTGGGGACAGACACCAAAAACAACGGGAACTACAAACTTGCAGCCTGCAAAAAGGAGACCCCAAACACAGTACGATAACCAAAATGAGAAGACAGAAAAACACAGCAGATGAAGGAGCAAGATAAAAACCCACCCAGACCTAATAAATGAAGAGGAAATAGGCAGTCTACCTGAAAAAGAATTCAGAATAATGATGGTAAAGATGATCCAAAATCTTGGAAATGGAATAGACAAAATGCAAGAAACAGTTAACAAGGACCTAGAAGAACTAAACATGAAACAAGCAACGATGAACAACACAATAAATGAAATTAAAATACTCTAGAAGGGAACAATAGCAGAATAACTGAGGCAGAAGAACGGATAAGTGATCTGGAAGATAAAATAGTGGAAATAACTACTGCAGAGCAGAATAAAGAAAAAAGAATGAAAACAACTGAGGACAGTCTCAGAGATCTCTGGGACAATATTAAATGCACCAACATTTGAATTATAGGGGTTCCAGAAGAAGAAGAGAAAAGAAAGGGACTGAGAAAATATTTGAAGAGATTATAGTTGAAAACTTCCCTAATATGGGAAAGGAAATAGTTATTCAAGTCAGGAAGCACAGAGAGTCCCATACAGGATAAATCCAAGGAGAAGCACGCCAAGACACATATTGAACAAACTGTCAAAAATTAAATACAAAGGAAACATATTAAAAGCAGCAAGGGAAAAACAACAAATAACACACAAGGAAATCCCATAAAGTTAACAGCTGATCTTTCAGCAGAAAATCTGCAAGCCAGAAGAGACTGGCAGGACATATTTAAAGTGATGAAGGAGAAAAACTTACAACCAAGATTACTCTACCCAGCAAGGACCTCATTCAGATTTGATGGAGAAATTAAAAGCTTTACGGACAGGCAAAAGCTGAGAGGGTTCAGCACCACAAAGCCATCTTTACAACAAATGCTAAAGGATCTTCTCTAGGCAAGAAACATAAGAGAAGGAAAAGACCTGCAAAAACAAACCCAAAACAATTAAGAAAATGGGAATAGGAACATACATATCGATAATTACCTTAAATGTAAACGGATTAAATGCTCCCACCAAAAGACACAGACTGGCTGAATGGATACAAAAACAAGACCCATATATATGCTGTTACAAGAGACTCACTTCAGACCTAGAGAAACATACAGACTGCAAGTGAGGGGATGGAAAAAGATATTCCATGCAAATAGAAACCAAAAGAAAGCTGGAGTAGCAATTCTCATATCAGACAAAATAGACTTTAAAATAAAGACTATTAGAAGACACAAGGAAGGACACTACATAATGATCAAGGGATCGATCCAAGAAGAAGATATAACAATTATAAATATTTATGCACCCAACATAGGAGCACCTCAATACATAAGGCAAACACTAACAGCCATAAAAGGGGAAATCAACAGTAACACAATCATAGTAGAGGACTTTAACACCCCACTTTCACCCATGGACAGATCATCCAAAGGAAAATAAATAAGGAAACACAAGCTTTAAATGTTACATTAAACAAGATGGACTTAATTGATGTTTATAGGACATTCCGTCCAAAAACAACAGAATACACATTTTTCTCAAGTGCTCATGGATCATTCTCCAGGATAGATCATATCTTGGGTCACAAATCAAGCCTTGTTAAATTTAAGAAAATTGAAATTGTATCAAGTATCTTTTCCGACCACAACACTATGAGACTAGATATCAATTACAGGAAAAGATCTGTAAAAAATACAAACACGTGAAGGCTAAACAATACACTACTTAATAATGAAGTGACCACTGAAGAAATCAAAGAGGAAATCAAAAATACCAAGAAACAAATGATAATGGAGACATGACGACCCAAAACCTATGGAATGCAGAAAAGGCAGCTCTAAGAGGGAAGTTTATAGCAATACAATCCTACCATAAGAAACAGGAAACATCTCAAATAAACAACCTAACCTTGCACCTCAAGCAATTAGAGAAAGAAGAACAAAAAAATCCCCAAAGTTAGCAGAAGGAGAGAAATCATAAAGATCAGATGAGAAATAAATGAAAAAGAAATGAAGGAAATGATAGCAAAGATCCATAAAACTAAAAGCTGGTTCTTTGGGAAGATAAATAAAATTGATAAACCATTAGCCAGATTCATCAAGAAAAAAAGGGAGAAGACTCAAATCAACAGAATTACAAATGAAAAAGTAAAAATAACAACTGACACTACAGAAATACAAAGGATCATGAGAGATTCCTACAAGCAACTGTATGCAAATAAAATGGACAACCTGGAAGAAATGGACAAATTCTTAAAAATGCACCACCTGCCAAGACTGAATCAGGAAGAAATAGAAAATATGAACAGACCAATCACAAGCGCTGAAACTGAAACTCTGATTAAAAATCTTCCAAGAAACAAAAGCCCCTGACCAGATAGCTTCACAGGCGAATTCTATCAAACATTTAGAGAAGAGTTAACACCTGTCCTTCTCAAACTCTTCCAAAATATAGCAGAGGGAGGAACACTCCCAAACTCATTCTACGAGGCCACCATCACCCTGATACCAAAACCAGACAAGGATGTCACAAAGAAAGGAAACTGCAGGCCAATATCACTGATGAACATAGATGCAAAAATCCTCAACAAAATTCGAGCAAACAGAATCCAACAGCACATTAAAAGGATCATACACCATGATCAAGTGGGGTTTATTCCAGGAATGCAAGGACTCTTTAATATATGCAAATCAATCAATGTGACACACCATATTAACAAATTGAAGGAGAAAAAACATATGGCATCTCAATAGATGCAGAGAAAGCTTTTGACAAAATTCAACACCCATTTATGATAAAAACCCTGCAGAAAGTAGGCATAGAGGGAACTTTCCTCAACATAATAAAGGCCATATATGACAAACCCACAGCCAACATCATCCTCAAAAAAAAAACTGAAAGCATTTCCACTAAGATCAGGAACCAGATAAGGTTACCCACTCTCACCACTCTTATTCAACATAGTTTTGGAAGTTTTAGCCACAGGAAACAGAGAAGAAAAGGAAATAAAAGGAATTCAAATCAGAAAAGAAGTAAAGCTGTCACTGTTTGTAGATGACATGATACTATACATAGAGAATCCCAAAGATGCTACCAGAAAACTACTAGAGCTAATCGATGAATTTGGTAAAGTAGCAGGATACAAAATTAATGTACAGAAATCTCTTGCTTTCCTATACACTAATGATGAAAAATCTGAAAGTGAAGTCAAGAAAACAGTCCCATTTACCATTGCAACAAAAAGCATAAAGTATCTAGGAATAAACCTACCTAAGGAGCCAAAAGACCTGTATGCAGAAAATTATAAGACACTGATGAAAGAAATTAAAGATGATACAAATAGATGGAGAGATATACTGTGTTCTTGGATTTGAAATATCACATTGTGAAAATGACTGTACTACCCAAAGGAATCTACAGATTCAATGCCATCCCTATCAAACTACCACTGGGATTTTTCACAGAACTAGAACAAAAAATTTCACAATTTGTATGGAAACACAAAATACCCCGAATAGCCAAAGCAATTTTGAGTACAAGAAATGGAACTGGAGGAATCAGGCTCCCTGACTTCAGACTATACTACAAAGCTACAGTAATCAAGACAGTATGGTACTGGCACAAAAACAGAAATATAGATCAGTGGAACTGGATAGAAAACCCAGAGATAAACCCACGCACATATGGTGACCTTATCTTTGATAAAGGAGGCAGGAATGTACAGTGGAGAAAGGACAGCCTCTTCAATAAGTGGTGCTGGGAAAACACCGACAGGTACATGTAAAAGTATGAGATTAGATCACTCCCTAACACCATACACAAAAATAAGGTCAAAATGGATTAAAGACCTAAATGTAAGGCCAGAAACTATCAAACTCTTAGAGGAAAACATAGGCAGAACACTCTATGACATAAATCACATCAAGATCCTTTTTGACCCACCTCCTAGAGAAATGGAAATAAAAACAAAAATAAACAAATGGAATCTAATGAAACTTCAAAGCTTTTGCACAGCAAAGGAAACCATAAACAAGACCAAAAGACAACCCTCAGAATGGGAGAAAATATTTGCAAATGAAGCAACTGACAAAAGATTAATCTCCAAAATTTACAAGCAGCTCATGCAGCTCAATAACAAAAAAACAAACAACCCAATCCAAAAATGGGCAGAAAAGCTAAATAGACATTTCTCCAAAGAAGATATACAGACTGCCAACAAACACATTAAAGAATGCTCAATAAAGACACAGACCTACTAGAGAATGGACTTGAGTGTACGGGGAGGGGGAAGGGTAAGCTGTGACAAATCAAGATAGTGGCATGTGCATATATACACTACCAAACGTAAAATAGATAGCTAGTGGGAAGCAGCCACATAGCACAGGGAGATCAGCTCGGTGCTTTGTGACCACCTAGAGGGGTGGGATAGGGAGGGTGGGAGGGAGGGAGACACAAGAGGAAAGAGATATGGGAACATATGTATATGTATAACTGATTCACTTTGTTATAAAGCAGAAACTAACACACCATTGTAAAGCAATTATACTCCAATAAAGATGTTAAAAATGTGATGAAATTACATTGTTTTTGGAAATCATTTATTCATTTAGTCAAAAGGTTGTTTTATGAAGTCCTCTGACAAACCTCTTAATATCTGTTCTTCACAGGTACTCAGCAGCTATAGTTTTTAAGATGACATCTCCCAGTGGTCGACTCCCAGGCACTGAACCGGCGGCCTTGCAGCTGAGACCCTGGCCACAATGGTGAGCTGGGAAGGGGCCAAATCTCCATTCCGACAGAGTAGTCTAAAAGGTATGACCACAGCACAAGAGGAATTCCCATCATCAGATCTAAGGGGTATATTTAAAGCCTTGCTCATGCCATGAAGCAAGGTGGTAAGAGGAGCTGAGAACCCCAAGAACTGACCTAGAAATGGTGCCAACATGGGAAGAAGTACCTGGCAAACCAGGCACAACACAGTGGTCCCAGGGATGGATGTTCCCGAGGCAAAAGCCTTGCCAAATACTGCTCTGAATTAACGTAGGCCTATAATGACAAAAATAATGATGATTAAAACCGTATTTTCCTAAGAGTTCATTATGTAGCAGGCACTGTGTTAGGTGCTTTACAAACATCACCTTTATTCCTCAGGACAGAATTGGAACATAATTTTCAGGTAAGGAAATGAGGCCAAGCCAAAGGACACAAGCGCTTTTCAAGCCTTTGCTGTGTCCTGTCAGGGGACCAAGCTCAACAGGGATGGGGAGGGGAGGAAACTGCTCCGAGCCAGAGGCACCGAGCTGCAGGACAGAGGTGTGAATGTATAATCCTGTTACCAGGGAATGAAGAACTGGAACCATTATTCCAACCTACCACATTTCCTATCAAACAATAAAGCCAGTAAGACCGTGAGCTTAAAGGCCCCCATTTAAGAAACATTGCTCTACACAAGGTGCTACTCAATACTAAGGTGATATAAAAGTAATTACCATAGCCAAAAATAAAAATGACTCATCTTCACTCTGTTCCCTGAGAGGGCAAAATGCTAGTTTATACAGAACTGACAGTTTTGTTTTGTTAAAAAAAGTAAGTTTCCATCTCCACAGAGAGGAGAATTTTGAAACATATAAAACCTGAATGCGGGGGAGCTTCGAAGCCGCGGAGGAGTGCACAGCAACGGGTGCGGAGGGCAAAGCGGGGAGATTCCCGCACAGAGGATCGGTGCCGACCGGCACTCACCAGCCCGAGAGGCTTGTCTGCTCACCCGCCGGGGCGGGCGGGGCTGCGAGCTGAGGCTCGGCTTTGGTCGGAGCGCAGGGAGAGGACTGGGGTTGGCGGCGTGAACACAGCCTTCCGGGGGTTAGTGCGCCACAGCTAGCCGGGAGGGAGTCCGGGGAAAAGTCTGCACCAGCCGAAGAGGCAAGAGACTTTTTCTTCCCTCTTTGTTTCCTGGTGCGTGAGGAGAGGGGTTTAACAACGCTGCTTAAAGGAACTCCAGAGACGGGCGCGAGCCGCGGCTAAAAGCGCGAACCCCAGAGACGGGCGCGAGCCGCGGCTGAAAACGCGGACCCCAGAGACGGGCGCGAGCCGCGGCTGAAAGCGCGGACTCCAGAGACGGGCGGGAGACGTTAAGGCTGCTGCTGCCGCCACCAAGGGGCCTGTGTGCGAGCACAGGTCACTCTCCACACCCCTCTTCCGTGGAGCCTGTGCAGCCCGCCACTGCCAGGAACCTGCCAGGTTGCAGGGACAACTTCCCCGGGAGAACGCACGGCGGGCCTCAGGCTGGTGCAAAGTCACGCCGGACTTTGCCGCCGCAGGCCCGCCCCGCACTCCGTGCCCCTCCCTCCCCGCCGGCCTCAGTGCGCCAGAACCCCCGAATCAGCGGCTCCTTTAACCCCGTCCCGTCTGAGCAAAAAACAGACGCCCTCCAGCGACCTACACACAGAGGCAGGGCCAAATCCAAAGCTGAGCCCTGGGAGCTGTGAGAACGAAGAAGAGAAAGGGAAATCTCTCCCAGCAGACTCAGAAGCAGCGGATTAAAGCTCCACAATCAACTTGATATACCCTGCATCTGTGGAATACATGAATAGACAACCAATCATCCCAAATTAAGGAAGTGGACTTTAGGAGCAAGATCTATGATTTTTTTCCCTATTCCTCTTTTTGTGAGTGTGTATGTGTATGCTTCTCTGTGAGATCTTGTCTGTATAGTCTTGCTTCCACCATTTGTCCTAAGGTTCTATCCGTCCATGTTTTTTTCTTAAAATTTTTTTCTTAATAATCAATTTTAATTTTAATAACGTTATTACACTTTTCTTTCTTTCTTTCTTTCTTTCTTTCTTTCTTTCTTTCTTTCTTTCTTTCTTTCTTTCTTTCTTTCTTTCTTTCCTTCCTTCCTTCCTTCCTTCCCTCCTTTAGACAACGAATCATCCCAAATTGAGGAGGTGGTCTCTGACAGCAAGATTTATGATTTTCCCCCTTTACCTCTTTTAGTGAGGGTGTATGTGTATGCTTCTGTGTAAGATTTTGTCTGTATAGCTTTGCTTCCAACATTTGTCCTAAGGTTCTATCCGTCCCTTTTTTTTTTTCAAATAAGAATTTTTAATTCAATAACTTTATTATACTTTATTTTATTTTTACTGTATCTTCTTTCTTTCTGTTTTTCCTTCTTTCCCTCCTTCCTTCCTTCCTCCCTCCCTCCCTCCCTCCTTTCTTTCCTTCTTGCCTTCTTTCCTTCTTTGCTTCTTTCTTTCTTCCTTCCTTCGTTCCCTCCTTTCCTTCTTTCTTTCCTCATACTTCTACTAATTCCCTCTACTTTTTGTCCCTTTTATTCTGAGCCGTGTGGATGAAAGGCTCTTGGTGCTCCAGCCAGGAGTCAGGGCTCTGCCTCTGAGGTAGGAGAGCCAACTTCAGGACATTGGTCCACAAGAGACCTCCCAGCTCCACATAATATCAAACGGCGAAAATCTCCCAGAGACCTCCATCTTAACACCAGCACCCAGCTTCACTCAACGACCAGCAAGCCACAGTGCTGGACAACCTATGCCAAACAACTAGCAAAACAGGAACACAACCCCGCCCATTATCAGAGAGGCTGCCTAAAATCATAATAAGGCCACAGACACCCCAAAACACACCACCAGACGTGAACCTGCCCACTAGAGAGACAAGATCCAGCCTCATCCACCACAACAGAGGCACTAGTCCCCTCCACCAGGAAGCCTACACAACCCACTGAACCAACCTTAGCCACTGGAGACAGACATCAAAAACAGCGGGAACTACGAACCTGCAGTCTGCAAAAAGGAGACCCCAAACAGTAAGATAAGCAAAATGAGAAGACAGAAAAACACACAGCAGATGAAGGAGCAAGATAAAAATGCACCAGACCTAACAAATGAAGATGCAATAGGCAGTCTACCTGAAAAAGAATTCAGAATAATGATAGTAAGGATGATCCGAAATCTTGGAAATAGAATGGACAAAATGCAAGAATCAGTTAACAAGGACCTAGAAGAACTAAAGATGAAACAAACAACGATGAACAACAAAATAAATGAAATTAAAAATACTCTAGATGGGATCAATAGCAGAATAACTGAGGCAGAAGAACGGATAAGTGACCTGGAAGATAAAATAGTGGAAATAACTACTGCAGAGCAGAATAAAGAAAAAAGAATGAAAACAACTGAGGACAGTCTCAGAGACCTCTGGGACAACATTAAACACACCAACATTCGAATTATAGGGGTTCCAGAAGAAGAAGAGAAAAAGAAAGGGACTGAGAAAATATTTGAAGAGATTATAGTTGAAAACTTCCCTAATATGGGAAAGGAAATAGTTAATCAAGTCCAGGAAGCACAGAGAGTCCCATACAAGATAAATACAAGGAGAAATACGCCAAGACACATATTAATCAAACTGTCAAAAATTAAATACAAAGAAAGCATATTAAAAGCAGCAAGGGAAAAACAACAAATAACACATAAGGGAATCCCCATAAGGTTAACAGCTGATCTCTCAGCAGAAACCCTACAAGCCAGAAGGGAGTGGCAGGACATACTGAAAGTGATGAAGGAGAAAAACCTGCAGCCAAGACTACTCTACCCAGCAAGGATCTCATTCAGATTTGATGGAGAAATTAAAACCTTTACAGACAAGCAAAAGCTGAGAGAGTTCAGCACCACCAAACCAGCTTTACAACAAATGCTAAAGGATCTTCTCTAGGCAAGAAACATAAAAGAAGGAAAAGACCTATAATAACGAACCCAAAACAATTTAGAAAATGGGAATAGGAACATACATATCGATAATTACCTTAAATGTAAATGGACTAAATGCTCCCACCAAAAGACACAGATTAGCTGAATGGATACAAAAACAAGACCCTTATATATGCTGTCTACAAGACACCCACTTCAGACCTACAGACACATACAGACTGAAAGTAAGGGGATGGAAAAAGATATTCCATGCAAATGGAAACCAAAAGAAAGCTGGAGTAGCAATTCTCATATCAGACAAAATAGACTTTAAAATAAGGACTATTAAAAGAGACAAAGAAGGACACTACATAATGATCAAGGGATCGATCCAAGAAGAAGATATAACAATTGTAAATATTTATGCACCCAACATAGGAGCACCTCAATACATAAGGCAAATACTAACAGCCATAAAAGGGGAAATCGACAGTAACACATTCATAGTAGGGGACTTTAACACCCCACTTTCACCCATGGACAGATCATCCAAAATGAAAATAAATAAGGAAACACAAGCTTTAAATGATACATTAAACAAGATGGACTTAATTGATATTTATAGGACACTCCATCCAAAAACAACAGAATACACATTTTTCTCAAGTGCCCATGGAACATTCTCCATGGAACATATCTCCTAAGATAGATCATATCTTAGGCCACAAATCAAGCCTTGGTAAAATTAAGAAAATTGAAATTGTATCAAGTATCTTTTCTGACCACAACGCTATGAGACTAGATATCAATTACAGGAAAAGATCTGTAAAAAATACAAACACATGGAGGCTAAACAATACACTACTTAATAATGAAGTGATCACTGAAGAAATCAAAGAGGAAATCAAAATATACCTAGAAACAAATGACAATGGAGACACAACCACCCAAAACCTGTGGGATGCAGCAAAAGCAGTTCTAAGGGGGAAGTTTATAGCAATACAAGCCCACCTTAAGAAGCAGGAAACATCTCGAATAAACAACCTAACCTTGCACCTCAAGCAATTAGAGAAAGAAGAACAAAAAAACCCCAAAGCTAGCAGAAGGAAAGAAATCATAAAAATCAGATCAGAAATAAATGAAAAAGAAATGAAGGAAACAATAACAAAGATCAATAAAACTAAAAGCTGGTTCTTTGAGAAGATAAACAAAATAGATAAACCACTAGCCAGACTCATCAAGAAAAAAAGGGAGAAGACTCAAATCAATAGAATTAGAAATGAAAAAGGAGAGGTAACAACTGACACTGCAGAAATAAAAGAGATCATGAGAGATTACTACAAGCAACTCTATGCCAATAAAATGGTCAATCTGGAAGAAATGGACAAATTCTTAGAAATCCACAACCTGCCAAGACTGAATCAGGAAGAAATAGAAAATATGAACAGACCAATCACAAGTACTGAAATTGAAACTGTGATTAAAAATCTTCCAACAAAGAAAAGCCAAGGACCAGATGGCTTCACAGGCGAATTCTATCAAGTATTTAGAGAAGAGCTAACACCTATCCTTCTCAAACTCTTCCAAAATATAGCAGAGGGAGGAAAACTCCCAAACTCCTTCTACGAGGCCACCATCACCTTGATACCAAAACCAGACAAGGATGTCACAAAGAAAGAAAACTACAGGCCAATATCACTGATGAACATAGATGCAAAAATCCTCAACAAAATACTAGCAAACAGAATCCAACAGCACATTAAAAGGATCATACACCATGATCAAGTGGGGTTTATTCCAGGAATGCAAGGATTCTTCAATATATGCAAATCTATCAATGTGATAAACCATATTAACAAATTGAAGGAGAAAAACCATATGATCATCTCAATAGATGCAGAGAAAGCTTTTGACAAAATTCAACACCCATTTATGATAAAAACCCTGCAGAAAGTAGGCATAGAGGGAACTTTCCTCAACATAATAAAGGCCATATATGACAACCCCACAGCAAACATCATCCTCAATGGTGAAAAACTGAAAGCATTTCCACTAAGATCAGGAACAAGACAAGGTTGCCCACTCTCACCACTCTTATTCAACATAGTTTTGGAAGTTTTAGCCACAGCAATCAGAGAAGAAAAGGAAATAAAAGGAATCCAAATCGGAAAAGAAGAAGTAAAGCTGTCACTGTTTGCAGATGACATGATCCTATACATAGAGAATCCTAAAGATGCTACCAGAAAACTACTAGAGCTAATCAATGAATTTGGTAAAGTGGCAGGATACAAAATTAATGCACAGAAATCTCTGGCATTCCTATATACTAATGATGAAAAATCTGAAAGTGAAATCAAGAAAACACTCCCATTTACCACTGCAACAAAAAGAATAAAATACATAGGAATAAAACTACCTAAGGAGACAAAAGACCTGTATGCAGAAAATTATAAGACACTGATGAAAGAAATTAAAGATGATACAAATAGATGGAGAGATATACCATTCTTGGATTGGAAGAATCAACATTGTGAAAATGACTGTACTACCCAAAGCAATCTATAGATTCAATGCAATCCCTATCAAACTACCACTGGCATTTTTCACAGAACTAGAACAAAAAATTTTGCAATTTGTATGGAAACACAAAAGGCCCCGAATAGCCAAAGCAATCTTGAGAACAAAAGAAGGAACTGGAGGAATCAGGCTCTCTGACTTCAGACTATACTACAAAGCTACAGTTATCAAGACGGTATGGTACTGGCACAAAAACAGAAAGATAGATCAATGGAACAGGATAGAAAGCCCAGAGATAAACCCATGCACATATGGACACCTTATCTTTGGTAAAGGTGGCAGTAATGTACAGTGGAGAATGGACAGCCTCTTCAATAAGTGGTGCTGGGAAAAACTGGACAGGTACATGTAAAAGCATGAGATTAGATCACTCCCTAACACCATACACAAAAATAAGCTCAAAATGGATTAAAAACCTAAATGTAAGGCCAGAAACTATCAAACTCTTAGAGGAAAACATAGGTAGAACACTCTGACATAAATCACAGCAAGATCCTTTCTGACCCACCTGCTAGAGTAATGGAAATAAAAACAAAAATAAACAAATGGGACCTAATGAAACTTCAAAGGTTTTGCACAGCAAAGGAAACCATAAACAAGACCAAAAGACAACCCTCAGAATGGGAGAAAATATTTGCAAATGAAGCAACCGACAAAGGATTAATCTCAAAATTTACAAGCAGCTCATGCAGCTCAATAACAAGTAAGCAAACAACCCAATCCAAAAATGGGCAGAAGACCTAAATAGACATTTCTCCAAAGAAGAAATACAGACTGCCAACAAACACATGAAAGAATGCTCAACATCATTAATCATTAGAGAAATGCAAATCAAACTACAATGAGATATCATCTCACACCAGTCAGAATGGCCATCATCAAAAAATCTAGAAACAATAAATGCTGGAGAGGGTGTGGAGAAAAGGGAACACTCTTGCACTGCTGGTGGGAATGTGAATTGGTTCAGCCACTATGGAGAACAGTATGGAGGTTCCTTAAAAAACTACAAATAGAACTACCATATGACCCAGCAATCCCACTACTGGGCATATACCCTGAGAAAACCAAAATTCAAAAAGAGTCATGTACCAAAATGTTCATTGCAGCTCTATTTACAATAGCCCAGAGATGGAAACAACCTAAGTGCCCATCATCGGATGAATGGATAAAGAAGATGTGGCACATATATACAATGGAATATTACTCAGCCATAAAAAGAAATGAAATTGAGCTATTTGTAATGAGGTGGATAGACCTAGAGTCTGTCATACAGAGTGAAGTAAGTCAGAAAGAAAAAGACAAATACTGTATGCTAACACATATATATGGAATTTAAGAAAAAAAAAATGTCATGAAGAACCTAGGGGTAAGGCAGGAATAAAGACGCAGACCTCCTAGAGAACGGACTTGAGGTTATGGGGAGGGGGAAAGGTGAGCTGTGACAGGGCGAGGGAGAGTCATGGACATATACACACTAACAAACGTGGTAGGGTAGATAGCTAGTGGGAAGCAGCCGCATGGCACAGGGATATTGGCTCGGTGCTTTGTGACAGCCTGGAGGGGTGGGATAGGGAGGGTGGGAGGGAGGGAGATGCAAGAGGGAAGACATATGGGAACATATGTTTATGTATGACTGATTCACTTTGTTATAAAGCAGAAACTAACACACCATTGTAAAGCAATTATACCCCAATAAAGATGTTAAAAAAAAAAACCCGAATGCATCGTCACCAGCATTTCCCTTTGCTTGCCTTCCCCAACCAAACATTTTGCCTTAACCCCCTTTTCCAATACCCTTGATTGTACCAAGATGCGATCTTTTTGAAAATACTGAATGAACGTACTTCAAAACCACTGACAGGATCAAATGAGGTGATACATGTAAAGCACTTATCAGGATACTAGGCCCAGCTCCCAAGTTCAACACCTGAGAATGGACCAGTCAGAATGGCCAACATCAAAAACGTACAAATAACAAATGCTGGAGAGAACATGGAGAAAAGGGAACCCTCCTGCACTGTTGGTGGGAATGTAAATTGGTACAGCCACTATGGAGAACAGTATGGAGGTTCCTTAAAAAACTAAAAATAGAGCCGCCATATGATCCTGCAATCCCACTCCTGACGTAGATCCAGAGAAAAACATAATTTGAAAAGATACATGCACCCCAGTGTTCATAGCAGCACTATTTACAACAGTCAGAGATGCAAGTAACCTAAGTGTTCATCGACAGATGAATGGATAAAGAAGATGTAGTATACACACCCATGCGTGCATGCGTACACACACACACACACACACACACACACACGATGGAATATTATTCAACCATAAAAAAGAATGAAATAATGCCATTTGCAGCAACATGGATGGACCTAGAGATTATCATACTAAGTGAAATAAGTCAGACAAAGACCAATACCATATGATATTACTTATATGTGGAATCTAAAAAAAGGATACAAATGAACTTATTTACAAACCGGAAATAGACTCACAGACATAGAAAACAAATTTATGGTTACCAAAGGGGAAAGGGGGTAGGGAGGGATAAAGTAGGAGTTTGAGATTAAAATATACACACTACTATATATAAAATAGATAACCAACAAGGACCTACTGTATAGCACAGGGAACTATATTCACTATATTGTAATAACCTATAATGGAAGAAAATGTAAAAAAGAATATATATATATATTTATATATGTATAATCACCTTGCTGTACACCTGAAACTAACACATTATAAATCAACTGTACTTCAATAAAAATAAAAAATAAAAAATCAGCCTCTCCTTTCCATTCCCCAACAGCCCAGCACAGTGTTGGGCCCATGGTTTCATTTAATAAATGCTCACTGAATCTACCTTATCATCAACTGCATGTTCATGACCTCTTCTCCTCTCTGCCCAAGAAGGTGCTAAGAGGCCAGAGGTAGAGTCCAGCTAACTGGGGGTCAGAGGCAGTTGCTCATTAGAACTCTAGGTAACAAAGTCAATCACAAATGCCTGGGCCTTATTCACTTTATCTTTGCCTTTGTTTGACCCCATCAACAAAGACAAGGAAAGGTTATCTTCATCTCACTCATTTGGCAAACTATACTAAATGTTAGTAGTTACCAAGCCAGGAAAAGCACTGAAGGGCGGAGAGACCATTATGATGCCAAATGAACAAAATCCAATCTTTTTCCTTGTGTTGTTCACAGGCTAGCAGGAAAGACCACAAACAGTCTCAAAATAACACAGTGGGTGCTCAACAGAGGGGCCTGAAGGGGTGCTCTGGGGGCCCAGGTGACATATGCCTTGACTGTATTTGTTTTACAAATAACAGAACTTGAAAGCATTGTTCAATATCAGCATGTATCATTAAGTACCTTTTTTAAGCAAATCTTTGTTGAATAAATAATTGATCTTTGGGAGCCTCTATACATCTTGGTCTTGCTCAGGTGACTACAAATTCTGGGCTATCTATTACCACATGGAGGGGCTTGGTAAATATTTGCTCCTGAGGTGAAGGTGGCTTTGTCAAGTAGCATCCATTCTACCAAGTGCTGGTAACCACACAGCTGTTCCCCAGACTCTAATTTTGTGGATTTCACCTGCAGAGCCTGAAAGGGGCAGATGGTGCTTCACTCTGCCTTCCCCTTCCTGCCTACCCCAGATTTAGCCCAGACTGTGTCCCTAAATCATACGCTTCTCTCATCTCCCTGTTGTGGGTGCCTGCTCCCCACTTTCCATCTCCCCTCTTAGGAGAGAGAGGTGCTGCATTCTGCTCTGGACAGGAAGCAGCCCACATAGCCAACATGAATTGGCTGCCCTTTCCCAGAGCACTGAACATCTTGAAGATATTTGTAATTTTACTCTCAACTGGAGGATATAATTCATTGCTTGCTGAATCAAAGTCCACCGGCTGCCGGAGGATTCCAGAGACCAGACCGTGTGTATGATACTTAAAGTAAAAATAAAATGAAATGGTTCTACTCTCCCCCTGCCCTCCCTCACACACAAACCAAGTCATGGGCTCTTGCTCTCAGACAGAATAAGCCCACCACCTCCTGTTTGCCCCTGCCTCCCACCCCTTGATATCTAAGGAGAGATGTTTCAACTCATATTTGGGATAGAGAGATTTTGTGATGCAAATCAGGCCCAGGCAGATTGCAAGTTTAAGAATGAATTACTGTCAGCTATAAGGGGCTCAAGGGATAGAGGGAATCCTGGCCAAGGAGAGGGATGCAGACTTGCTCTCCTATGCAGTTAATCATCTGTCAGTGCAAAGGGATGGCCGCTGGGAGGATCAGGTGAGACTCTGCAGCTTGCTCATCTCTGCTCTCCAGCTGGGCCACACGATCAGAGCAATTTGACCAAGACCTCCCCCTGGTCTGGACCTTGGGGGACAGGGAAAAAGCAGATTGTCATCGGCCAGGTGGGACTGTGGGGACTGCCCATCCAGGGCCAGCAGGCCCTGTTCCGGGCACAGGTACTCTGGCCTTGACTCTCCCCATGGTTTCTACCTGCAGAAGCTGAGTGAATGCCAGCACCCAACCACATTCTCCAGATTGTTCAATAGTGACAATTGCTGCTATTGTGTCCTGTCCCTTGTTAACCTATACACACAGTCTTATTTAATACTGCCTGCAGCTTTTTGAGGCTGGGCACCATGCTTATCCCATTTTGCAGATGAGGAAAGTAAGGCTCAGAGAGACTCAGTGACTTGCCCAAGGTCACACAGTTGTTGAGTGACAGACACAGGATTTGAGCTCAGGCCTGTCTGATTTAGAAGCCACTATTTGGAACCACCAGAGTGCTGCCTCTCCCCAGAAACTGAAGGAAACCTCATGAGATAAAGTCTTTTTTGAAATGAGAACAAGAAAAATTTATTCTCTGAATACATGGTAGGTTGCCTGTACTTCAGTGAAGAGAACTCTAAAAATAATTGGAAGACAAATTTATGGCTCCACTGTAACAGCAACCAGCCATGTTTTTCCAACATATTCTGAGTTTGATTTCCCTACACCCATTCTCAACCTCTTGGCTTCCTACACTTTCCTAATCCTGTGTGTGTGTTTGCTTGTTTTTATCATGGTGGGTGTTTTCTGCAAATCTTTTGTAGAATGAGATGGGAAATAGAAAAATGGAAAGAAGTTCAGGTGGACGCACAGATAGATGGGAGACAGATGGCTGGACCGATAGATGGGTGGATGGATGTACACAGATAGATGGATGAAGAGATGGACAGATAAATAACAAACATGTGGACAGATGGACACGCAGATGGATAATTGAGTGTACAGATAAACAAATAAAATAGACAGATGGACAAACAGGGAAATAGAACTGCCCTGACCCATGTATAGACTGACTCTGACTGACACCCACATCAGCTGCCTGGGCTTTCTGAGAATGACAGCTGACCACAAGGAACATCACCCTGAGGGCAGAGAGGCCTGGGAGGTCCTCTGGAGTCATATCAATTTGGCACCTGCCACTAAGAGTTGACCCTCTTATACCTGGTCGGTAAGGAGGGTTAGGAATGGCTTAATACAAACCCAGGATCACTGTTCCATCCATCTCCTCTGTCAGGCCTTGCTCTGCTGCCCTGGTTTTTGTCTCCCCCATTCTTCATACACCAAGGGGACCCATGTGGCCAACATGATCTCATCTGGTTTTTATCTTTTATGCATAGATTTTTGCATTCTTGCCCACCTGCCACCCCCAGCCAGATTGCAGGTACCCTGAAGGCAAGAAATACGTCTCTTACCTCTGTTCATCCAGCACTTACCTCAATGCACTTCAGTGTCAAGATGGAAAATTATCTCATGGATCACATCATAAGTAAGTACAAATCACCAGCTTCTATACTTAGGGAAGCTTCTTTAGCCTCTTCAAGCATGGTCACAAGTACATGCAGTGCTCAGTAGCACCCTCAAATAGCACCCACTGTTTATGAAAATATCCCAGCATCCCCACAATGGCTCTTTACTGAGTGTTCACTAAACACATGATATAATAGCAATTAATAACTATAGAGTGCTTAATACTGATGTAAGCACTTTACACTGAATGACTCAATCTTCATCAGTAATAGGGCTTAGAGCCACATTTTCCAGATGAGAAGACTTAATGCTAGGAAAGGTTAAATAACCTGCTGGAATCACTTTAGGTGAGAGCAGTGGAGTGAGCCCACGTGACTTTTGTGCAGTCATTAGAGAGTATTAGTGGGCACCTTCTGACAAGTCCTGACTGCACAGCCCTCTTCTCTGGTCAGACGAGCACTGCTGGAGTCCAGCACAGAGACAAAAGCTGACAATGGCTCGTGGGGGCATCTCCCAACCAGTTAATGACCTGTCACTCCTGCTCAGCACCCCGAACCAAAGGAGGGAGGGCACCTGACTGAAAAGTTAAGGCTGGGTTTGTGGCAGCCATTCAATGCTTTTCGTTACTTTGCCCAAGTCACTTAACCTCTGTGAGCTTCAGTTTCCTCATCTGTCAGTGGTAATAGTGACACTGACCTGGGATACTGCACAGGGCTGTTGTGAGAATCCGATGAATGACACTGCCTTGTAGAGGGGGAAGGGGGCTCTGCTCAGCTCTGCCAAAGCTCTTGGCAGTATTTCTGAATCAAGGCCCCTTGGAAAACATGATCTAATTGGATGATTCCAACGGGCTTCTCAAATGCATTATAGATTATTGCTGGGAAATACCAGGCGGTGTCTGAGAGTTCAACCATCCCCAGAGGTTACTCTCAAGGCTGGTGAGTAAACCACTGTTATATCACTTTGGGCTTCTGGCCATTTGGCTGCAGTGCTAGAAGTGCTTCAGGCTTGCTCTGTTCGGACTTTGTTTGACCATAATCATATTAAATATTAAATCATCTAGTGGCACTGGCATAGAAAAGCACTATGTCAGGCGTCAGCTATTCTGTCTTTTGTTACTATCCATAACAATTTCCTAAGCATTTAGAATGCTCCAACTTCAAGTCCAAGGCTTAAAAATAAATTATATCTAGCCTAAAGGAATTTTGTCCCAGTTCCACTGGAAATTAAAACTCAGCCCCTGGACACTGACGCTGTGTTTCTTCATGATCTTGAGAAGCAGATGCCTCCATGACAAATGCAGGACTTCTGCCCTCGAGGGAGATGGTGGATCTTCAGGGCTGGGACTCAGGCCCCCCGCGTGCCGGCCCCAAAACACCTCCCTGTCCCATTCATCACAATAGTAACTCCGGGCCCTGCCTCCTCTCCTGAGGCCCTCAGTCTACCCCCTCTGGCAGCTGATGGCACTACCTTCTACTTCAACTAGAGCTGTGCTTTTCAGATGGTGGGTCATCATCGTAACCAAGAAATCCAATTCAGCCTCACCAGTAGAGGGACAAGCTGACATGAGCCTTCTCTTGGTAAGCAAAAGAAGTACTCAAATCACCCTGTGGGGCAATCCTGCAAAAAGGTTTCACCAGCTCAAATCACGAGGAAGCAATCAGACAAACCTAGAATGTGGAACATTCTAGGAGACAATTGGCTTGGCATCTACAAAGGTATCAATGTCATTTTTTTCAAAAAAGGTGGGAGACTATTTTAGATTAAAGGAAACTGAAGAGAGAGACATAACTAAATGCAATGTGTGGACAAACCTCGATTGGATTCTGGTCCCCTAAAATTGCCTTAAAATTCTCAAGGAAAATTAGTGAAGTTTGAATATCAGATGATATTATTGGATGAAAGTTAGTTTCCTAGGTGGCATAATGGTAATGTAGTTCTGTTGGAGAATGTCCTTACTCTAAGGAGATGCATTCAGAGGTGAAGAGATAACAGTGTCGGCAATTTTCAAAAATGTATGCAGTCAATCCTCAATATTCGCAGATTCTGTATTTGCCTACTTGCTAAAATGTATTTGTAACTCCAGAGTCAACACTTCTGGTGCTTTCATGGCTACTTACAGACGTATGTGAAGTGGTGAAAAATTTGAATCACTCTGCATGCACATCCCCAGCTGAGGTCAAACAAGGCGACACTCTGCCTTCTTATTTCATTATTTCAGACTGTAAACAAGTGTCCCTTTCATGGTCTATTTACTGCTACTTTTTTCAGTTTTTTTGGAAATTTTGCTTTTTAAAATGGCCCCAAGCACAGTGCTAGCTATTGCTCCTAAGTGCAAGAAGGCTGTGATGTGCCTTACAGAGAAAATACATGTGTTGGATAAGCTTTGTTCAGGCATAAGTTACAGTGCTGTTGGCTGTGAGTTCAATGTTAATAAATCAACAACATATAGTAAATATGGTATCTTTAGACAGAAACATGCATAAAACAAGGTTAATGAAAATGTGATCAAAAGCTCACAGGAACCTAACCCTGTATTTCCCCTAGAAACAATGTTCTAGCACTTGTTAATTCAGTGTTCGCTGCAACTTTATAGCATACAGCTACTGTGGTTAATGGGAATGGATGATGTGTGTGTACATATACGCGTGTGTTATATTCACACACAGAGGGTGTGCACTAATGCAGTAAAATATTAACAACTGGTGAATCTAGATGAAGAGTACAGTCCTTTATTTTTCTGTGGATTTAGCTTTTTCAAAAAACGTTGGAAAATAACATATATACACAAACTGTGGCTGGTGGCATATTAATGGTAAGATCAACTTAGAGAGCCCAGCCAGCATCTTTTTAATGAATGAAAATGGAGTGGAGTGGAGTGGAGTAGAGTAGGTTGGATTACAAAAGAAAATATCATTGCTTCATATGCATATTTTGGAAACTTGTTTTCAGAGAGGCGTGATGTGTGTTTGTTGGGTTGTAAAGTAAAATGTCTGTCTTATTATGAGTTATGGTTCAAAAACATATGCAACTATGATCCTATGGAACCAAAGATATCCATTGGCACCCCTCTTTCACCTTCCCTTCTGTTCAGTGCTTGTGTGTCAGGGTCCAGCTCCATCTCTAGAGGGAGTACTTTTCCTTCCCAGGCTGGCCCCCTGCAGGCTATAGGTCCTTCCCCTCTGCTCTCAATCCATTCATTATCCTCTGCTTCTCCATCACTCCACCCCTTCCCACATGCTCCTTCTAGGCCATCTAGAATCAGGCGGTAATCTCCCCAGCATCATACCCTAGGCCCTGATACTTTTCACTCTACGCTTCTGCTAAGGCACGACTCCTCTATTATCAAGCCCTTGAACTTGCTTCTGATCAGTGTACCATGGGGGTGGCTGTGGAGTCTATGAGAGCAGAGGGGAAGCACGTGGAGGAGGGGGATGGCAGGGAATGCTTCCAGGGGGAGGTGCTAGCTCAGACATTAGAATTTTCTTTTACTAAGTGACTAGCAGAGTTCTGTATGGAAAATAAAGCATTTAGTCATGTCCAGGAGAATAGACAGGAATCAGCAAAGTAAAAAGTTTCAAGGGCAAGGGCATTCCAGGTAGCAGGGACAACTAGACTAGAGGCAAGACAGAAGGAAGCAGCAGCACGAAGTGAGTGGAAAAAGTGGAATAATCCAAGAATCAGAAATGTGTGTCACAGAGAGCAACTCAAAAGGATACTGTAGCTTCCTCCTTGTTACAGAAGCCACGGGTTAATAAGACAGAAATCACAGGCTGAGTGGTTTCTGTGCTCACGGCTCTGAGGAAATAGGAGGTGTCTTGCTAATTAAGGAATCTTTTCTTTCTCATTTAGGCTTGAGATGATACCAGCCAGCTTCCCTGAAAAGTGCCCATTCTTGAAATAGGTGTTTTCATTAGTTATTGGGCTCAAAAAAAAAAAAAAAAGTGAACCTACAGCTACAAGGAAAATTGGACAAAATGAATGCATCCAGGAACTCCAGTTTCCCTGGAACTCCTGTCAACAGAGTCCTCCATCCTTCAGCAGAGGCCCAGGATGCTCTTCTAGTCTAAATGACTCAGAGTGGGAGAGACAGGTGGAGAGGAGGGGAGTGAGGTCCTCCCTATTGGAAAAACTGGACTTTAGGGGTGGGTGGAGCTTCTCAGGGAAACAGCTCGAGGAAGGAAACACAGGGACAGGGGCGGGGGAGGACATGACATGGCTCCTGAGAAAGGCTGAATTCTTCCTGTTGTCCCTTTGAGTCCCAAGGAAAGTCCAAGTTGTAAAAACCAGACCATTACTTCTTCCCCCTCTGTGCTAGGATGCCTTCTGTTTTGTCCCAGCTCCTCAAGAAAAACTCCTGTATATATTGATTCTAACAGAGTTAGTCTTGGGGCAGAGAAAGGACAAGTTGTCAATGGGAAGTGGAGGGATTGTGGCCTGGAAGAGAAACTGTGCTGAGTGGTGGTATCAGGAGGGGAGGGGGCATGTGTAGTTGGCAACAAGAGATTGAGTCTCCCCTGAGGACACCCCTGGGGGGACACCATGCTGCTACCCCTGTATTTCAGAGACAGTCTCTCTCTAAAAGGGTAAAGTTTTGACAACAATATCTGGGTTTCAAAACCATGAATTCTGAGGCAGGACTTGGGGAAAGAGAAGGATAATGAAGGTGATATGGACCTGCAAGGTGCTGGGACTTTATAACTTGGAACAATTTTCTTGGCTGGTCTTCAGAATTGTGAAGGGGAGTCTTTTAAAATACACCATTCTGGAAATTCCCTGGCAGTCCAGTGGTTAGGACTCGGCGCTTTCATTGCCGGGACCTGGGTTCGATCCCTGGTTGGTGAACTAAGATCCCACAAGCCACGTGGCATGGCCAAAACAAACCACCACACCATTCAGTTCCTTTCCAGACTTGCCAAATTAGAATCCACAGGTATTCAATTACATATTTTATCTCCACTGTTAGGTTATGAGCCTATTCAGGGAAGGCGCTATGCCAGATGGGTCAATTGGTTATGAGAAACAGCTGGTTCAAGTAGAGAGGGATCATCCAGGCCCCAGACAGCTGTGCTCTCCTTCACGTAATCTGAGCCATAAGATCTCTGCTGCTGCTTCCTTCTACAGGTTGGCCCTCCTGCTTTCCCAACTCTTCTTTTATTTTTTAGTTATTTCTGAGATATACATTTTAAAGTAATAACTAGAATTATGACTTATAACATTATACCAGGACATATAAGATTTTTAGAAATTTCATGTAATGTCTGACACATCTATATCAACATATTTCCATACAAATAACCCAAAGAAAGTTTAGTATTAGTTGTTTTTTTGTTTGTTTGTTTGTTTACACTGCAGGTTCTTATTAGTCATCAATTTTATACACATCAGTGTATACATGTCAATCCCAATCGCCCAATTCAGCACACCACCATCCCCTCCCACCGTGGTTTTCCTCCCTTGGTGTCCATATGTTTGTTCTCTACATCTGTGTCTCAACTTCTGCCCTGCAAACCGGTTCATCTGTACCATTTTTCTAGGTTCCACATATATACGTTAATATACGATATTTATTTTTCTTTCTGACTTACTTCACTCTATATGACAGTCTCTAGATCCATCCATGTCTCTCAACAAATGACTCAATTTCGTTCCTTTTTATGGCTGAGTAATATTCCACTGTATATATGTACTACTTCTTCTTTATCCATTTCTCTGTCTATGGGCATTTAGGTTGCTTCCATGACCTGGCTATTGTAAATAGTGCTGCAATGAACATTGGGGTGCATGTGTCTTTTTGAATTATGGTTTTCTCTGGGTATATACCCAGTAGTGGGATTGCTGGATCATATGGTAATTCTATTTTTAGTTTTTTAAGGAACCTCCATACTGTTCTCCATAGTGGCTGTATCAATTTACATTCCCACCAACAGTGCAAGAGGGTTCCCTTTTTTCCACACCCTCTCCAACATCCATTGTTTGTAGGTTTTCTGATGATGCCCGTTCTAACTGGTGTGAGGTGATACCTCATTGTAGTTTTGATTTGCATTTCTCTAATAATTAGTGATGTTGAGCAGCTTTTCATGTGCTTCTTGGCCATCTGTATGTCTTCTTTGGAGAAATGTCTACTTAGGTCTTCTGTCCATTTTTGGATTGGGTTGTTTGCTTCTTTAATATTGAGCTGCATGAGCTGTTTATATATTTTGGAGATTAATCCTTTGTCTGTTGATTGGTTTGCAAATATTTTCTCCCATTCTGAGGGTTGTCTTTTCATCTTCTTTATGGTTTCCTTTGTTGTGCAAAAGCTTTGACGTTTCATTAGGTCCCATTTGTTTATTTTTGTTTTTATTTCCATCACTCTAGGAGGTGGATCAAAAAAGATCTTGCTGTGATTTATGTTAAAGAGTGTTCTTCCTATGTTTTCCGCTAAGAGTTTTATTGTGTCCAGTCTTACATTTAGATCTTGAATCCATTTGGAGTTTATTTTTGTGTATGGTGTTAGGGAGTGTTCTAATTTCATTCTTTTACATGTAGCTTTCCAGTTTTCCCAGCACCATTTACTGAAGAGACTGTCTTTTCTCCATTGTATATCCTTGCCTCCTTTGTCATAGATTAGTTGACCATAGGTACATGGATTTATCTCTGGGCTTTCTATCTTGTTCCATTGTTCTATGTTTCTGTTTTTGTGCCAGTACCATATTGTCTTGATTACTGTAGCTTTGTAGCATAGTCTGAGGTCAGGGACTCTGATTCCTCCAGCTCCATTTCTTTCCCTCAAGACTGCTTTGGCTATTCGGGGTCTTTTGTGTCTCCATACAAACTTTAAGATGATTTATTCTAGTTCCATAAAAAATGATATTGGTAAGTTGGTAGGGATTGCAGTGAATCTGTAGATTGCTTTGGGTAGTATAGTCATTTTCACAATATTGATTTTACGAATCCAAGATCATGGTAACTCTCTTCATCAGTTGGTATCATCTTTAATTTTTTTCATCAGTGTCATAGTTTTCTGCATACAGGTCTTTTGTCTCCCTTGGTAGATTTATTCCTAGGTATTTTATTTTTTTTTTGTTGCAATGGTAAATAGGAGTGTTTCCTTAATTTCTCTTTCAGATTTTTCATCATTAGTGTATAAGAAGGCAAGAGATTGCTGTGCATTAATTTTGTATCCTGCAAATTTACCAGATTCATTGATTAGCTTTAGTAGTTTTCTGGTGGCATTTTTAGCATTCTCTATGTACAGTGTCATGTCATCTGCAAACAGTGACAGTTTTACTTCTTCTTTTCCAATTTGTATTTCTTTTTCTTCTCTGATTGCTGCATCTAGGACTTCCAAAACTATGTTGAATAATAGTGGTGAGAGTGGATATCCTTGTCTTGTTCCTGATCTTAGAGGAAATGCTTTCAGTTTTTCACCATTCAGAATGATGTTTGCTGTGGGTTTGTCGTATATGGCCTTTATTATGTTGAGGTAGTTTCCCTCTATGCCCACTTTCTGGAGAGTTTTTATCATAAATTGGTGTTGAATTTTGTCAAAAGCTTTTTCTACATCTATTGAGATGATCATATGTTTTGTCTTCTTCAATTTGTTAATATGGTGTATCACATTAATTGAGTTGCGTATATTGAAGAATCCTTGCATCCCTGAGATAAATCCCTCTTGATCATGGTGTATAATCCTTTTAATGTGCTGTTCGATTCTGTTTGCTAGTATTTTTTCGAGGATTTTTGCATCTATATTCATCAGTGATATTGGTCTGTAATTTTCTTTTTTTGTAGTATCTTTTTCTGGTTTGGGGATCAGGGAGATGGTGGCCTCATAGAATAACTTTGGGAGTGTTCCTTCCTCTGCAATTTTTTGGAAGAGTTTGAGAAGGATGGGTGTTAGCTCATCTCTGAATGTTTGATAGAATTCACCTGTGAAGCCATCTGGTCCTGGACTTTTGTTTCTTGGAAGATTTTTAATCACAGTTTCAATTTCATTATTTGTGATTCATCTGTTCATATTTTCTATTTCTTCCTGGTTCAGTCTTGGAAGGTTATACCTTTCTAAGAATTTGTCCATTTCTTCCAGTTTGTCCATTTTATTGACATAGAGTTGCTTGTGGTAGTCTCTTAGGATGTTTTGTATTTCTGCGGTGTCTGTTGTAACTTCTCCTTTTTCATTTCTAATTTTATTGATTTGAGTCCTCTCCCTCTTTTTCTTGATGAATTTGGCTAAGGGTTTATCAATTTTGTTTATCTTCTCGAAGAACCAGCTTTTAGTTTTATTGATCTTTGCTATTGTTTTGTTTCTATCTCATTTATTTCTGCTCTGAGATTTATGATTCCTTTCCTTCTACTAACTTTCGATTTTGCTTGTTCTTCTTTCTCTAGTTCCTTTAGGTGTAAGGTTAGATTCTTTATTTGAGATTTTTCTTGTTTTTTGAGGTAGGCTTGTATAGCTATAAACTTCCCTCTTAGAACAGCTTTTGCTGTATCCCATGGGTTTTGGATCATCATGTTTTCATTGTCATTTGTTTCTAGGTATTTTTTTATTTCCTCTTTGATTTCTTCAGTGATCTCTTGGTTATTTAGTAACACATTGTTTACCCTCCATGTGTTTGTGTTTTTTACGTTTTTTTCCCTGTAATTCATTTCTAATCTCATAGCGTTGTGGTCAGAAAAGATGCTTGATAGGATTTCAATTTTCTTAAATTTACTGAGGCTTGATTTGTAACCCAAGATGTGATCTATCCTGGAGAATGTTCCGTGCACACTTGAGAAGAAAGTTTAATCTGCTGTTTTTGGATGGAATGTCCAGTAAATATCAGTTAAATCTATCTGGTCTATTGTATCATTTAAAGTTTCTGTTTCCTTATTTATTTTCATTTTGAATGATCTGCCCATTGGTGTAAGTGAGGTGTTAAAGTCCCCCACTATTATTGTGTTACTGTCGATTTCCTATTTTATAGCTGTTAGCAGTTGCCCTATGTATTGAGGTGCTCCTATGTTGGGTGCATATATATTTATAATTGTTTTCTCTTCTTCTTGGATTGATACCTTAATCATTTTGTAGTGGCCTTCCTTGTCTCTTGTAGCATTCTTTATTTTAAAGTCTATTTTATCTGATATGAGTATAGCTACTCCAGCTTTCTTTTGATTTCCATTTGCATGGAATATCTTTTTCCATCCCCTCACTTTCTGTCTGTATGTGTCCCTAGGTCTGAAGTGGGTCTCTTATAGACAGCATATAAATGGGTCTTGTTTCTGTATCCATTCAGCAAGCCTGTGTCTTTTGGTTGGAACATTTAATCCATTCACATTTAAGGTAATTATCAATATGTGTGTTCCTATGACCATTTTCTTAATTGTTTTGGGGTTTTTTTTGTAGGTCCTTCTCTTGTGTTTCCCACTTAGAGAATTTCCTTTAGCATTTGTTGTAGAGCTGGTTTGGTGGTTCTAAATTCTCTTAGCTTTTGCTTGTCTGTAAAGCTATTGATTTCTCCTTTGAATCTGAATGAGATCCTTGCCGGGTAGAATAATATTGGTTGTAGGTTCTTCCCTTTCATCACTTTAAGTATATCATGCCACTCCCTTCTGGCTTGTGGAGTTTCTGCTGAGAAATCAGCTGTTAACCTTATGGGAGTTCCCTTGTATGTTATTTGTCGTTTTTCCCTTGCTGCTTTCAATAATTTTTCTTTGTCTTTAATTTTTGCCTATTTGATTACTATGTGTCTCGGCATGTTTCTCCTTTGGTTTATCCTGTATGGGACTCACTGTACTTCCTGGACTTGGGTGGCTATTTCCTTTCCTATGTTAGGGAAGTTTTTAGTATAATCTCTTCAAATATTTTCTCTGGTCCTTTCTCTCTCTCTTCTCCTTCTGGGATGCCTATAATGTGAATGTTGTTGCATTTAATGTTGTCCCAGAAGTCTCTTAGGCTGTCTTCATTTCTTTTTTTTTCTTTTTTCCTTTTTTTAACATCTTTATTGGAGTATAACTGCTTTATATTGGTGTGTTAGTTTCTGCTTTACAACAAAATGAATCAGTTATACATTTACATATGTTCCCATATCTCTTCCCTCTTGCATCTCCCTCCCTCCCACCCTCCCTATCCCACCCCTCCAGGCGGTCACAAAGCACCGAGCTGATCTCCCTGTGCTATGCGACTGCTTCCCACTAGCTATCTACCTTATGTTTGGTAGTGTATATATGTCCATGTCTCTCTCTCACTTTGTCACAGCTTACCCTTCCCCCTCCTCATATCCTCAAGTCCATTCTCTAGTAGGTCTGTGTCTTTATTCCTGTTTTACCCCTAGGTTATTCAGGACATTTTTTTTCTTAAATTCCATATATATGTATTAGCATACAGTATTTGTCTCTCTCTTTCTGACTTACTTCACTCTGTATGACAGACTCTAGGTCTATCCACCTCATTACAAATAACTCAATTTCATTTCTTTTTATGGCTGAGTAGTATTCCATTGTATATATGTGCCACATCTTCTTTATCCTTTCATCTGTCTTCATTTCTTTTCATTCTTTTTTCTTTATTCTGTTCCACAGCAGTGAATTCCACCATTCTGTCTTCCAGGTCACTTATCCATTCTTCTGCCTCAGTTATTCTGCTATTGATTCCTTCTAGTGTAGTTTTCTTTTCAGGTATTAGTCATCTCTGTTTGTCCTTTAATTCTTCTAGGTCCTTGTTAAACATTTCTTGCATCTTCTTGATCTTTGCCTCCAATCTTTTTCCGAGGTCCTGGATCATCATCACTATCATTATTCTGAATTCTTTTTCTGGAAGGTTGCTTATCTCCACTTCATTTAATTGTTTTTCTGGGGTTTTATCTTGCTCCTTCATCTGGTACATAGCCCTCTGCCTTTTCATCTTGTCTATCTTTCTGTGAATGTGGTTTTTGTTCCACAGGCTGCAGGATTGTAGTTCTTCTTGCTTCTGCTGTCTGCCCTCTGGTGGATGAGGCTATCTAAGAGGTTTTGTAAGTTTTCTGATTGGAGGGACTGGTGGTGGGTAAAGCTGACTGTTGCTCTGGTGGGCAGAGCTCAGTAAAACTTTAATGCACTTGACTGTTGATGGGTGGGACTGAGTTCCCACCCTGTTGGTTGTTTGGCCTGAGGCAACCCAACACTGGGGCCTACCTGGGCTCTTTGGTGGGGCTAATGACAGGCTCTGGGAGGGCTCATGCCAAGGAGTACTTCCCAGAACTTCTGGTGCCAGTTTCCTTGTCCCCACAGTGAGCCATAGCCACCCCCACCTCGCCTCTGCAGGAGACCCTCCAACACTAGCAGGTAGGTCTGGTTCAGTCTCCCCTTGGTCACTGCTCCTTCCCCTGGTTCCAATGTGCACATTACTTTGTGTGTGCCCTCCAAGAGTGGAGTCTCTGTTTCCCCCAGTCCTGTCGAAGTCCTGCAATCCATTCCTACTAGACTTCAAAGTCTGATTCTCTAGGAATTCCTCCTCCCATTGCCGGACCCCCAGGTTGGGAAGCCTGACGTGGGGCTCAGAACCTTCACTCCATTGAGTGGACTTCTGTGGTATAAGTGTTCTCCAGTCTCTGAGTCACCCATCCAGCAGTTATGGGATTTGTTTTTACTGTGATTGTGCCCCTCCTACCATCTCATTGTGGCTTCTCCTTTGTCTTTGGATGTGGGGTATCTTTTTTGGTGAGTTCTAGTGTCTTCCTGTCAATGATTGTCTAGCAGCTAGTTGTGATTCTGGTGTTCTTGCAAGGGCGGGTGAGAACACGTCCTTCTACTCTGCCATCTTGGTTCGTCACCCCTCCCAACTCTACTTTTCAATGAAGACTTCTGTAGCTCTTACTGCTTATCCTGCCGCTGTCAGTTGGCAAAAAAAAAAAAAAAAAAAAAAAAGTGTATATTACTCCATATAACCTTTTCATTCAAGTGCTCATTGTCATCTCTCCATGGTTTCTGAGTGGGGGTAACATGTTTTTAGGGAGAGAATCATTGGTTTCTGTTCAGTTGATGGACTAGCTCTCCTGGGTCAAATACATTATGAATCGGAGGGGAGTAGGAAACAGGACCAAATGTGGCCACATAGGCCCATACCCTTCAGCAGTGGCCATCAGAGCTGGGAAGGCAACGTAAAATATTTCCATGACAGTCCTACACAGATAATATAATAAGAAAATGAGCAGAAAGTTGTGGTTTAGAAAAATTCAGGACTCTTAGAAAACTATGCTATCTTCACATACTATTGAAATCTTGAAGAAGGATATAAACTATACTCTGAAGACCTTTATGAGAAGTCAAACAGGAAGCTGATAAAAGCATAGAAGAATGAATTGGTTGCACAATAGTAGTCAGGCAAGCTGAGCTCCAGTCTCAATTGTTCGCTGACTGGCAATGTGACCTTGGGCAGGTCCTTCTCCCTCGGTGGACCTTGATTTCCCAACCTATAAAACAAAGAGGCTGAATGATAAGCTCTCTCCTTGTTCCAAGACCTAGTGTGTTTATGAATGACCCTCACAGTGTGTTTATGAATGGCCCTCACTCTTTGTTATCTATAACTGTTGGGCAATTTCATATAAACAGATTTCACCGTCCTAAGAATGACTGGAAACAAGCCATTCATAGGGTGAACTGGGCCTGCCCAGGCAGGAGTTTGTTACATATCACCCTGAGTCCACTCAGCCTTATTTACGTGGATTCTATTGTGATGGCTCAGTATCTTTAGGACTTTGGCCTCTATCTTGTTCAACTTATTGTTTTTGCACAACTAAACCTGGGAAAACTCAGCAGTTGGCTGCTCCCAGGCAAAGGAGACACAAATTAGACCCTCCAGACAAGTTTCCTGCAGGGAGCAACTACTTGGTATTTGTGAATTAAAAATAGCTATTAGTGGTTTGCTAGAGTGGATTCCAAACAGCCTAAGTATGTGGTGCACAAGAAGCCAACGTATTCCAGATTGGTCAGGGTTCTCTGGCCTCTCAATAAGAGTCCTCATTTATTTAGCATTCACTTTTTAAAAACCTGCAGTAATTCTGGGTACCCCACTAAGCACTGTGCCTGCCACCTCTCTGCAAGACATCTCTGCATTCCCTGCTGGTTCTCTTTCAGTCTCATTTGTCATCGACTGCCTACCACTTATAATTCCTCTACATTGCAGTCTCACACTAGTGTCCTATGAGACAGAATGAGCGATTGCATTTGGCCTGCATGGTACTGGCCAGCAGAGTTGCATTGCTGTTGTTGTTTTTAAGTTTTTAGTTAGCTGTGACATTTAAAATTTAGGAGACTCTACCAGGTTCTGGTTATCTATTGCTCCATAACAAGCCACCCAACTTAGTGGCATAAAACACAACCACTGGTCATTATCATGCAAGTCAGGAATTTGCACAGGGCACGGCTCAAGACAGGGGGTGGGGGGTGGGGGCTGGGCTCTGAACCCTGATGTCTGAGACCTCAACAGGGAAAACTCAAACAGCTGGAGTGATTTGAAGAGCTGAGGGGTGCTGCTCAAAGTAATCCTATCATCTGCATTCCTAGGATTAGTCTAGATGAGTCCCAGTTTATTTTAAATGTACCTATTGAAAGATCATATTCATTTAAGAAAAGATCCAAAATTGTGTGTCTTAAATGGGAAGGGGATACAATGGTGGCAACCATACAAGGTTGTAAATGATTTCATTCACCACCACCATCAAAAGGGAGCATAGGTGAAAACCCTTCTTTTCGGGGCTTTCTAGAGGCATATTGTAAAATTTACCTGAGAAATAGCCCAGACTGACTCCAAGCTCCTGGCCTACACATATGAAAAGGAAGACTTCTCAACATTCTGAAGGTATTTCACACTTCTCCTGGGCCTGGTTCCCCAGCTCACCTCCTCCTGGTCGTTAATTATATTTTTATGCAAATTTTCTGCGTCCCTTGACCTTTTGTGACAGATGTTAAAGAATATTGCAAAATAAAAATGCAAAAAGTAATGCTCGTGTTTGCTCAAAATCTTCATTCTCATCCTCAAGTATTAGGCCCCAAGCTATTTCATCAGTGCTTGTTGCTCTAATAAATATTTTACATTCCTCTTTTAATGTGTCATGATCTTACAAGTTTGTTGTTTACTTCACATTTCATCCAATGAGACTTAGGAACCATAAATTTGGGGTTGCATAATTATCGGTGGACTCATAAGACTTTTATTTTCTTAAATGCAAAATGCTTTACATAGCTTCAGTGAGCTGAAATTGCTCTTGTAATACAGTACCAGATCAAACAAATCCCTCATAATTTTTATGCTTCTGCTTGATTTAAATTTATTTTACTAAATGGACAGAAGTTGTCAGTGTTATTAAAAATGATTAAAAGTCTTCAGTAATCAGGGACCATAAAATTCCACTTGTGCATGCCTGTCCTGAGAGAACCTAAGACCGTCCTCTCCTTGTCTATTGCAGAGAAGGAGCAGGGTACTGCTTTCACACAGGCTCTGACATGAGAGACCTGGGCTCAGATTCCTGCTGGAAATCGTTGGGAAAGTCTGGGTCTTAGTCTCACAGGAGTAAAAATTGGATGATGATGCCTACACCTCACAAGGCTATTGAGAGAACTGACGACTCTTATGGCTTAGTGGTTTTGTGCTTAAGCTGTGAAATTAGAAAGACCTAGATTCAAATCCTGACACTAGGACTTCTGGGTTGGAGGACCTTGGGCAAGTCACACAAGCTCTCAGCCTTAAATTCATCTCTAAAATGGGCTAGTAATAGCGCTTACTTCATAGGGTTATAAATGAGGTGCAAAGACATGTAAAATGCTAAAGCAATGCCAGGCACATGGGAGGCCTTATATATGTTACCAAACATAACTTGGGTCCACTCACCTGAGTGCAATAAAGACAATCTACTGACACTGGGTTGTAGTGAAGGAAAGTACAGTGTTTATTGCAAGGCACCAAGCAAGGAGAACATACAGCTCATGCTCAAAAGACTCGAACTTCCCAATGGCTTTCAGCAAAGGGGTTTTAAAGGCAGTGTGAGGGAGGGGGCTGTAGGGTGCATGATCAGCTCATGCACAATTACCGGATTGGTTGGATCCAGGTGAAGTTTCAAGCATCATCAATCTTCTGGTTTCAACCAGTCTAGGGTCTACATGCTTGCAGTCAGCAGTCTTCATCTGGTGGGGTCAGCTTCCTGTACAAACAGCTTAGGAACGTGTGTCAGGCCTTTATCTATATCTTTCAGGGAACTGGGAGTTCAGTGGTTCTGCTGTGTGGAGGATTTATAAATTGTTACCAGTTTCCCAGCCCAACAGCTAATCTTTGTTTCTGTGTCTTCAATTTCCTAATCATTAACTCTTGAGCCAGCCTTTTGAGACACAGGGGAGGCCTGGGAGACTAAAGCAAAAGCCTTTACTTCAAAGGACAGGGATACTGGGATTTGTATACAATTTCATATACAGGAGCCCTTTCCGTCTCTCGTAGTCCATGTTCTTCTGGATCCACTCCCTGCATCTCAACTTTATCTTACTGCTGGTTTCCCAGGGCCTGGATTTCCAAGCATTCTGTCCATGTGTCAGAACTAGGGTCCCAATATCTAACTTAGACACCAGGGTTACCACAGGCCCCAGGGCCCACTCCAAGTGGTAAAAGCTCCTTCCCAGCAGACAGTGGGCGCCAGGCCCTCAGAGGATCTGCTGTTACCAGGGAAGTTGCTGCCACATGACCAGGAACTCAGGGGCTCTGAGGAAACAAGAAGCCTGGGTTTGGCAGAAGCCTCGGGCTCAGAGAGGAGAAGGCTGTGGCAGCCACAGAGGCCCCTCTCCCAACGTCCACATGGTGCCATGGTCAAAGCAGGGCCTGGAGAAGAAGCCAGAGGGGAGTTAAGCTCAGAGCACGGGGCTCTCCCCACCCTCTCCCACAGCTCTTTCTGGATGGTGCACAGCCCCAGCACCCCCGCTCCCTGCCTGCTACACACCTAGGCCTCACGGGGCGCCCAGAGAACCCACTGCCATTGACTGAACATTTCTCAATTGCTCCATCCCAGTTAAATCATCACAATAGCACCAAGAGTTTGTTGTTATTATTCCTATTTTACAATTGAAGGCACCAAAGTCCAGAGACATGACCTGCCCAAAGTCACACAGCTGGTCAGTAAGTGAGCAGAATTGCAATCCAGGCCTGGGTGTCCCCAAGACTGGCTCTTCACCACCGAGAAACTCAAATTCAGGAATAAGGTCTCTTTGAAAATGGCAGGCTGCCACAGAAGAGTTTTCTATTTCGATAGGAATTTGGTCATTGTAACCATTCCTAGAAGCTTACAAAATGTGAGAAGGAAGCAGTCAGAGAAGAGGTGAGTGGAGACACCCACGTCTTTGGGAGGTGGGAGCAGCCTGGTGAGGGTCGGGTGAGAAGCACAGACGGCAGAGGTGTGGCCATCAGAATCTGGGCGAGGCTGAGCCAGAGCTCTGAGACAGGGCAGGAGCAGCGCAGAGCTGAGCATCTCAGGGGCCTCACAGGAGGAAGCCCAGATGCCTGGAGAGCACGTGAGCAGCCGAGAGCCACAAGGCACCAAAGTGGCCCAGGGGCCTTCAGGGCTTGGTCTGGTGCTGTGTGTCCTCTCCCCAATTAGCTGGATGATGAGATCTTATAACTAGCAGGAAGTCAAGTCATCAACTTGCAAGATTATCATTAATATGGAATGCCAGGAACTGTACTAGGATATTTTATAAGTAATTTTTTAACCCAAGTGGGAGCTATCTTGGTGGCCATCAGTGCCCCAATGGTATCTGAGGAAACAGGCTTAGAAAGCTGAGACACTTGTTAGTAAGTAGCAGAGAACCAGCCTGCTTTCCCCTACACCACACGATATGGACAAAATACTTCTCATCTTCGGGCCTGAACATAACATTAAGGGCTCTGTTAGTTGTTGACATGTCACCAATCTGAGTTCCACACCTCATAGGAAAAGAGTTTATTATCGCTGTAGGGAAACCGATTCCACCCTCCCCCTCTTTCTTTATAAAGCTCTCCCTGCTGCCTTTTCTGCGCGGCTCTGCGGTTCCACCCCCTTGGCTGCCCGGGGAGGGGGGAGGGGGGAGGGGGACGGGGGGCGGGCCAGGCCCCAGCCCCAGGCCCCAGGCCCGTGCTTCATCTCCCTCCAAGCTCACCAGGCTTCAGTGGGCCAGCCTCTGTCAGGCCCAGCGGTTGATAGATTGGCCTTCTCGCTGGAGTTGTACCAAGAATTTCTCCATCCCTCCTTGCCAGAATGCATGTTTCCAATTATGTGAAACTCTCTGGGAGAAGTTCACTTCTTGAATTAGTTAAATAAAACTGCGGTGTTTGGGAAGCACCTCGGTCGCTGCACGAGCGGGTCCCAGCACAGGGGAGCAAGGGAGGCCGGGCCAGTGGCCTGCACTGGATTTCCCCCAAGCCAGCAGCAGAGTGCATGCTGTAGGTTTCTATTTTTATGCCCAGTTTTCTCCCATTAGCAAGATAGGTGTGTCTGTTGCAGAGAAATAGGTCTCTGTGGTCGGTGTCTTGCACACGTGGCTGGAGGAAAGAGGGTGGGTGTGCCACCCCCACCCCCAACATACACACACACACACACACACACACACACACACACACACACACACATGAACATCTTTGGTTTTCTGAGGAAACTGGAGTAGATTTCTGGACTGGTGGTGCAAGGAGGGCAGATCTTAATGTCGAGTAGCCTGGTAAAGAGTTTTTAAATGGGGCGACCCTTTCCCTCCCCTTTCCCACCCAGAGACCTGGTCCTACGCTATCCCCTGAGGACTGCCTGCTCCAGCCTCTGGTTGCATTTGCTCAAGAATCTGTCTCCTTCCTCCTTTTCTGTTGGCTGCCCCCTGCTTCTCCCACAGGCACACACATTCTCATTGAGATTTCCACGAACTCCAAAGCCAGAAGCATGGAAGTTCTCAGGGGCCAAAGAGGGTGTCTGCCAGCCTTTGCTGTCCCACAGACTGAGTTCTTCCAGCCAGCAGCCTCATCCCCTCCAAGCACACTCCAGTTTCATGTTGGCCGAGGGCCAAAGTGCTAGTGCCAAATCCAGAAGAGTTAATCCTGGGTCACCCTCCCTCCCACTGATGGTTTCCACTGAGCAAATTTTTCATACCATTGCCTAACAGACTCAAACTCCATCCCCCATGTACCCTCCCCCAGTCAGCCAGTTGCTGCTGAAATGGGGAACACCCACCATGTAAACACTCATCCAACAGGGAGAGGGCAGGGTGGTGGTCGGGGAAAGCTTCAGAAAGCCTCTGGTGCCTGCATTGCATCTTAAAAGATCTTCCAAAACTTTCTTTTAAGACTTTAAGGTGTTTTTGAGGGAGCGTTTGTGTGGTGGGTGGAACATTAAGGAAGAACTTTCTAGGCAGAGACGATGGTGGGCGAAAAGCCCTGGGTGGGGATGAAATCTCACAACCTGATCCAGAAACAGTAGAATAGTGTGGTGTTCATCATGGTCAAATTGTAGGATGTGAGTTGGGTGCAGGTCAAAGATGAGGCTATGGAGGAATGCTGGGGCCCCTCATCAAGTTCCCTGTGTGCAATGGCAAGGATCTGGGACTCAATCTTATAGACTAAAGGAGTCATTGAGGAATTTTAGTCAGGAGAGATTTTCATTTTCCAAAGATTTTTATGGGGAACATATGGAGAGAAACTCAGAACCAAGGCAGGAGGAGTGTGGGTAGAAATGGGAAGACCAACCTAGAAGAGATATTTAATGTATAGAATGTACTGGATGTTTTAAATGACTGAAGTTTAGAGGTTGGCTACAGGGTAACACCCAAGTTTCTGGCTCAGGGACTGGGTGGTTAATGACCCCATTAATTCACTGAGATAGGACATGCTAGAGGAGGAGAAGGTTTGGAAGAGCCCATGATGAATTCGGGTATGGACGTGTGGAGTTTAAGGTGCCTAGAAGACAGGCAAGTGGAAATGCCCAATTGGCAGTTGGCTTTCCAGCCTGGAGTTCAGAAGAAGGGTATAGGCCACGTGGTGATGTGTGTGTGGGCCCCTTGGTCCTAGAATTCTACCCTGGTCTTCTTTATGTTCACGTCTAACTTCTCTCACCCAACAACTCCAATGTGCCATAGTTCTCAGTCAGTTGGATTGGTTTTGGGACTCATGGGGACAATATGGTCTTTAATGCCTAGAAATCAAACTGGTGTGTAACTCTCCAATCCCCACCCACTCACCCCACGTCAGTTATTTGTCATCTAACTGAAGGAAATTCCTATTAAACTTTGGAGAGTCTCCACCAGTGAATGGTAGGATTTTATGCAGCCACAGCAAATCTGGGATGAGAGAGCGGTGGGGTTTTGATGGTGGTGGTGTTTTGGGAGGACATTTTGGAATTTTGTATGTTACACAATCTAAAGCAGAGAGAAAATTGTATGCAAAGCTCAGGAGACTAGAAAAAAATTATCATATTCAGAGCTACAAATAGATACATGTGGGGAGGTGAGACCAGAAGGATGGATAGGAACCAGATCTTTCAGGGTCTTACAAATCATGTTAAAGAGCAGGGAGGGAGGTGACATAATCAAATTTAAACTTTAAAAAGATTGTTCTAACTGCAATAGTAAGGCATGTTTGCAGGGAGGTGGGAGCAATCCTGGAAGAGAGGAAGAAGGCATTGGGATAGTTCAGTTGAGAGATGATGATGGCCCGGTCTGTGGTGGGAGCTGTGAGGACACAGACACAGTGGAGAGATTTGAGAGTTTTTCAGGAAGTGGGAGCTATAGTAATTGAGTATTAAGCCCCCTAAAGCTCTAGGTCGTCACTGTCACCTGCGATCTCCACCTACTCTTACCTGACAAGATGGCACCTGTGACTCTGAAGCACGGCCATGTAAGGTGACCAGTGCCCACACGTGGCTGTAGGATGAATGTAGCAGGGCAGTGGCTATCATCAAGCTCCCCAAAGGAGACTCTTCCAGGACACAACAAAACAAGCCTTTAGAGAACCCACCTATTATCCTCTATACTATGAATCTAGAAGATTGTTCTCTAGGTGTTGTCAGATGAAACAGAAGAAATGAAGCACAAGGAGATTTCCATCTACTTGGAACAACAAATATAATCATAAATAGTGAAAATGATACAAGAAGTTTTAAGGGGATGGAAACTAAAAAGAATGTTCAGAATGGAAAAGAGTTGATAAAAACAGCTCCCAATTATTGATAATACGCTATAGGTCAATCATTTTCTCCTTTAAAAATTGGCACAATAACCTTATGAAAAAGATACTGTAGTGCCCAGTTTGCAGGTGAGGAAACTGAGACCCAAAGGTAAAACCTCCCAGTATACTGGATATATATATATTGCAGAATAACAGACTATTTCAAAACATCATGAATTAGAACAACAATAAACATTTACTATCTCTCACAGTTTTTGTGAGTCAGCTTAGCTGGCACTTCTGGCTCAGAGTGTCTCATGAGGTTGCAGTTAAGATGTCAGTCAGGGCTACAGTGTGCTGGAGGCTTGGCTGGGACTGGAAGATCCACTTCCAAAGTGGCTCACCCACAAGTTGGTGCTGCTGTTGATGGGAGGCCTCAGTTCCCTCCAGTGTAGACCTATTCACAGAGCTGCTTGAGTATCCTCACATCATAGTGGCTGGCTTCATCCAGAGTGAGCTACCCAAGAAGATAAGGCAGAAGTCACACACCATCGCTCATACAGTGTTACACTGGTCACACAGGTCAGCTCTGGGACTGGGAGGGGACTACACAAGGGCATAAACACCAAGGGTGAGAATCATTGTGGGCCATCTTAGAGACTGGGTAACATACTAGTAAGCGCTTCATTCAAGATGCAAGCTCGGGTCTGCGGAACACCTCACTTCTCTCCCATGAACACAGAACAGTGTTCTGTGGTCAAATAAGCTTGGGAACCACTAGATTTAATAAAGTTACACGCTATATTTATCTCCTCAGAGCCGTAAACTGTGATTCTCCAAGATTAGAGTAATAGGACCTTGAGACCAGTTTGGGAGGTGATGTCCCCCCTGTGCAGCTGGGAGCTCTTAACAGAAGATTTGTTTTCAGGTGGAAAGAGAAGAAGGTAATGATCATTTTACAGAGCAGGGCGGGGAGGGAAATCCAGAGGAGAATGGCAAGACACCAAGTCTTGAAAGTTGGGACAATCCACATTATGCCAAACTGCTAGGGGGTGGATTCTCACTGTGTGTTTTAGTTTTGACCTTGGCTCTAGGGTACGTAGTTAAATTCAAATAGATAGTAGATGGCTTTATTGAGATACATGAGGGGAAAAAGCATTTTTGTTTTTCACTTTACTCTCTGATAGCAAAGTAAATCAATCTCTATAATGTGAGACCTACGCTACACAAGTTGTAATCACACACTTGTATCTCAGTGTGATTCAAGGTAAATATTTTGGTCTCTAATGGCCCCAGCGTAGTGCTTTGACACCTGGCTACACAGTAGAATCACTGTGAGAATGAAGCTTTAAAAACACAGTCATACCTGGGCTCCACTCCAAATCAACTAAGTCAGAATTCTGGGATGTGATGCTTGGGGACTGATAGTTTTTCAAAGCTCCCCTGGCTGATCCTAGTGTGTGGCCAGAGTTGAAAACTGTCCTTCCTATTGCTCTTTCTCTCTTTCTTTTCCTGTCTTTTACTTTCTCTGTCTCCCTCACTCTCTCTATCTCCACACCTCACCCTCACAACACACCCACTTCCAGCCAAAACATCCAACTTTAGAACTACCTTGAAACCACTGTTATCCCCTTCACAGAACCCAGACAGCACCTGCTACGTGGTGGTGCTCGGGCCACTTTTATTGATCTCAACTGAAGGCATTTCCCAAGGAGCCCATTGCCCCTGACATCTCTCTGGTCACACACTTTGAGACCCTGAGTGGACAAAGGGCATGACTGGCCAGAGATTCTTCTTAGGGCTTTTAACATTTGAGTGCCACTGTGGATAAATTTTCCATGGTATTGGTCATTGACTACATGTTCTTAAGATTCAACACTCAACAAATCTTTCTGAGATTTTGAGACACAAAACTTCCTATCAGGTCATCTGAAGTCAGTGGAGACTCTCACTTGTAAAAACACCAGAGACAAGAATTTCAAAGATGGCAACACAAGTCTCGGTTATGTAACACGCACATTTTATTATTTTTAAAGCAATGATCATCTTAGAAGATAATGTGAGAAAACAGTTTCTTTTTTTAATCTGTCAGATAAAATTAAGTTAAAACTAAGCTTAAGGGAGAAAAAATATTGGTTTGAAAGACAGATTTTAGTCATTTAAAAACATTAAAATTCGTTATTTATGGGGCAGGACAGATGAGGAACAAGTTTGGGAGGGAAACATCTCTGCATAAGTTTTTATACTTATAGGTTTGTAAACCACGTGGATATTCAAAAAGTAAATAAAAATAAATGAATATAATCAAATATACAGTGTATCAAGTGAAAAGAAATGGCATCATGAGATTAATGAATTGCTTGCTTCAGCCTATTAATATTTATTTTCCTTTTCAAGTTTAAAGTAATTGAGAACTAATCTCTTCCACATTGCTGCATGAGTTCGCTGAATCACAAATCCTATGCCTTTTTTTCTCTTGAAGTAAGTAGGGTTTTTTAAAAGTCCCATTTTCTATACTGGGCCTCTTTGCTGGCTTCCCAGGACACTGCATGCAGGACTCCAGGAAGCCTAATACCCAAGGGATGGGCCAGAGAACCATGTAACAAGCCAGGAAAAATAGGACAAAATCCAGAGTTAGATGGGAGAAACTCAGGTTGGGCAAGAAAACACACCAGACTGGAAAACGATCAGGCTGGCATTTTCCTGACCAAGTAGGCTTGCCTGTGAGCAGTTCCAGCCAGTTGGGCAGAACAATATTTAGGGGAATCAGAGAAGCCAACACAAGTGGAGAACAACTGCGTGGCAGCCGCCATCCTGGGAGGACCGTGACCAGCCTCTCACGGACAAGTGTAAGTGCAGCACCAACCATGCGGGTCTCTCACCTGCTTCCTGAAACTTCACATTCCTTTACCTGGGAACTAAGCCTTCCGTCCAGGGCAAAGTGCAGAGAGGAAATTGCTGACCACAGAGGGCACCACCACAGCACACCTTAGGAGCTGGAGGGAGGGAGCAAAGAAGCTGTAGGGAAGGCAAGTCAGAGTCGAGAGTTGGGGAGAAGGTGGACTGTGGCTGTGGCTTCTGGGGGCCAACCTAAGGGCCTAACTCCTGGCCTGAGCAGGGCCACGGTCATCAGGAGATGGGACCAAGATCACCACCTCTGTGATTCACTCAGAAGATGTAAACGGGATGGTGAGCACAAAACTTGGAAACCTGGAATCTTAGCTCTCAATGCACACTGATGGGCAGAGCAGCAGTGGCTCTTGGTCAACTCTCTGTGGGCCTCCTTGGCTTTTGCACAGTCCCTCCTTTCCATGTGAGGCTTGCACAGAGGCAGCTCTGTGCTGTGCTGTCCCTGGGCACAGTCTGGAGCCATCGAGAGGGCAAGCTCTGGAGCCAGGCCACCTGGATCCAAATTCCCAGTGCTTCTGCTGGCCAATCTGTGGTTATCAGCCAGCACTCAACAGCTACAAATGACAGAATTGTTAACTTTAGCCCAAAGGAAATGAATTAGATGGGTGTTGGATAGTGGCTAGAGAACCAGGACAGGAGCCAGGATGGCCCCTGACATCTATGCCCTCTTGTCCCAGAGCTGCTGCTGGAGAGGATCCAGTCCCCCCATCCCCCATCGGGGTGTTTCTCGCGACACTGTGAGGAAGAGGAGACTGGGGCTTCGGGCTCCAAAATCCCAGAACGTACTTACTTTGGTGACATAGAATAGCTACTTACCTTATCTCAGCCTCAGTTTGCTCATGTGTAAACTGGGAATGCCAGTAGTTTTACCACAAGAGGTAGTTCTGAGGAATCAGTAAAATCAGGGAGGACAGATGATTTGGCCAGTGCCTAGCATGTAATTGGTACTCAGTACACCCCAGCCATCATAGCTGTCATTCGTGGATGACCCAAACCTTTGTTCCAAGGTGCCATCCCCTTTGTCCGGCCAGGGTGGCTGTTTCCCTGCAGGCTCTGAAAGGGCGGGGTTGTTGCCAGGTGACCTAGATCATTCTGACTGCTCTCAGGACCTGTGGCCACCGTACCACCAGGTGCCTTCCCAGCAGGGGCAGGGACTCCTGCTCTCAGGAAGCCACTCTCACCATCCCTGTCCTTTCCCTCAGGACACCCCAAAGGACACCTCACAAATTCCTAGGAAAACTTTCTGTCTGCAAAAACATTTCACCGCAATAACTGAATTATAAGTGTATTGATCCCCTGTTGTCAGCTGGAATAAAAAACATGATTTACATCTGTCACCCACAATCTGTCTCTTCTCACACATGAGATTGCAAGTGTCCCCCAACCTCACCTCTGCCCCACCACCTGTGGCTTCTGCTGATCCTAGTCAGAGTGAACAAATCTTCTTAGCTGTTCCTCAGAGGTGTTGTTTCTTAACTTCATAACTCAGCAGCTTGAAAATCATTCATCCGAGGAGTACAGATTGACTTGTGCTCTGCCCCGACACACACGCACATACATATACACAATGTGTGACACCCACGGTCCCCCTCACTCACCTCCCAGTGCAATATGCAGTGCCAGATTGCTTGCCTTTGGAGTATTGACATACATAATTTATTTAAGCAGTTTGTGGATTAGATCAGATTTGTGCAGCTGTTTGTTCAGTTAAAATTTTAAAAAGCCTGTTAGGATTCTGGCCACGGCAGCAAAGATGGAGCTGGATTTTCAGGCTCTCCATATAAGCAAACCCGGTCTACCAAAATCTGACCCACAAAACTTGTCTCTGTCCTCCAGACTTTCTCTCTTCCGGTCCATTCCCCCATTTTGCAGTAAAAGTCAGCTGTCTACACTGCAAATCCAGTAGTGTCAACCTCCCAACTCTTTCCCATATATGTTACCCCCGCCCCACCCTTCCCCCACACACACCCCAGCTTCCACATTGTCCCAGAATGAAGTTCAGCTTCCCCATCAGGCCTTACAAACGGCTTTGCTATCTGGTCCTGCTCACCTCCCCAGACCCTCTCTCCCCTCCTCCAGTGCACCCAGCAGGACTCAGCCACGCCATCCTCTGCTCAGGGACTGTGTCCTTCTTAGCTGTTCCTCCAGCTGTTAACTCAGTGCCTGATCCAAATAGGCTCTCAATAATGATGGATTGAATTAGTGTGTGTGAATGAATACAAAGGGTCAGGGGGCATCACTCAACTGAAAGCTGTCTTGTTTAACAAAAGGACTTTGAGGCCAGTTTCTCTGGAATAGTGAGGCAAGCCCACCTAGGAATTAATTAGTTATTGACAGGCTATGGATATTATGGGGAATGAAGCCAGTGAAGTGAAATGAATGAGTTACAGGACGAAATAATGGGAATTGGAGTCAATTGAATCATCTGATTTGTTGGCTCAACAAACATTTACAGAGCATCCACAGTGTGCCCTAGACCACACTAGGTCCCAGGGACAAAAGAAAATAGGAAACAGTCCCCACCTCCAAGGAGCTCAGAGTTTAGTAGGAGGAGAGAGATGTTTACAAAAATTAATAATAAAAATAAATAACACTAATGATAACAACAACTAACTTTGTTGGGCATCCCCAACATCCTGCTTCCTGTCCTGGGCATTTTACAGACATTGTCTCATTCTCATTTTTCCGGCACATCACTGAGAAAGGAGGGAGGAAGGGTCTTCAAGTGAGGGTTGCAGATAGAGCCGAGACAGGGCACTAGGCGGGGCCGGCCGCCTCTCAGCTTCAGTTGGGCCCCCTCGGGCAGCCCTGTGCTGGTCAGTGTGGCCTTCCTGCAGCTGGGCCTGCGGCCTGAGCCAATCAATCTTGCAGCCCAGGCTGTCTCACGGGGGCCTCGGCAGATCCCGTAATTAATCTGGCTGGAAACAGAACTTATTTTTACACCTCTTCACATCAGTCCCTATAGACCAGGCTTGAGCACAAAGTGAGAAAACATGAATTGATCACAGCTGTGAAACCATGCTAATTAGTGTGAAGTGCTGAAACCCTCGTTTCTGAGGCTGGAACCCCTGGCTTCCTGGCCACAAGTGATTAATACCACAAATACCTCTCTCTGCCCCAGCCTTCCAAACCTTAGTGGCCAAGCCCCACCAGCAGCCCCCTGCCCACCTTCTGCCCAGTAACAATTCAGCTCAAGTTCTACAATGGGCTTTGTAGTCATTAAAAGGAAGGACTCTGCCCAAAGTTGCTGCAGCCACAACCAGAGTCCAAATGATTGTCGATGGGGTGAGGTGCAGCATCTTAGGGCTCACAGCACAGTCCCTGAGAGCTTAGACTTGAAGTCAGGTCACCTGAATTCAAATCCCAGCACCTACTTGCTAATTGTATAACCTGGGGCAAGTAATTCATCTCTCAAACTACCTGAAGTAAAGGACCAGTTTTTTGTTTCTGGGTTTTTTTTCAAACTTGGACTGATGCTTTTGTAAAATACAAGGACAATAAAATGCTAGAACAATGATCACATGGTTAGAAGTTGCAGCAATGTCCAATTGCTGTAAAAATGTTTAAAAGCTAATTTTCCATTTCTATACTCATTGTCATAAACCATTAACAAAAGGATCATGGATGAACACTAATCCACAGATCATACTCTGAAAAGCAGAGTCTGGCACAGAGTAAGGGTGAGCAAGTGTTAGCTGCTATGATTGTGAGCCCCTCCTACATGCCCAAGGCTCAGGTCCACCATTGCACACACACAGCGCTGGTCAACTCTAGAGAGACTTATGGAATTTGTACAGTCTCATCAAGCAAATGCATTGGGAGAGAGAAAAATTGTCTTCTAAGTAAGATTATTATTTGTTTATTTATTTATTTTTTGCTGGGAGGGCTCTGACTAAAATTTGTTGTTTAAATTTATTGGACTTTTTGTTTAGAATTGTGTATTTAATTTCTACATTTTTAGTAGTCTTCTTAAGAGATTCATTTTCTTTCCTGAGGATCCCTGGATAACAGGGCTGATTCAGCTATGGGTGGGTTTCTAAGGGCCTATTATGTTGGCTTGATTCTCTCTTAGTGCTTAAAAGCTCTGTGAAGGATATGTAAATGAGCCAAAGATGACCTCTGTATATTGGCCCTTAGGTTGTTTATTTCTGTAAAGAAGGCTGGGACCCATTAACTCAAAATCTTAATAACTCATAACTCAAATTTGTACACTTCCAATTGTCTTAAACATAGCTCAAATAAGCAGATTTTTAGCCATTTAGAACCTGTCTGCTTTGCATAGCCTGTGAAACTTGCCCAACATTAACCAGCCATGGATAAGATAGATCCTGTGGCTATAAAGCCCCCAAGCTATTGCTGTCCTTCCAAGTTCTCTGACAGAGAGACCCCTGAGTGACATCACCTCGATGTGTAAACCTCTTCTCTGACCCCCTCTCCCCTGGGGGTTTCTCTGCCTGAGTGGAGGTCCCCACACTATAGCCCTGAACGGTCTCATATTGTGCGAAATTTTCCCCACAGGCAAACCTGTTAAAATATCACCCAAATAAAGACTGTGTGTGCTACTGCCACCTCATGGTCATATCTTTTTCTTGATCAGCCCCCAAATCCTTCGCATCTCCTACACTGGGAGGACAGTCAGGATTCTATGCTTTGAACTTGAGCACATAGTGCCTAAGGCAGTAAAGCTGACCCTGAGCAGCTGTGGTAAAAGGAAAAATCTGTTGGTTGCATCTTCCTACTACAAGAGGCTGGAATATGAAGTTGGAAAATCTGCCTTAAAAGTCCTTACTCTGTGTCTTACTGGCTGTGTAATCATGGGCAATTACGTGCTCTTTCTGAGTTTCAGCTTCCTCAGTGGGGAAATGAGAGATACAACATCCACCTTACAGGTTGTCACAAGGATTAAAGGAATTAGTGCATGTGATGTGTATAACACATCACAAATAGTAAAGACTCAATAAACGGTCACCATCATCATTATCATTACTGTAGTTTCTCCTTATGTAAGCAGTGTCTCAACCTCCAGGCCTGGCCCTTTAGCTTGCCTCCATCCCTAACATACTTCTTCATTTATTTATTCACTCTTTCAACAAATAACTAAACACATACATACCTGGTTGTGCTCTGTGATGAATCATGAAGAAATAGAAAAATCTAATAGACCTGTAACTAGTAAGGAGATTTAATTAATATAAAAATATCCCAACACAGAAAAGCCCTGGACCAAATTGCTTCACTAGTAAACTCTACCAAACATTTGAAGAATTAACACCAATCCTTTTCAAACTTTTACAAAAAATTGAAGAGGTGGAAATACTTTCTAACTCATTCTACAAGGCGAGGCCCAGCATTGCCTGATACCAAAGCCAGACATGATACTACATTAAAAGAAAACCGTGGGCCAATATCTCTATGAATATTGATACAGAAATCCTCAAAAAATACTAGTAAACTGAATTTAACAGCATATTAAAAGGATTATACACCATGACCAAATGGGATTTATTCCTGGGATGCAAATATAGTTACAACATACAAAAATTAATTGATATAATACACCACATTAACAGTATTAAGGGGGAAAAATCACATGATCATCTCAATTGTGCAGCAAAAGCATTTGACAAAAGTCAACACGTTTATGATTAAAAAATACTCAACAATAGAAGGAGATGCCTTCAATATAATAAAGGTCACATGGGAATAACCCACAGCTAACATAGTACTCAATAGTGAAAGTTTTCCTCTAAGATGAGGAATGGGACAAGGATGGCTGTTTTCACCAGGTCTATTTAACAGAGTATTGGAAGTTCTAGATAGAGAAATTACACAAGAAAGAGAAATAAAAAATATCCATGATGAAAAGGAAAAATAAAACTGTCTCTTTTCACAGATGATATGATCTTATACGTAGAAAACCCTAAAAATTTAACGAAAAAAAAAAAAAAGAAGCCCTGTTATTGAAATGTAGCAGGACCCTATTGTCCTTCCTCCCCATGTCCTCCGCCTGCCTTCTGTCTGTGAAAAAACCTTAGCCAAAGAATAAGTTTAATTAGAGAAGTGAGAAAATGCAGAAACAAAGGAAAACAGTCCAAAAAGACTAAATAATAATACTTTAGTCACTAAGCATAGTCAAGGACCTTTAGTTCCTTCTCAAGGGCTATAGATAATATTCTGAGCCATATCCTGTGAGCTGTCTTGTATATACTGAAACCCCCACCAGGTGGAAGAAGTTAACTGCATGATGACCAGACTGTAGCCATGACATAAGCTGCCACAATTCTGAGAATTGGCCTCATGGAAAGGAGAACAAGCTGACCCTGGAACTGAAGATTAACTGTACTTAAAACAAACAAGATGACGCTGGTCAGACCACTGCGTGACCTGTTTCAAGATGACTATCAGAGTTGATTGTGCTGTTTCTACATATAACCCCCTCCTACCGTCTATAAAAGCTCTTGCCCACTGATTGTCAGTGGTGGGGAGTTGGCCTTTGGACAAGAGTCTGCCCATATCCCACTCCCCACCCCCATTGCCAGCATCCAAAACAAAGCAAACTTTCCTTTCTACCAACCTTGCCTCTTTATTGGCTTTTGAGCACAAGCAGCCAGACCCCCACTTTTGGTTACATTATTACTAATAAACAAATTCAGCAAAGTTGCAGGATAAAAAATTCAACACACAAAGGGCGGTTTCATTTCTACACACTAATAATGAACAATCTGGAAAACAAATTATAAAACTAATTCCACTTATAGTAACATTAAAAAGAAGACAATATGTAGGAATTCACATAACCAAGGAGGTGAAAAACTTGAACACTGAAAACTACAAAATACTGCTGAAAGAAATTAAAGAAGACATAAATAAATGAAAAGCTATCCATGTTCATGACTTAATATTGTTGAGTCAACACAATCCAAAGTGATCTACAATTCAGTGCAATCCCTACCAAAATTAGGTCTTCTTTTTCTTTTTTTCTTTCTTTCTTTTTTTTTTTTTTTTTGCAGAAATAGAAAAGAAAACTCCATCCTAAAACCTATATGGAATCTCGAGGGACCTCAAAGAGTCAAAACAGTCTTGAAAAAGAAGAACAAAGTTGAAGGACTCACACTTCCTGATTTCAAATTTTACTACAAATGTACAGTAATCAAAACAGTGTGGTACTGGACTCAGTGCGGATCAGGGCAAACATATAGACCAATGGAATAGAACTAAATGCACAGAAATAAATCTTCACATATATGGTAAAATTAGTTTTGACAGGAGCACCAAGATCATTAAATGAAGAAAGGACGGTCTTTTCAACAAATGGTAATAGAAAAACTGGACATCCACATTCAAAATAATAAAAATGGACCTGAAGGTGTTCAGAACAAGCCTCCCCAAAATGTGTCACTTGGCATATAGATTATTTTGAGCTGACGGCAATCAAGACCCAGAAGCTCAAGAAAAACTTTTACTCCTCCCTTAATTACCTAAAAGAATTTAGATAGGGAGTCTGGTCCAGAAAGAGAGATAACTTTTTATCTGAATGACCTATCTGTATGGCAGAACACCTGACTACTAAACATCTGCTCTTCTTATCATCCTGTGAATTACCCACCTTCCCACTGAAGCCCTAGGCCCCTATCTCATTCCTTAACTCAAAATAGCATGTAAATCTCAACTGCCCGACTTGTCCTTAGGTCTCACTGTCCTTGTGTGACCCCCATACATGTCTAATTAAGCTTGTCGTTTTCTCCTATTAATCTCTTATGTCAATCTAATTATTAGACCAGCTGAAGAACCCAAGAAGGGTAGAGGAAAAAAATTTCCTGTCCAATAGACCCTTACCTAGTACCATATACAAAAATTAATTCAAAACAGATCAAAGACCTAAAAGTAAGAGCTAAAATTATAAAACTCCTAGAAGAAAACATAGAGGAAATCTTCACGACACTGGATTTGGCAAAGGTTTCGTGAATATGACATCAAAGGCATTATATAACAAAAGAAAAAATTGACAATTTGGATTTCAACAAAATTAAAAACTTTTGTGCATCAAAGGACACTATCAACAGAGCAAACAGGTAACCTACAGAATGTAGGTTAAGAAAGAAAATATTTGTAAATCACATATCTGATAAGGGATTACTATCCAGAATATATAAAGAACTCCCACAATTCAACAACAAAAAAACCAACTCATTCAAAAATAGGCTAAGGACTTGAATAGACATTTCTCCAAAGAAGATATGCAAATGGCCAATAAGCACATGAAAATATGCTCAACATCAATAAGCATTAGGAAAATACAAATCAAAATTACATGAGTAATTTGAGATACCACTTCATACACATTAGGATGGCTATATATCAAAAAATCAGAAAATAATAAGTGTTGGTTAGGATGTGGAGAAATTGGAACACTGGTGCATTGCTGGTGGAAATGTAAAATGGTACAGCAGTTGTGGAAAACAGTATGATGGCTCCTCGAAAAAATAAGCATAAAATTGCCATACTATCCAGCAATTCCACTCATAGATATATACCCCAAAGAATTGAAAGCAAGTACTCAAACAGATACTAGTACACCAACATTCATAGAAACATTATACACAATAGGCAAAAGGTGGGTGCAATCCAAATACCCATCAACAGGTGAATAGATAAACAAAATGTGATATATTTATGTAATGGAATATTATTCTGCTTTAAAAAGGAAGGAAGTTCTGATATATGCTGCAACATGGATGAACCTTGAAGACACTATGCTAAATTAAATAAGCCAAACATGAAAGGACAAATATTGTATGATTCCAATTATACAAATTACCTAGAATAGTTAAATATACTAAATGGGCACAGAGTTTCAGCATGGGATGATGAACAAGTTCTGGAAAAGAATAGTGGTGATGGTTTACATAATAATGTGAACGTACCTAATGCCACTGAACTATACACTTAAAATGGTTAAGGTTATAAATTGTATGTTATGTATATTTTACCACAGTTTTTTAAAAATAGGCAAGGTAAAACAATATCAATGAGAAAACTTAGTCCCTATCATACTTAGTTGATAAAACTATGAATTAAAGAAATTATTATTATTTAAAAAAAGAAATGAAGTTCTGATTCATGCTACCACATGAATGAAACTTGAAACAAAACTAAATGAAAAAAGCTGTAAAACAAAAGGTCATACTTGTATGATTCCTTTTATATGAAATGTTCAGAATAGGCAAATCTATAGAGACAGAAAATAGATGAGTGGTTGCCTGGTGCTCGGGCAAGGGAGAATGAGGAGTGATTGCTAACGGGCATGAGTTTCTTTGTGGGATATCAAAAGTATTCTAAAATTAGAATCCTGAGTGTTCTTGATGCATGTGTTATAATGGTGAAGGAACCTAACTAAATTGAACCAAAAAACAAAACAAAACTATAATCCTCTGACATCCCCCCCCTTAAACTTAATTCCTGTGTCTTGAGGACCTAATTAATTCTATCTTTGATGTGACTGGGAATTTATTTCCTCTTCAAAGCCTTGACCATAAAAAAGAATGACCTTTTAAAGATAGTTTGTAGGTTCTGAATTTTCCAGAAAGAATGTTATCTGGTTCAGATGTGCAGTTTCTTTAGCCTAATTAAAAAAAAAAAAAATCCTATCTGATGTACCCTCATAAACGTCCCATGGGGATTTCTGCTAAATCTGAAATGGAGGATTTCACGTCATGCCTCAAATATTTATTGAGTGACTGCTCTGTGTGGCTGGTGCTAGGAATATAGTGACATACTTGATAATGTCTCGTTCCCCACCTTCATCAAGCTTGCTGCCTAATTGGAGACTCCCAGTGGAGGTTTTCTGGTTTTGAGGATAAAGACTGCTGTCTTCTCTTCTCTATTCAGTTCCCAGAACAGGAGCTTGGTGTTGCCACAATGCTCATCTTGGTCCTTAATGGCAATTCCCCCATGCTCTTGTCTTTTTTGTCCCTTCTCATGACATAAAAATTAAACATGACAAGAACCTAGTACCTTCAGTTCCCTGTTAGGTGGCTGGCTCAATTGGTAAACTCAAAATTTTACTAAATTTTGCTTGTCATTCTTCTTAGAAAAAATTATTTAGCCCAAAGCAATCAGTATTATAAAGTCCAAGGCAGGGACATGGGGTTTGCTATTTAGAGACAGAGAGAATATTTTAGTGTTCTCCTAATCACACCATTGTTGAAAAGGTAAAATAATAACAATTATAACCACTCATGTTCTTGCTCAACAGTGTAAAAGTGCTTTCAAATACATGACATCACCTTGTGAGGTAGGTAGTTATACTTCCCATCAGAATGTCAGCTCCAGGAGAAAAAGAATTTTACATTTTGCTCACTGTTGTATTTCCAGCATCTAGACAGTGCTTGACACATACTGATACTCATTGAATATTTGCCAGTTGCAGGAATGAATGAATGAATGAATGATCATAAATTTTATAAAAATAAAATTGAGGTTCAGACTCATCACAAAGTGATGAGTTCAAAGTCAAAAGGCTAATGCAATTAGAATCCAGGAAAAATCTTGGAAAAGTACACAAAAATACAATTTTCCAGAGAATACAGTCAGCAGTATTAGTCATCAGAAAATTCATATTAAAAACAGAGACATTTTATGACTCAGGTCTATTTTGGTAAACATTTCATGTGCAGTTGAAAATAATTTGTGTTTTTCTGTTGAAATAGTGTTCTGTAAATAACAGTTGGGACAAGTTGATTGATACTGTTGTCCAAATCTTCCATTTCATTACTAATTTTTAAAATCTACCTCTATTATTTACTAAGAAGTCTGCAACTATAATTATGGATGTTTTTGTTTTCTCCAGTTCCATATGTTTTTATATTACATATTTTGGTAGATGCATACACGTTTAGTATTTTTATGTCTTCTTGATGAATTGACCCTTTTATCATTATGGAATGTCCCTTTTTATCTCTAGTTATATTCCTTATCTTGAAGTCTACTTTTTTATAGTCACACCAATTTCATGGTAGACATTTTTTCCACTCTTTCACTTTCAATCTGTCTGTGTCTTTTTGTTAAAAGTATATATCTAAAGGGAACCTTTGTGCACAGTTGGTGAGATTGTAAATTGGTGCAGCCACTATGGAAAACAGTATAAAGGTTTCTCAAAAAATTAAAAATAGAACTACATATGATCCAGCAATTCTACTTTGGGGACTATATCTGAAGGAAATCAAAACACTATGTTGATCAACATCAAAAAATACCAAACGACCCAATCAAGAAATGGGCAGAAGACCTGAATGGACATTTTTCCAAAGAAGACATACAGATGTCCAACAGGCACATGAAAAGATGCTCAATATCATTAATTATCAGAGAAAGGCAAATTAAAACCACAATGAGATATCATCTCACACGTGTCAGAATGGTTATCAAAAAAGATCACAAATAACAAATGTTGGAGAGGTTGTAGAGGAAAGGGAACCCTTGTACACTGTTGGTAGGAATGTAAATTGGTGCAGCCACTATGGAAAACAGTATAGAGGTTCCTCAAAAAATTTAAAAAGTGCTACCATATAACCCAGCAATTCCACTCCTGCGTATTTACCCAAAAAGTCTGAAAACACTAATTTGAAAAGATATAGGTACCTTAACGTTCATAGCAGCATTATTAACAATTGCCAAGATATGAAAGCAAACCAAGTGCCCATCAACAGATGAATGGATAGAGAAGATGCAGCATATATATATACAATAAGATACTACTCAGCCATTAAAAAAAGAATGCAATTTTGCCATTTGTAACAACATGGATGGACTTGGAGTTAAACACTGTATGATATCATGTATATGTGGAATCTAAAAAAATACAACAAACTAGTGAATATAACAAAAAAGAAACAGATTCACAGATACAGAGAACAAACTAGTGGTTACCAGTGGAGAGAGGGAAGGGGGAGGGGCAAGATAGTGTAGGGGATTAAGAGATACAAACTATTATGTATAAAATAAATAAGCTACAAGGATATGTAGTATAACAGGGAATATAGCCAATTTTTAATAACTATAAATAGAATATAACTTTTTAAAAAAATATTTATTTGGTTGCGCTGAGCCTTAGTTGTGGTCTGAGGGCTCCTTAGTTGTGGCATGCGAACTCTTAGTTGCAGTATGCGTGTGGGATCTAGTTCCCTGACCAGGGATCAAACTCGGGCCCTCTGCATTGGGAGTGCAGAGTCTTATCCACTGTGCCACCAGGGAAGACCCTAGAATATAATTTTAAAAATTGTCAATCACTATTGTCGTACACCTGAAACACATACTATTGTACATCAACTATACCTCAATTTTTTAAAAAAATCACTAAAAAGATGCCCACTGTGTTGAAGAGATCTGCACCCACATGTTCATAGAAGGATTATCTACAATAGCTAAGACATGGAAGCATCCTACGTGTCTATTAATGCATGAATGGATAAAGAAGTTGTGGTTTTATATACAATGGAATATTATTCAGCCATAAAAAAGAAGAAAATCCTGCCATTTGTGACAACATGGTTGTCAGGCCCTTGAGGGCCTTATGGCAGGCCCTTGAGGACCTTATGCTAAGTGGAATAAGTCAGAAAGAGAAAGGCAAATATTGTATGATTTCATTTGTATGTAGAATCAGAAAGAAAGAGAGAAAGAGAGGGAGGAAAGAGGGAAAGAAGGAAGGAAGGGAGGAAGGAAGGAAGGAAGGAAGGAAGGAAGGGAACCAAATGCGTAGAAAAGAGATCAGATTTGTTGTTACCAGAGGTGTGAGGGTGGGGAATTGGATGAAGGTGTCCAAAAGGCACAAACTTCCAGTTATAAGAGAGGTAAGTAGTGGGAATGTAATGTACAACATAATGACTACAGTTAACACTGCTGTATGGTATATTTGAAAGTTAAGAAAATCCTAAGAGTTCTCATCACAAGGAAAAAAAGCTTTTCTCTCTTTTTTTTTTTGTATCTATATGAGATGATGAATGTTAACTAAACTTACTGTTGTAATCATTTCACAATATATGTAGATTAAGTCATTATGCTGTACATCGTAAAATCATACAGTGCTATGTGTAATTATATTTCAATAAAACTGGGACAAAAAGTGTCTCTCTCATAAACAGCATATAACAGATTCTTGATTTTTTAAAAATCCTGATAATGTCTGCCTTTTAATCAGTTTCATCTATTAATATTTTATTATTTAATATTTTAATATGATAGTATACCCACAAAATTCATGTCCACCCAAAACTTCAGAATGTGACATTATCTGGAAATTGGGTCTTTACAGATGGTAATTTGCAGAGGTTATTCTGAATTAGGAAAGAGCCTGAATCTGATGCAGTTACAAGCCAAGGAAGAAAGAATTGCTAGCAATCACTAGAAGCTAGGAGAGAGGTATGGAACAGATTCTCCCTCAGGGCCCCTAGAAGAAACCAGTGCTGCATGGCACTTTGATTTTGTATTTCTGGTCACCTGAACTGTGAGAGAATAACTTTCTCTTGTTTTAAACCACCTAATTTGTGGTAATTTGTTAACGGCAGTCCTAGGAAACTAATACAACATTTATGGTAGTTATTGACATGGTTGAGTTTGTACCTACTATCTTCTTCTTGGTTTTTATATTTCCCATCTTTTCTTTCTTTTTCTTTCTTTCCTATCTTTTTTATTTTTAATTAAAATAGTAATTTAGTAATATTCAGTATTCCATTTTATTTCTCCTGTTGGTTTTTTATCTATATTTCTTGGTTGTGTATGTATATTTAAGTGGTTGCTCTATGGCTTCTTATCACATAATTAATATTATACCTTTTCACATATAATGAATGAAGCTTACAGCACTGCTGCTTCAGGAACTCCCCTCTCATCTTTTGTGTAGCCAGTTTCTGCAGTTTTCTTTCCACCAAGCCTCCCATTTTCTCTCCCCATTCTCTTTTCCCACCTTTCCCAGAACCCAATGATCTAACAGTAAGGACAGACTTTAGACGCATCTTACAGACTTGAGCGTATCGATTAATGTTGGGTTTTTTTCATGAAGTAACTGAGAATTTGCTCAAGAATTTATCTCTTTAGAGAAAAGTATGAGCTTGTAGCAGCATCACCAGAACTCAGACTGATGGAGCTGGGAAGGACTGGGTGAAATTGTCAAACCCAGAGCACAAAGGAACAGAGAAGAACGCAGGGGTGGGCTGGTGAGGGGATGCTGCGAGCTGGGGCTGGGGGCCAGCAAGGCCTGATGTCAACAGGGGCCCTGGGCCTCCCTTAGAAGGAGCCTGGATTTTATTCTGATCAAGATTTTTAAACCCACTAATGGAAATTAAGCAGGGAAGTGACATGACATGATTATTGTCTAAAAGATCAGTCTGGCTGAGCTGTGAAGAGCCTGGCTTGTAGGAGAGTAAAAATGGAAGCAGGTTAAGAGGCTACTGCCTTAATCCAGGAAGAGCTGATGGGAAAGACTGATTTCTCTGAACTTCCCTGAAAGCCTGTTTTTAAAACTCCATTTCTCTGAATCAGTACGTGTATTTAATAAGAGAGCCGTCGCAGAACATGAGATGAAAGAAGAAATGGCCTGTGTGCACCACAGCTGCAGAGCCTGGTGTCAGATGGAATACATTGCATTTACCTGAAGAGCACAAAGGAAGTGGCTGGATGGAAGCAGAGATTAGCTACTTAAGGGCTTATTCCCTGCTCCCTGAGACGCCTCCAGTGGATGTGGGCACAGTAGATGTGGGTGAGGCCAAATATTAGGGGTTCCATCGGTTGCCTTGGCTCATTCCATTTTTCTCGAAGTGGAGGAAATCTTCTTCCAAGTTGGAAAAGCAATCCTTGAAGTGTTTGGCTAAACTGCAGGCTATTACCAAGGCCCTGGGAAAGCTTTTAATGTGTGTTTGAAGGAAAAACCTGCCCCTTTGAAGATTTGCTGATTTTTTTTTAACTCTATTCTGAGGCCTCCCTAACAGACAGACACTCGGGGGCTGAGGGGAGTGAGAAGCGAAGGAAGCAGTCTGGCCACCCCAAGGATTAGGGGCAGCAGGAACCTGGCCGAAATAGTCCTGCCATCCCCCACTTCCAGACCCTACTCCCTCCCATGTACGTATATATGGATCAACAGGCCCTACCTGTCAGCCTGGCCCTACCCACTGTATCCCAAAGCAGATAAGATGGCCCTTACCATCCACAGGGAACAGGAGCCTCATGGTTTGTAGACTTAGGATGTGCTAAAACAGACCAGCACCACAGAACCTATTTTTTTTTTTAATATTTATTTATTTATTTGGTTGTGTGGAGTCTTAGTTGCGGCTCACCGGCTCCTTAGCTGGGGCACGTGAACTCTTAGTTGTGGTATGCATGTGGGATCTAGTTCCTTAACCAGGGATCGAACCCGGGTCTCCTGCATTGAAAGTGCAGAGTCTTATCCACTGCGCCACCAGAGAAGTCTCAGAGAACCTATTTTTATGCAACAGATTTTTTGCTATGTGCTGAGATAGAGCGGTTGACAAAATTATGTGTGTCTGCTCTCATGGAGCTTGCATTCCAGAAGAGGGATGGGAGAAGAAAAAGTTCCCCAGGAATGGATGATCTTACACCAACCTCTCTCCTCAACCCTGCTCCTCCCGCACACGGCGCCACCACATAATACTCTTTCTCTGACTGACTTTGTGAGTGTGGTAACCTGATCCTCAAGTGCCTGAACACTGCCTGTATAACTGCCTCGCCTCCAGCCTCTCCATCCACTGTGCCTCCCTGAGTGCCAATACTAGCCGGATTCCCTTCGAAGATTCCAAGCCCCTTGGCTCCCTGCTTGCTGTGTGAACTAAGCCAGTGTCTCCCACGTCCATCCCACCATTTTCTCTGGAGCTATGATGAAGTTCATGCCCCAGGATGCTGCCTGCTTGAGCTTACATTAAAATAGTTCTGGCGCTTGAATATGCTTTATCAAGACTGGACCATCTATTTCATTTTCCTTTTCCTTTGGTCGTCCAAAAAAAATAAAAATAAAAAAAATAACTTGACTAGGATTTTCATTCCCAAGAATATTTCTCTCTCTAAATGCAACTTGAATCCCACCACCATCTCCCACGAGCTGATCACGCCCTCTTTGAAACATTACTATAAAACTTCTCACTACCCTCTCCAAGGGGGAACACAGTTTTTCAAGGCAGGAGCCCGTTGACACACAGTTTTGAGTGCATTAGCCCACTGTGGCCCCCTGTGCCTGGAAAAGCAATAAAGATATTCTTTTCTACCTCATCCAAAACTCTGTCTCCATGATTTGATTCAGCACCAGTGTACAGAGAAACTGAACTTTCGGCATCATTTTTGTAGAGATCCAGGTCTGATGAGGGATGATTGATTTCTACACCTTGAAGTCCTCACAGGGAGCAGAGCTGGACCAGTGTTCCCGCGAGCCAGGAAGCTCCAGAAGGTGTCCATAGGAGCAGGGAAGAGGGAAAGGGAATCTCTCCATCCCTCCCCCACAGTCCTCAAACTCCACCAGCTGGATGGGTTTTTTTGTTTTGTTTTGTTTTGTTGGCTGTGTTGGGTCTTTGTCGCTGCACGCAGGCTTTTTCTAGTTGTGGCGAGTGGGTGCTACTCTTTTTTGTGGCCGCAGGCTTCTCATTGCGGTGGCTTCTCTTGTTGCGGAGCACGGGCTCTAGGCACGAGGACTTCAGTAGTTGCAGCACGTGGGCTCAGTAGTTGTGGTGCACGGGCTTAGTTGCTCCACGGCATGTGGGATCTTCCTGGACCAGGGCTCAAACCCATGTCCCCTGCATTGGCAGGTGGATTCTTAACCACTGCGCCCCCAGGGAATTCCTGGATGGGCGTTTTAACCTGGAGAGCCGCAGGCTCACAGATGTCATAGGTGGTTTCTCTTCAGATCTGGAGCTTAGAGGTAGAATGCCCTCAGGTCAGACAGCTCAGTCATTCTCAAACCTGGTGGCACAGTAAAATGTAAAAGAACAGAAAAGAGGGGAAAAAATTCCCAGTTCCCACTCCAGACCAACTGAAACAAACACTCTGGAATGAAGCCCAAACAATTATGTTTTTTAAAAGTGCCCCAGGTGATTCTAATGTGCAGTAAGGGTTGAGAACCACTTCTAATCCAACACACTCATTTTGTAAATGAGAAAATCAGGGGCCCAGTGGATTAGACAATAAAAGGCATTAGGCCAGTATAGGAGCCATTTTGGAAGAAATCAAATGAAATCCTCATCATGCACAATTAATTCCAGCAAAATTAATTCCAGAAAGTTAAATGTAAAAAACTCAATCCTTAAAAAAGAAAAGTAGAAAAAATATATGTGTATATTTTTCTGCTAGAAAAATCATAAAGAAATGCTCAACTTCTTTAGTTAGTAAAAGAAATGTAAATTCAAGCAACACTGAAATGTCCTTTTCCATATAGTATATAAATAGGATTTTTAAAAGATGAATGCTGAATGGTGTGGGTGAGGCAGCCACACACTGTATTTCTCTTCTTTCCTGAATGTCAGCTTGTGTCCTCTCACACATTGCTGGGAGGAATATTCATTGTTAAGTCTTCTGAGAGGCAATCTGAAAATAGCTATCAAAAACTTTGAAAATATTCCAGTGAGAGTTAGGGTTTTCCAGAGAAACACAATTGATAGAATGTGCAAATCTATCTGTATATAGAAAGAGATATATTTTAAGGACTTGGCTCATGCAATTATGGAGGCTGAAAAGTCCAAAATCTATAGGGTGAGCTGGCAGGCTGGAGACACAGAAAAGAGCCAATGCTGTAGTTCAAGTTCAAAGGTCATTAAGCTGGAGACTCAGGAAAAAGCCAGGGATTGCAGTTCAAGTCTGAAGACATCTGTTGCAAAATTACCTCTTGCCTGGGGGAGGATCAGTCTTCCCCCCCCCAGGCCTTCAACCGATTGGATAAGTCCTACCCACATTATGAAGGACAATCTGCTTTACTCAAAGTCTACCAATTTAAATGTAAATCTCATGCAAAAACACCCTCACAGAAACATCCAGAATAATGTTTGACCAAATATCTGGGCACTGTGGCCCAGCCAAGTTAAGTCATTAAATTAGCCATCACAGATGTATTTTAGAATTAGACCAACCAGCATTTGAATCCCAGTTTTGCCACTTAATAGGTGTGTGACTCTCTGAGCCTTCCTTTATCTGTAAAATATAAATAATAATACAAATCCTGCAGGATTATGAGAATTAAATTATGCAATGAATATAGAGTGCCTAGCATATAGTAAATACTTAATAAATGGTAGACATTTTTATTACCTTTACTCATAGACTCCTCTTTTGGTACTCTATACTAAAAGAAATAACCTGATATGTGAAAAAGTTTTATCATCAAAGATGTTTATTGCTGTACTAGTTATAATACTGAAAAAATAGGAAATAGGAAATAACCTAAATGTCCACCCATTGAAGAATGGTTAAAGAAACTACAGTAGGAAAGAATATTAAGCAGCCATTAAAACTGATGAATGCAAAGTATCTTCTACAGGAAAATACTCATGTCATATAAAGTAATAAAAGCAGGAAACAAAATTCATATACATTTTATGTGCTTAACTATGTAAAAAAGGACAGTGAAATATTAGTTATTAATTATTCAAATATTAGTGATTTCTTCTTTATTTTCTAATTCAACAATGAGCTTTCATGTTTTAATAATTAAGCAAAATTAAAGTAATAGCTTTAGATTGCCTTCTGTGATGAACTCTCTTTGGTGTAGTGGCAGAGTGGTGACCAAGAACGCCTTCTCCCTAGCCTGGACCTTCTCCTTTGAGCTGGGCTTGAGCTGTCCATAGGCAGGTAGGAACATCCCAGGCTGGCTGCCAGGTTCCTTGGATGGTTTACAGCCAAGCTGCCCCATGGAAATTCTCCAAATATTTTTTCATTAGCTGGCTTTCTTGAAGAGTAAAGCCACATTTCTGACTCTGCAGGCGATATAGTAGTAGTTCCATTTTCTTAATTTCTTGAGAAAAAGTGCAAAGGTGCCCATAGGCATTAGGGCTGACTCCAGTCTCCTAACACTGGAGGTGCAGTTAGCAGATAAAGTTCCATACACAGAGTCCCGGGCAGAACTCATGTGCTTATGGCTTATGTCCAGCTGAAATTACCAACTCCTGCAGGCAACAAAGAGTTGGCTGACCAGAAACCCAGAACCCAAGAACTGAGAAAATGCCTTGCATTGCTTCACCTCATGAGCTCATGTGACCAGGAAAACAAATTACTCACTGCAGAAATCACAAGGTAAGAGAAGAGCAGGAAAGGAGAAAAGAGGAAGGTTTTCTTCTCTCTGCAGCTAAATACATATAACTAAAGCATAAACTAGGATCAACATTCTGTCAGTGTGACCAAAACTGAATTTCTGCTTGGGATGGAAAGTCAGGAAATGATTTGTGTGTCATATTAATAATTTAATCATGGTCTCTGCAATTATCATCATGAATGAGCAATGCCCTTTCCCACAGGCAAGGCCTCAAGACAAAGAGAAATGTGTGAGTGGACACCACGGCATAACCCATGTCAACTACAAATTGGCATTTTCCATGGGCACTTGCCATCTACCTCTACAAAGATTAAATCAGGTGCTGCTGCAGCAGCCGACTTTCAACACCCCCTGAAAGGAGTTCAGGGTGGAGAGCAGAAATGAGGCACTCTGTGCTCTGGAAAAAAAACTGGCAGAACAGGTCTTCAGATATTGATAGTTAGATATTTTCAGGAGCCAATTTTGTGAGCCCAATTCTTATATCTCCTCATACCTAGAAAAGCACTAAAATCCTTCATGGTGACGTCTGCTCCTTGTGACTAGCAGTAACCCTCATGAGACTAGAAAAAACCTTCAGCAAAAGAATATGTGCTTGATTGCATGTACTCCCCTTTCACCAAAATCACATACATCCTGACCTTCCCCCCTGCCACTTTGGAGCAGTTTCTCAGAGCTATCTGAAATGCTGTCTCCTGGGCTACAGTCCTCATTTTGCCCCAAATAAAACACAACTCACAACTCTCATATTGCTCATTTTTTTAAAGTCGGCACCCCCTAACTCTACCTTACGGGTTTCGGCATAAGATGGCACCAGAGTGATTTTCAGGAATAGGCTGGCTGGACATGACCGCGTGAGGGTAGGCAGGAGAGTGAATGCTTCTGGCTCCAGGTGCAACAGGAAAGCATTTCCCACCTTCCTCACAGTATCCTCTTCCTCTTTCACACATCTCTTCTTTTATCCTCCCCCCTCCCGTTCTAACATATTCCACCACCTTGGGTTGCACCGTGCTGTTTCCTGCTAAGGGCTTGTCTAGATAAGAGGTTAACTAGTAAGAGTGTATAGTGGCCACAGAGCTCCTACAGAGATTCACCAGTAATTAGACGATTCTTTGTGGAAAAAAAACCTTTTTTTTCCATTATGAAAGATAACACTCAACATTTTGTTAGAATTCCCTTCCTTCTTTACCCTGTGCATAATTTTCATTTGGACTTTTGAGTACAGCTGAGATGATTATGAAGCCTACTTTATTTTCATTTAACAAGCGTTTTTCCCCCCATTTATTATAGACTCATAGGAAGAATCATTTTTTTCAGGTGCTTATAAATATTCCACTGAGTGGATAGGCCAGAAATCACTTAATTCCTTTTCTATTGTCATAATTCCTTTTTTTACATTAAAAAAATTATTGAGGTAAATTGACATATAACCTATTAGTTTCAGGTGTTCAACATAATTTTTTGATATTTGTATATATTGTGGAATGATTACCACAATAAGTCTATTTAATATCCATCACTGTACATAGTTATCAAAAACAATTTTAAGAGAAAGTTTGTTTCACTCTTTTAGCAAATTTCAAGTATTCATTATAGTATATTAACTATAGTAACCATGCTGTACATTACATTCCCATGAATTATTTATTTTATAACTAGAAGTTTGTACCTTTGACCCCGTTTACACACTTCCCCCACTCCCCACCCACTGCCTCTAGCAACTACCAATCTGTCCTCTATCTATAAGCTTGGTTTCTTTGTTTATTGTTATATTCCACATGTAAGTGAGATCATATGTTATTTGTCTTTCTCTGTCTGAATTGTTTCACCTAGCAGGTCCATCCATGTTGTTACAAACAGCAAGATTTCTTCTTTTTTGTGGCTGAATAGTATTCCATTGTGTATATATACCGTAATCTCTAACCATTCACCCATCAATGGACGTTTAGGTTTGAGGTGGGAGTATATATCTTTTTGAGTTACTATTTTCATTTTCCTCAGATAAATACCCAAAAGTGGAATTGCTGGATCATCTGGTAGTTTTATTTTTAATTTTTTGAATTAAAATAAAACTACTACTTTCCAGAATAGATGCTCCAATTTACATTCCCACCAACAGGGTATGAGGCATCTCTCTTCTCCACATCCTTGCCAACACTTGTTATTTCTTGTCTTTTTGATAATAGCCACTCTAAGAGGTGTGAGTTGAAAGCTCATTGTGCATTTCCTGATTTGATCAATGATATTGAGCATCTTTTCAGCTACCTATTGGCCATCTGTATGGCTGCTTTGGAAGAATATCTATTCATATCCTCTCCCCATTTTTTTTTTTTTTTTTTTTTTTTTTTTTTGCGGTACATGGGCCTCTCACTGTTGTGGCCTCTCACGTTGCAGAGCACAGGCTCCGGACGCGCAGGCTCAGCGGCCATGGCTCACGGGACCAGCCGCTCCGCGGCATGTGGGATCTTCCCGGACCGGGGCACAAAGCCATGCCCCCTGCATCGGCAGGCGGACTCTCAACCACTGCACCACCAGGGAAGCCGTCTCCCTGTTTTTTAATTGAATTCCTTAAGGAAGAACTGTCTGATCTTACAAAAATGCTTTTAAGTCCTAGAAGAAATAGTAACAGCTAACATGTATTGAATAGTGACATGCCCAGTATTCTACATTCATTAACTCATTTGACCCTCACAACGAATCATGTAAGAATACTATTGATTTCACTGCCATTTGGTAGATAAGCAAACTTGAGCAGAGAGATGGTGAGTAACTTGCTGAAGCTCCCAGCTAGAAAGTGGAGAGCAGAGCTTCCAAACCCACACACTTTGGCTCTGGAACTTGGGGACTGAACCACCATGAGATGGATGGTAAAGGTCCAGGTTTGAACTGAAGTCAGAAGTTCAGAGTTAAAGGACAAGGGCATAACAGCTCAGCATGACATTTGTTGTTGAAGCAAGAGACGGTGGCGGGGAGAAAGAATGGAGGTGAGGAGAGAAGAGCCAAAGGGTGATGTGGGAAAGGGCCGAGCTCCTCACAGTGGGGAAGCCTAAAACAGGTCTTTGGAGAACAGAAGTGTTTACAATTTTTTTTAACAACAGCTTTATTGAGGTATAATTGACATACCCTGTACATATTTAAAGTATACTATTTGATAACTTGAAACCATCACTGCAATCTAGATAGTGAACACACCCATTACCCCCAAAGTTCCCTCATATCCCCTTGTAATCCCCAACCCCCTGCCCTCCCAGGTAACAAATTATCTTCTCTCAGTCATTATAGATTAGTTTGCATTTTGTAGAATTTTATATAAATGAAATCATACAGTATGTACTCTTTTTCTGTCTGCTGTCTTTCACTCAGTGTAATTATTTTGAGGTTCATTGTTGTTTTAATGTGTATCAATAGTTTATTTGTTTTTAATGGACATATGCTTTCATCCTACTAGGAGTGAAATACCTGGGTCATATTTTAGGTTTATGTTTAATTTTTTAAGAAATTGTTTTCCACAGTAGTTATACCAGCAGTGTATGAGAATTCCAATTCCTCCACATTCTTGAGGAAACTTGGTATCACTAGTCTTTTTAATTTTAAACATTCTAAAGATGTGTATCTCATCTAGTAGGATCTCATTGTGATTTTAATTTGCATTTCTCTAATGACAAATGATGTTGAGCATCATTTCATGTGTTTACTTACCATCCATGTATCTTCCTTTATTAAATGTCCATGAAAATATTTCCCCATTTTTCTTATTGAGTTGTTTTATTGAGTTTTATTTATTTATTTATTTATTTTTGCGGTAAGCAGGCCTCTCACCGTTGTGGCCTCTCCCGTTGCAGAGCACACAGGCCCAGCCGCTCCGCGGCATGTGGGATCTTCCCAGACCAGGGCACGAACCCGTGTCCCCTGCATCGGCAGGCGGACTCTCAACCACTGCGCCACCAGGGAAGCCCTGTTTTATTGAGTTTTGAGAGTTATTTATATTTTTGGATACAAGTTCTTTATCAGATATGTAGTTTGCAAATATTTTTTTCCAGTCTGTGTCTTGACTTTTCATTCTATTAACAGTGTCTTTTGAAGCAGAAGTTCCCAATTTTAATGAAGTCCAATTAATTCATTTTTTTTCTTTCCTGGATCATGCTTTTGGTGTGATAGCTAAAAAATCTTTGCCTAACTCAAGGTCACAAAGATATTCTCTTATTTTTTCTTCTACAAGTTTTATACTTCTAGGTTTTACATTTAGATCCATGATCCATTTTGAGTCCATATTTTGACATGGAGCAATTATGGATCATAGATCATATTTTGCATATGGACATTAATTATTCCAGCACCATTTATTGAAGAACTATACTTCTTCCACTGAATTGCCTTTGTACCTTTGTCAAAATCAATTGACCATTTATGTGTGAATCTATCTCTGAACTCTCTATTCTGTTCCATTGATCCATATATATCTATCTTTACACTTATATCACATTATCTTAATTACTGTAGGTTTATAATACATCTTAAACTAAGGTAATGTAAGTCCTCAAACTTTATTCTTCTTCAAATTATTTTGGCTATTCTAGGTCCTCTGTATTTCCATTTGCATGTTAGAATCAGCTTGTCAATTTCTATATAAAAGCCTCTTGGAATTTTGACTGGGAGTGTGTTGAATCTATAGATCAACTTAGGGAGAATTGGCATTTTAATAGTATTGAGTCTTCCAATTCACAAAAGTGGAATATCTCTCCATAAAATGTATTTTTTAAATGTTATCTGTTGACTTCAGTAAAGTCATAAAGTTATAAATATATGCTCATAAATATTTTGTGGGGTGCACGTGTGTGTGTTTGAAAACTGTTGAAAGAGCTAAGTTTCATGTTTTGTTAACACAGTAGGGGCCAAAGCAGCATGTGTGGAGCCAAGAGCATAGCACTATAGGAGGGTGAGTCCCTAAGAATTGATAGAAATTTGGCAGTGGACCTCCACAGGCAGTAAAACTGATGTGATTATGTTATGTTGACATGTTATGGAAAGATATTACCTAGATCTTAGGAGCCAGAGTGCTTCTGGTGACATCTGGGTCACAGACTGAAAACCGCTTGCAAGAGAAAGAAACGCCCCTCACCATGCCACCTCAGATCCAACCCCTCTTTCCAGGGTGACAAAAGAAAAAGTCCAACCATAGCCCTTCAGAAAATCTATTCACCTCTACTCCATATGACATGAGGCTCTATAGCATTGTAATTATATATGTGCACTCAACCACCTTATAATCCTACTCAGGTTTGGAAAGTTGCTAACTAGAAGTTAAAGAAGTCTCTCTTTCTTTCTCTCTCTTCCTTCTTTCCTTTCTTTCTCCCCTCATTTTTCTTTCCTTCTTCTTAAATTTAAGTTCTCTTTTGATAAATTAATAAATAAAAAGTCTTACATGTCCCTAACCATTCTCCCTCCAAGATTCTAATATGCCCTTGGAGGGTGCAGTCCTCTCACTTAACTTCTCATTTATCATTCACAAGAAGTTGATGCACCAGGTGGAAAGTTCACCTATCTCTACTTGCTTCCCCAGCTGTAGAAGACTTTTGACTTCTAACCGGTGCTAAATTTTTCCCTGTCTGTACTTTTTTATGTGGCCAGTGTCACTCTCACAGTCTCTGGATCTGCCAGGGTACAGTTTGGAATTGCTGATAGGACAAGGATTCTATTTTATTTTTCAGTAGCGTCTTTGCTACCTGAAACACTTTCTGAAGCAACTACCTTCTTTGTGTTCATTAGGAACTGAGCAACAGGATGATAAAATGCATCCTCCTGCTGGCATGAGTTGGAATCCTACCTCAACAGAGGAGCTAAATGAGAATGTAAACTTCAGCCACCAAACAGAGAACTGTGTTATTTTCATAGTTCCTTCCTTCTAGGAATGATTTTTGTTTCTTACAAAAGAACAGCATTCTTCTTGCCTTGAGCCTTGTGCAGAATAACATTCCTTCAGGACTAGGGCCCTGGTGTTCCCTGAAAGTCCTCCTGCCAGGACCCAGAACCTACCCTGAACCCCACAATGGAGCTGGATATTTGGAGTGCGAAGAGTGGCTCTCTCTGAACCAAAACACATGAGGGAGAGCACTTCATGGTGCGTTCAGGGCTCTTGTCCTGACTTTAATTTATTTGACATTTTTGTCAGTGACTTGCTGGAAAACACAGAAAATTATGGAATTATGATAGTGAACGTAATACAGAAAATCAGTGCTCACCAGATATTTCATGTTTCCCAGCCTCCCTTGAAGGTAGGATGGGGTCATGTGACTAATTCTGGCCAATGGGCTATGAGTCAGGCACCTCCTCCATCTTTTCCTTCCCCTGCCGCAGAGACCCTGGGGTACCTGTGCTCCAGATGGCCCTGCCTCAAGATAGAGGGAGGCAGCCAGACCCACATTGGACCTCATGTAAATAAACCTTTCTGTATAAGTCACTGAGGTTTGCCGTTTTGTCTCTTAGGGCGGCTACTGTTATTATGTCAGTGAATATAGCCAAGCTTATTAATGCGGTTGAGAAACAGTCTCTTGGCCTAATTCTGAATCAGGATGAGTAGAACTTTCAGGTATCAGGTGCTATTAGCTAAAACGGAGGGAGTCACTAGAGCCTCCTTTTTGCCTTAGAGGTTTCTGAACTAGCAGGGTAAGTTAACTCAGAGACACCATTCAGAGAACTATGACCAAAGATGGTGGAAGCAGCCTTTTGGTGGATATATTTAATGATGTCTTGAAACAGGAATTTCAGTAACCCCTAGATGAGAACTTCATCACCTACTGTTTACTGTGCTTTGAATTGCAGGCATGGAGGTGCAGAAACCTCTGCTAGCCCTTAGGCAGAACCCACATAAGCAGGCCTTCCTTCCAGAGACCCTTTGGTTTCTCATTCATGCCAAGGGCTGACATCAAAACTTTCTTGCAACAAAAAGAAAAGAAATTGAGTTATTTGCAGTGAGGTGGATGGACCTAGAGTCTGTCATACAGAGTGAAGTAAGTCAGAAAGAGAAAAACAAATACCGTATGCTAACACATATATATGGAATCTAAGAAAAAAAAAAAAGGTCATGAAGAACCTAGGGGTAAGATGGAAATAAAGACACAGACCTACTAGAGAATGGACTTGAGGATATGGGGAGGGGGAAGGGTAAGATGGGACAAAGTGAGAGAGAGGCATGGACATATATACACTACCAAACGTAACATAGATAGCTAGTGGGAAGAAGCTGCGTAGCACAGGGAGATCAGCTCGGTGGTTTGTGACCACCTAGAGGGGTGGGATAGGGAGGGTGGGAGGGAGGGAGACACAAGAGGGAAGAGATATGGCGATATATGTATATGTATAACTGATTCACTTTGTTATAAAGCAGAAACTAACACACCATTGTAAAGCAGTTATACTCTAATAAAGATGTTAAAAAAAAAAAAAAGGAAAGTAGTGTGGTACTTATCTCCTCACCACTGACAATCTCCAGCTCATTATTAAGAGGAAAGAGAAGTCCTCCCTCACTGGAAGGACTGGGGGTGGTTTTTATCTGATGCAGTGGTTACATAATACTGTCTCCCTCAGAAATTAAATTGTAATAGGAATATTGGCAGCACTACCAAAAATAAGTAAATAAAGTTCTCTCTCTGGCTCCAAGTTTACCTTAGATTTGCCTTATAGTGATCACAAAGAATACATTAGGAGATTCCATTGGGGTTAGAGTCTCATTCAAGGGGAACTGGTATTAATCTACAGAGAGAATTAGGAAGTGGCAGCTTGATCGTAGTGTCCTTTATATAACGATTGCTTTTTTTTTTTTTTGTAGCGCTGGTGAACCAGTCTATTTAGAGCTAATTGCTTAAGTAGCAAAGTGAGCTCTGGGAGAAAAGAAGAAAGGGAACTTTTAAACAGCACATTAGTCTCAAAATGGCAAAGACATCCACGTCGAAAAGAAGAAAAAATACTCAAGACAGTTTTCTGCTCACCATAGAGCTCAGGTACTTTAGAATTCTTTCAGACTTGGGGACGAAGAGCTTTGAAAAATTAGCCAAAATGAAAGGCTGATGTGACAGGACCAAGTGACAGTTTAGTCAAAATGAGATTTTCTTTTTGCTGTCTGCCTATAGAGCTGCTACAGCTCATTGCTGCTACCTAAAGGAGACCAGTTCTCATGAGGTCTCAGTGGCCTCTGAACCATCCCCAGGCGAGCACCCTGGTTTCTTCGAGACAATCATGGCAGTGTGCCATGTGGACAGAGTTTTAGGTCTGGAGGCAGGTGTATAGAGGGAGAGTCTGGCTTAGCTGTGGCCTGGACCAGTCATCCCAGCCATCCTATCCAACTAATCTGCACAAGGCCAAGGCAAAAGAGATGGTTTTCCATTACGCTCTCCATCAGCCGGCCTTCTCACTTGGTGAGCAGCGGTGCGAAGCCTCATTCTTTCTCTAACTCCAGGGCCACCTGCAGCCTGGCTGGTATCAGCTCATCAGCGGGCTGAGAAGGATGGTTCAGAAGTTGAAAGACAAGAATGGCAACAACAACAGGAAAGGTGTTCGACATGTGTTTCTTATCCAGAACCCAGTTTGTTTACTTAGATTAGAATAACTTCAGATGTGGTGAAGCTATCAAAACATTATAAAACATATCAATATTCTATATCTGGGGCCTGCTTGAAACTAACTAGGGGGTGGGACTGGGGGTAGGGGTGTCAATTAAGGAATGTCACTCACCACCCAGTTCTACAAGAATCAAGTCATTAGCCACTGCACCCACTGACCTACAACACACCCTGGAAAGAATTCAGGGTGAAGATCAGCGATGAGGCCCTCTGTGCTCTGGGAAAACTGGCAGAACAGGCCCTCAGATAGATATTTTCAGGAGAAAATTCCAGGAACCCAGATTCTTGCATCTTCCCATACTTAGAAAAACACTAAAATCATTAACTGAGAGACCCGTTCCTCATGACTAACAGTAACCTTCTACCAAGATGTGTGCTTGCTTGCACATACCCCTTCTCCAAAACCCCGTATCTATCTACTGACCTCCCCACCCCCAGCCTCTCTGGAGCAGTTCCTCAGAGCTATCTGAGAGGCATCTCCTGGGCTATAGTCCTCAGTAAGTCCCCAAATAAAACTGAAACTCACAGCTCTCATGTTGTGCATTTTTATTTCAGTTGACAGGGGTGTGGAGGGTGGGGGTTTGAGGGGGTGAGGTTATAGATGGAACAGTCATCACTGAGAGCTGATACTTGTTGAAACTGGGTGATGGGTATATGGGGGTAGTATTCTTATAGTATGGTTGTTTGGCTCATACAAGTTAATGGATGCAAAGTGCTCAGCATATAATAAATGCTCAATAAATAGTAACTATTATCCCCACTTTATACATGAAGATGTGAGGTTCAGAGAAATTAAGTAATTTGCCTAAGGTCACAAATCTGAGAGACAGTGGAGCGAGGTCTCTAAACCACACCCATTGCATCCGAAATCCTGGGCTCTTAGGCGCTCTCCTCTGTGTCTCTTTACTCTACCCTTCTCCAGGTTTCTGTGGTTTCCCATCGTTTGGCTCCTTTCTTCCCTTTCAAAGTTACAGTTGCTTAAACCCTCCTCCACTCAGAGTCCTGAGTGGACAAAGCCTGGTTGTAAAGTCAAATTTCTCAATGATTCATTCAACTCACATTTGAGCGACTGGCACTACACGAGGTGCTGGTGTAACAGAGATAAAGGCCCAGCTCTCAGGGAGCTCACAGTCTAGAGCTGCAGACAGAAGTTAATGGACAGAGTTATCAAGGGTCTACCATGTGCCAAGCCCTCTTGCAGACGTGTGGGATGGAGCACACGGGAACATAAAACATGCTGAGTCCCTTGTGTTCAAAATGAGGAGCCTGAGGTAGAGGTGAACTAAAGCAAGCAGGACATGGGGTAGTGGCAGGAAAACCACCAACTGTAATAAATGTTGGTAGGTGCTGTTCCTGTGTTAGAAGCGAGAGCTGGATGCTCCAGAATCACAAGGAAGTGATACCTGCAAGGAGTCCTAATGCCGGGAGGCTTGGTGAAGAATGTGTGCGGTCTCCAGGGCAGCATTCAGAGCCACAAGAAAAGGTGTGGAGTCGTGCCACAGGGTGGCACACGTGGGCGGTATGGCTGGAGTCAAAAGGGTGTGCGAGAAACGGTGGAATCTGCAGCCAGGACACAGAAAGCCTTGTCTGTAGGTCAAGGGTGCCTGGACTCTACCTTGTTGGCCCCTGGGTTTCCTAAATGTGCCGATAAGAATCACCCAGGTACTTGTTAAAAGCTGCCTTTCAAGTTCTACAACAGGTCTGCTGCATCAGAGTCTTAGAGGAGAGGCTCTGACTGAGGCCTTCTAACAAGCCCTCAGGTGGTTCTTATGACCAAACAAATTTGGAAACAGCCTGGAGGTGACATTGGTCAATGAGAGCCAATTCTAGACCAGTTCTTAACAAAATGAATCCTCATCTCCCTACCTCCGCCCCTCCCCCTTGCAGAAGTGCACACCCTTGAATCTTCCTAAGTGTCTGCAGGGCAAGCAGGGGTTGGTACACTGACCCTGTCTGCAGACTTCTAGACCTCATGACCTGATGAGGCTGTGTGTGACCTTTGCCACCAGCAGCATCACTGCAGAGCAGTATATTCCCACAGGCAGAAATCAAACAGCAGATATAGAAGCAATAGAATATATTGTTCCTTGTTTTCACTGTTGTTTTTTTCTTTTCTTTTTATTAGGGTTTGTGTTTGCAATGTGCACTAGCTATAGCCTGACTGAATATTGCAATCATAAAAGGAGTAGAAGGCAGAGAGGATGAATCCTGGAAGAGAGGTTGGAGCGGTGAATAGAAATTTCTATGGGTCAGAAAACTATGTTTGTAGCCATCTGGCAAACTATAATAGAACAAGCCTTGATGAAGAGACAAATACCTCCTCCTTCTAGCATTCTCAAGGAGTGCTGGCAAAAGCTTCCTCAGAGAGAGAGTGGTGAGAGATTTGACAATACAGATTTTATACATGCTGTGCGTAAGTGGGTTCGGGATTAGGTTTCCTAATACCAAGTTAGTGTTGCTAAAGCTTCCCATGATGGAAAAGTGCTCTCGATGTTAAATATCTTGGCTTCAGACAGTTCAGAAAGGATTAGTGAGAAATTCTACTGCAATTCATGGTTGATACCAAATAAGGGTGGGGGGGGGGGGGAGGAGAGAACAGAGAAAAGAGAGACAATGCCAAAAAATGAAAACTCATTTTAGCTCTTCTATTAAAGCCAGATGTATTTTAGGCCCTGTTTCTAAGCAACTGCATAACGGTAATATTCTGGAATCTTTTTTAAAGACTCACAACTGTCAGAGTCAGTAAAGGGCAGAAGGTAATTATAAAGTAATAAGGATGACATACGAGAGGCAGAATCACCCCAGCATCGTTTGGGAAGCAGTGACATTTTGTATTTTGCATTCATTTTCAGAAACTCTAAGATCTTCCTTGGGGGCACTCAGACATGCCCCGCTGGGAAGACCACTGACCCAATCAAACTTGAGGGCAACATTGGCATTTAGCCTGCCCATCCCATCATCGCCCATCTCCAATCACCCATGGAGACGGATGGAGCTCCCACAGTGTGCACACGCCTCCACTGGCTGCTGAGGGGGTGTAATAAACCTCTCAGACAATGTAGAACCAATAAAGAACTTTCTAACTGGAAATGCCTTAGAGAGCAGTCCAACAGGCGTCATAGATAGATATGGAAACTGAACCCATAGACAGGAGGGGAAAAGGAGAGAGAAGGAAACTAAGATCTATGAAGTGCATGCATGTGCCCGCTTCAGGCTCTCTGAATGTGGAGGCCTTTTATCTAGCATGACTTTGTTCTTAATTTTGAGTGCGACCTTGGGACAAAGAAGGAAATTAGCATTCATTGTGTTCCTCAAAAACTTTGCTAGGCCCTATATATACATCAGCATTTGATTTTCACAATAACTGCATAGGGTTTACAGAAATCATTCCTAATTTGCAGAGGATGAATCCAGGGCTTACACAGAGGTCAGGTCTCCCTGACTCGCCCACTTACTGCATGTTTGACTTTGAAAAAGGTCCTACAAGCTCTCGCCTACAAAATGATTACACTACCACGTACCTTGCAGGGTGCTTTACAAGATTAAATGGGGTCGTTTATGTGAACACCTAGCACAGAAAGCTGGGCATATGATGAGTCAGAACATCACACTTCTTTTCTCAAAACCCTCCTGCGGCTTCCATCCCACAGCAATAAAGCCGAGTCCATGCCAGCCTCCAGGGCCTGCTCCCTCTGGAAAGGCACCTTCACTCACTGACCTTTTAACCCGTCCTGGTCCTCCCCGGCCCCTGCTGCTCTCGGGCCCGTCCACCTCGCTGGCATGCTCTCCACCTCAGGGACCACCTCACTTAAAATTCAGCTCTTCACTCTCCCCACCTCAATGCCTTTATCTCTCCTCTGCTTTGCTGTTCCCCAAAGCACTTACTGCCATCTAAAATATCCTATATTTTCACTTATTTTCTATCCTACCCCTGCCCTGGAAAGTAAGCTGTGAGGACAGGAATTTGGTTTTTTTCGTTTGCTTGGTTTTTGTCCTTGCTGAATCCCCAGCACCTAGTAGATGCTCAATAAATATTTGCTAAATGAATAAATGGATATTATCTTCCTTTCTCCTTCCCTTCCTTTCTCTTTCAAGGTCACACACCTTGTTAGATCAAAAGTCTCTGCCCTTCCAAAACATGAAAAAGACGAGAACAAAACTTAACCATAAGTAACTATGAAACACGTTTAAAGGACTCCAAGACAAAGAACATGTCCAAACCAGGAACAAGCCATGTTACCAGGGCTTCTTTATTCATACTAGAACTCCTTGCTGAGTCTGGGATGTTTAGGACTTTATGGCTTTTTGGTTTTGTCTTTAGTGTTCACATGGCTTATCCCCCTAGCATGAAGGCACCCACTCCCTGCCGTCCAACACTTCAGAAAAAGCATCTATTGACGGATGAGTGTGAGTCAGGCACCATGTTCTGGGCACTATGATACACAGGATGGGGCTTAGTGGCAGACAAACACCAACAGCCGGCCTCAGCACATTCTAATATGGCAAATACCCTGGGTGGGGGGTGCCCAGAAAGGGGGAATTTAACCCCAGCTGGGAATCCAGAGAAGACTTCCCAGAGACATCTACAAGAGGATCAAGAGTTAGCCAGGACACGAAGGGGCAGGAGGGTGCTCCAGGGATCAGTCTAAATGCAGTTATGAAACTGCATGATGTATTCAGGGAGTTTGTGCTACTAGAGCATAAGCTATGAGGCTCAGAGTCTCTTACATGCTATATGCAGGGGCCTGGACTTCACCTGTGGAACACGAAACGATCCGATTTGCTTGCAGACTGATCATCCTAATGGAGGATAGTTTTAATCCAGGCTTGTGGAAGGTTTCTTAGGTCTATGAAAGCAAGACTTGGTGAGATCTTGGATGACACATCTAGCCCTTTCCATATGATGACAGGAGAGGATACAGACCCTTCAGAAGCCCCCGTAGCCTGGAGGCCTTCTTAGAATCAGGCAGAATACCTAGAGAGGCTGGGTGATCCACTCCAGCCCATGGTCAGTCTGCAGGCTCACCCCAGGTCTGGCAAGTCTCCTAACACTGGAGATCCCTTAGCAAGCGAATCAACTTTGAGGCTCCTCGAAAATCAGATGCACTGAAAGAGACCCACGTTGACATTTCAGACCTTTTTGAGTATAATGTAAGTACTAATAGTTAGGACCCAACTGACTCACTTCCCAGGGATTCTTAGACCAGAGGTTGCAAGGTGGCAGCCCACTTTATCTGCTCATTGCTGTTTTATTTATCCCATATAATATTAAAAACAAAGGCTAAAACAACTTAAAATCCTTGCAAACATGTCACAGTCAGGAGAATTCACGTCAAAATATGGGTCCCAGCTTCTCTTGGAGAAAAGAAATCTGAAAATACTGGCCTGCCTTCCGACGGGGCAACAACTGGCTGGAGTGAAATAGCAGCTACCGCCACCCTCCTGTCCTCATCCTGCCTAGACAGGCCATGACCTCATGTGCCCTCATGTGTAGGGGAGCCTACAGGTAACTTCTGAGACTTCAGAAACTGACCCTAAACATTCTTAAATGTCTCCACCTTAGTCAAAATCATAGACCCTCATCTGCAGTCTGGGTTTATCAGGTGATCAAATTGAAAAATTCTTTCAAGACTAATGAGTCCTACCAATAAGCTCTCTCCAGCCAAGTACTTGGTGCTAATATTGGGTTAGACATGGAAGTTACCTTAGTAAAGGAGAACATAATGGGCACTAACAAAGAGGAGGAAAGAGACAAGGTAGGGTCAGGTAGGAGTCGGGGTAGGCAGAGCACCCCAAAGAATCAGATCAGAGGGCTTTAAGGAGCTTATTAAAAAAAAAAAAAAAAGACATGAAGTGGGGAGGGGCAGGACGGGCTGGAGAGAAGGAGCTAGTGTGGAATTAATATCTTGGCAGGAGGTGGGAGTAGGACGGGGAGGGATTCCCCTCCTTCTCAAACCTCATGGTCAAATGTTTAAAAGAGAAGCATTAATAGCCATGTACTTCTAAGTTTTATTATGAATTAGAATTTAACATGTTTGGGAGTTTGGGATGAGGTGATAAGTACAAAGTATGTTAACTTGGGCAGGGGTGAGATTTTTCCAGTTCAAAATTAATGCCCCTACAAAAAATGAGAGCAATGGAATGTTTCACCCAGATGGTTTGGCTCTTTAATATCTACAAACATCTTGAAAACACGTAAAATATTTTTCAACTTTTCTGTGCAGTTGCATTAGTTGATGACTGCTGACTTTCTTATTTCCTGTTCAGTTTTTCCTTTGCTCTCTCCCCAAACAGCTTTTAGTTTGGAAGGCTGTAGTCAGTCCACAAAATTGGACTTGTGGCATAAAAACTTGTATGGGGACTTCCCTGGTGGCGCAGTGGTGAAGAATCCGCCTGCCAATGCAGGCGACACGGGTTCGAGCCCTGGTCCTGGAAGATCCCACATGCTGCAGAGCAACTAAGCCCATGCGCCACAACTACTGAGCCCGCACCCCACAACTACGGAAGCCCACGTGCCTAGAGCCCGTGCTCCACAACAAGAGAAGCCACCCCAATGAGAAGCCCGTGCACCGCAAAGAAGAGTAGCCCCTTCTCGCCACAACTAGAGAAAGTCCACATGCAGAAACGAAGACCCAAGGCAGCCAAAAATTAAATAAATTTATATATATATATAAAAAAAACTTGTGTGGCACTTCCCTGGCGGACCAGTGATTAAGACTCTGTTCTCCCAAAGCGTGGGGCACAGGTTCAATCCCTAGTTGGGGAACTAAGATCCCACGTGCCGCAAGGTGCAGCCAAAAAAAAAAATGTTGTGTAATAATGGAGACACATGAGTGCCAACAGGTGGTTTCACAATCTAATGCGTTGTGATAAATTCTGTTATCCTGCTGCTTGGCATGAATTCTGAGCTTGAGGATGGATGTTTTGAGGTGTGCACATTAACCACATCAAGATGAGGCTCTCACCTGCAGGGGATGGGGTTTCACTGGGGCTATGGCAGAGCTCCAAGACTGCGCATGATGACTACACAAAGGTAACCAGCCGGCTGGCTGAGAGCTGCTGTAATTGTTAGACAAACGTTTTAGTCCCTGGTGGCGAAAGGAAAAGCCAGGGAAGTCAGCTTCCTACCGCCCTCTCTTCGTCCTCTACTAGAAAAGAAGCCTCCATACCCTAAAGGTGTGATCGCCAGGCAGGGCACCCCAGGACACACAGTAGAAGCTAGTAGAGCTGGTTGCCAGGGCAAAGTATGTCCATGCCCCTGCTGGGTATATGAACACTTTATTTTCAGTTTTTTACTTCTGGCAGCATCCTGAAAACAAATAATCATTCTGTCCTCCTGAAGAGTTCAACTATTTGGCAAAAGTAATAAAGACTAAAAAAAAAACACTTGAGAGTTTGTCTCCTCATCATCCTGATAAGAGCTATAACCCAAGACTTTAACCTCAAAAGCTGTTGATGATATATAACCTTTTTGCTTTTCTGTTTGGTTTAGCGAACTCATTTAACATAATCGCATTTATTTAGTCCAAAACTCTAACCCGAGATTTTCTCCTCTCAAGCCCCTCCTATTTTTACCCCAGAAACCTTTCGGGGCACAGGGGTGGGCAAAGGAAGTAGGTCCTTTCAGAGGAGCTTCATTCAATAAATTCAACCAATATTGATTGACCACCTGTTATGCATCAGATACTCCCCTCAAGCCATTTGGAATGTAACAATGAATAAAAGAGCCTGAATTTTTAAAAAAAAACACCACAGGAGCTATGGAGCCATGGTCTTGAAATCTGATCTTAAGTAGATCTCATCACCTGAAATTATTGTATACATGAGAATCTGACTGGCAAGTTCACTTGGTTGCCAGGACCCAGCTCAAAACTGAGCAGCCAGAGCATGGTACTCCCTATAACAAACAGAATTACAAAAATTTCCCCAAAGTGTTTTAGCTTTTGTTTGAAGAATGGTTTACCTATCATGCAAGATCTATCCAATGATCATACTTTTAAAAATTAGATTGGGCTGTCAAGAAATATGTAACAAAAATTTTTTGAGCTTGATTTAAAAACTATATTAAAACTCTTACGGATATCCCAATTTAGTGGGTGGGGAGTAAGCTGAACACGGTAGTGCTGTTACCCCTTTTAAAACAGGTTTCCATACAGCAATTTGTATTTCAGTATTATGAGGAACTATGTGGTTTGAAAGAATTGATGTTGCTCTAAAAACCAAACAAATTTTTTAACAACTTTATTGGAGTATAATTGCTTTACAATGTTGTGTTAGTTGCTGCTGTATAACAAAGTGAATCAGCTATACATATACATATATCCCCACATCCTCTCCCTCTTGCGTCTCTCTCCCACCCTCCCTATTCCACCCCTCTAGACGGTCACAGAGCACCGAGCTGATCTACCTGTGCTATGCGGCTGCTTCCCACTAGCTATCTATTTTACATTTGGTAGTGTATATATGTCAATGCCACTCTCTCACTTGGTCCCAGCTTACCCTTCCCCCTCCCCGTGCCAAGTCCATTCTCTACAGCTGTGTCTTTATTCCTGTCCTGCCCCTAGGTTCCTCAGAACGATTTAAAAAACCAATTTATATTTCCACTTTCAACAACACGTCCTTCCCTTCTTTCACTTTTATTGGAAGTTGCTCCTTGCTTTTTCTATCAAGAAAAAGGCAGAGTTATTTCCAGACCACATACACAGCTGTATTCTTATTTGCTTCCTTTTGTAGTTATTACAGCCTAGAAATTTTCAACTCATAACTACTTCTTGAGAATTTAATATATGTGGTTATCAATGGAATATGTCTCTAACATAAAATATAATAAAGCACTTCCATATTTATTGCATTTATCAGATGGGTAGTTAAGTTTAAAATTAATCCCTTTATACATCTGCTTTTTAAAAATAACTATTCTGAATATAAAAGTCAAATAATCAAGTCTCAGTTTGCAATTCATACATAATAGGAATTCTACGTTTTAATACCTAAGGGTTAAATTTTGTCAAGAAGCAACAACCAAAAACCACACAGTGCTTTCCAGTTGACAAAGGTGATTACATGCATCATTTTTGAATTTAAATAATTACTAAACTTTGTCCAGTGGATATTACTATCCGGATGAGAGAGTAGTTTGGCTGAAGTATGGGTATCATCATTTCTACTTAACAGATATGTAACCAGAGACTCAGTAGGGTTAAGTGACTATCTCAAGATGGAACATTCATGAGGAGGCATAGCCAGGCCTCCAGCGGTCACTGTACAATTTTCTATAAATTATAAAGAACTCTCATACAAATATATAGTGATCACATGTCAAAGATTTAACTCATTAGCAAGGGGATCAGCAGAATGACAAGGCTGGTTCAAAGACATAAGAAACTGATACACACACACACACACACACACGCATGCACAGAGGAGAAAAAGAATGCTGTAGTAAGACTGCAGAGATAGATACAAAACTGGATAATGCCTTACAAGGCAAGAAAACCGTAACTCTTGGAGTTACCGTTTTTAGCAAACAAATCCTTTGCAACTTATCAAGCTTCTCTAAGTTACTTAACACCTAACTTCAGAGGGACCGGGTCCTAGTCAATAGTAAGTACCAAGTTAAAGTTACCTCCTCTGGAGCAGAAGTCAGCAAACTTTTACTGTATATGGCCAGAGAACAAATACTTAAGGCGTTATAGGCCATTTAGTCCCTGTCGCAACTACTCAACTCTGTTGTTGTAGCATCAAAACAGTAATAGGCAATAAATAATGCATGAGAATGGCTATGTTGCCATAAGCCATCATTTACATAAAACAGGAGATGGGCTTGATTTGACCCACAGGATAGTTTGTCAACTCCCCTGCCCCAGAACATCAGATGATCCTTAGGTGGCTCAGTTAGGCAATCCTCTAAGTACAACTTTGAAGAGACTGCAGTAATTTTTTTGCTTTATTTCCAAGTTTTAGATAATTTTTTTAAAATGTACCCAAAATGATAACTTTTGTAGTGCTCTTCCCGCACTACATAAGAGAGCTTACTTTGCCCTCTAAGGCTCATTCAGACTTCGGACTTCTGTTACAAAACAAAGGCTCTATTAAAGAACATTAAAACAAAATCACTGAGTGTTTTTCAACATGTCTTCAACTTGCTTAGTTTGGTAAGATTCTGTGACTCCCTACCCCTTTGCCCCAGCCCTGAAGAATGCCCATCAGGACCAACAGGAAACATAATGCCAATGAGAACTTGCTGAGCGCTATCAGAAATACAGGATGCCAGACACTTCCAAGATGAAGAAGCACTGATTTGCAGGCGTGGTCGTAACAGTGTCACATGATTCAAAGGGATGGAGTCCATGTACCACCTGTAGGACCTCAGCACTCAGACTTCAGGAACTAGTGATCTACAAGATGTAAGACCCGGCAGATGGACCTGCATTCAGCTCATTCAAAAACTGTTTCAGCCAAGATGTTAAAAGAAAAAGACAAAATTTCATTCTTTCTATGGCTGAGTGGCATTCCATTGTATATGTACACTACATCTTCCTTATCCATTCATCTATTGATGGGCATTTTGGTTGCTTCCATACCTTGGCTATTATAAATAATGCTGCTATGAACACAGGGGTACACGTATCTTTTTGAATTAAGAGTTTTCATCTTTTCTGGTTATATGCCCAGGAGTGGGATTGCTGGATCATATGGTAGTTCTAATTTTACTTTTTTGAGAAACCTCCACACTGTTTTCCACAGTGGCTGCACCACCAACACTGTATAAGGGTTCCCTTTTCTCCACATCCTTGCTGACATTTGTTGTGTTCTTTTTGCTGATAGCCATTCTGACAGGTGTGAGGTGATATCTCATTGTGGTTTTGATTTGAATTTCCCTGATTAGCAATGTTGAGCATCTTTTCGTGTGCCTGTTGGCCATGTGCAAGTCCTCTTTGGAAAAATGGCTATTCATGTCTTCTGCCCATTTTTTAATTGAATTGTTTTTTTTGATGTTGATGTGTAGAGGGTGTTCATATGTTTTGGATATTAACCCCTTAGCAGTCATATCATTTGCAAATATTTTCTCCCATTCAGTAGGGTGTCTTATCATTTTGTCGATGGTTTCCTTTGCTGTGCAAAAGCTTTTAAGTTTAATTAGGTTCCATTTGTTTTTATTTTTGTTTTTGCGGTACGCGGGCCTCTCACTGTTGTGGCCTCTCCCATTGCGGAGCACAGGCTCCGGATGCGCAGGCTCAGAGGCCATGGCTCACGGACCCAGCCTCTCCACGGCATGTGGCATCTTCTCGGACCAGGGCACGAACCCGCGTCCCCTGCATTGGCAGGCGGACTCTCAACCACTGCGCCACCAGGGAAGCCCCCATTTGTTTATTTTTCCTTTTATTTCTTTTGCTTTAGGAGATGGATCCAAAAAGTTTTGCAATGATTTAAGTCAAATTTTGCCATTTACAACAACAACATGGACGGACTTGGAGGATCCCATGCTAAGTGAAGTAAGTCAGACAGACAAATACTGTACGGTATCACTTACATTTGAAATCCAAAAAATACAACAAACTAGTGAATATAACAAAAAAAGAAACAAACTCACAGATACAGAGAACAAACTAGTGGTTACCAGTGGAGAGAGGGAAGTGGGGAGAGGCAAGATAAGGGTAGTGGATTAAGTGGTACAAACTATTATGTATAAGCTACAAGGATATATTATACAACACAGGGAATATAGCCAGTATTTTATTATAACTATAAATGGACTATAAGCTTTAGAATTGTGAATCACTACATTGTACACCTGTAACTTACATTATATTGCACATGAACTATACTTCAGTAAAGAAAAAAAATTAAAAAGATGGCAAGTTGAACACTGTCCTTTTAAATACAGTGGAGACAGGGCTTCCCTGGTGGTGCAGTGGTTGAGAGTCCGCCTGCTGATGCAGGGGACACGGGTTCGTGACCTGGTCTGGGAAGATCCCACATGCCGTGGAGCGTCTGGGCCCGTGAGCCATGGCCGCTGAGCCTGCATGTCCGGAGCCTGTGCTCCGCAACAGGAGAGGCCACAACAGTGAGAAGTCCGCGTACCGAAAAAAAAAAAAAAAAAAAAAAAATATATATATATATATATATAGTGCAGACTACCTGACATCTCAAGAAAACACTCGTATGTATCCGGACTCCTGTTAAGAGTTAAGGTTCAGGCACAGGCTGAATGTAATCTCATCAATAGCAGGTGACTACCAAAGAGCAAAATGCTAGAAGCATAAGACCAGGTTTTGATTAATTCAACTATGTATTATATACCTACTGTGGGCTAAATACCACAAAAGAAACTGCAGTTACAAAGTTGAACAAAACCTAATCTTTACTCTTAAAAAGCTTAACCTATCAGGAGAAAAATGTAGGAAGTGCCACATGTAACAAATACTAAAAAGGACAGTCTGAGACAGAAGACTGGGAAAGATGAGGGAGCAGTGAAACTCACTGGGGTAAATCAAACTGAGTGTTAATGGCTTCAGAAATGATTAGCAGACAAAGGAAGCCAGAAAGGCACAATGGCTCTGCTTAATTTTATAAATTATTACCAAATCAAGTCTAAAAATTAAATGACAAATAATACATCCAGATAATAAGATAAGCAAATGGGAGTCAAAAGGAAAGAGGAATAAGACATTGATTAGGTTATTACTAACAGTTTTTGGAGAGGTAATGCCTCTCACTGTAAAGATCTTTCCCACCAACTTCTCTCTTAAGTTGCTTCTGGTAGACTTAAATTATCTTTTAACTTCTTATTTCTGTTGTTAGAGCCACATTTATTTCTGTCTGCAAGTGATCATGCCTTCCTCCCGCCAGCTGGTTTTCTAATTTTTCAGCTTCTAGAAACTTTTAAACAGAAGAAAATCTGATAAAAATAACTTGATATCATGTGATGTGTTGACATATTAAAGGAATCCTGTTGTTGCTTAACCAAGATCATACTTCTATTCTTAAATGTTTCTCCAATAGGAAACAAAGTTTATGTGTAATGTTTGAACATCTCTGAATGGTTTACACTTAGAATAAAGTTTCACAGGCTATTTTTAGAAATGTAATACAATTATTTGTCTTTTCATTTAGAGTGATATTATCCTATAAATAAGAAAGCCATTTAAGAAATTCTGATCCTAAAATGCGGTTTACCACAAAATTTCAAGTAGTTTAAAAAAAGGAAAGCAATTAAAAGAGTTGTAAAAAGGAAGAAAAAGAAAAGATGGGAAAACATATACTGAATCTAAATTTCCCTTAGAAAACATTTTTCCAAGTGAAACGTAATTATTCTATTGCTGAATGACCATTATAAAAAATCACATGGATCACCATATGATACTTAAATTTAAAAACAGGAAAGCAGTCCTTTAAGACAAAAATTAGACAGTATTTTCACACTGAAAGTTAAGCAAAAGGTTTTGGAAATTTTTAGAATGGTTCACTTAAAAAGAAAAACAAATTCAGCAATTCTGAATTACTTATATAATTACAGGCTGGTTTTATCTGTGAAAACCAAATACAACATTAAGTATTAGCATGTAACCAACAATTATATGGAGTACTATACCAAAGGAAGATGCCTTTCTTGATGACAAAAATGACAGAGAGATGTAAACCAAAATTATACAGCATTGAAAGGAAACCCACCACTCTTCCCTCTGATTTAAATCAACTGTCAAGAAAACTGCAAGGAGTCAGAGAATAAAACAAATGAACCGTCATAACAAAGAAGACACAAGAATCTTCTGAAACACAATACAAGAATAAAATCCTACCCCTCTTCAAAAGTTTAGAACACTGTTAGTAAAAGGCCCGTTTTCACAGGCAATGATGTGCCAGTAAATTAATCTGAAAATAACGGTTACTGTGATGGCTTTAAAACATGTCTGCAAATTCTTTGACACCCCTCAATTCAAATGATGGGTCAGACTTGATGCCTCACTTCTAATGAAAAAAACGGGCAGAAGTGATACTGTGTGACGGTCAGCTTCTGCCTAGCAATGCTTATACGCTCTCTTAGGGCACTGACACTCAGAAGCCAGCCACCATGTTGTGAGGAAGCCCAGGCCACGTGCAGGGGCCATACACGGGTGTTTCAGTCAACAGCCCCTGCTAGACCCCCAGCTGATACCAGCATCAACTTGCTAGTCACATGAGGAAATCATAAGCCTTCAGATGATTCCAGCACCTGGCCCTGAAGTCCTCTAGCTTAGGCCACAGACATCGTGAAGCAGAGATGAGCCACCCCTGCTCTGCACTCTCTGAATTCCTGACCCATAGAAACAGAGACAATAAAATTGCAGCAATAGATAACTGAATAACATTACCTAGAACGCACACACATCAAACATGGATTTTTTTTTGAAACTGAAAAAATAACTTTTATACAAAACAATTATAGGACATATGCTCCACTTAGTAAGTTTAGTAGGTTTTATTTAAGTAATACAATTAAACTTCATTAATAAGAAGCTCTCTTAATTTGAAATCTGAGACAATTAGACTAAAGTTTAGAGTCTTAAGCTGGATGCCATCATTAAAGTGCTCTGGAAAGGAGAATTTAGGGAATCCATGCAAGAATACGAGGAGAATATGGAAGCTAACTAAGAGGTCAGATTGTTTTGAAGTACTCTAACAGTGGAACACTCTCCACAAAGAAGGCACTCGATGGTTATCAAGTGTCAAATGAACATTAGAAGCCCTGAGTTCTTCCTTAATCACTTTATACATGTTAATTAGTTTAAAAGTATTCTATTTGGCAAATTGGTCAGTTTAGTTGAAGCAAATGATTTGTGCATACATATATTTTATCTTTTCCTAATAAAAGGTGAGCTCCCGGGGCTTCCCTGGTGGCGCGGTGGTTGAGAGTCCGCCTGCCGATGCAGGGGACACGGGATCGTGCCCAGGTCCGGGAAGATCCCACATGCCGCTAAGCGTCTAGGCCCGTGAGCCATGGTCGCTGGGCCTGCACGTCCGGAGCCTGTGCTCCGCAAAGGGAGAGGCCACAACAGTGAGAGGCCCGTGTACCGCAAAAAAAAAAAAAAAAAAAGGTGAGCTCCCTGAGGGCATTCCTGATCGTGTTCATCTCTGTACCCCAATGGACATAACACAACGTTGTAGGTCCAACACCATACTTGACAAATATTTGTGCAAATGCTCAAAGTGCACAGATGTACCTGAAGCTAACTCAACTTTATAATTCACTTTTAACTAGTTTTTTCTGCCCTTTCCCACCATTAGTCCAAACTAATGTTTTATTATACTTCCAAGAGCATACTTTGTACCCCTTTATTATCATTTACCAGTGTATTCACAGTAAAGATAAAGTACAAAGGTCTGCCATGCACAGACAGTGATCTGAGGTGTTCGAGCCCACCCCCTTCCAGGACTGTGCCCATCGTGCTCAGTGCACACTGTGAGGCTCTGTTCTCACCGAGAGGATGGCAGCCCACTCGCTTCCTTCTGCAGCTCAGGACAGAGAAAACCTAATCCATAAGATGTCCATTCTGTCACAGGCATTATTTTTAAAAGATTACAAAGACAGGCCATTCTGATTAGGATAAAAAAATAAAGACATGTAATTTTTAGTTTATTTCTCCAGTTCAGTCAGAACTGACACCAAACATCTTTGACAGCACTCCATTACCTGTGCTCAGTCGTTGCTCAGCACATTACCTGCGCTTTCACTGAATCAAAATTTTGGACTAATGATTTATAAGGTCATACCTATCTTTGAAATTAATCAGCTTACTGAGCAATTAAATACACATCCATACACATTCACATTTAACTACAGCTATGATATTCCTAATTTCTCCACTTTCGATCTCAACACATAACTTGTAATAACAAGATACAGTTCTAATACTGACCTTCTAATTTGTTGTATGGCCCTAGACAAGCCATTTTACATCTCTGCCTCCACCACGTCTAACAGAGATAATGATACCTTTTTTTAACCTATTTTGTAGGTAAGTAGGCATAAGATTTATGTGAAAACATTTTGCTAATGTTGCTAATCAAACACAGGTAAAATATATAAGGTTTTATCATATTAACTACTTTCTAATATTTGATTTGTTTTTATAATTTAATCAAAATAAAGATGACATTCTTTCAGAACTACAAAATTCAGCAGTTACACAAGGTGAATTAAAGTAATAAATCTAGTCATAATAATAAATGCATTCATCCATGTTCTCATTTAATTACATTAAGAAATAATAATTATAAAAATAGGTAAAATGTTGTGAAAATATTCCTATTTATTCTCGCTTAGAGGAGTTCATGCCCATATCAATGGACTCTCTGGCATCAGACACAGCATCAGGTACTCGAACAGTCATATTGTCCATAGCCTTTGTCAAACAGATTTGGCAGCCCAACCGCGATCTGTATAAAAAGGGGGGGAGTATGATTTAGTATTAAGTATATATTATTCACAAAGCAATGCAGTTACCAGGACCTTTTCTTACCCAAAGCATAGGGATTTATTTACCTTTTAAATTTCCGTTAAGTAGAAAAAGATACATCCAACCCTTTCAACTAGAGGATAACAGAATGTAAATATGAAAAACAAAAAGTGTGATACGCCAAAGCTTCATTTTAATCTTTCTACTAATTGTTTCACTGGAACTACTGCTTTTTTGGTGACAGGACTGACAAGCAATGAAATGATGAGAAGGCACAACAGTGGAGGAGAGAACTGAGGTTTTAGCAATGCCAAGAGAATGACTAATCAATTCCCAGATAATTAAAACCATACAGTCTATGAAAGAAAGCTACACTTTTTAAAGCCTTTAAAACAAGAAATTTGGAATAAACACATAGATGTAAGTCATCAATTATCAGATGCATATTTTTGCCACAATTTTAACATCTCTGAAACCAAATGCATCTTAAAATCAATGCCATCTTACAATCACAGCTACACTGTGAGGTAGCAGTCACATCAGAGGTGTCTCTTCAATTGAGTTATGGGAAGTATGTTAATATTATGTGTTGAATTTCATTACCATTCAAAATAAGTCCAAAAAGATTACAAAACAAAAATTAACAATACAGAGACCCAGCATAAATTGATATTAGGAAAGTAAATATTTGTCATTGGAAGAATAACTGTAATTCCATTTTCTTTTATTTTTTTCAGTATTGTGACCAATTTTATTTATATTTTCCTTTTAAAACAGTGATGTACAAATCTGTCTAAATAGTTCTAAATCTAAGTATAAATAGCTCTTTCAATATGCATAAAACGTTAAGTGATAAGATCATTTTACACCATATTTTAATCAGCAGAGCTTTTTCCTTCTTAATGGCACATAAAAATAAATACTATATTAGTCTTATAATCAAACTGCCTTCAATTTGATGGAATGTGGTATGTAGGTCTTGGTTTTGTCAACATATTCAGCAAGCACCTGCTGAGCATCAAAAGGCACAGAACTAAATGTCAGTGGGTTTGCAAAAGAACAGCAACTCACTTCGATCCTTACTGAACACCTCTTACATGCTGGGTGCCAGGGATGCAGGGGTTAGAGCCAAACAGACCAGTGGTACAGAATCCAGCACTGAACATGACGTGTTCACAAGCAACTTTCTTAACCATGCCAAATATTAGTTTCCCAACCTCATCCTAAACATGGATAATAAGTGGGCTCCTCACAGGACTGCCATAAGGATTAGTTGCTAATATCAGTATTAAGGCATGAACTTTCAATCAAATAGAAGAGCTGGGATACATTTGCAGATAATTAACATGAGAGACTCTGACAAATGCCACAGAGAGAGAAAGCTGAAAGGGCTGAGGAGAAAGCACTGACTTCTGATGGGGGAGATGGTGTTTCTAATGGGCTTTGAAGGCTGGCTAGAACTTAAGAGGAGAAAGGCATTTGAGGCAAAGCTAATAGGGATTCAAGGCATGTTTGAGGCAATATGGGTTTTTGGCCTGGCTGCTGTGCAGGCCAGACGAGGACAGGGGAGTGATGGGCTAGAAAGGTGGCCAGGCCATGGACAGCTCTGAACACCAGTGAAGGGGTTCAGGTTTTTACTGGTGAGCAATGAGGGACCACTGGGAGGTTTCTGAGTAAGGAGTAAGTACTACTGCCATGGGAAATATTGATTGCTGATAGAAAAAAATCCCCTTTTACCAATAATTCCTATTTGTTGAATAGAAACAGCCCTGACAATATTCAATTATGCATTAAGCTCTGTCTGCAAGAGAAAAAATAAGGCAAGCCAATTTAGACAAATTCATTAGGACTGCGGTGAGCCCTAGAGAGACTATTGGTTACTCTTGGTGTCCATACAAAGATGAGTAGGGTAATGCTAGCCTTCAAAGAACTTTTAGTAAGGGGAACAGGACAGAAAGAGCTACCAGTGATACAGGGCAGAATAAAGTAAGTGTAGTAACAGAAGAACAAGAACTGTGTGGGGGAACACAGGGAGGGGTGGCACCGAAAGCCCTTGCTGGTTCTATAACCCTAGAAGATAAGGCAGTGGCACTGTGGCTGTTCTCACTCCCCTACTTCCTCCTAGAAGGTCTCTGGCTCTAGGGTCTACCAGTGTAGAAAGTGTCTTACACTTCTACAGAAGGAGACAGACAGCAAGTCTTCCTTGATTTCACTATTAATCCTACAAAATCTCACACTTGTGCAAACCTTGAAGACATTTTCTCCATATACACCTGACAGTGGAAATATACTAGGTGTTACGTTAACTTTAATTCTAAAGTTTGGTTTTCAATGCAGAGAAGAAGCTTCAAATAGTAAAAAACCAAGGGTTTTGGGGTCTAACATAACTGATTCAAACCAGGGCTCTGTCATTCTCTAGCTGTGTGGCCTTGAGCAAATCCACAAGAACTAAGCTTTGTTCTATAAAATGGTGATAATACTGCCTAACTCTGAAGGTTAGAAATAATCTTTGTTAAGTTTTTAGGCATTATAGTAAGTTTCCGGCATTTGAATTAATATTATTATAGTCAGAATGCCAACAACAACCATTTAATGAATGCTTTCTTCACCAGACACTGTTCAAGGAGCTTCACGTACATTTATTAGTTGACACGACACAACAACCCTATGAGGTAGGTACTATTATTATCCTCATTTTACAAATATGGAAACTGAGGCCTCTGTGTAGATTATCCATGGAAACTGGTAGCAGGGAGCAATGACAACCATCAAAAATAGATTCACAGATAATTCCTGAATCTCTCTACCAACCACTAATTCCAAAAACAGTTGGTGATGCCTTTTGTGAATCAGGCACTGGAGACACAATGATGAAATAAGACATGGCCCCTGCTCTAATGGGGAAAAGGAGACATGTAACCAGTAAAATAAGTGCCATATGCACCCGTGTATCAACAAGCCATCATTAATCAAGGTTAAGTACACCCTAAAGTAAACATTAAAATGATGCTGTTTTATCTTAAAAATTATAGACATTTACATAGCACTTAATTTTAAAAATAAACCTATGGGACTGCCCTGGTGGTCAAGTGGTTAAGAGTCCACGCTCCCAATGCAGAGGGCCCGGGTTTGATCCCTGGTCAGGGAACTAGATCCCACATGGATGCCACAACTAAGAATTTGCAAGCCACAACTAAAGATCCCACATGCTGCAACTAAAGATCCCACATGCTGCAATGAAGATCCCGTATGTGGCAATGAAGATCCCACGTGCCTCAACTAAGACCTGGTGCAGCCAAATAAGTAAGTAAGTAAGTAAATAAATAAAATAAACCTAAGAACTAAAGACTGAGTTTCCTTGTTTCTTTGTTTGGAAGTATATGGAACCCTAGAAATAGAAGTTTACACGCAGTTACTATCTTTGAACAAAATTATTTTCATTCCAAATATGTCAGTGTTTTCTAAATCCTACCTGTGAAAAGCATTATACTCTTTCCCCACAAAGCATTTCTACTAAAATTCTGTGTACTTAAGAATATCAGCTATAAAATGCCATAAAAGCTATTTCCTGCTTTCCATTATCTTGTTCTAAAACTTCTGAATTTTATTATCAAAGTTCTTGGCTAGTTTACATTTACAATAGGTCTCTTGTATCTTCTCACACTCATGGATCTCTCCTAAATGTAGCTCTCCATTTCCTCTCATTTCTTTTTCTTTTCATTCAGAATATTATCTGTTACATGCGCCTACAAATTTCACCTGAATAAAAGGGCAAGCAGTTAGCTATGATTTACCCCTCACATTGAAAGAAACAATTTTCAGAACCAAATTAACACAACATTGAGTGTATTCTGTGTGTTATCCTTTAGGAAAAAAAAAGGAGGTGTTGATAGAGAATGTGGCACCTGAAGATGTGAGGGGAGACAGGCAGATGGCAGTCACAATAAATACCAATGACCTAAAAACTTTTTGAGGATTATTAGATAAGAGGGTTTATCTTAAGGATCTAATAAAATTGTGGTTACATGATACACATAAAATAAAGCTATTATTATTACTATTATTTCTTATTTTTTTTAACTATTTTTCATTAGGGCCACCAAATTACAGTTAAACACCAAAGCCAACCTTAATTAAATAAACTCTTGTTATCTTGTCCCTTGAAACAGTAAATTAACTACCTATCTTCCCTAACTCAAACCAAAAGACTAGATAATTAAAAAAAAAAAAGGTATCACTTGATATCTCTTGCTACTATAAATGTTACCACTTTTAAGAGTAATTCTACTTATTAATAACAAGAATAAGCTCTGATTAATTTACTTTAATGTACAGTTAGAAACAGAAGTATTCATTTTAACATAATTACTATTATATATTAAGTTCTTTTAAAAATTGTATTCTCTCAAGTAGGTAAAATTTTCCATTATAATTTCTTTCAATTATCAAATCTGTCCTTCAAGAATACCATAAAAAGCATTAAATTTAATCCCAACTCATTAAACTGTGATAAATATTAATTCCTGGAATAAAAATAGATGAAAGAAGATTTATTAGGATCTAGAACTTATGCTTCTAATACTTCCAATTATTTTTTTTTTTACTTTTGTTAAAAGTTTCATAAGGGTTAAACTGTAGAATACATAAGAGAAATGTCACATATTTGATATTCAAAGTCTGTGACTGTTATCTGTCTACACTGGGAGACCCTATTACATGCATGCATATTACATGTCTCTGGTCAGAGACAGACATGAACTAATAAAACTTTTATCCTCCTATATTATTATTACAACAGAAGTGGTCCAAAAATCTTACCTATCTGTTAGTCCATATGCCAGATCAAGCATGTCATTCTCCTCATCACTGATTGCTTCTAATTTCTCAAATATGTGCTGTTCAAAGATGAGGTGACAGGTGGAGCAAGCCAAGGTTCCCTCACATGCACCTACAAAAGCAACAAACATTGAATATGCTCCCCTCTACATTCAACACAATTCAAAATTGACTTGAATTAATTAAATAATTTCTAAATTTAAAAATCAGCATTAGCATACATCAATGATAGGACTTTATTTCTGAATAAGAATTAGGGACAACCCCCCCATACCCAACACACACACACACACACACACACACACACACACACACACACAGTTTGAAATCACTTTCAAATATTATTTTTAAAAGGTATGAACTAGATGCTGTGAGGGGAAACATAAAAATACAAATCCTAATACCAAAGAGCTTACAAGTTAATAAACTCAGATATGCATACATACAAAAATGTATGCATTTTAAACTTATATAGTAATGATTTATATAACAGCTATGCAAGTTACTTACTGTTTCCTGGAGAGCGCAACACAATTTATAATGCCTCACAGTATATAAGAGGAACCAGAAAGTAACCAAACTGACATCTAAAGTTAAATATTTTTCCCTCTCAATCTCTCCTTATAATCAGGACAGAATCAAATAAGTCACTTTAAGAGTCACATTGGTTTGGGACTTCCCTGGTGGCACAGTGGTAAGGAATCCACCTGCCAATGCAGGGGACACGGGTTTGACCCCTGGTCCAGGAAGATCCCACATGCTGTGGAGCAACTAAGTCTGTGTGCCACAACTACTAAGCCTGAGTTCTAGAGCCCACGAGCCACAACTACTGAGCCCATGTGCCACAACTACTGAAGCCCGCACACCTAGAGCCAGTGCTCTGCAACAAGAGAAGCCACCACAATGAGAAGCCCGCACACCGCAATGAAGATTGCTCGATGCAACTAGAGAAAGCCCACGTGCAGCAACTAAGACCCAACGCAGCCAAAAATTAATTAATTTTAAAAGAGTTCTTTGTACATTAAAAAAAGAGAGTCACACTGGTTTAAAATAGAGAATATTTCTCCCGTTCCATGTTTTTAAAAGTCACTAATTTAACAGTTATTTATTGAGTGCATATTAATATGCCAAGGACTGTGAAAAGGGAACTGAAAAGTCACCTAGTCCAACTAAACTATGAATCTGCTCTGCAAAATCCTTTTCCCAGGGGTTACCCAGCTTTTGCTTGAAAACTTCCTGACAAAGAAATCCTCACTGCTTAAGCCAGCCAATTTCACACTCAGCTTCTACTGAGCTAAAAGTCTGTCACTCTGTAACTTTCCACCTACTGCTCCAATTCTATCCCATGAAGTCAAATCTGTTTTTTCTCTCTGGCTCTACCGAGGTGTAACTGACAAATAAAATTGTAAGATATTTAAAGCATACATCGTGATGATTTGATATACGTAGACACTGTGAAAGGACTCCTCTCATTTAGTTAACACATCTGTAACCTCATATATTTACTTATTTATTTTTAGTGAGAACATGTAAGTTCTACTCTCTCAGCAATACAGTGTTATCACTGCAGTCACCATGATTTACATTAGATCCTCAGTCCTTAATCATCTCAGAGCTGAAATTTTGTACCCTTTTACCTATTCACCTCCCTATTTCCCAACCTCCCCCAAGCCTCTGGAAATCACTTTTCTATTCTCTGTTTCTATGAGTTTAGTTAGTGAATCCTTCTAAACAACAGCTGTTCATATATTTGAGAATGTTCTTTCTTCTCCAGGCTGAGCGTAACCAGGCCCTCCAAATTTTTCTTACGTAATGACATAGTTCTCAATCCCTTCCCTCAGTCTGGTTGGGCTTTTCTTAAAATACAGCATCCAGAAGAGGACCTGACAAAACAGAATCATCCAGAATCATGTTCTCATTAAATTCTACCTAAAAAAGTTATTCTGGTTTGTTTCTGAATAATATTTTTTAAAGCCACTATACAACTGTAAAGATTATAGAGTCCTAGGAGTAACTTCAGTTTGATTTAGATTCTTTTGGTCAATAAACACTATATAAAATACTAATAAAACTGCTATCAATAATTAGTGAACTTCTTAATTTTCCTCAGAATGAATTTATCATTTTAAAAAGCGTTGTTCTTTCATAAGTTAAACATTTGTTACTCATATTTTATTTTTTAAAACATCAAGAAAGAAGAGACAGGCTTCCTTAAACATTCATTTTTATTAAATCTCATTCAAAGCAGTAACAAGATAAAGCACAGACACCATATAGTGATGTACAGGAGCCATAAGCATGGACTGTAGAGCCAGATTCCCTGGCTTCAATCCCAGCTCCACATTTTACTAATGGCATCACCTTGGGCCACTACACCCTCCTGCCTTAATTTCCTCAATAGTAACTGTATCAACCTCACATAATAGTTGCAAGAATTACATATAAGTGTGTACTTAACATATGTACTTGCAACCACAACTGACTGGTAGAGAATAAGAACTATTCAAGTGTTGGTAATTATTATGATTTGGAAGTTATAAGAAAACTTAAGAGTCATTCAACTTTTTTAAATGTAAGAGTAAGAATTAAACCCAAGAAGTTAAATGAATCAACTATGAATTCCTGCCACTCAATAATCTAATTCACCTTATGTGAATATCAAATATATAAACATATATATACATATATTCAGTACATTTATGTAATACACAAATATATACCCACACCAATTGGTTATTTGAACAAGCACTTTCCTTTTCTACTTTTGTATAAATATGAGGCATTTCACAGAAAAAGGTAAATGGATATATTTTACTTAAAAAGAAGTAAGCTTCCTCTGCTTAAAAAAATACAGATAGGTAGGTAGGTAGGAAGAAAGAAAGAGAGGGAAGGAGGGAGGGAGGGAGAGAGAGGAAGGAAGGGAGGGAGAGGGAGGGAGGAAACCCCTGCAGTAAAAGGAGAACTGGTGTAGTACAACCCTGAGGCCATCTGGGCTCTAGATGAATCTGCCATACTGTCTGCTATGTCCTGGGCAAGCCTCTCAAGGGCCTCAGTTTTCTTCTCATCTGTACCATGAGAGACTGAAGCAGATGATATCTAAGGGCCTGTTCTCGCTAACATTTTATGACTCCACAAAGAAGAATTACAGTTCTTAATGGATTTGTTCCCTAGTATTCAATAAATATATACTAACTTTGTTTTCTGTTTTTATCTCATCAATACCCAATCCAGACAAACTCAAAACTAAAATGGCAAATCGCTCTGAAGATACTATGGGACAAAATTCAGGAAATCCAGCATCTTTTGTCTTAAAAAGTATGTAAAACCTCCTTATAAAATATACCAAGCAACGCTCCTAATTTAAAAAGCTTATAACTCCCTTCATATTTTTATTATTAAAAAAAGACAAATCCTGAGAACTGCAAGCCATGTGTAACAGAATATGCAAGAAAAACAAAACTCACAGTCCAGGGTAGGATGCGGTGCTAGGGGCTATAGAGGCAGACAGGGGACCAAGCATGGAGGTCTCTCATGCTCTCCTAAGGAGCTTGAGCTGTCCTATAAGCGCACTCCCTGTTTCCTGACACGGTGGGTAAACTAGCATGCTCGTAGTGGGTGGGTTGACAGAGATGTTTCTGGCCAGGGGTTATGAGCACCCGTCACTTCACTGCCCCTCTCCTGGATCCAGACCCTGAAGGACAGTGGTTGCTGTTGAAGTTACGGGAAGATTCTAAAGGATTCTGAGTAGGAAAGTGACATGGTATGTTTATTTTGGATAGCTCTTGCTGGTGCCTGTGTGTAAAGGATGGATTTGACATGAACAAGACAGAAGCAAAAGTCATGAGATTTCACCAAGGACGAGGGGGAAAAAGAGGAAAAGAAAGATAAGAAACTGAGTCAAGGAGAGACCCACCCCCTCCAAGAAAAGGAGTCAAAATACAAATGTGTCAAATGCTAGAGAGAGAACCAGAAAGTGTGACATGAGAAAAGCCCAGGGAAGAAGCGAGTGCATACAATATGGTCTCAATCATCTCGGAATGCAGAGTAAAGTTCACATGCTAATAAATCCCTCCAGAAAATTTAGGACATTCCTTTTTTTTGCCACCTGGTCAGTCAAAATGAAGAGTTACCATCCGTGTTCCAGCTCTTCACTTTCTTCCCTAGGAAACCTCAATTCTTTTAACCTTCTCTTAAAGGCTTTATTTTCATTCTCTAATAGTTTTCATTGCTCCTCTCAGGAACCTTGCCAATTATTTCCACATCTTGCTTAAGTTGCCAAGTTCAGAGCTGAAGAGAGTATTCTAGTAAGAATTTGACAAATGTTGAATATATACAGAAGATTAACTTTTGGTTCCCACACTCAAGTTTCTATTATACATTCTAGTCCCATATTTATTCTTTAGATAAACGCACCATGCTCAGGATTCCTTATTTTACAGTTCCTTTCAAACTTTTTCTATCACAAGTTGTCAACAGGTATGCTTTTCTTATTCTTTGTACTAGGAAGAAACTCAAATATAATAGAAACTTTAAAACTCAGAATGAATCAACTCAGCATGCATAAGATGGCTACCACTGAACCAGAGACACATATGGTCATATAGTGGTACAAGTATCACTACAGAAAAAATTGTGGAGCAAAGATTTACAAACCCTGTGGATAGTACTTATAAGAAGAAATAGTCAATCCTGCAAAACTCCAAAATAACAAGACAATCTGAGCAGTTTTTTGGAGGGTTTTTTTTCCTTAGATTTAAACTATATGTTCTATAAAAAAGAAGAAAAAATTAGAGAACAGTGAAGACATGTCTCTGAAAAGGTATTAGGAGGAAAAAAGATTTTAAAAGTGAGCCTAAAACTGTGAGAAGAAAACTTTAAGAAAAAGTTACTCCGTTTTTGTTTTTTTTTCATCTCATGATTTCATGATGGGTATTTCTGCCAATTTATTTGTTTCCTGGTCTGGTAATTAGAGGGCGCTCCCCAATTAATAAGCATCTGACTTTTGCCTTTTTGGTATACAGGTCTATGAATCTTAACACATGTATAAGTTTGTGTACCCACTACCATAACCAGGATACAAAATAGGTTCGTCATCCAAAAGAAACTCCCCTGTGTTGCTGTGCCTTTGGAGTCACAGCCTGCATTTCTATACAGTAACAACGAACCACAAAGACAAATTAAGAAAAACAATTCCATTTACAATCGCATCAAAAAGAATAAAATACCTAGGGGTAAATGTACCTAAGGAGGTAAAAGATCTGTACTCAGAAAACTGTAAGACACTGATCAAAGAAAGTAAAGACAACACGAACAGATGGAAACATACACTGTGTTCATGGGTTCGAAGAATTAATATTGTTAAAATGAACATACTACCCAAGGCAATCTACAGATTCAATGCAATCCCTGTCAAATTACCAGTGGCATTTTTCACAAAACTAGAACAAATTTTTTTTTAATTTGTATGGAAACACAAAAGATCCCAAAGAGCCAAAATAACTTGAGAAAGAAGAACAGAACTGGACATATCAATCTCCCTGACTCAGACTATACTACAAAGCTATAGTAACCAAAACAGTATAGTACTGGCATAAACACAGACACATAGATTAATGGAACAGAATAGAGAGCCCAGAAACAAACCCACACACCTATGGTCAATTAATCTATGACAAAGAAGAATATACAACGGAGAAAAGACAGTTTCTTCAGTAAATGGTGCTGGGAAAACTGGATACTACATGTAAAAGAATGAAATTAGAACATTCTCTAACACCATATACAAAAATAAACTCAAAATGGATTAAAGACCTAACTGTAAGACCTGAAACCATAAAACTCCCAGAAGAAAACAGAACACTCTTTGACACCACAGCAATACTTTTTAAATCTGTCTCATAAAGCAAAGGAAATAAAAGCAAAAATAAACAAATGGAACCTAATTAAACTTAAAAGCTTTTGCATATAGCAAAGAAAACCACTGACAAATTGAAAAGACAATCTACTGAATGGGAGAAAATATCTGCAAATGATACGACCAATAAGGGATTAATCTCCAAAATATATAAGCAGCTTATACAAATCAACATCAAAAAAACCAAACATCCCAATTTAAAAATGGGCAGAAGATCTGAAGAGTATAGCCACAATGTAATACAGTATGGAGGTTTCTCAAAAAATTAAAAATAGAACTACCATATGACCTAGCAATCCAATTTCTAGGCATACATTTAAAGGAAATGAAATAACTACGTCAAAGAAATATCTGCACTCCCATGTTCACTGCAGCATTATTCACAATAGCCAAGATATGGAGACAACCCAAGTGTATGTCCATGGATGAATGAATAAGATGTGGGGTGTGTGTGTGTGTGTGTGTACAGATACACACACAATGGAATGCTATTCAGCAATAAAATAGAAGAAAATCCTGCCATTTGTGAAACATAAATAGACCTTGAGGGGATTATGCTAAGTGAAATAAATAAGACAGAGATAGACAAAACAGTGTATGACACCACTTATATGTGGAATCTAAAAAAGTCAAACTCATAGAAACAGAGAGTAGTGGTGGGGGCTAAAGGAGATGGGGACGATGGTCAAAGGGTGTAAACTTTCAGCTATAAGATGAATAGGGTCTGAGGATCTACTGTAAAACATGGTGACTACAGATATAATACTGTATTATACACTTGAAATTTGCTGAGAGTAATATTAAATGTTTTAACCACACACACACAAAAAAGGAATGATGTGAGGTTAACCCTATTGTAATCATTTTGCAACTGAGATGTGTATCAAACCATCACGTTGTACACCTTAAACTTATACAACGTTAGTTGTCAATTATATCTCAATAAAGCTATAAAATAAATAAAACAAAACCGTGGTGATGGCTGCACAACTCTCTGAATATACTAAAAAACAACGTATACTTTCAATGAGTTAACTGTATGGTATGTAAATTATATCTCGGTAAAGCTCTTCCAAAAAAAAGAACTCAACTAGATATATTTTTAATGGGTCTACCACTTAACTCTTAATTCTATTTCACTCATCTACATGTCTATGTTTTTGCTAATATTACACTGTCTTGATTACTGTAGCATCAAGTTTTAAGATCTGTACTATACATATGTCTTCCAGCTTTATCTTTCTCTTCTAAAATTGTTTGGCTATTCTAGTTCATTTGTTTTTCTGTAAAAAGTTTAGAATCAGCTTGTCTGTATCTAGAAAAAATCCTGCCGAGATTTTAATAGGAAATGTATTAAATCTATACATCATCTATAAATCTAAAATCAACATCTTTACTATGTTGTCTTCCAATCCATGAATACAGTATGTCTCTCTACCACTTAGGTCTTTGCTCTCTTTCATCAGAGTTATATAACTTTCAGGATATTGATGCTATACATATTTTATTAGATTTAAACCTAAAAATTTCATTTTGAGGAGCTATTGTAAATGTTCTTTTTTCTGTAAATGTTCTTTTAAAAATTTTTTTGGTTTCCAACTGTTCATCGCTGGTACACAGAAATACAATTGATTTTTGTGTGTTGACCTTGTATCCTAGGACCTTGCTAAACTCACTTAGTTCTAAGATTTTTTTAATAGATTCCTTGTGATTTTCTATGTAAATAATCATCTAAAAACAAGACAGTTTTCTTTTCAACCTGTATGCCTTTTAATTTTTTTATTTTTTCATTATTTTATTTTTATTTTATTTTACTTATTTTTAAATATTTTATTTATTTTTGGCTGCATTGGGTTTTCATTGCTGCGCGCGGGCTTTCTCTAGTTGCAGTGAGCAGGGGCTACTCTTCACCGCGGTACGCAGGCTTCTCATTGTGGTGGCTTCTCTTGTTGTGGAGCACGGGCTCTAGGTGTGCGGGCTTCAGAAGTTGTAGCACACGGGCTCAGCAGCTGTGGCACACAGGCCCTAGAGCGCACGGGCTTCAGCAGTTGCGGTGGGCTCAGTGGTTGTGGCACGCAGGCTCTAGGGCACGCGGGCTTCAGCAGTTGTGGCGCACGGGCTCACTAGTTGTGGCTCGCAGGCTCTAGAGTGCAGGCTCAGTAGTTGTGGCACACGGGCTTAGCTGCTCCACAGCATGTGGGATCTTCCTGGACCAGGGATCGAACCTGTGTCCCCTGCATTGGCAGGTGGATACTTAACCACTGTGCCACCAGGGAAGTCCTCTTTTTTCTTTTTTTGCTTCATTACACAAAGACTTCCAGCATGATGTTAGTAGGGTGGTGAGAACAGACATCCTTGCCTTGTTCCTAATCTTAAGAGAAAGACGTTTCATTCTTCAGCATTAAGCATGACGTTAGCTGTAGGCTTTTCATAGATATCCTTTATCAGCATCTGATTTTGCACCACAGCTGCCCACTTGTTTTCAGTTAAAACACGGGAGCTGCCACCAATTCTATATCCCATTTGAACAGAGTTCACATCGTTATTGAACGTCCCTGCTGCTCCCAACTCCACTAGAGCCACAACCCAAAGGCTATAGGCAAGAACAAAGTGGATGAGATTCCTGTTGGGCCTCATCTTCTAACTCCTTTTCAGCATCACAGAATTCCCAGGCTCCTATCTAACATGAAATTATCTGCATTGAAAATCAGCAGTATATATATTCCCAATGCCAGACTGCAAAGTGGAGTCCCCATAGTGTATGTGGGGTGTGTGCATTGTGTGTGTGCAGTAGGTGGGCCCAAGGAGTTAAGGAGTTCTTGATCTGGTATTGAAAGTTAGAAGTTGCAATGCATTTTCTCATAGAAGCCAGGCTATAAATGGTGATTAAGTTAGTTGTGAAGAAACAGGTTCTGTGGGTTGGCCCGAAAAATTTAGCCACCATGTATAACAGTATTTCCATCGGAAAACAAATTCCAAATGCCAACTAGTTGACCTGAAAATGGATTTGGTAAACAAAACCTATCCCTAAAATGGGAAGTGTTTGTTGTTTTTTATGCTTATCACATACACAGGGAACAACTATACAAAACACACAGTGGGAGGCAACCTACCAAAGGAAAAAGGATACAAAAGCAACAACTATAGAACCTTCAATCTAAAACTGATAGCTGATCAAAATATGGGTACACCGATATAATAATACATGTGGAGAGTTGGGGATTGAAAGTGCAAAAGTTATGTGACTTATGCTTATATACAGCCCCAAAGCAGCACTGACAGCTGTCAGCTTTTAGTGTCTTTATAAGTGGTTGGTTACATAAGAGTAAATTAATAGGGGAAATGTGTACATATGTGTGTATATACATATGTAAATAGAGATACATACACATATATTAAACATAAAGTGATCACATTTTATGAGGAATACATTCTCAAAGATTTTGAAATTGTTGAAGTCTCATAATTCGAATTATATTCTCAATGAAACAAAATGTAAAGTAAGGAGTGGGTTCTTATAGTTCGTAAATCTATAATCCTCATATCATATTTTTGTTGCAAAATATACTTAGAACAAACATTTGAAGTGAAACTTTTTCCATTACTATGTCCACATTTCAAATAATCAAAGATACTCCATGGCTTACAACAGACGATAATCTGAACTGACTTAGGGACACATTACAGCCGTATTAGCCCCTGATGCCAGCATTTTATCCATCATCCTTGCTTAGTTACACAACAACTGTCATGAACTTAAAGGTATGTACAGTTTAGTGCTGCTTTAATATTGCTGGCATTCTGGCTAATGATTCAGTTCTGTCTCCTAAATTAACAGTAATACAAATCATGATAGGTTTTTGGCTTTCTTCATTGCATTCTGTCATATTTAACTTCTGTCCCAAAATAACTCGCTTTCGGATGCATTTTTCGGCATTAACACGTAATGAATGCTTGGCTGAAACTGTCATAGGCTTTAAAATGATATTAAATTATAACCACAGTTTAAAATATCGGCACTACAGTCAACAGAAATCACACAGACATCAGATGTCTGGAAACAGCACAGTTCACATGATACTGACAAAGGCTGACAGGTATTTGTTTACAATTGTAAAAGGCATGGAAGCAAATATAAAATTTATAATTCGCACAGCCTGCCAGCTTGAAATTATGGGATTCTTGACAAAAGGTTTGGTTTTCACAGTATTTCTGATTTTACTAGAGTAAGAACCTTAATATTGTTAAACTGTACAATTTCAAATTTGCATAATTTAAAAATTACATTAAGAATAAGTAAGGCATGGGGCTTCCCTGGTGGCGTAGTGGTTGAGAGTCCGCCTGCCGATGGTCCAGGAAGATCCCACATGCCGCGGAGCGGCTAGGCCCATGAGTCATGACTGCTGAGCCTGTGCATCCGGAGCCTGTGCTCCACAGTGAGAGGCCCACGTACCGCAAAAAAAAAAAAAAAAAGAATAAGTAAGACATGGTTACTGGCTAATTTCAAGGTTGATGATGAATAAAACTCTGAACTGAGGTGTTTTTTTTTTTAAAAAAGACCGATACTAAGGTTTTGCACAAAAGCTTAGAAATTCCTGCCATAAAACTATTCCCAAAGAAAATTAGCTATCTGCAGACTATTGCTCCTTTCATGTAATTTGAGAGTTTTCCACCAGGAAAAGATTGTTTCGTTTGTGTGTGTAACCATACTAAGATAATTTGGAGATCTGTAATGATGCTGACAAGACAGACTGCCTAACCCCTTTCCCAAACAAAACTCCAAGGGATAGCTATGTGGAAATATTATATATTAAAAATATGAAACTATATAAAAATATAAAACCTAATTTTCTAGAGTAAACATTGATCCACCAGAGCTGGAAATACAGTATGTTAATAAGGAGTCAATAAACATAATACAAATAGAGATTTATATGATCATTATCAGGGTCACCCAATTTGAATAATTTCCCTCCAAACAGAGCCATGAAGGAAATACATAATATTTAAGAAAAAAACAAAGTCTGAGATAATAAACTAGGTAAATTTGATCAGAGAGGTGTAACTGCCCCCTAGTGACAGAATACTATAATATACTCTGAAAACTTAAAGATCATCTAAAAAATCTACATTAACTTAAAAGTTGGAAAGGAATGTTCATAAATTTATTGCTTCCAAAATTTACAATTGTCCCTTTTTACTCACTTGTCCATTCACTACTTCACTTCATATATAAATAAAACAAGGATGATTTTATACTTCATCACAGTCTCTTAGGAGAAAAATGTACAAGTAAACAAATATACAATTAACAGGTTGTGATAAATGCCATGAAAAAAATGAACAGGATGCTGCGATGGAGAATAACAGGTTCAGGGTAATGAAAGAACATTTTGGACTGGGTGGTTGGGCAAAGACCCACTAAGGAAGTATTACAATATAAGATAAACTGAGACCAGCAAACACATACAGGATATTCAGGGTGGAGTGAGAGGGAAGTGTCCCAGGCAGAAGAAAATGCAAAGCATGAACAAAGTCTCCAAGCTAGAAATTCTGGGTGAGTTCAGCTCTTGATAAAAGGCCAGTGTGGCCAAACTGAGAGAAAGAACAATGAGAAATGGGGAAGAGGAAGAAAGGCAGATGGGGCCATTAATGCAAAACCTTTTAGGCTAGGGTAAGGAATGTGGATTTTAACCTAAATGAAAAGTTATTCATGGCTTTAAATCAAGGAACCTGTCTGATGTGCATTATGATGAATCACCCTAGCTGCTGGGCTCAAGAGCAGAAGCAGAGTAGTGCAGTTCCTGGAACATAGTAACTAGCCAGCCCCAAGTAGTGACTGCAGGGATGGTGAACACAGGACACATTGGAGACATACATGGAGCACATCTGACAGGAGCTGCTGGTGGACTGAAGGTAGAGGATAGGGAAGAAGAAAGAATAAAAGACGCTCTCCAGTTTCAGGCTGGAGCACCTGAGTGATGCTCGCTACTGGCAGAAAAGATTCTCAGAAAGATAAGTTTCAGTGGGGGGGAAAGAATCAAAATCTGTTTAAATATGTTGACTTGTTTAAATGCCTGTGCAATTTCCAAGAAAAGACATAAAGTAGGAAGTTGAATCTATAAGTCCAGGGCTCAGAGGAATGGTTGAGCTAACAATGTAAACTTAAGAGTCTATGAGCATCTGCACACCAGTCAGAATGGCCATCATCAAAAATACTACAAACAATAAATGCTGAAGAGGGTGTGGAGAAAAGGGAACCCTCTTGCACTGTTGGTGGGAATGTAAATTGATAAAGCCACTACAGAGAACAGTATGGACGTTCCTTAAAAAACTAAAAAGAGAACTACCATACGACCAAGCAATCCCACTACTGGGCATATACCCTGAGAAAACCATAATTCAAAAAGAGTCATGTACCAAAATGTTCATTGCAGCTCTATTTACAATAGCCAGGATATGGAAGCTACCTAAGTGTCCATCAACAGATGAATGAATAAAGATGTGGCACATATATAGAATGGAATATTACTCAGCCATAAAAAGAAACGAAACTGAAGTATTCGTAGTGAGGTGGATGGACCTAGAGACTGTTGTACAGAGTGAAGTAAGTCAGAAAGAGAAAAACAAATACCGTATGCTAACATATATATGGAATCTAAAAAAAAAAAAAATTGTCATGAAGAACCTAGGGGCAAGATGGGAATAAAGTTGCAGACCTACTACAGAATGGACTTGAGGATACGGGCAGGGGGAAGGGTAAGCTGGGACAAAGTGAGAGAGTGGCATGGACATATGTACACTACTAAACGTAAAACAGCTAGCTAGCGGGAAGCAGCTGCATAGCACAGGGAGATCAGCTCGGTGCTTTGTGACCACCTAGAGGGGTGGGATAGGGAGGGTGGGAGGGAAGGAGATGCAAGAGGGAAGAGATATGGGGACATATGTATATGTATAACTGATTCACTTTGTTATAAAGCAGAAACTAACACACCATTGTAAGGCAATTATATGCCAAAACAGATGTTAAATAAAGTAAATTTTATACAAAAAAAAAAAGAGTCTATGAGCATCTGGATGGGATTTAAGGTCACAGAAGGGATAAGATCATCCAGGGAGAAACTGTACAGACACTCTGTACTTTGCCACCCTCGTCTGCATATGGTGTTCACCTATGAGCATGACTATAACAAAGGCAATATGTAAAGGGTGTCCTGTATTCAACTTTAGAAATGAATTAAATAGTTGCCCCTATAATGTTGTTATCACAACCTCTTCTTCATAAACATAATATTTCAGACTTCTTGACTGCATTTCTCTCATCTTTTTTCTAGAAAGTGGCTGAGTATTTTAACTCTATCTTTTGCGAACCTATTTTAGCTTATCTCAAACGTGTATTTACATGCCAAAATTTCTGGACACATTAGGATCCTTGATCTTTAAAGTTTCTCTTCTAAGTCTGTATAAATGAATGCAGAAATCTTATCAAACTACTGAAGACTGTATTGGCATTAAATTTTCTGTATTTCTGGGGCATCAGGGGAAAAAGATTCTGTTAGTGGTTATCTCTGTGTGATAAGACTATAGGGACAAGCAAGAAGAACTACAATCCTGCAGCCTATGGAACAGAAACCACATTCACAGAAAGATAGACAACATGAAAAGGCAGACAGCTATGTACCAGATGAAGGAAGAAGATAAAACCCCAGAAAAACAACTAACTGAAGTGGATAGGCAACCTTCCAGAAAAAGAATTCAGAATAATGAGAGTGAAGATGATCCAGGAACTCGGAAAAAGAATGGAGGCAAAGATCAAGAAGATGCAAGAAGTGTTAAACAAAGACCTAGAAGAATTAAAGAACAAACAAACAGAGATGAACAATACAATAAATGAAATGAAAACTACACTAGAAGGAATCAATAGCAGAATAACTGAGGCAGAAGAACAGATAAGTGACCTGGAAGACAGAACGGTGGAATTCACTGCTGCGGAACAGAATAAAGAAAAAAGAATGAAAAGAAATGAAGACAGCCTAAGAGACCTCTGGGACAACATGAAATGCAACAATGTTCGCATTATAGGGGTCCCAGAAGGAGAAGAAAGAGAGAAAGGACATGAGAATATATTTGAAGAGATTATAATTGAAAACTTCCCTAACATGGGAAAGGAAACAGCCACCCAACTCCAGGAAAGGCAGAGAGTCCCATGCAGGATAAATGCAAGGAGAAACATGCCAAGACACACAATAATCCAATTGGCAAAAATTAAAGACAAAGAAAAATTATTGAAAGCAGCAAGGGAAAAATGACAAATAACATACAAGGGAACTCCCATGAGGTTAACAGCTGATGTCTCAGCAGAAACTCTACAAGCCAGAAGGGAGTGGCATGATATACTTAAACTGATGAAAGGGAAGAACCTACTACCAAGATTAAACTACCTGTCAAGGATCTCATTCAGATTTGATGGAGAAATCAAAAGCTTTCTCTTAGCAAAAGCTAAGAGAATTCAGCACCACCAAACCAGCTCTACAACATATGCTAAAGGAACTTCTCTAAGTGGGAAACACAAGAGAAGGACCTACAAAAACAAACCCAAAACAATTACGAAAATGGTAATAGGAACACACTTATCAATAACTGCCTTAAACGTGCATTGATTAAATGCTCCAACCAAAAGACACAGGCTTGTTGAATGGATACAAAAACAAGACCCGTATATATGCTGTCTACAAGAGACCCACTTCAGACCTAGGGACACATACAGACTGAAAGTGAGGGGATGGAAAATATATTCCATGCAAATGGAAATCAAAAGAAAGCTGGAGCAGCAATACTCATATCAGACAAAATAGACTTTAAAATAAAGAATGCTACAAGAGACAAGTAAGGACACTACATAATGATCAAGGGATCAATCCAAGAAGAAGATATAACAATTATAAATATATATGCACCCAACATAGGAGCACCTCAATACATAAGGCAACTGCTAACAGCTATAAAAAAGGAAATCGACAGTAACACAGTAATAGTGGGGGACTTTAACACCTCACTTATACCAATGGAAAGATCATCCAAACAGAAAATTAATAAGGAAACAGAAACTTTAAATGATACAATAGACCAGATAGATCTAATTGATATTTATAGGATGTTCCATCCAAAAACAGCAGATTACACTTTCTTCTCAAGTGCACACGAAACATTCTCCAGGATAGATCACATCGTGCGTCACAAATCTAGCCTCAGTAAATTTAAGGAAACTGAAATCATATCAAGCATCTTTTCTGACCACAACTCTATAAGATTAGAAATGAATTAAAGGGAAAAAATGTAAAAAACACAAACACATGGAGGCTAAAAAATACGTTACTAAATAACCAAGAGATCACTGAAGAAATCAAAGAAAAATCAAAAAATACCTAGAGAAAAATGACAATGAAAACATGACTATTCAAAACCTATGGGATGCAGCAAAAGCAGTTCTAAGAGGGAAGTTTATAGCAATACAAGCCTACCTCAAGAAAAAAGAAAAATCTCAAATAAACAATCTACCCTTACACCTAAAGGAACTAGAGAAAGAAGAACAAACAAAACCCAAAGTTAGCAGAAGGAAAGAAATCATAAAGATCAAAGCAGAAATAAATGAAATAGAAACAAAGAAAACAATAGCAAAGATCAATAAAGCTAAAAGCTGATTCTTTGAGAAGATAAACAAAATCTGATAAACCATTAGCCAGACTCATCAAGAAAAAGAGGGAGAGGACTCAAATCAATAAAATTAGAAATGAAAAAGGAGAAGTTACAACAGACACCGCAGAAATACAAAGCATCCTAAGAGACTACTACAAGCAACTCTATGCCAATAAAACGGACAACCTGGAAGAAATGGACAAATTCTTAGAAGGGTATATACTTCCATGACTGAACCAGGAAGAAATAGAAAATATGAACAAACCAATCACAAGGAATGAAATTGAAACTGTTATTAAAAATCTTCCAAGAAACAAAAGCCCAGGGCCAGATGGCTTCACAGGTGATTTCTATCAAACATTTAGAGAAGAGCTAACACCCATCCTTCTCAAACTCTTCCAAAAAATTGCAGAGGAAGGAACACTCCCAAACTCATTCTATGAGGCCACCATCCCCCTGATCCCAAAACCAGACAAAGATACTACAAAAAAAGAAAATTACAGACCAATATCACTGATGAATATAGATGCAAAAATCCTCAAAATAGTAGCAAACTGATTCCAACAACACATTAAAAGGATCATACACCATGATCAAGAGGGATTTATCCCAGGGATGCAAGGATTCTTTAATATATGCAAATCAATCAATGTGATACACCATATTAACAAATTGAAGAAGAAAAACCATATGATCATCTCAATAGATACAGAAAAAGCTTTTGACAAAATTCAACACCCATTATGATAAAAACTCTCCAGAAAGTGGGCATAGAGGGAACCTACCTCAAAATAATAAAGGCCATATATGACAAACTCACAGCAAACGTCATTCTCACTGGTGAAAAACTGAAAGCATTTCCTCTAAGATCAAGAACAAGACAAGGATATCCACTCTCACCACTATTATTCAACTTAATTTTGGAAGTCCTAGTCATGGCAATCAGAGAAGAAAAAGAAATAAAAGGAATGCAAATTGGAAAAGAAGAAGTAAAACTGTCACTGTTTGCAGATGACATGATACTATACATAGAGAATCTTAAAGATGCCACCAGAAAACTACTAGAGCTAATCAATGAATTTGGTAAAGTTGCAGGATACAAAATTAATGCACAGAAATCTCTTGCATTTCTATACACTAATGATGAAAAATCTGAAAGAGAAATTAAGGAGACACTCCCATTTACCACTGTAACAAAAAGAATAAAATACCTAGGAATAAACCTACCTAGGGAGACAAAAGACCTGTATACAGAAAACTATAAGACACTGATGAAAGAAATTAAAGATGATACAAACAGATGGAGAGATATACCATATTCTTGGATTGGAAGAATCAGTACTGTGAAAATGACTACACTACCCAAAGCAATCTACAGATTCAATGCAATCCCTATCAAATTACCAATGGTATTTTTTACAGAACTAGAACAAAAAACCTTAAAATCTGTATGGAGGCACAAAAGACCCGAGTAGCCAAAGCAGTCTTGAGGGGAAAAAATCGGAGCTGGAGGAATCAGACTCCCTGACTTCAGACTATACTACAAAGCTACAGTAATCAAGACAATATGGTACTGGTAGGAAAATAGAAATACAGATCAATGGAACAGGATGGAAAGCCCAGAGATAAACCCACGCACATATGGTCACCTTATCTTTAATAAAGGAGGCAGGAATGTACAGTGGAGAAAGGACAACCTCTTCAATAAGTGGTGCTGGGAAAACTGGACAGGTACATGTAAAAGTATGAGATTAGATCACTCCCTAATACCATACACAAAAATAAGCTCAAAATGGATTAAAGACCTAAATGTAAGGCCAGAAACTATCAAACTCTTAGAGGAAAACATAGGAAGAACACTCTTTGACATAAATCACAGCAAGATCTTTTTTGATTCACCTCCTAGAGTAATGGAAATAAAACTAAAAATAAACAAAAATGGACCTAATGAAACTTAAAAGTTTTGCAAAGCAAAGGAAACTACAAACAAGAGGAAAATACAACCTCAGAATGAGCGAAAATATTTGCAAATGTTTCAACGGACAAAGGATTCATCTCCAAAATATATAAACAGCTCATGCAGCTCAATATTAAAAAAACAAACAACCCAATCAAAAAATGGGCAGAAGACCTAAACAGACATTTCTCCAAAGAAGACATACAGATCGCCAAGAAGCACATGAATAGCTGCTCAACATCACAAATTATTAGAGAAAAGCAAATCAAAACTACAATGAGGTATCACCTCACACCAGTTAGAATGGGCATCATCAGAAAATCTACAAACAACAAATGCTGGAGAGGGTGTGGAGAAAAGGGAACCCTCTTGCACTGTTGGTGGGAATGTAAATTGATACAGCCACTATGGAGAACAGTATGGAGGTTCCTTAAAAAACTAAAAATAGAATTACCATATGATCCAGCAATCCCACTACTGGGTCTATATACAGAGAAAACCATAATTCAAAAAGACACATGCACCCCAGTGTTCACTGCAGCACTATTTACAATAGCCAGGTCATGGAAACAACCTAAATGCCCATCGAGAGATGAATGGATAAAGAAGATGTGTTACATATATACAATGGAATATTACTCAGCCATAAAAAGGAAGGAAATTGGGTCATTTGTAGAGATGTGGATGAATCTAGACACTGTCATACAGAGTGAAGTCAGAAAGAGAAAAATATTGTATATTAATGCCTATATTTGTAACCTAGAAAAATGGTACAGATGAACCGGTTTGCAGGGCAGAAATTGAGACACAGATGTAGAGAACAAACGTATGGACACCAAAGGGGGAAAGCGGTAGGGGATGGGTGTGATGGTGTGATGAATTGGGAGACTGGGATTGACATATATACACTATTATGTATAAAATGGATAACTAATAAGAACCTGCTGTATAAAAAGATAAATAAAATAAAATTCTAAAATTCAAGAAAAAAAAATCTCCCCCCCAAAAGAAAAGTAAAAACTATAGGAAGTTCTGATTTTTTTAATGTACTTCTTAAATTTGTTATAATGAACAATGAGCCTGTAGTAATAACTATGTTAACAAAAATAGCTAACATCTATTTAGCCTTGCTTAGATAAACTCACTGGATCTTTACAGGAACCTTACGAGGTAGATACTAACATTATTCCCATTTTACCCTAAAGGAGACGAGGTATGAAGGGGTTAGAGACCTAACCCAAGGTCACAAAGCTGGCAAAGTGACAGAGCTGGGGAACAAATCAAGGCAGGAAGACTCCATTCTTAATCATTCTAACCAATGGCTTCCAAAAAGAATGTTTTAATTTTGAGTTCTATTTTACATCACAACCTAGTATACATATACTTTGTAAAATAGCTAAACAATCATTTCATGGAATAATACAAAAGATGGTGTGTTTTTACATGTTCTTTTTAATTACTTTAAATTCTAGTTGAAAGCTATTAAGTTGATTATATGACCCACAAATGGTTACAACCTGCAGTTTGAAAAACAGTGTACTACAATATATACCTTTTAAAAATTAAAGAAAAATACTTTTTAAAAATTTTAAAGATACTTTCAAGTATTAAGGTCAAAATACTTATACTTTTATTTCAAAGTAATGGAAAGCAACTTATGGAAATTATCTACTATAAATAAAGTAATGTAAAATACTTTATGTAGCTACTGAATGTAGCTTCATGTAAAAAAGAAGTTAAAAGCCTTTCAAATAAATGTTTAAAATTAATTTTCTTTTTTTTTTTTTTTGCACATTTAAAGAGCCTTTCCTAACAGCTGAAAATAATACCTCATCTGAAAAACAGGCAAACAGTTTGAGCAAACAATTTATAAAACAAGCTTTACTAAGTAATTCCATCTCCAGGAATTTAATGCAAGAAAATTACAGAACATAAACACAGAAAGGTATTTCTGGGGATGTTCACCTTAAGGTTATTTACAATAGTTGAAAACTGGAAGCCACCTAAATGTCCAAAGAAAGAGATGGATTAAATACACCATGGCACTTAAAGTCTCCCCTCTGCCTCCCTCCTATCAACAGGTAATCACTGATATTTGTTTTTAAGACTCCTTTCAGAGATTTTTTTTCTTTTTTAAACACAGCCATATAGTATCCCCTAGTAGGACTACATAGATCAGTCCTCTATTGATGGGCATTTGCTTCTTTCAAATCTTTCGCTGTTACAAACATCTTTGCAGTAAACAGCCTAGTATACATGTCCTTTCCTAAAGCTGAGATGGAATCTGTGGAGAAATTTACAGAAAGAGATTTACCGGTTCACAGCCTCCACATTAGCCTTCCCAGAGCAGAAGAGATCAGCTTTCTCAAGGGCAGGAACAAAGTTCACTATTTCTTTTACATACCCTTATACAGAGTGGTAACAGGGTCCACATACACAGATGTGCAAAGGCCCAAGAATATCTCCACATACTTTCCTTAAGCTCTCTGAACTTTTATAACAGCTGATTTAACATCTTTGTCTAGTAAGTCTAATACCTGGGCCTCCTTGGGGACAGTCTCTATTGACTGCTTTTTTTTTTTTTTTTCTGAGTATGGACCATACTTTCCTGTTTCTTTGGGTGTCTTGAATTTTTTTATTGCCAAGTGGACATTCTAAGTAATATAATATGGTAACTCTGGAATTCAGATCACCACTGTCTCCCCTGGGTTTGTTGTTGCTGCTATTTGTTTCTCCAGTGACTTTCCCAGACTAACTCTGAGGTCTGTATTCCCTGTAGCACGTGACCACCAATGTCTCCACTCAGTGAGCTTAGTGGTCAGCTAGATGACTGGATGGAGGTTTCCTTCAGTGCTCTGAACCAATATGGCTTCTACCCTTTGCTGAGGAGCTCAGTGCGTGATTAGGCGCACCTTCAGCGTTCAAGCAGTCTACGTGTCTGTCTTGGCCTTCACCTGCATGGGACCTCAAAGTCAGCCAGAGATGAGAGACTGGGGCCCTGTCGGGTCTTTCCTGGGCACAAACACAGTCCTGCATTTGTGTGTGGCCTTCTAGATCCCTGAAGCATTTCAAAGCCCACTACAGACATCTCGTTCCCCAGATCTTCCTTTTAGATTTTTGGCCAAGCTCTTGTTTGCTCCAAGTGGCATCACAGCCTCAGGCAGCACAGTGTTCAACGACTGCAGGTAATTATTTTAGATGGAAGTCCTAGGGACAGAGACTCCCCACAGAGCAATCTCTGAGGCAGGTCAAATAAGAACTCCCTGGAACGGAGCTTTTCTGAGAAGCTGCAAGACAAGTGACAACGTTCTGGAGATGGGACCTTCTGAGGAACTCAAACCAGTTTGCCCCTCCAGTGGCCACAAGGTTGCTGGTTTTTAAGGCTACTGTTGAACTGGGGAGAGGAGAAGGCGAATAGGGCAAGTTAAAATGCCACAAATCCTACTGTTCTTACCAACGTAGCCACTATGCTAAGCACTTCACTTCCAATACCCTATTTAATCTTTAACAACCCTATGAGGTTAGAACTATTACAATCCTATTTTACAGAAGAGGAAACTGAGGCATACAGACGTAAAGTAGCTTGCTCCAGGTCTCATGGCTAGTAAGTGACAATGTTGGTTTATGAACCACAATTTGTCTAATTCCAGAGTCTATTCTCAATTACTGTGCAATGTACTACTTTTCATTTGTGAGAGAATAATTCAGAGAAACACAGCTTAGTCAAAAGTGTTGCTGAATATGAACTCATGAGGGAGATCAATTATATATAAATTTTATAGAATATATATATAAATTATCAATGGGTTCTTTTCCATACATTAGTTGTTCTTAACCATGGTATGGATCTGAACCACGTGGAGCTTTTTAAAAGGATACCTGCACAACTTCCCTTTCTCCCTTACCATCAAGGACGTAACACTTTTTAAAGTTCTGCAGAATTCTGAAACTCAGTCCTAGCCAAGAACCACTGCATTAGAGTAAAAAATTCCTTAAAACTAGAACTATATCAACTATTTCATCACCTAATTTCTGTAACAAGTGTTCACAAAGGAAAGATGCTTCTTAGAGAAAAAGGCATAAAGGAAAAAGCAGAGGTTTAGGAGTTAGAGAGACTTAGGTTTGAATCTTAGCCTTCTTACTTGCTACCTGTATGACCCAGGGAACATTAATTTCTCTGAACTTTAGTTTCTTCATCTATAAAGTGGAAGTTAAAAAAAAATCTACCTCTTAGAGTTATTACAATAATAGATAACATATGCTGGGATGTAGTATGCACTCAAATGGTAGTTGTTACAGTTATCCCTGAAACTGACATTAGATTGAGAAATTCAGCAAATATTACTGACTGCCAACTCTGGTTACCTGAGTGATAACAGTCTTCCAAAAGTACAAACTCTAATAAAGGAAAGAGATATTCCCTCTAAAAAGGAAAACTGAGATGAATATTAACATAGAGAAGTATATTTAATATATCATGGGAAAATGGAGGAGGAGAAATAATTCTGATCTGAAAAGTGTTCTTAAAAGTGCAATGTGGGGCTTCCCTGGTGGCACAGTGGTTGAGAGTCCGCCTGCCGATGCAGGGGACGCGGGTTCGCGCCCCGGTCCGGGAAGATCCCACATGCCGCAGAGCGGCTGGGCCCGTGAGCCATGGCCACTGAGCCTGCGCGTCCGGAGCCTGTGCTCTGCAACGGGAGAGGCCACAGCAGTGAGAGGCCCGCGTACCGCAAAAAAAAAAAAAAAAAAAATGCAATGTGAACAGTGCCTTGAAAGAAGAATAGTCAGATATGCTCCCTGGACCTGATTGCAGACCAATGGTTCTCAAACTTAAACATGCAACTGAATCACATGGAGGGCTTGTTAAAACACACATTTCTGGGCCACACCCCAGACTTTCTGAATCAGTAGATCTGGAGTGGGGCCTGAGAATGTGCATTTCCCAAGTGACACTGATGGAACCCTCTTAAAGAACCACCATTCTAGATAGAGAGAATGCTCGAGCAAAACTGACAAGTGATATACAGGGTATCCCTGAGCTCTAAGATGTCAGCTTCCAGGACATGGGCTTTGTGTGAGTGGTTAAGGAATATGGTCAAAAGCCTAGAAATGAAAACTTTCTAAACAAAACACTTCCTTCTCTAGTAAGAGGTAGATTAAGTACCCTTTCTAGGAAGGTGAGATGACACTCAAGACTACGTATGGTGATGAATGCTAACTAGACTTACTATTCAGGTGATCACTTCACAGTGTATACAAATATCAAACCATTATGTTGTATACCTGGAACTAACATATCAATTATATCTCAATAAAAATAAAATAAAATAAGAAAGTAGTAAGTAAAATAAAACTCACTTAAAATAAAAAGAATGCATAAGCTCAATGTAATTAAGAAAACACCAGTCTGGGAATTCCCTGGCAGTCCAGTGGTTAGGACTCGATGCTTTCACTGTCAAGGGCCCAGGTTCAATCTCCGGTTGGGAACTAAGATGCCATAAGCCACATGGTGCAGACATACATAAATAAATAAATAAAATAATTTTTAAAAAATTAAATTAAAAAGAAAAAAAGCACCAGTCAAACCCAAATTGAGGAACATTTTACAAAATACTTACCAGTACTTTTCAAAAGTATCAAGGTCATGAAAAACAAGACTGAGGAAATGTCAGACTGAAGGAGACTAAGGAGATATGATAACTAAATGCAATGTGGGATCCTGGATTGAATCCCAAAACAGAGATATTAGTGGAAAAGCTAGCAAAATTCTATAAATCTGTAGTTTTTTAGTTATTGAACCAATGTTAATTTCTGTGTTTTGATTATTGTATTATGGTTATATAAATTGTTAACAGTAGGGGAAGCTGAGTGAAGATTATACAGAAACTCTCTGTACTATTTTTGCAGCTTTTCTATAAGTCAAAGATTATTTCAAACTAAAAAGTTTAAAAAAAGACTAAGTTAAAATGATTTAACTACCCACTGATATGACATTTATTATCTCAACCTGGTATCTTTCAATTCCACTTCCTACTCCCAGCTTTGCATTGCACACATAATCAATAAGGTAATGAAGCAACAGACTTTGGGGCATATAGCTAATTAATGTTCAAAGAAGAGAAACACAGTGTTACTTATTCTTTATAGGTGAGAATATAACACTAACACATCCTGAATTTTAATATTTCACTTAGCATACTCTAGTTAAAATTCTTCGAAAAAACAAAGCTGAAACCTATTCAATAGTTTCACTTATAAATTTTAAAGTATGTTCCATACTCACCAAAACCATCAATATCAAGATTATTTTCAACCACAATATCTAGTAGAGTGTCACCAACTTTTCCTTTGCTTGTTAATGTTTCACCATCACGGTTTATAAAGTGGACTGTTATTTTATCTTCTGAGCTGGAAAAGGAAGCAGTCCTTTATTATTTTTAATAATTTCAAAAGATACTTTAAAATAATTGTTCTAAGAACCTGTAACGTCAAAAAATAGGTTGTGTGTGTGCCTGTGTGCATGCAAATATCCTCCTTTACGGTATTTTCTTTCCCAAGTTTATTCGGGAAGGAGACACCACAAATCACAGGCATATCTATCTACCCACCTACCAGGAGGGAAGCTCTGCCACCTTAAAGGAAATAGCAAGTACATCACTATCAAGGCCACCTGCAGTATGTGTCTCCCCAGTGCTCACTCTCAGGTCACAGTTACATGAAATGCTTAGCAATCATTGTCACTCGTGAAGTTTGCTTTGCTCTCACATAGCTCTCTGAAAAACAATGTCTCTATGAATGTGTCCCTAAAAGACTAGGTGACGGTTGTGGAGAGCTTTAAAAACAAATCATTCTGCTATTGATAAGGCAATTGTTATGCAAGTGTCCGATAAGTACGGTCACTGAGAGCCAGCAGTTTGATAGTTTTCTGAGTATTTGAACATCTCATTTTGGTCCATATAGTGTACTCGAAAAACAAAGGGACTAGAAAAAGGGTTTTCTTTGCTTGAATATGTCAGAAAATAAATATAATATCTCCTTACATGTTTCATTACTATAGGATATCTATCAGCTAGTTATCAGTTAGCTAACTAACTTAAATTTCTTACCCTTCTCACAAACATCAGTCCAAACTTTGGGAAAAGAAATCATATTACTATTGGGCTTCCCGGGTGGCGCAGTGGTTGAGAGTCCGCCTGCCGATGCAGGGGACACGGGTTCGTGCCCGGGTCTGGGAAGATCCCACGTGCCGCGGCGTGGCTGGGCCCTTGAGCCGTGGCCGCTGAGCCTGCGAGTGCGGAGCCTGTGCTCCGCAACGGGAGAGGCCACAACAGTGAGAGGCCCGTGTACCGCAAAAAAACAAAAAAAAGAAATCATATTATCAACTAAATACTTATCCTCCACTACTGGTTATTTAAATTTTTACCTCACAATTGAAAAGATGTACTTCAGCTTAAACGAATTAGTTGTAATTTTCACTACTGCCAATAGATGGTAATAGTCCATCAAAGAAAACGTTGCTTAGTTTAAGTAAAACCTAGAACTACATAATTTCAGAGCTATAAATATCTTGCAAATTACCAAGTCCATCATCTCATTTCCCAAACAAGGCAGCTGAGGCCTTATCAGATAATGTCGTCCTTGATAACTCAATGCTGAAAAATGAGGATCCTAGTAATTAAAAATTTTGATCAGAATTGTGTGTGTGTGTGTGTGTGTGTGTGTGTATGTGTGTGTGTGAGAGAGAGAGAGAAAGAGAGAGAGAATGTCCCTTAAATGGGCATGTGCTCTCTGACTTCTTTTCGTAGCAACAAATGCTTTAAAGCAAGTATTCCCAAACATTCGTGATTTTCAACTAGGCAACTGCTATTTTTTCGAAGAAAAATGCCTAGGAATGAAGACACTCTGGAGGCAGGGAGACCACGCTGGAGGTCATAAACAAAGTAGGGACGTAGGAGACACTGATTTGAGAGATACTGAGAGATATTCAGGAGGCAGAATTAAAAACTTTTGGAGAGGGAAGAAATAATGTTGAAATTTCTAGCTCGGACAATGAGGGAGTACAGTTTAACTTAAGTTTAACTTAGGAGGAGAAGGAGCTTTGGGGAAGATTGGAAATGAGTTCAACTTTAAACCTGTTTGATTTAATAATAAACAGATGCAAATGTCCAGAAGCCTGATGGAAATATGGGTCTGAGCCCTGCAGAAGCCTAGAGATTTGACATCAAAAAATGCCTGGTAGCCTAAGGTACAAGAAGTGCAGCAGAAAGAATTCCATCATTTATACACACTACTGAAGGCCGGAGGTTTGGGCACTGCTGCTCTTCTGCAGCACTCTAGAGATGAGCTACAGCCAAGAAATTGCAACTCTGACATCAGACTCCTCTTCTGTAAAATCAGGGTAACATTTATCTCATAGTTTGGACAACATATGCAAAATTCCTAACATACTGTAGAGCTCAACAAACACTGATTGATAACTTTTATTTAAAAGTCCTTTTGTTGTTAAGGAGCCTGAACTGCTGCTACATATTAAAAAAGGTGTACAGCCCCAGAAAAAAACTGCAGAGTAAGAGTAATAACAGGTTTATCAAAGAACAGGAGAAGAAGCAGAAATGAGAGAGAAAAAGTAATTTTGCAGCTGAGAAAGTATGGAATATAAGATGTAAGAGTCAGAAAAGGTAGATTCTAGCCCTGGTTCTGACATATGTATACTCATTAGGTGACCATGGGTAAAATGGCAATAACAGTGACTTCACCCAGCTGCTGAGAGAATTAAAGGAGAGAAAGTTTGTGGAAATATTTTGTTCCTTAAAGCATTATACACATGCACTTTATCCAGGTAACTTTATCCATTCACTATTAACAAGTGGTATTTGTGGGGTTTCTATAGTTTTCTTCCCCAATTCTAAGAACTAGCTAAAAGCTTCTAGCTGTTTCCAAAAAGGATAAGATTTCATGCACTGGGAAATAATTAGGATCCTTCTAAATCCTCTATCATCAATGAGTTAGCCAGCACCACAAACAACTATTTTCTTCACTTGTTTACCCTTTATGCACCGCCATTTATTCTGCTCAACCACAGCAGATATTTTGACAAAGCTCTCCAGGGGCTGCTGCGGTAAAGCTCTTAACAGACTTCTAATAGGGAGAGGAGTTATGGCTGCTGATGCCCACCCTTTCACTATGTGGGGTAGCCTGGGGTAGTTGGTCCAAGAAAAGGGCCCCGTCTAGGGCTCCCCACTTCCATAGCCACCTTAACTCTTCCAAATGACCCTATGGGCTAAAGAATTATCAACTCTAATGGTGCTCAAAAAACAAACAAAAACTATGTGAGTTCTAGTCCTAGTTTTGCATGCTACTTAATATAAATTTTTATTCTCGTTTATCTACCTCACCTATCTCAGGATTTTCTTAAGAGTCAAGGGAAATAATACATGTGAAAGCCCTTTACAACCTAAATCACTACAAAATATAAAGTACTATATCAGGGTATTTTGGAGTAAAAGGAGTTTTTCGACTCTCAATTACTGAAAGCTTATCTAAATGTTAAACTTCAAAGTCAGAACTACAACTTCTAGACTGTTCTGTCCAAACTTTGTGCAATAACAGAGATATTCTATAGCTGTGATGTCCCAGACAGTAGCTTCTAGCCATGTGTGTTTATCCAGTACTTGAAATGTGGCCAGTGGAACTGGGAAAATGATTCTTTAATTTTATTTAACTTTAATTATCTTAAACTTAAATGACTACATGTGGTTAGTAGTGACCATATTGGATAGCATAAGTCTTAGATAATAAGAGTCAGAAAACCTAGTTGTAGCTCCAAAGTCTGTGATAGGAAGCACAGGGCACCAACGGAAACCGTGCCAATGAGGGGGAAAGCAGGTTTATAAGGGAGCAGACAGATGTGCTTCCCTTTAAGACAACTTGATGTACCAATTCAAACAGTAAGTTTGGGGGATATAATTCCCATTTACAAAAGCAATCATGTTCCTTTAAATACTAGTTACACAAATATGTTCAACATATGTCCCAGTTTATACACAAATTTTCAAGAAAGCATACAATGCAGAAAACAAGGCAGAGGAAGGTCAAAGATAGGAAAGTGTAACGGAAACGGACAAATAACCCCTGCTTGCCTTCCCCATTATCTCCCTCACAGTTCATGCAACAAAAATGTATTGAGCACCCACTATATTATGGGATTACAGGAGGAAAGATGAGTAACTCCTCCACCCTATTCTCAGGAACCTCATGAAGAAGAAACTAGAGAGGAATACAAATCCAGCCCTTTCTCCCTGCAGCTCCTTCTTGCTGCTACACAACAGCAAGGGAGTCAAAGAGCTGTTCCGAGGCCTGCATTATATAAGGCGCCAACACAGTGCTATACTCTGAAATTATGAGGAAATTTTCTCTCTATTATATCTAAGGGGATTCTGTCTTTGAGAAACGAATCTGCCCAAGAATATAAGACTGCAACATATTTTGGGCAAATTTTCTCTCACCTCTTTCGACACTTAATACAAAACACAACGCTGTGAGCCTAGGAGGCAGCTGATGCTAACAGGTGGGATCTACTGAGTCCTCGATACTGGCCAGACACAAGGCTCCCTGCATTACCTGTATGCTCTCATTTGTTCTTCAAATAATCCTGTGAGGCCGACACGATTATTATCCTCCACTGACGTTAGACAAATTGGACAGTAAGTGTCAAAGCCCAGTTTAAACCCCGGCCTTGCCAGTCCAACGCTGGGGCTTTTACCCCGACAGCAACCAAAAGAGAGCAAACAGGGAAGCTCGGGGACAGAGCAGGTGTATCCTAAATGGACACGGACTTGGAGACAGAACGTCCTGACCTAGCAGGAGGAAGGCACGATAAGAAACTGCAGGCCAGGACACGAACGGGGCGCATCTTACGAAGGTCACCGCGGTTTCTAGCATAGCAAAGGTTAGATCCTCGCCAAACCGCACGGAGAACCAGCGGCAGCAAAGTGCCCGGTTTTCCTGAGGTCACAGGAGGCACTGGGACAAGGAGATCGGGGGTCCCGGGCCTCCATTCCCCGCCAGGCGTCAGTGGATCTGAAAGGCAACTTGGCAGCGTAAGGAAAGGAGGCCGTGACCATACCGAGCGACCTGCCGGGGACATGGAGAAGGTGGAGCAAGAGGCGGGTGGGGCCGGTCGTGTGACCCGCACGCCGTCGCCGGGAGAAGCAGACGGAACCGGAAAGCAGGCGGAAGGAGCGCGGCCGTTCTGCCAGGGACCCAACGCCCACGCTCCCCCTGCGCCTCACCTTCTCCGCGCGCGCGCCGACACGCTCAGCGTCCGCGTCGCCGCAGCTGCGCCGCCGCCCAGGCCCGGCCTGGCGCTCCCGCCCTGCCCCCGGCTCCCCCGGAGACCGCCGGCTCCGGCGCGGGGTCCGGCGAGGAGCAGCCACCGGCCGGCTGTGTCGCCGAGGGCGGCGGAAGCGACACGCAGGAGACGAGCGGCCATAGCCGGTCGGATAACTACGGGAGGCAACGCAGGCCGCACTGCAGCCGCCACGAGAGGGAGGCTCCAAGACTGGGGGCGGGCTGACGCTGCGCCTGCCTGACGCCCGGGGTCCCGGCGAGGGCCTGCTCAGTGCACCGCCAAGGCCTCGCGCGCCTTCCGGCTGACCTATAAGTCTCGCGGGCCGCGAGTGCGGCCCCGCCTCAGGGCGTGGTTATAGAGGCGGGGCTACGCGCCTTGTTGTTCTACCTACTGACCAGGTTTTGTATTGATGACCTTGCTGCTTTGTTACCTTCTGGAGTTGCCAAGCAGGAACAATAAATTTTAGCTGAACGTCTGACGGAAAGATACAGTAAAACAATCCCCAGTTAACTAAACCACTTTCTTTTGTCCTGCGCTTCCCTCCTCCTCCTGCCCATTAAGAAAAAAAAAATGGGAGGTTGTCATCTTGGAGTTCAAAAACTATGATAAAAGGGAATTCTAGCCATTGTCAACAAGGACAGTGGGAAATTTCAGAAAGCCAATAAGCAGACACCCAGGAGAATAACTATGACTATAAAGTTATAAATGATCACGGTAATGAATAAACAAGGATACCGAAGAAGGCAGATAATGATCCTAGGCTTTGAATGGCAAATAGATGCTCTTGAGCACCTGAAATCCATGAGCCTGAACAGGAACTGAGATTTTTTAAAGAATTTTAAAAAACCAGGAAGATTAATTTTAAAATACACTTTATCACGGTTAATAGGTTGTGGTGGGAAAAGCATGGGCTTTAAGGTCAGAAGTAGCGATGTTCAAATCCAAGGTCCACCACTTCTGAGCTCTGAGACCTTGGATAAATTTTTCTTTTAGAGGGTCAGAATCTCCATAACAGTTTTACATGGATAAGATGTTCCATCCTTCAGGGCCATCCTGAGGGTTAGAAAAACTGACAGGCAGGATGGGATAGTGCGTCACAAAGAGCCATAACTTTTCCTGGGCCTTCCTGCCTAAGGCTACTCTTCAAAGGCTAAAGTCAGCTGGATATTGCAAATATGCTAAACACAATAAAAGATACTTTAAAGAATATTCAGAACAAGAAAGTACAGGCCTGAGTAAAGTCCCTCGAGACAATGTATGGTGAGTTCTGAACCTGAGGGCAGAGTCGGCAGTCATTCGGCTCCTAAATTGCCTCAGTCTTCTGGTAAAGAGAAAGACGTTCGAGTTGAACCCGTCGCAACAAACCCTGCAAGTAATCCGGAAGAGGAGGTTGTAAAAGAACATTTAATCCTTTTTTTATAAGGTCAAATCTCCAAAGTCAGATGAATGACTTGTAGGAGGAGAACTGGATAAAAAAAACAAACCAAAAAAACCCGCTGCAGATGATCCCTCTCCTCTCAGCCCTCCTAGTGTAAATCCAGCTTCAGCTCCGTTAGGGCACTTACAGCTCTCTGCTTTGTGGGGTAGTTGCTTGTATACATAGTTCATCTTAGTAGGCCCCGCACTGCCAGGGACAAGGCCTTGAGCTTATCAAGGTTTCAATAAGTATTTGTGAATAAATGAATACTGTCATGTAATTTCCATTAGTAATCATCAGAATTCATGAATCACGTGCATGAAAATTAAAGATGAATAAAAAAAGGTTTTCCAGATTTTCAAAGGCCAGTAAGGGTAGATTCCAAAAATTCCAGATATCAAGATTCGGCAGTATTCCAGAGGGAATTTATAAACATATGGTTTGTGAACACAGATAAAAAAGGGATACAGAATTACGGAGGACAAGCTTTTGCTTGCGTATTTCTCTGTCTTATGAAACTCCCACCCTTCCATCTTTCACTCCTGTCAAAATCCATCTGTATTCTGAAACTCAACTAAAATTCCATCTTTCCCATGAAGTCATGCTTACTCATCACAAAAGATCATCCCTCCCTCTGCTGAATGCCTAAGACCTTTGTTTATTCTTGTAAAATTTATGGTACCCATTGTTTCAAATAGGATAATGTTCATGAAAGTGCTTTGTAAACTGTAAAGTGTTATAAAATTTAGGTTCAATGTTTATAGAGCACCTACTCTGAACTTCACAGTACCTTGTGCTCCATCACAAATACTTTGTGTAGCTCCTTTAGACTGAAACTCCCAAGAGTAGGAAGGCTGTCTTATTCATCTTCATATCCCCAGCAGCTGGCATAGTTCCTGACACAAAGCAGCCATTTAATAGTATCTTTGTTAAGAACTGTGTTAAGAACTTCCACAATTTTTTAAAATTAAAGTATATTTGATTTACAAAATTGTGATTGTTTCAGGTATACAGCAAAGTGATTCAGTTATATATAGTTTTTCAGATTATTTTCCATTATATGTTATTACAAGATATTGAATATAGTTCCTTTTGCTACACAGTAAATCCTTTTTGCTTATCGATTTTATGTATAGTAGTTTGTATCTGTTAATCCCATACTCCTAATTTATCCCTCCCACCCTCCCTTTCCCCTTTGGTAACCATAAGTTTTTTTTCTATGTCTGTGAGTCTGTTTCTGTTTTGTATATAGATTCATTGGTATTACTTTTTAAATTCCACATATAAGTGATATCATATAATACTTGTCTTTCTCTGTCTGACTTACTTCACTGAGTATAATAATCTCTAGGTCCATCCATGTTGCCACAGATGGCAATATTTCATTCTTTTTTATGGCTGAGTAATATTCTATTGTATATATGATAACCACATCTTCTTAAACCAGTTGTCTGATGGGCACTTTGGTTGTTACCATGTCTTGGCTGTTGTAAATAGTGCTGCTGTGAACATTGGGGTACATGTATATTTTTGAATTCGAGTTTTCATCTTTTCCAGATATACACTCAGGAGCGGATCGCTGGGTCATATGGTAGCTCTATTTTTAGTTTTTTAAGGAACCTCCATACTGTTTTCCATAATGGCTGCACCAATTTACATTCCCACCAACAGTGTAGAAGGGTTCCCTTTACTCCACACCCTCTCCAGCATTTATTGTTTCTAGATTTTTTGATGATGGCCATTCTGACCGGTGGGAGATGATATCTCATTGTAGTTTTGATTTGCATTTCTCTTATGATTAATGATGTTGAGTATTCTTTCATGTGTTTGTTGGCAATCTGTATATCTTCTTTGGAGAAATGTCTATTTAGGTCTTCTGCCCATTTTTGGATTGGGTTGTTTGTTTTCTTGATATTGAGCTGCATGAGCTGCTTGTAAATTTTGGAGATTAATCCTTTGTCAGTTACTTCATTTGCAAATATTTTCTCCCATTCTTAGGGTTGTCTTTTGGTCTTGTTTATGGTTTCCTTTGTTGTGCAAAAGCTTTTGAGTTTCATTAGATCCCATTTGTTTATTTTTGTTTTTATTTCCATTTCTCTAGGAGGTGGGTCAAAAAGGATCTTGCTGTGATTTATGTCATAGAGTGTTCTGCCTATGTTTTCCTCTAAGAGTTTGATAGTGTCTGGCCTTACATTTAGGTCTTTAATCCATTTTGAGTTTATTTTTGTGTATGGTGTGACAAAGTGTTCTAATTTCATTGATTTACATGTAGCTGTCCCGCTTTCCCAACACTTATTGAAAAGATTGTGTTTTCTCCATTGTATATTCTTGCTTCCTTTGTCATAGATTAATTGACCAAAGGTGTGTGGGTTTATTTCCAGGTGTCTATTCTCTTCCATTGATCTATATGTCTGTTTTGAGCCAATACCATGATGTTTTGATTACTGTAGCTTTGTAGTATAGTGTGAGGTCTGGAAGGGTTATGCCTCCAGTTTTGTTCTTTTTTCCTCAGGATTGCTTTGACAATTCTGGGACTTTTGTGATTCCATATAAATTTTAGAGTTATTTGTTCTAGAAACTTTCACAATTTTTATCTCATTTCATTAGCACAGCAACTCTGTAGAGTAGACATGCCTTTAATCAGTAAATATTTATTGACATTAGCAGTGTTTAAATCACTATGCTAGTGCTGGAGACACAGCAGTGAACAAAACAATCCCTGCCATCTTATTTTAAAGATGAACCTACTGAGGTGCACAGTGGTTGTGACTTTCTTAGAATTATACTGCTATTAAATTGTGAATCCAAAATTTAAGTCTAGGTCTTCCTGGTCCCAAGTCCAGAACATAAGCACAAGAAATGACCATTTTATTATTTTTATTATATTTAATTATATATATATATATACATATATTCACTCTAAGAAATTACTCATTCCACTCCCAGGTGATTTATTAATATGGCTGATGATATTGGTGGGTTTTCTAACTTAAATTAAATCACTGATATTTAAATAAATTGCTATCTTTGTTTTAATTGACCTTCCTTCCTGCAATCTTATCTTGCTCTAAAGCATGCTTCATATTGCCAGTAGGCCAATCCTATTAAAATATTGATGTGATCAAGTTACTTTTGTCAGCCTTAAAATAAAATAGCCAGTTATTCAACTAGCAAAATGAGTTTATTCAGGAATAGAAGAGGAATTGCAACTCAGGACGTGCAAGCTATGGCATACTACAGGCAAGGTCAGAGAATAGAGAAAAGGGGCTTGCTTTTATAGAGGAGAGGAGGAAGTTGGGAGGGGCTGTTTTGAACAAAAGTTCATTGGAGGCCAATGAGAATTCAGGGTGGTGGCAGCTTTTCATTGGCTGAAGTGTAGTGGTTTCCCATTGGCTGGGCAAGGAGAAAAATCATCTCTTCTCCTGCTGAGGTGTGTAAAGTAAGCTACTTCCTGTTAGAGAGTGAAAGGTATGCTCCTTCCTGATGGAGTCTGCAAAGGGCAATGAATGGTGGTGTGTGAGAGCTCCCCCTTCAGGGCTTCCCAACTCCATCTCAAATAAGGTTTCCTTTATTTTCACTTTCTGGATGAAATCCTTGAATGACATTCTATCATCATTATGTGATATTCCATCGCCATTGAAATGACCATTTATTAGTAAAATAAAACAAACTGCTCAGCTGGACCCACAATGTCCCTCAAGCTCTTTCCACCACCCATTCATCCTGCCTCATGCCTTTCTCCCCTGCATTGTTATGTACTCCTCTGCCTGTACCTGGCTAAAGTGTAGGCAGCCTCCAGGACTCAGTTCAGCCCTTGCAAGAACCATTCTCTGACATAACACAACTTTTGTGAACCTCACAACACTATAAATCCCTCTGTCATTGCTTATAATTAAATCATTAAATACCTCTGACATTGGTTACAATTAAATCATTATATGCAAATAAGAACTTGAACCAAGTGGTTACTCAGTTTTAGGTCCCATTTCTTTGTTAAATTTACTTTTTAGGTACTTCTAAACTTTTAAACATGCCCCTCAAATGTTAAGAGTTGGTTGTCTCTTTTTGTGATCTTAGCCACTCCTGATGAACAGTTCACTTGCGCATGCAAAATGCTGGTGTTCTAATTCTACCAATCCTTCTTCATTGATTACCTAGGCCACTTCTGCAAAGACAGACTTGCCCTCATCTTCTATTCAGATATCCTGAAACAGAGCCTGTATAGGAAAAGCGGAATAAATGCTTGATTGCCTCCCTTTATTTATCTGTCATACTTACAGGTTTATTCGTGTTTTCTATTTATTCAAAAGCTGGTTTAGAAAGTTATAAATCTCTAGCAAATGGTGTATTTTACCTAATTTGCAATACTTATTAGCATAAAATTTTCCTATTATTTACTTATCTTTAAAAAAACCTCTGATATATCTATAGGTATACTGTTTTTTGTATTTCACGTATTATTTTCTGGGTCATCTCCCTATATTCTTTGAATAATTCTGCCAAAAGTTGATTTTATTAGGCTTTTCAAATAACAACTTTGGCATTGACCTCACCTGTATCTTTGTTTTCTAATTTTATTTATTCATTTATATTTATAATTTCCTTCATTCTAAGTTCCTTAGATTTACTTGTTTGTTCTTTTCCTAACTTCCTGATCTAGATACAATCTCACTAATTTTCAATTTTGTTTTTTAAAGAAGTATTTAAAGTCCTCTATTTAAAATTTCCTAAGTTCTATGTTTGGCTGCATACAGAGTTTGAAACAAAATACTTTCTTTATTGTTTAGTTTAAATATTTTCAAATTTCTACTCTGTTTATTCTTTAATGGTGAGCCATCTGGAAGCGTGTTTTGAAATGTCTAAATGTACAAAGGTTAGAAATCAATAACATTGCACAAGCAAAGATCAGTGAGCCTGAAAACACAGCAATATAAACTCCCAAAATGACATCCAAAGATAAAAAAAGACTGGGGGAGAAAAAAAAGAACATGGCAGCATTGGCCTGTGTTACAATATCAAGGGGTCTGACATACTTCTACTTGAAGTCCCAGAAAAAATAGATGAGGCTGAAATAAAGACATTTTTAAGTCAACAACAATTGATAGAGCTATTGCCCTAAGACTCTTACTAAAAGAACTCATAAAGAGGATGTTTGTAGCAGGCAACTTCTGACCTGGCTCCCACTGATCCCCACCTGTTGGGATTCATGCCTAGGTATAATCCACTCCTCTTGAGGGTGGGCTGGACTGAGTGATTTGCTTCTAACAAATAAATACAGCAAAAGTGATGGGATGTCACTTCCGGTATTAGGTTATAAAAGACTGTGACTGCTGTCTTGCTGGCTTTCTTCCTCTATTGCCCTTATGCTTACATGACATGATGAAGAAGCTCCCACGTTGGAGAGGCTCACAGGGCAAAGAACAGAGGGTGGCCTCTGGCAAACAGCCAGCAAGGAACCAAGACTTTAGTCCAATTGCCCACCCTCGAAGAACTGAATCCTGTCAACAAACAATTGAGTGAGGTGGAAACAGATACCTCCTCAGTTGAGCCTTCAGATGACCACATCCCCCATTGACACGTTGATTGCAGCCTGGGAGAGACCCTGAAGCAGAGGTCACGGCAAAGCCGCACCAGATTCTGACATCCAGAAACTGTGAGATAATAAGTGTTTCAATCCATTACATATTAGAGTAATTTGTTATGCAGCAATAGACAACACAATGTTCTTCAAGAATAGTAAAATTGAACCCAAAAGGAAGGACTAAGGTGCAAGGAGAAATAAGCAAAAAAATTAGCAACCGTATGGGTAAATCTAAATAACACTTGATTGTAACAGTAACTATGATCTCATCAAAGGATAAAAATAAAAGCAAGATAGAACTATTTCTATTACTGGATGAATATATCATATAAAGCAGGAAAGGAGTAATGAGCCAAAGTGTTATTGGCAGAATCCTTTTTCCCTTTGTTCCTTTTAGGAACAGAGTACCCTGAATCTTAGCTGAGCACATGAGTTACCAGCCAGAGGCCACATTTCTCAGCTTCATTTTCAGCTAGTTGTTTCCCTATTACAGTTTTTGCTAGTTGTTTGCAAGTGGAAATGATGTGTGAAAACAGATAAACTTTTTATAAGGAAGCCTTCTCTATTTTCCTTTTCCACAGGCTAGAAAATGGCAACAACCAGAGTGATCACATGAGATGCAAAAAAAATGGAAATTAAGCATTAAAGATAGCAGAATGACAGAACCAATCTACCAGGCTGAGTACCTGAAGGACCTCAGGTAGTAGAGTTGCCTACCTATGTTGATGTGGCAGCGCCTCCCCCACCCCTACCCCCATCCTGGCCCACTTCTGAAATGTTCCATGAGAGAGAAGTCAACATTTACGCTCTTTAAGGTACTTATTTTAAAGTCTTTTTGTTATTCTTGCAGTTTGGCCTCTATCCTGACAAGTACATCATTTAAGCTCCAAAAGAATGAATAAAAGGAGGGGGAAAGCATTTAAAAGGCACGTGTTTTAAAAGAGTAAAATGAAATCTTGGAAATAAATTCCAATATATCAAAATGATTAAATACACCAATATAAAAGGCAGACTTTCATTTAGGAAGCAAAAATTCTGACTCTACCACATTTAGAAGAGACTCATCAAAATCATGAAAACAAAAAGGTTGAAGACAAAAGAATAGAAAAACAAATACTAGGTAAAAATAATTCAAAGGAAGTTAATTTGCTGTATTGCTGTTTGATTAAATGGACTTTCAGGGGAAAATTGCATTATAAAATATAAATGGGACCACTATCTAATGCTAAACATTTAAATTAACCTGAAATATCTTGTGAGTCCAAACGTAACATAGCCTATGTATATGTGATATATATATGTATATATACGTATTATTTATAAAACAGAATTTCATGGAAATGGAAAAATATGCAATCATATTGGAGACTCTTTTAACATACCTCTTTCAGTAATAGATCAAACTATCAATAAGAATATAATAAATTTCAGGGGCTTCCCTGGTGGCGCAGTGGTTGAGAGTCCACCTGCCGATGCAGGGGACACGGGTTCGTGCCCTGGTCCGGGAAGATCCCACATGCCGCAGAGCGGCTGTGCCCGTGAGCCATGGCCGGTGGGCCTGCGCGTCCAGAGCCTGTTCTCCGCAACGGGGGAGGCCCCAACAGTGAGAGGTCCGCGTACCGCAAAAAAAAAAAAAAAAGAATATAATAAATTTCAGACATGTAGTAACCTGTACTTAAGTAATCCAATTTTCCGATAAGTTCAGAGAGAGCACTTATAAACTTGGCAATGTACTAGGTAATAAAGTGTCAGTAAGTTTCAAAAAAAATGATATAGAGAACACAATATAGTTGAAATGTTAGACTGTGTCTTTTACATATTTTTGTTCTACAGTGTAAGTACATCAGAAGATAGAAAGAAACTTTCCAAATGGATTTATATGTAAGTTACCCCGGAGATTTATAAAATTCTGATATTTCAATGTTGGCATATTTTTTTTCAAGACCATATTGCACTGCGAGTCAGTGACAAACATCAGCAGTCTTCATTCACACTATTGCTATTGTAAAAGGTGAACTGCACAATGTTAATTTATTTTCATTAAGTTTTGTCACACAAAATGATCTGAAAGTCCTTCAATTCTACAATTTTAGAAATGTAGGGTATGCTATATTTTAAATTTCTGAAATGTGGGCCAAACTATTTCTTGCCAAAAGAGTTTCCAAAAGATGTAATTTCACCAAGTATGATAAAACCACCCAGTGCGTTTATAAATGTATGTCTGAATGTCCCAACAGAGATGGATTCAACATCGCCCTGAAATACCAGTGATTCGACTTTATTGCCAACACCTCAAAAGTCTTCAGCCTCAGGCCTGGGCTAAGCCATCTCAAATGTAGAACAGCAAACTGGCATATTGTGTACCTAATTCATCTAGAGTTCAAGCCAGCGGAATGTATAGTTTTGGTGCTGTTTACTTATTCATGGCATGTTTCATTTAAACTTTTTTTAGTACAAAACATGTAATAAATGTACCTAAGTTCTATGTCCTTGCAAAAGATTGCTACCTTGGTGTTGCCAACTAAGGAATGTCACTCGCCCCATTTCTACAAGAATTGAGTCATTAGCCACTGCACTCACTGACTTGCCGCACGCCCTGGAAAGAACTCAGGGTGAAGACCAGCGATGAGGCCCTCTGTGCTCTGGGAAAACTGGCAGAACAGGCCCTCAGATAGTTAGATACTTTTAGGAGAAAATCTCATGAACCCATATTCTTGCATCTTCCCATACTTAGAAAAGCACTAAAATCATTAACTGAGAGACCTGTTCCTCATACTAACAGTAACCTTCTACCAAAATGTGTGCTTGATTGCACATACCTCTTCTCCAAAATCACAGATCTACTGACCTCCCCACCCCCAGCCTCTCTGGAGCAGCTCCTCAGAGCTATTTGAGAGGCATCTCCTGGGCTATAGTCCTCAGTAAGTCCCCAAATAAAACTGAAACTCACAGCGCTCATGTTGTGCAGTTTTTTCAGTAGACAGTTTATTAGTTCTCGTTTGCTGCTCTAACAAATTGACTATCTCACAGTTCTATAGGATGGATCCAAACTGGGACTCACTGGGCTAAAATCAAGGTGTGGGCAGGGCCTGTTCCTTTCTGGATGCTCAAGGAGAGAGTCTGCTTCCTTGCCTTTCCCAGTTTTAGGGGCCTCCTGTGTTCCATTAGCTCACTTCTATTTTTTAGAGCCAACAACAGCTGGTCTGCTGGGTGAGATCTCACATCACTTCTCTCTGACCCTTTTTCCATCATCGTATCTCTCCCTCTGACCACAGCAGGTTCTCTCTTTTAAGGACTCATGATTAGTTTGGGCCCATCTGGATGATACAGGATAATCATTTTCAAGGGTCCTATCCAAAATAACATCTGCAAAAACTCTTTTGACATATAAGTGAACATTTTCATGGGTTCCAAGTATTAGGGCATGAACATCTATGTGGGCCATTATTTTGCCTCTCACACTTGAGTTTAAAAATCAAACAAGTTTAGCATTAACACTAACCATTGCAGGACGCTTTCCATCATCACTCTCACTTTCTGTGTCGATTTTGACCACTGTGCATTAAGTTTTCAAGACTTTCCTAAATATATAAAAGCAATGCATATTATGCCTTCCATGGATACCATGTCCAAAGATTCTACGGTCACATGAAATTTCTTACTAACAAAAAGTAAATATGATAACAGCTAATATTTACTGAATGCTTAACTCTGTGCCAAGCACTCACTTTACATGTTAGACTTTTTAAATCTTCACCAAAAACCCTATGAGGTGGCTATCAGCATTATTACCATTTTATTTTGATGAATAAGATGAGGCATAATTTGTAGTTAAATTAAATGAGGTGTGAAGTGTTACCAAAAGAAATGATACTAGATGACCTTCAGTACAGTAGTTTCTATAACATACAAACATAGCAGAAACACTACATATTTTACATTACATTCTACCCCCCAAAATGGATTTATTCCTTTCCTCCCTTGGAGTCAAGGGGAAAAGTAGAACAGAATCTACACATTTCTGTTTCTTTGATTCTGAAAGAAATGCTTCTGCTGGGATTGTGTGTGTGTGTGTGTGTGTGTGTGTGTGTGTGTGAGAGAGAGAGAGAGAGAGAGAGAGAGAGAGAGAGAGAGAAAGAGAGAGGAAGGGGGAAGGAGAGGGAGAGATTGACTCACTAACAAAAGGGATTTCCTTCAGTTCTATTTTTCATCATTTGTGCCATTTTTGCTCTATGATATCTGTTCAAGACATTATATGTGTATTATTTTGCCTTTCAGTTTATTAATAAGCAGTTATTAATTTGGAGTTACTAATATGCAGGCCATACTAGAACCCAACAATAAAAAAAATTCAGTTAACAGGGCTGCGGGAGAGCTCAAGGCCAGTCTGCAGGAATGCAGCATTTGATCTTTCTGGATTAAGATTGAGTAACTACAGAGCAGTTGCCAAATTTCCGTGAACTTCCTTGACATGAATCTTTGAGTTACTGAAAAATATTTTTGTTTTGTTCCAAAGTCAGTTTTACGTATTAGTCTGCTGCAAAGCTTTAGACTTAGGGTCTGCTTTGAAGAATCCCTTTCTAGCAAAATTTACCTTGAATTTTGACCAGCATTTCAACTTCCCAACTCTTTTTTTTGTGTGTGTGTGATAAGAACTCTTAGGGTTTACTCTCTTAACTTTCATATATAACATACAGCACTGTTAATTATATTTATCATGTTGTACATTACATCTCTAGTACTTATCTTTTTTTTTATTCAAACAGAAAGTCACAAAAATTATAATCATCCTCATCAATTCACTCAGTCCCATGTAATTTTTTTTCAATTTGATCTTTTGTTAGCACTTTTATGAGTTCATCAGTTTTCCATTAGAGTTCTGAAAATGCTTATCCATTCAGTTCAGCAGTATAGTCAGTTACCAGAAACCTGTACCTGTCAAAGTCTTTTCCATGAATTCCTTGAGGATGAAACCCTTTTATAGGAACATATTTGCAAAAGCATCAGAGTACACCCAGAACTGTCTGTAAATGACAAAAGACTTAAAAATGACCACGGTTAAAGATTTTATGAAAGTTCATAGCAATTGACAAGGAAATTTAGTTATTTCTGAGGTATACATTTTAAAGTAATAACTAGAATTATGACTTATAACATTATACCAGAACATATAAGATTTTTAGAAATTTCATGTAATGTCTGAAACATTTATATTAACATATTTCCATACAAATAACCCAAAGGAAGTTTAGTATTAGTTGTTTGTTTGTTTGTTTTTTTATACTGCAGGTTCTTATTAGTCATCAATTTTATACATATCAGCGTATACACGTCAATCCCAATTGCCCAATCACACCACCATCCCCACCCCACCACGGTTCCAACTCTTTTTTAAAAGCTACATCTTCATGCAAATTAAACTCACTCTGCATACCATTTTCCCTGTCAGATTTCTTAAAAATCCAATGTTTGACAGCACGATGTTGGCAAATCTGTGGGGAAGTAGACACTCTGATATATTCCTAGCTGGTGTGTAAAGTGGTCTGACTTCTATGCAGGGCAATATGATAATATTTATAAAAGTTACAAACTCATTTACTCTAAAACCCAGGAATTCCACTTCTGGGAATTTGTCCTACAGATACAGCTGTGTATAATATGAAATGATATGTGTAGAGTTTTATTCATTTACAGCATAGTCTGTAATAGCAAAATATTAGAAATGCCCTTCAAGTGTCCTTCATTAGGAGATTAGCTAAATAAATGATGGTATTGTCCCACAATTGAATAATACACAAGTAAAAAAAATAATAAAGTAAAGGAAGCTCTTTGTGTGTATTGATGTAAGGTAACTTCCAAGGTACATTGTTAAGAGAAAAAGGCAAAGTGTGGAACACTCAATATAATGTATCATTTTTTGTGTAAAAGGGGGAGAAAATAGGAATATTTATACTCATATTGCTTGAACTTGCATAGATAGATAATCACTGGAAGGATGAATCAGAAAGTAAGAAATGGAGGCAGGGGAAAAAGGGTAGACAGGGTCAGGGTGGAGAGCAAAACTCCTCAGTGTATGACTTGTGATAGGGTTTTGACTTTTGGACAGTGAAAATGCATTACCTTCGCAAAACAAAACAAAATAAGCAAAACTTTCCAAAGGAAAAAAAGATTTGTCATTCCATTGTTCACAAATATTTCTAAGCATGTTATACGTTTTGAAAATCTTGTATATGAACTCAAGGCATTCAGGAGGTGTGAACAAGGGAGGAAAACGCAACAAAGTCTCCGAGAAGAAAACTTAGAACCATCAGATGAGAGAAAGCTAGGTCCAGAAAGTCATAAAATGACAAAGCGACATAATTTTCTAGCTAGAAAGAGCTAAATGTTACCTAATCATTTTTACAGATTAATCAAACTGAGGCTGGAAGTGTTAAGCGGTGCTGCCACAACCACTGCTCTGATTTACGGACAATCCCAGGGCCCCTGATTAACAATCTCAGTGCTCATTTCTTTATATCTTGATGCTCTCTATTGATTAATGATACCCCCTCTAATGAGGTGAAAATAACACGTGCCAAGTAACTTAAGCGTTTTAACATACATTAACTAGTTTGATTATCACATTATATTATTATGGTAAGGTAGTATAGTGTAATAGTTAAGATTGTGGGCTCTGGAATCAAACTTTGAATCTCTGCCTCATCGCTTACTCGCTGTGAGATCTTGGACAAATTATTTAACTTCTCAAGCCTCAGCTTCCTCATTTGCAGATTGAGACTATAACAGTACCCACCTGAAAGGGTTCATGTGAAGAGTAAATGGAGTAATGCACATGAAGCGCTAGCTTGGCACCTAACATGTGCTCCCTGAATGTTATTTCTGTTATTGCTTTTATTTTACAGATGAGAAACTGGGATTTGGGAGAATGGTTGAGTATCTTGCCCAAGGACGCATAGTTAAGAAGTGGTGGGTCAAGAACTCAATCTAGCTTTTCTCACTTAAAATTCTCATACTCTTTCCATCCCTATATAATCCTTAGATTCAATGCACTTCGTTTTCCTCTCATTACAGCAGTTTTTCTACTTTGGCTTGCTCAGTCAATATGAGCCTTTGTAGAAAAAAGAAAAGATAACTTGATGTATTTGGATGGGAGCAAAGGAAAAACTCTCTTGTATGCAATCAGATTTTATTTTGTTGTCATCATAGGATCTAACAGATTATAAATAAATATTAATTATTTTGTGTATGCTAACATTATATTCATTGACATCCAATTGGTGGTTAGAAAAGGTTTTTCTCACATAAAGAAGCTGATTTAATCCAGACAAGATTAAATGTATAATATATATAAATACAAGTATGTAAAAATTATTTATGTATAAATGATACAATGAATTATATACACATAAATGATATATATTATTTTTATAAAAGTATACATATTATATATAAATGTTTACATGTTTACAATTTCTGCACATGTGCAGAATTCAATAAAATGTCTTTGTATTATAAAAATGTGAAGAAATTAACATCCAAGTGTATAACAATGATTCTATATTTGTATGTATTGCAAAATGATCACCACAATAAGTCTAGTTAACATCCACCACCACATAGTTACAATTTTTTTTGCTTCTGTATATACTATACTCATATATACATTATAAGTATATATTTTTATATAATTTATAAACAACTCCAATATCCCATCAGCAAGTAAATAGATAACCGAATCATGTTATGTCCATCAATAGAATACAAGTCAGCAATAAAAAAAGGAATGATTTGCTGATAAACACAACAGGGAGAAAGAAGAGAAAGAAGCCAAACACAAAAGATTGCATATTGTATGATTCCAGGATATTAAGTCTAGAATGGACGCAAAATCAGTGGTGATAAAAATCTGATCAGTGGTTGCCTGGGTTTGAGGATGAGGAAGTGCTGACAGCAGGAAGTGTGAAGGAACTTTCTGAGGTGACGCAAATATCCCATATGTTCATTGTAGTGGAGATAACTAGTTTGTGTATATTTATCAAAACTCATAGAAGAGTATACTTAAAATGTAAGCATTTTATTTTATATTATATTGTATATAAAATATGCCTCCATGGAGTTGGTTTAAACACATCTCCCTCCATCTACTGTTCTATTTCTCTCTTCCCTTTTATAGAAAAATTCCTTAAAAGAGTTATGTGTATTCTGTGTTCCTTTTCTCTTCTCCCGTTCTCTATTCAAACCATTAAAGTCAGACTTCCACTTCATCACTTCACTGAGATTGCCTGAATCAAGGTAATCAATGACTTCCTCGTGGTAAATATCATGGTCAATTTTCAGCCCTCTCTGATCGACCAGCAGCATTTGTCATGTTAATTACTTTTCCCCTCTACAAATGCTTCCTCCCCTCGACTTTAAGGACTCATTTTTAAATTTTTAATTTTTTTTTTTTTTTTTTGCCGCGCCACACGGGAGCATACAAGATCTTAGTTCCCTGACCAGGGATTGAACCCGCACCCCCTGCAGTGGAAGCATGGGGTCTTAACCACTGGACCAACAGGGAAGTCCCAAGGACACATTTTTTTAAACTGAAGTATAGTAGTTGATTTACAATGTTGTGTTAGTTTCTGGTATACAGCAAAGTGATTCAGTTATATATATATGTTTATATTCTTTTTCAGATTCTTTGCCATTATAGGTTACTACAAGGTATTGAATATAGTTCCCTGTGCTATACAGTAGGACCTTGTTGTTATTTATTTTATATATAGTAGTGTGTATCTGTTATCCCAAACTCCTATTTTGTTCCTCCCCCCACCCCCTTACCCCTTTGGTAACCATACATTTGTTTTCTATGTCTGTGAGTCTGTTTCTGTTTTGTAAATAAGTTCATTTGTATCATTTATGTTTTAGATTCCACATAATGTGATATCATGTATTTGGCTTACTTCACTTAGTATGATAATCTCTAGGTCCATTCATGTGGAAATAATGCAAATGCATTATTTCATTCTTTTTATGGCTGACTAGTATTCCATTATATATATAAGTGAGTAGTATTCCATTGTATATATATATATCACATCTTCTTTATCCATTCTTATGTTGATGGACACTTACGTTGCTTCCACGTCTTGGCTGTTGTAACTAGTGCTGCTATGCACAGTGGGGTGTGTTTCGAATTAGAGTTTTCTCCAGATGCATGACCAGGAGTGGGATTGCTGGATCATATGGCAACTCTATTTTTAGCTTTTTAAGGAACCTCCATATTGTTCTCCATAGTGGCTGCACCAATTTACATTCCCACCAACAGTGTAGGAGGATTCCTTTTTCTCCACACCCTCTCCAGCATTTATTATTTGTAGACTTTTTTTTTTTTTTTTTTTTGCAGTATGCGGGCCTCTCACTGTTGTGGCCTCTCCCGTTGCGGAGCACAGGCTCCGGACGCGTAGGCTCAGTGACCATGGCTCACGGGTCCAGCCGCTCCACGGCATGTGGGATCTTCCCGGACCGGGGCACGAACCCGTGTTCCCTGCATTGGCAGGCGGACTCTCAACCACTGCACCACCAGGGAAGCCCTATTTGTAGACTTTTTGATGATGGCCATTCTGACCAGTGTGAGGTGCTGCCTCATTGAAGTTTTGATTTGCATTTCTCTGATAATTAGTGATGTTGAGCAACTTTTCATGTACCTATTGGCCATCTGTATTTCTCCTTTGGAGAAATGTCTATTTAGGTCTTCTGCCCATTTTTTTGTTGGGTTGTTTGCTTTTTTGATATTGAGCTGTATGAGCTATTTGTATATTTTGGAAATTAAGCCCTTGTCAGTCACATTGTTTACAAATATTTTGTCCCATTCCGTAGGCTGTCTTTTCATTTTGTTGATAATTTCCTTTGCTGAGCAAAAGCTTTTAAGTCCCATTTGTTTATTTTTGCTTTTATTTCTCTTACCTTGGGAGACTGACCTAAGAAAACATTGCTACAATTTATGTCAGAGAATGTTTTACCTATGTTCTTTTCTAGGAGTTTTATGGAGTCATGTCTTATATTTAGGTCTTTAAACCATTTTGAGTTTATTTTTGTGGAAGGTGTAAGGGAGTGTTCTAACTTCATTGATTTACATGTGGATGTTAAGGACATATTTCTTGGTTCTGCTCCCTCTCAGTCTCCCTTGCTGGTTTGTCCTCATGTCCCCAACCCTAAATGTTGGAGTGCCCCTGAGATCAGTCCTCAAACCTTCTATTTGTCCTCTTTCTGCTGGGTGATCTCATGCAGGCTCCTGACATTAAAAGTGTATCTATAAGGAATTCCCTGGTGGTCCAGTGGTTAGGACTTGGTGCTCTCACTGCCAGGGACCCAGTTCAACCCCTGGTCAGGGAACTAAGATACTGCAAGCTGCGTGAGCTAAATAAATAAATAAATACACACACACACACACACACACACACACACACACACACACACACACACACAAGCATAAATGTATACCTCCAGCTCAGGCCTCTAGTCAGGATTCCAAACCTGATTTTCTAACTACTTACTTGACATCTCTACTTGAATGTCTAAAAGGCCTCTCAAATTAACATATGCTAAATCACATTACTGACTTCTGAATCATCTCCAAGAGAAAAATTTCCTCTTCCTAGTCTTCTCTGTCTCAACTAATGGAAACTCTGTCCTCTGCTTTTCTCAGGCTAAAAACCTTGTAGCCATCCTTGAGGCCTTACTCCTCATCCAGTCAATCCACCAGCAAATCCTGTCAGCTCTATCCTTAGGATGTTTTAAAATTAGCCCACTTCTTATGCTTCAGCTGCTACCACCCTGGTAGCAAGCCACCATCCTTTCTTGCCTGGATTATTGTAATATCCCCCTATTGTATCTCTCCTTATACATTTGCTATCCCTGTAGTTTCTTCTCAACACAAGTTTTATTAAAAATTTAAGTCGGATCATGTCATTCCTCTGCTCAAAATACTCAAATGGATTCCCATTTCATTCAGTGCAGGAGTAAGAGCCTTACAGTGGCTTATAAGACCCCACCTGGTCTGCTCCCTCCTGATCTTATTTCCTACCCCTCACCTGTTCTGTTCCAGCCACTCAGGTCTTCTACCTCAGGGCCTTTCACTTGCTGTTCCTCCTGCCCAAAATGTTTTCCTGCAGATAACTACCTGCCTCACTCACTCACTTTCTTTAGGTACCTTTTCAAATATTACATTTTTAGTGAGGTCCTTGAAAATCACAGAATAGCAACTGCCCACCACCCCGTACTCCTTATCTCCTCTCCCTTGCTTTACTGTTTTCTACAGCACTTATTTGCTATCTCACATTCTTTATGTTTACTTGCTTATTTACTGTCGGTCTCCATACCCACCCTTCCCCATCTCGTAGAATATACTCTTCAGGAGGGTAGCAACTTAATTTTTTAAATTTAATTTAATTTTTTAATTGAAGTATAGTTAATTTACAATATCATGTTAGTTTCAGGTGTACTGCACAGTGATATATATATATATATATATATATTCCTTTTCAGATTCATTTCTCTTATAGGTTATTATGAAATATTGAGGATAGTTCCTTGTGCTATACAGCAGGTCCGTTTTGGTTATCTATTATATATGTGGTATGTGTATATGTTAATCCCAACCTCCTAATTTATCCCTCCCCCCACCCCTCTTTCCCCTTTGGTAACCATAAATTTGTTTTCTATGTCTGTGAGTCTCTTTCTGTTTTGGAAATAAGTTCATTTTGTATCACTTTTTAGATTCCACATATAAGTGGTATCATATGATATTTGTCTTTGTCTGGCTTACTTCACTTAGTGTGATCATCTCTAGGTCCATCCATGTTGCTGCAAATGGCATTATTTCATTCTATTTCATGGCTGAGTAATATTCATATACATACCACATCTTCTTTATCCGTTCATCTGCTGATGGACATTTAGTTTGCTTCCATGTCCTGGCTATTGTAAATAGTGCTATGAACATTGAGGTACATGTATCTTTTTGAATTATGGTTTTCTCTGGATATATGCCCAGGAGTGGGTTTGCAGGATCATATGGTAGCTCTATTTTTAGTTTTTAAAGGAACCTCCATACTGTTCTCCATAGTTAGTGGGTGTACCAATTTACATTCCCACTAATAGTGTAGAAGTGTTCCTTTTGCTCCCCACCAAGAGGGTAGCAATTTTAATATACTCCCAATGAGTATATTAATACTCTTATTTAAATAAATCAATGTTTTTTCATAGTAGGCAGTCAGTAAATATTAGCTGAAAGAATTAATGAACTAAAGATATTTATCCTTGGACTTGAGAGTAGAAGTAAAGTGAAACCGCCAGAAATGCAATTCCAAGGTTAGAAATATGTAGATAACATGGTGGACCAGATTTCCCTGAGATAAGGAAGGCAAAGGGACTAGAAAGCTATATAAGCAATGTGTTCACTTAGAACTCAAGACCCAGGTCAGTTCCTGTGATTCTAATAGAGGTAGCAATTATCAGCAGAAGATCTTCCAGAAAGGGAACCTTTGCATATTGAAAATAGTAAACAAGGATCGCTGAAAATGAATGGAAGTTTCCAGCTTCCATAAGCTCCCACTAACCAAAGTAAGTATTTACTCTTAAGGAACGCTGGAACTTTCCTCCAAAGAAGAAAATGTGTCCAGGAGGTACGATCAAAAACTATTTAAACTCCTTCTGTCCAGGAATAGAGCTTCACAGAGTCACATTTAAGTATAATGTTAAGGGAAGATGTAGTAGAGTTCTGCTTAATTTGAAGACTGCAGACAAAGCCATAATGGGGAAATTTAGGCAGCATTGGTCATTTTCGTCCAATAGATGGAGCCAGAGTAGAAAAGACACAATTTTTGGCAGATTTTGTAATCTCACAGAGAGATTAGAATGGGGAATCTACTGTGGATTCCAGCCCCTAAGAGCCCATTAGGCATCCAGCCAGGGCTCTCTCCAGTCGGTTGGTGTGGGGGGAGGGGAAGGAGCCTGAAATGAACTCAATGAACTCATAGAGTATATAGCAGGGAAAAGCAATGTGCAATGGAAAGAAAACAAATCTGATTTTAATTTGAACACCAAGGGTTTGTTTTTGCAAGTGTGCAAAACTTTGAACTTTAGGAACCGAGATGGGATGGAGGTGGATTTGTGACACTCTTTGGATTAGAAATAAAAAATTAGTACTTATATTAAAATTATAGGGCTAGTCCTTGTATTAAAATTAAAGCCATAGGGTTGTGGTTTTATGGTAAACACATGTGTACTAGAAGGAAAGAAAGAAAAAAAGTGTAAAAGAAGTCTTGTGATTCCCATTACTGACTGATTAATAACCAGATACATAAAGTTTATTCAAAATGTGAACATTGTGATGCTAATAAAATCTATTGAATTACAAATATTGGATTATAGTTTGTGGATGCACTTAGTACTCTACCACTTTTAAGATGGTCTCCCATAGATCTTCCTGACAGCAAACCTCAGAGGCAGAAATTGATAATTAGTTCAAGATTAACGACGCAATTAGTAAAAAATGACCCTGTCTTATGTACCTGCACTCCTTTGCTGTAAGCTCCCGTCAACCACCAAGAGTCACCTTCCCCCTTGACTCTTTGAACAGATTTTGTGGGTGTGACTGAATAAGAATACATTTCTGAAGAGAGGGGAGCTGTGCTTTGGGGAGTGAGATGACATGGTGTTGGTGAAGAAAGAGTGGCAGGAAGGGGAGCTGGGGCTAAAAGAGCTTGGAATCATAGGCCTGTCCCTCTCTTATCCAGCTGGTGGGGGAGGGCAGGGATCATAATGCTCCATCCTATCTCTTCATCAACCTGTGAGGAGAGTAGGGGAGAGAAGAACCAGGGAAATTTCATAAGATTCCTGGGCTGCATAAGGGCCTCCAGGAATGTAAAGTGAGACCAGTCAATGAGGTTGCATGCTGTTCTTCTGCTACACTCAATGGGGGCAGACAAGGGCATAGGGTTGATACCTGGATTTAACAAGGTTGGGGTGGGCCAAGGGAATAAAGTACCATGAGATGGAAAAGGGAGGTTAGGGTATATTCAAGGAGGTGATTATAATGATTGGCTACTGAATTTCAGTTGGATAAGAAGATAAATGAGAAAGGAAAGTCACAGGCACAGTCTGAGCCTATTCTCAGTGTCCAGGGTTATAGAAGGACAAATGCCATAAGAAAGCAAGGAGGAACCTTGCCCTGATGGCCTCTGACAGCGAGTAGAACCCAATCTCTAACCAGTGATTCAGTTTCCCTGCCTTAAACAACTCTTGGGTCCACTGGTTCATTCTCACCCCTCAGGCTATGGTGAAGCCTTCTGTGACTTCCTCAGCTAACACAGGTCCTCTCTGCTGTTCCCAGTCACACACCAGTAATTATTTCATTTATTTGTTTGCATGTTTACTATCTGCCTCTTCTGTTAGAATATAAGCTCCATGAGGTCAGGGACCTCATCTGTTCCATTTCCCACAGCATCCTTAGCACCCAGCAGACAGTCCAGCACACAGGAAACCTTCTATAAATATTTGTTGAATGAATTAACTGATATTCTGGACTGGTTCAAGTGCCAAGCACTATACTAAGGCTTTTACTTACATTTTCTCCTTTATCTCTCATGAGATAAACATTCACTATGAAAAAGCTAAAGCTTTAATAGGTTCATAATTTGACCAAGGGCACATAGCAAAGCTAAGAATTATAACTAAGTCTTTCTGATTCTAAAACCTCTGCTCTCACCTTAGCAGCTTTCATAAATAAATAAATAGTTTGTAAACTAAGCAATAGTGCATTATGCCAAGGTTTTCACAAAAAGCCAAGGAAAAAAATAGGAGATGCAAGAAAAGTGGCTGTGGCCCTAACTTTTATTACTGCTCTGACATTTGCTCATGTGCTAGGCACCCCATACATTCCATACATTTCAAAATCAAATGTGCTTTCTGATATTGGGTTCAAATTTCAAAGGAGAAGATCCAAGATCTTCTTTAAGGGCCACTATCCCTTCTCACCATACCTCCCTCTTCTTCTTTCTTTGTCTGTAGCTCATGCTTCCTTTCAACTCACCACATCCCTTCTTCGCTCTCTGGGCACACTCTAAACAGAGATACAGAATTAGACTGAGTTGCTGTACTATTACAAGAAGGAAGATCGGGTGTAGGACATGTAAAAAATAGTCAAACTTAGACAAAGAGGGGTACTGAGAAGGCATGGAAAGTAAAAAAACAAACAAATAAAAAAATTAGAATGCCCCAAAATCTGTATCACCTATAGAGAAAGATCTGGGATCCCAGAAATATGTGTGTATGTGTGAGTGAGAGAGAGGAACCTTGCCCTGATGGGGAGGGCAACCTCCTTATTTCTTTTATATAACCCATATATAAAAGAAATAGTGTGAAATTGAGAAGCAACTTGTTGTATTAGTACTTGGAACAAAAATGTGATATGAATCTGTTATTCTTTTAATAATATGAATGTCACAATTAAGACTAAAACTAACAAATAGAAATAAAAGACCCAGCTTAAAATCTCAAGTTTTCAGAAATAATATTCTATTTGCATCTCCTGGCACTGCTGCAAAATGAGACTCATACATACAAAGTCCAGAAAGGAACTAAATTACAGGGCTTTAAAAGAAAACAATTATTCCTGGCATACTCTAAACTTTCCTTAAATAAATTAAAAGAAGACAGAGTTACAAAAATCCTTATTCATAGCCTACACAAAAACCCCTATGGAGGCAATTGGCTATTTGCCCCAGGATGTGTCAGAAATGGGATGAAAATGTGAACATTTTGCACTTGTTCAGGTTCAGGTTGGGGAGCAGCCAAGCCTGTGGTTCCTGGGAAGTCAGACTAGGGACCTGGTTTCCTTTGTCTTCTTACCACCCACTACATGTTTTGCAGGGACAGGCTTGCAGGCCTCAAAGGGTATTGTTATTGTTCCTTGTGAGGCTAGGAAGCCAGAAGGAAGCTAAGGGTATCATTTCCTACCCCACACCATTCTCCCACTGTTGTTTGTCTATAGGAGTAATGCTAATGCCTATAATACTGTATCCTGCTGCCTGAGGCTGGGGTGTTCCCATCAGATGAGTGATACAGGAGATGGGGCTTTCTGTTCTCCATGCACAGATGGGCATGTCACTCACAGTCTCCACAATCCAAAGGAGAAAGGTAATTTCTCCAAAACTGTATCTTTTTTTTTTTTTTTTACTTTTTAAAAAATACTTTTGTTTTTAATACAGAAAAATAAATGTGAGTGTTTTATTTTTTTTTCTCTTAAGAGCTGCTCACCTCTGTTTCCTCTCTAAGGGGGAAAGAAAAAATATTTAATAACTAGTGTTTGGGATAACAGGGAAGCTCCATTCTGAAACAAATTCCAACTGGATCAAAGATGTAAATGTACAAAAGAAAATCTAAAGGTACTGAAAGAAAGCATAGAAAGAATCCGCATTACATACAGTGGACTGACCATATGCTTTTATCTTTTCTCCCTGTAGTAGGATAAATAACGACTCCCAAAGATATGTCCATGTCCTAATCCCCAGAACCTATGAATGTTACTTTAAATGACAAAGACGTTACGATATGATTAAGCTAAAGCCCTTGAAATAGGGAGATTATCCTGCATTATCTGAGTGGGCCCTAAATGCAACAACAAGCATCTTTATAGGAGAGAGAAGAGACAGGTGTGACACACACACATTAGAGAAGGCAATGTGATCCCAGTGGCAGAGATTGAGGTGATGCAGCCAACAAGCCAAGGAATGCTGGCAGCCACCAAAAGCTGGAAGGGCTAGGAACAGATTTTCCCCTGGAGCCTCCAGGAAGAATGTGGCCCTGCCAACACCTTGATTTCAGTCCGGTGAAACTGATTTCAAATTTCTGGCCTCCAGAAATGTGAGAGAATAAATTTCTGTTGTTTAAATCACCAGTTTATTGGTAATTTGTGTAGCATCCCTAGAAAACGAATACACTTCTGGATCCACCCAAACTCCACCAAAATAACAGTTAAGGGAGGGGAAATGATACAACTCATAAAGATAAAGAGAGCAGCAGAAAAGAATTTCCATAAATTTTTGGAAGATGGAAAAATGAATGAGAGGCAACTTACTCATCAGAGTAGAGAAAACTGCAACCCTAAGAGCCAGGAGAAAGGGCTGTGAACAAGCCGGGAGTCATTTCTCCCAGAGCTGTCAGCTCAGGGTCACCAAGCACCCCACAGGGGCGGGAGCAGGGACTGGGGCTGAAACTGGAGGAGACTGGCAGTAAGAATGCGACTTTGGGTCGCTTGCCCCATCCCCTGCTTGATACTGGTCAGCCAAGAGTGAGGTGCATCCCTCTTTCTGGCCTCCCCAACCTCAGTGCATTCCCCTAATCTCACCACCATGTCAGTACCACTGACATTCCTTCTGTTGGAGAGAACTGGTCTCAATGTTCTTCCTAGAAGCAGGGGGGCTGGGAGATGCCACGCAGGGCCGCCTGGGCTTCCCACCACCCCTCTCTGCCGAGAAGGAAGGCATGCTTTTTGATGGCCCAATAGCAACGTCTGCCACATTATCCTAAAATTTCAGAACACTGGGAATAAAGAGAAGATTCTGAAAGCTTCCCGAATGAATAAAACCTCGTCACTTCATGTACAAAAGATCAGCAATCTGACTGGCATAAGACTTTAAAACAGCAATACAAGATACTAGAAGACAATAAGGCAACACCCTCAAAATTCTGAGATAAAACAGCCTATAACTGAAAAGTTTCTATCCAGCCAAACTCCCGCCAAATGTAAGGGGAAAATAAAGACATTTTCAGACATGCAAGTTTTGAATAATTTGCCCACAACGCATCATTTAGGAGGAAGTTACCAAAAAGCATAATTCAACACAATGTGGAGTGAACAAGACCCTGGAAGACACGGACTCCAGAAAAAAACAAAACAAAAAAAACAGAGGATGCGCCCAGGAGAGTGGCAAAGGGGAAGTCCTAGGATGACGGATGTCTATCACGCCTGGCAAGCAACCATCCCTAGAACAGAGGCCTGTGCAAGTGTGAAGGGGAGTCATTTAAGGAAAATATGGAACTGATAGATTATTTAATGCGTTTGAGCATTTGGGGGAAAAATCATTACTAAGAGTTTGCCAAGTCTGTTAGATCATCTGGGGGAAAAAAGTGATGATATATAGAAAACTAAGAAATTTAGCCAGGAGTAAGGGGGTTAGCAATTATGAATGGCAGGAAAAACAAGGTTATACAAGAAGATATGATTATGATATACTATCTGGTTCAGTGGTGAATAATATTTGATAGTCATAATTATATAAACACTGACTTTTGACCTAACTAGACATTTCAATATAATTATTTTGGGAAAAGAGGAGGGAGGAAAGCAGGGAGAGTTGGAGATGGGTAAGAAGTCAAAAGCCTCAATGATTTCCTTTCTAGGATTCTAATCTGTACATATTTTTGACACAGGTACAAAGATTTATGTATAAAGAAGTTCACCACATCACTGAACAAGAAATAGCAAAACAGAGACAACCTAAGTATCTGTCAGTTGGAGGCTGGTTAAACAGATCATGGTTAAATGGAGTACAATGCAAGCTTTAAAAAAAGCCAAACAATAAACGATGACATGAACAACCAGACAGTGAAAACAAAACAGAACCAGTGGGGAGAGGTGGGTCCAAAACACTACCACTTTGGGGGGAAAATAAATATATGTATCAATATATTCACATGCACAAACACTAAATCTTGTGTATCTACAATTTCTGGAAAGATACACAAAGAACTGCTAATAGTGACTGCTTCTGTGGAGGGGAACTTTGATCAGACAAGCAGGGATAGGACCTGCTTTTCACTATACACCATTTTGTTATTTAAACATTTATGCTAGTAAATGTGTTACCTATTCAAATGAATAATTTTTTAAAGGGAGGGAAAAACCAAACTGGCAAAAGGAAGAAAAAAAACAGGAACAACATAATTAGCCCTCCTTAGTATCGCAGCTTAATACATCAAACATCATCTTAAAATGTCATTTCTGTATTTTTAGCTTTTTTCCTTTAGGTGGCAGCAACTGCATTTTTTTATACTGTCTATCTGTCTAGCCTTGAGGATCAGTTCAACAGTAATGTTTGGATTTCTTCTTTTCCCTTTTCATAAGAAAAATTTCTTAAAATGTTTAAATATATATTGACGAAATGCATGGTCTGGAAATGCGCCCAAGTATTGTCATGCAAAATAATAATAATAAGTTTAAAAGCATGTTACAAATTTGTGGAAATGTAAAACAGACTGGGAAGGTATTCCTCAAAATGCTGACAGTGATTATCTCTGGGTAGTAGAACAATTAACAGGTGAATTTGTTTTTCTCTTTGAGCCTTTCCAAATTTTCTACAATGAACATGGTATTTTTAAAAACCTTGTTTATCCTCCAAGTCTGATGGGCTTGTGTCATCTCGCATCCAAACATTTCCAATATCACTGAGCTCTTTAATTTCTTAACTGTGAGTGAGACATTCTAGTTATAATCAATTCTGAGGGGATGTGGCAAGGATAACTATAAGCTCCCCACTAAACTGGAAGGCCAAGCCTCACAAACATTTGCACCCCTGTTGCCTAGCACACATCTGGCACATTTCAGGTACTCAAAGACCATTTGTAGCACTGTTAAATTGCAGTGAGTTTTCAGGGAAAGGTAAAATGCTTCCTAACCAATTTCTTATTCCTGGAGTAGTGAGGGGTAGTCCTTGCAGAGCTATTTCTGATGGCTAGCTGAAAGGGTTCTCCCATCTCAAGTAAACAGGGTCACAGCGTGACTCCTGGTCCCCAGAGGAGCCTGTGGGATGGTGAGTAGATCTGCCAGGTGAGTCATTGCAGTGGGACAGTGCAGGTGGACTCTGTGCTGGCTCAGGAAAGGGACCCCATCTCTGCTCTTTGAAAAGATGCATCAGCATGTTTATCTGTGAGACAGAAAACAAATCTGGTGTGTGATTTATAAATCCCTCAAATACAGGAATGCAAATTGCCATGGGACACCAAAGGAGAAGAGTGAGAATAAAAAGGTCAGGTGCCATATGACCCAGCACTTCCATTTCTGGGTATATAACCATAAGGAATGACAGCAGGGATTTGAACAGATATTTGTACACCCATGTTCATAGCAGCATTACTCACAATAGCCAAAAAGTGAAAGCAACCTGTGTCCAACAACAGATGAACAGATAAACAAAATGTATATACATACAGTGGAATATTATTCAGTCTTTAAAAGGAATGAAGTTCTAACACATGCTACATTGAAACTTGAGGACATTATACTAAGTGAAATAAGCCAGTCACAGAAGGACAGATATTGTATGATTCCACTTATCCAAGGCATCTAGAGTAGTCAAATTCATAGGGACAGAATGTAGAATGATGTTTGCTAGGGACTGGGGTGGAGGGAGAAATGGGGAATTACTGTTTAATGGGTACAGAGTTTCAATTTTTTCGGACGAAAAGAGTTCTGGAGGTGGATGGTGTTGATGGTTACACAATAATGTGAATATACTTAAAGCCACTGAACTGTACACTTAAAAATGGTTGAAATGGTAAATGTTATATGTATTTTATTGCCAAAAAAATGCCTATATATGGAATGAGGAAGTAAGAAATATTTTCCTATATTTTACCAATATCTTAACAAGAAGAAGTTGGATGTTTATTCCAGAACTGTTCTGTAATATAGACTTGAATTATTTGTGAATGTTAATAATGTTTGCTAACATCTAATGAGTCAGGGACTGTTTAAGGGATTTATGTACATTATCTTAATTCTCAAAACATATGAGGTATCCTGTGAGGTAAATACTTTTTATTATGGTCATTTTCAAGTTCAGAAAAGTGAGGCTTAGAAACTTGAAATCATTTTCCCAGGGTGCAGGGTTCGTACCTGGTAGAGCCCAGGTTTGACAGATTTATTACTGTTAAGCATATTGCTCTTTTCAGAGTTTGGATTCTGCTTTTTATAATAAAAAGTTTTTTGATTTTCTTAGTCTTAACACTTTGTCCTTAAGCACTTAAGAAATTTCTAAGGAAATAAATCTGAATCAGGAGAATCCAAATGATAGGCCAGAGGATATGAGTTGAACAGCAATCCTTACCAAATTGTGCCTAAAACAATACCTTGGCAAGTAGCCCCGCAAATTTACTATGGAGTTGGGGTACTCAAGTCTAAGTCCAAAAGTAAGGGGACTGGAAAAGCAACAATGACCAAATATTCCTTTTGGGGTAAAACTAATTCTGTAAAATAATTCTAAAATATCACTTTATTTTTTTTTTAACTTTCAGACTTTATAACTGTAATTTCTGGCACATTGTTCAGCAGTATGTTTTTCAATAAGCATAAACTGGGCAAAACATTTGAATAAACTAAGGAATTCAGAGTTTAATTCGTCTGTTAATTTATGGGACTCTATCTTCCCCCAAAGGATTAACTGGATGTGCTACTGCATTTGCTTTTCAAACACGTTTTAATACACACACACACACACACACACACACAAAACGGTGGATTACGCACATGCATTTACCTCTACTACCTCCCATATTCCCATGAAAGTGACAGAAAAAGTCTTTAAAGAGAATGAGATAATAACAGGAATAGGAAACAAGAAATAGTGTCATCAGCAGATAAGAAGTTTTGAGAAATTTCTGAAAGACAGAAAGCAGATGGATGGACTGAGAGAAAGTGTATGGAAAACTTCAGGCCAGGGCACAAGAAACAAGCATGTGTTTTCCTAAGGGGGCCCCAGATGGGAGCTCACACTCAGTCAACAATATGCTGATGGGCTGTGGGGCTATGTAAGTGGCCTCATTAAAGAACTAGATTCAGTGCCTAGGGCCAGCTGAGCCACTTTCCTTTGACCTGTGCAAACAGAGCTTGGCAGCTGAGACTTTTGCCCTTGGGCTAAAAGCCAGCCCATTGCCCTCTAGGAAGCAAGCCAGCACCTCAGAGAGGGTTCTTGGTGAGGATTTTGTGGCCTAAGGTGTAAAGGATAATGATAATGAAGAAATTCTGAATCTCTGCAATAAACTCAGAGTCCATTGTACTTAAATCAGACTCAAAATGCACCTCCACGCACTCCACCTGGAAACTTCTGGTTCCCCCAGCCTGCTTGCTTGCTTTTTGCCCACAGGGGGCCCTACAGAGAAGCTTTCCTGTCCGCAAACCCCACCTACTTATACAAAAGCTGTCAGTCATTCTATTCAAGAGCTTCTTGGGGAAACAAATCTAAACAATTGAAGAGGAAACCCACACAAGCTACCTCTACTAAATTAAGGTGTTTGTTTAGTTCTTAATTCACTCATATAAATGGACAGCAGGGAACATCAAACTTGTGAGAAAAAACAATGCAAAAGTGAAAGACTTAGAAAAATAAATTAAATAACTGAGGCTGAAGGAAAAAGATAATCCAAGTGGTTAAAGAGAATTTTTTAAAAAACATGGGGCTTCCCTGGTGGTGCAGTGGTTGAGAATCTGCCTGCTAATGCAGGGGACACGGGTTTGAGCCCTGGTCTGGGAGGATCCCACATGCCGTTGAGCAACTAGGCCCGTGAGCCACAACTACTGAGCCTGCACGTCTGGAGCCCATGCTCCACAACAAGAGAGGCCGCGATAGTGAGAGGCCTGTGCACCGCGATGAAGAGTGACCCCCGCTTGCCACAACTAGAGAAAGCCCTCGCACAGAAACGAAGACCCAACACAGCAAAAATAAATAAAATAAATTAATAAACTCCTACTTCCAATATCTTCTTTAAAACAAAACAAAACACACAATTAACACACACAAATCAATCACATTCCTAATACCTATATTAGTCAATTAAGAAAATTAATATTTAAAACATTTCCAATAAGAGCAATAAAAATGTTAATTGTGTCATCAGCGGAATTTATAACCTACTGCATTTTTAAGACAATTATAGTCTGTGATAAAAAGTAACAATCAGAGAACTTGAAAGAGTTCTTAGAAACTAAAAATTAAAATTTCAGTGGAATTGCTAAATAATATAGACACAATAGAAGATCAAGTTAGTTACCTGGAAGATAAAGTAAAGGAAATAAAAAGACAGAGAATATGAGAAAAAATGAACACACATGGAAGTTAGTAATAGGAAATCTAATATTTATCTAAATGTGATTCTAGAAGGTATAGGGACTATGGAGAAAAAGAAATAGTCAAGAAGATAATAAAATAAATTTCTTTACACTAAAGAGTTTTTAGATTGACAAAGCCCACCAATTACAGAGCAGGAAAAACAAACAAAAGCACATCTAGACACTATGGTGAAATTTTAGAATTCTAAGAAGAGGAAGAAATCCTAAAAGCTTCCAAAGACGGGAAATATAAAAAAGAACAATAATCAGACTGTCATCCAATTTCTTTTCAGCAATACTAGTACCAGAAGACAACTAATTAATAAAACAAATATATATTGAGTATATACTGTGTGTTAGACACTATTTTAGATCCTTCGGATAAATCAATGAATCAAACAGACCAAAATCCTGCCCTGGTGGATCTTATATTCTATTGGCAAAATGTCCAAAATCCTGAGGTGAAAAAAGGAATCTTAGTATTCTAAATCTGGCCAAACTATCAATCAAATGTGAGCGCTAAAAAAGACATTTATCTATCTATCTATCTATCTATCTATGTACTGTGGTGAAGGAAAGTACAGCACTTATTGTAGGGTGCCAATCAGGGAGAACGGGCAACACATACTCAAAAGACCAGAACTCCACAATAGCTTTCAGGCAAGGATTTTTAAAGGCAAAGTTTGGCATAAGGGTCACCCAGTAGTGATCAGCTCGTGGACATTTTTCTGATTGGTTGGTGGTGAGGTAACAGAGTGATATTTCAGGAATCTTAATCATCAACCTTCTTGTTCCAACCAGTCTGGGGTCTAAATGTTTGTGATCAGCTTGTAGTCACCATCCTCCACCAAGTGGAGGGGATCTTAGTTCCTGCAGAACAACTCAAAGATATGTGTCAGGTTGTTATGTGTATCCCTTGAGGAGGAACTAGGAATCCTGTGACTCTGTTGTATCACTGAACTATTTATTAAGCTATCACTACTTTTCTCGCTTGACTGCTTTTCCTTTCTTTCTGCATTCCCTCTCTTCTCTAATCACTAACTTCTTCACTCTGCTCTTTGGAACTCAAGGAAGGCCTAAGAGACTAAAGCCCTAAAAACAAGAGACATGAAGTGGCTTTGTACCCAGGGGGGTCCCTCAGGGTCCTGGTTGGCTCCAATTCTCCATCCCCACTTTTTTGGATACTCTTCAATCCTGAGGGGAACAGGATTGGACAAAAAGGGAATAAAGTTTTGAATAGAGAGATTAATCATAAACTTGGCAGGTAAACTCGGTTTCAATCTCCACTCCTGTTTTAACATTCCCCAAACCTTTGAGAGAGCGGATGACTATTGCTCTGGCTACTTCCTGCTGAAACAGGGCACAGTTTTGTCTCTGTTTGGGGAATGGACACAGAGTTGGAAATATTCCTGAGTTCCAGGTCTTGGATCTGAGTCTTGCATGATTAAGATCTTTGACCCTTGGTCCACTGTTTTGGTGCAACAGACCCAATTAGAAGTAGGAGGAAGAGTGAACACCCAAACTTTAATAAATTTTGGAAAATAAATCTCATTCCTTGAGTTTAGTTGGAACTGGTCTGGACCTGGCCCTTCTGAGGAGGCTTGTTATAGCCAGGTAGCAAATTGCCTAAGCAAAAAAGACCATTTTTAGACATTTAAGAACTCAGAGAACTTATTTCTTACACAACACAAAACAAGAACTTAAAGAAGTAATCCAACAAATCATAGTCCAAGAAAGAAAACAGGAAGCGATGCTATCTGAATATGAGCCAGAGGAAGTACAGAAAGCAAGAAAAAGAGTAAAGGAAAGAAGGTAGGAAGGATCTCTAAGTTCTTCAAGTTTAGAATAATCTCATTTAAGCTGCAAATTTTCAATTAAATAAGATTATATTTCCTTCTCAATGAGGGTTCATCCACACAACTTAGTTGATAGTAATAGCTGGCAGTTATAGAGGACCTATGCGCCTGGCACTGTGCTGAGTGCTTTATATGGATTAACATTTTTACTCTTCAGAAGACTTAATTGTAATTACAGAGCAGAATATAAATATATTAAAATATGACCACGTAGATACATATACATGTATCTGCCCATTAGAGGTGTGTTGAGAGATGGACTCTCTTACATAACTGGGAATCAAAAAAGTCTCTCTTAATAAATAAACCCAGAAGTAGAAGTATAGGCACATTATTTAAAGTTATAAAGAATAATTTAAATATAATTTTTTGAAACATTAGAAATATAATTATATTATAAATAATATAAGTAACACAAATTAGGTGATGGAGGGATACAGAGAAGTTGGGAGGAGGTATGAACATAAGAAATTACTCATCTTTCCTAGATGGGAGTCAGTACATACTTTCTAAATTTGCCAAATCGAGAAATGAAGCTGTAAGCATATTATTTTAAATTATAATGGTAACTGTGGCATGATCTAGCAACAGTAGCTGTTAACAGTGCTTGTTTCTAAAGAATGGACCTAGTCTGCAATGGTATGGATATCATATCCATCTTATTTTAGTTTTTAAAAATTTTTATTGGAGTATAGTTGATTTATAATGTTATGTTAGTTCCCACTATACAGCAAAGTGAATCAGTTATACATACACATATATCCACTCTTTTTTAGATTATTTTCCTATATAGGTCATTACAGAGTACTGAGTAGAGTTCCCTGTATAGAGTAGGACCTTATTAGTTATCTACATATCCATTTTATACTCTTCTGTACTGATAAATTTTTTTCTTATTATGTGTGTATAAAACTGCCATAGAATAATAATAAACTGTTTCAACAGTATTAAATACATTAATATTTTTAAAGAGTGAAAACATATTAAATTAATCTTTTCCACAAACACAGCAATAATATTTAATATAGATATATGTTGCTTAGTCATAGTTGCTAAATGTCCTCAAAGATTCACAGTTTTTAGGAAAAGTTCTTAGGTGAAAGAGAGTTTAGCATATTACTTACTTGACTTTTTTAAGTTGAAAAGAAAAAGTAAAACCCACTATCCAGGTTTTCTGATTTCAAATTGGAGAAAGTTGCAAATATTGTGTGTCCTAAACTTTTTGACCCTACAAATGACTCAAAAACTGATGAACTAAAAACTTTGCACTTTCAAAAAATGAATTCATCACTGAGGATTACTCATCTGTCAAACTAGAATAAAATGCATTTTGTATTAAGCAAGCTTCTTTAATGCTTAATATTTATTGAGTCAGGGATGCTGTGGTGAAGTGGACAGAGCTCAGGTCAGAAAACCTTTCTGTCCCAGCTCTGTCCCCAAATAGCCTAGTGACCTGAGGCCACCACTTAATCTTTAGTTCCTTCATTTGTAGAGTGTGGATATAATCTCCCTCCTCACTACTTCATACTGTCCCTATGAGGATCAGAAAGGATAAATCAATTGAAAGTCCTTTGAAATATTACAAAGTGCTCTGAGGTTACAATATTGTATTATTTGGATGATAGAATTTCAAAGTTGGAAAGAACTTAGAAATTATCTAGTCAAATATCTTTAATTCGGTCTCTTTTTCTCATCTATTACTTGCTTAGAGTCCCTTCATATATTATTACCAAGAGTCTTACAACAGAAATTGATTTAAAACTATATTCTTCTGAACTATGTCCTCTTCTAAAATTACAAAGAATCGTAGCCTGTTAATGCTGCAAGGGACTTTGCCAGCCATCTCATCTAATCCTCTTGTTTTAACATGAAGCAATAGCAGCCCAAAGAGGGTGGCTGGCCTAAGACAAACACAGGACGATGAGCTCAGACCTTGGATTAGAACCCAGGTTCCCAGACTCGCAGTCACGTGATCTTTTCCCAGGTCACAGCTGAATCAAGCAAAGAATGACTATTTATGGATAATCACAGTTAATAAAGGTATACATTAACCTGACAATGTATAATTAACCTGACAAGAGTATGCTAATTATTTCTAACCATTTTTCCTATGTTCAAAAGATTTTTCTTTCCTCAAAAAGCAACTATATGACAAAATAAACTAAACAACAAAAATATAAAAATTAAGGGAAAATATTTTAATTAAAAAAAGTACTTATGCTTGAAAAAAATAGTATAAATACATAGACCCAAATTATTATCTAGATAAAACTAAGATTGTAAGTATCAGAACAGTCAGGCATTTAATAGTCAAATTAATTACCAACATTTCAGTGACACTTGATCTCACCTAGTTCCTCATACAAATCCTTGGGAGAGACACAGAAGAGTATAAATGGTTAGGAACATAGGGCTTTAAGTCAAGCCATAAGTCCAAATTCCAGCTCTGCCATTTACTAGATACGTAAATTTTGAAAATGTACTCTATCTCCCTAAGCCTCAATTTCCCATCTGAATTATGGGAATCAAAATAATAATTATTTCATAGGGTTCTTGTAAAGATTAAAATACAATTCACATAATTCAATAAACAGCATCACTCATTGTTATCACTTAGGATTTTCACAGATGGAGACACCAGAGCTCACAGCAATTATTTACTCAAGACTGCCCAGCTAGTAAGTGGTAGAGACAAAATTGAAATCTATTTAGCTTTGCTAAAAGTTCCAGCTCTTTCCACAACCAAAAGAAAGATTTTCCTCCTAAGTAGGACAGCTCTGTCAGCCAATTTCAGATGATAAGACCTCTAAACGGTTGCACCTCTGCTGGCCTGCCAAAGAAATCACTTGACTCTTTCAAGTTCACAAGCCCCCGTGTGCTGTTGGGGGGGGGGCGGGGGTTGCTGCCTGCCTGTGTCACACAACCCTCTCTTGTACTCTTAGGACCTTGACTCTGCATCCCAAGAGGAGACACATGTCCTTCACTGCCCTCCCCCATCTCAGGCTGCTCCTGCCAGAATTGGGAAAAACCTTTATCCTTTTTTCTCCCAGTGACTGAGTGCAGGCTCTTCAGCACTCAAATCCCCCTCAAGCACCCTTGATTTTTCTCTGAGAGGGCTTGTGCAAATTTGACTCCCCTTGTTCTAGAGGTTAGGGGACCCAGTCTTTTTATTTTTGTAACTCTCAGAGCCCAGCATGAGCTGACATTCATTAACACTTCATAAATGTTTGCTGGAAAAAAATTGGAAGGAAGAAGAAAGGAAGAAAGAGGTGAAGGGAGGGAGGAAGAGGGAGAGGGAGGTAGGTACCAGGGGTCTTGTCACTCTAGAGTTGCTAAAAAAGGCATAACATTGAAGTCATCTCCCTTGTTCCAAAAACATTTAACAATATTTATATATTTATCTCTCTATCTATCATCTATCTATCTCTGGAAGTACTGATAATAGAGAAATCACTTTAATTTTAGTCTCAGAAATCAAGTTTAAAATCTAGGAGACTCTGTGTGTGTGTGTGTGTGTGTGTGTAAAATTCTGAGTTAGACTGGGACCATGAGGGTTGAATGGCAAATATGAGTAAAGTCCAATAGCAGGACATGGAGATTAAAAGCCCTATGTTCTTCTTAGAGATATGCCTCCAAACTGTATAAACCTGGGTAAGTTACACTCTCAGAACTGTTAAAATAGAAGTAATTTTAAAGGATGTCACTCTTACAGAATTGTCACAGACAAAAATGATAATGTATTTTAAACAGTCAATTTTAAAAGGACCCATAGTAGTGCTCACTGCGCTTTCTGAATTTTACAATGCCTATTGATCTTTATGGACCATATTCTATCATTTGAGTTTTTTCTAGTTGCACTTTCTCCCTCCCTCAACTAATACCTCTAGAATTCATAACTTTTGGCCATACAGCCATCTGTTCCCACTAATTCTGTCTCTGAAATGACTTTAGAATCTGTTCCTGGCCTCTCTGTTCCCACTGTGACTCTCCTAGTCTTTTAATAATTCTCACTTAGATGCAATAGCCTTTTTAACAATCATTTTCCATTATATCTGCTTCACTCTAGGATATTTAAATAAATTCAGACTGCCCATGTCATGTATCTCTGAGAGTACACAAAAGCTCAGCTTTTGACCATGGATATCTTTGATATATCCTTCAATATTCTCTGGTTTCTAATCCCTTGGCCCATGATTCCAGCTCCTAATACCAGTCACAGACTCCCCCAGCTTTGATTACCTGGGTGGCCATGCTTCTCTTGCACTGTGTGTTCTCTTTGACTCAACATCATTTTTATTCACAAACTCATATCTGCAACCCTGGGTAAAAAGTATTTTCATGGCCTCATTCTGGCTATGACTGACTCATGCTAGCCCACTGGCCTACTCATTACAAAAAGGAGATCAGGCAAAGTCTGTCATTAAACTGTCATTCCAGCACTCAAATTGTAACATGGTACTCTCTGATTCCAGTGCCAAGAGCAAAATGTCAGTGTGGTTGTTCAAGATTTGGGGACTTGGCTGGGTGGGTATGGGTCACAAATGATCTTTGGCAACGGAAGCCTGGTGGGAAGGAAAACAGAAGCCAGCTTTTGGGGAACACCCACCACTGGAATGGAAGGTGGACTGGGAGCAGCTGACCAGGCTCCAAAAACAGGCCCTGGAAACAGTTATTAGGGAAGCAAAGGCAGGAGGTCTCAACAGTCTCAGCTACCAATCCAGAAGCTATTGGTCCTGCCATGGAGGCAGAGGGGATGGTAGTTAGCCAAGCTGGCAGCAAATTACACTCTTCAAATTTTCACCTTAAAAAGCATACAGATAAATCCTTGCTGAACACTCCATTTATTCCTTCAATAAATAGTTAGTCACTAACTATACATCAGGCATTGTGTTAGGCATTGAATACACAAAGGAAAAAGGAAGTAGGCATGGTGACTTCTTTGGCAAGCTTTGTTAAATAACTTGGCATGCACCACTCTTCTTTATTGTCTTGTCAATATTAGAGTAGGTTTTGGATCGTAGATGTGGCTTCTAGCCAGTGCATTTATGCAAACAATTCTCAGATGTGCCACAAATATGTGGTCAAGATAACATTATAGCCTCCATCCTTGCTCTGGAATGATGACAGTCTTTCAGAAAAAGAAAACTTCATAAGCAAATAATAAAAATATTCATTGGTGGCTTCTGGATGTCTTGAATTTTCCAAGCAGTTTTTTCAATTGGTCATCCCTCTATATTCAACTGAAAAAAATCCCAACCTGGAATCTCAGATAGTTAATCATCACAACACAGTTTTCAACAATACACCCATGTGTTTATGCTAACTGTTAAGAGTACTTGGTGATCCAACATGAAATGATTTCATTTTGTTGAACTTGCTTCTCACGGCAAGATTAGTAACAAAAAAGTTTAGTCTCTTGAGAAGAAACTAGTTCATATCACTAAGAATCAGTGTCCAGTGAAAAAGAAGACTTACATAAATAAAGAGGCATGTCATATTCTTGGCTTGAAAGACACACATTGTAAAGATGTTAGTTTTTCCTAAAACCAACCTATAAATTTATTACAACTCAATAAAATTATAATGGAATTCTTTTGGCACCTGGGAAAACAATTTTAAAATTTGGAAGTATAAAAATGCACAAGAATAGCTAATACAGAAGTTAATACAGAAGATATTAGGGAAGATTTTACCAGTTATTTAAACTGCAGTATTTACTGCTTATCGGTATCCTTCTGCAGGAATAGACAGAGGAAGACTAAAACAAAATATTTGAATACAGAATTAGATATGAATATGATTTGATTATATAATAAAATGATGGAAAAAAATGTTTTATTTGGACAACCAATTTAATCATTTGGAGAAAAAATAAAGTTGGGTCCCTACCTTGAACTTTCAGATATAATAAAGATTTAGAGTACTAAAAAGTTTTAGATAAATACTTTTATAATGTTTAAGTGAAAGAGGGTTTGAAAACCTGACACTTGGCTGTCCCAGCATCAGATCCCTGCCCTGCCCACCCAGGGTGGGATTCCCCACTTTGAGTAGTCTTGGTATGACAGAGTATACTGCCTGGACTTTACGAGCTGAAAAGGACCCTCCTCCAGCTCTCACACGTGGCCTTGTGGGGACTCCCTGTGAGTTGCTGACTAAAAAAGCTGTTCCAGACTGGTTTTCAGATGGCTCTTCTCTGATGTAAGACACTAGCACACTACACTAGTACATTTCATTGCCCACCTTCCTGGAAGGAGCAATGGCCTTTGGGTTTAGAATCCAAGGAAAAAAAGGTTCAGTCAAGGGACATATTAAAGATTCCACTGAACTGGAAAATGAAACTCTTCCTTTTTCATATCTTGGCATACAGACAGAAAAGAAAGTTCAAGTGTAGACTGGGCAATTAACTCTGTCTATAAAGGGAAAGTGAGTTATAGCATAACAGGGGCAGAGAGGTGATCCCCAGATACACCACCACATACTCTGTAGTCAGTGTTAAAAGTCAGTAGGGAACACACTAGTAACACTACACAAGCAAGGCCACTATGTGCTTAGATCCCTTTGAAATGAAAATTTGAGTCACCTCCACTAGTAAAGAACCTTAACCAGCTAAAGAACAAGTGGAGGGCAAAGAATCAGTTTTGTATTTTCAAGATTGTATAAATGTATTTTGGGTTATGAATCTCAGAACTGATTAACTTTAATGTCAGTATAGCCCCATTTTAAGCACCAAGTCTGTGTGGGGAAAAGGGAACCCTCCTACACTGTTGGTGGGAATGTAAACTGGTACAGCCACTATGGAGAACAGTATAGATGTTCCTTAAAAAAACAAAAATAGAGCTGCCATATGATCCAGGACTCCTGGGCAGAAAAAACCATAATTTGAAAAGATACATGCACTCCAATGTTCATTGCAGCACTATTTACAATAGCCAGGACATGGTAGCAACCTAAATGTCTATCAACAGAGGAATGGATAAAGAAGATGTGGTACATGTATAAAATGGAATATTACTCAGCCATAAAATGAAATAATGCCATCTGCAGCAACATGGATGGACCTAAAGATTATCATACTGAGTGAAGTAACTCAGACAGAGAAAGACAAATATCATATGGTATTGCTTATATGTGGAATCTAAAAAAAAGTGTACAAATGAACTTATCTACAAAACAGAAATAGAGTTACTGTTGTAGAAAACAATCTTACGGTTACTGGGGGTAAGGGGAGGAGGAGGGATAAATTGGGAGATTGGGATTGGCATATACACATACACACATATATGTAAAATAGATAACTAATAAGAACCTACTGTATGGACTTCCCTGGTGGTGCAGTGGTTAAGAATCCGCCTGACAATGCAGGGGACACAGGTTCGAGCCCTCGTCCAGAAAGATCCCACATGCCACAGAGTAGCTAAGCCCGTGCACCACAATTATTGAGCCTGCACTCTACAGCCTGCGAGCCACAACTACTGAGCCCATGTGCCACAACTACTGAAACCCATGTGCCTAGAGCCCATGCTCTGCAACAAACAGAAGTCACAGTAATGAGAAACCCACGCATCACAACAAACAGTAGCCCCCACTCTCCACAACTAGAAAAAGCCTGCATGCAGCAGTGAAAACCCAACGCAGCCAAAAATAAATAAATAAATTAATTAATTAAAATAAATAAATAGATAAATAACCCCCCCCCCTTGCAAAAAAGAACTTACTGTATAGCACAGGGAACTCTACTCAATACTCTGTAATGGCCTATATGGGAAAAGAATCAAAAAAAGAGAGGATATATGTATATCTATAACTGATTCACTTTGCTGTACACATGAAACTACCACAACATTGTAAATCAACTATATTCCAATAAAAATTAAAAAAAAAAAGCACAAAGTCTGTTCAAGGTTCAGAGAGGAAGATGCATCTTCTTGCTTACAAATAGTTCTGCAGAGAAAGTTTATACCATCTGTTATTGATCATCTTGCTCTCTCTTCTCTCTCCATCCCCTACCTCCTGGCCCTTGGAACTCTCTCCACCTCTCTCTTTCTGCTTTGTGATATTTCACTATTCAATCCCTCAATCTGTCAGGCTATATCCCACCTCCATCCACTTGCACCCTGTCCCCTACCTCCCCCTCCTTCCATGCTGCTCACCTACTACCATCTGAGATTCCACCTAACAGCCCTCTCTGAAGCCTCACAAGTATATGCCCGAAAAGACTGATCATTTGCTCCTTATTTATGTAGGAGTACTTTAATACTTTATTGTCATTATAGGTTTACATGTTTGTCTCTGCTTACCAAATTCACCTCTAAAACTCCAGGGCTTTCACTCTTATTCAACATAGTTTTGGAGGTCCTAGCCAAGGCAATCAGAGAAGAAAAAGAAATAAAAGGAATACAAATTGGAAAAGAAGAAGTAAAACTGTCACTGTTTGCAGATGACATGATACTATACATAGAAAATCCTAAAGATGCCACCAGAAAACTTCTAGAAGTAATCAGTGAATTAGGTAAGGTTGCAATATACAAAATTAATGCACAGAAATCTCTGGCATTCCTATACACAATGAAAACTCAGAAAGAGAAATTAAGGAAACAATCCTATTTACCATCACAACAAAAAGAATAAAATACCTAGGAATAAACCTACCTAAGGAGGCGAAAGACTTGTACTCAGAAAACTATAAAACACTGATGAAAGAAATCAAACATGACATAAACAGATGGAGAAATGTACCATGTTCTTGGATTGGAAGAATCAATACTGTGAAAATTACTATACTACCCAAAGCAATCTACATATGCAATGCAATCCCTATAAAACTACCAATGGCATTCTTCACAGAATTAGAACAAAAAATTTTACAATTCGTATGGAAACACAAAAGACCCCGAATAGCCAAAGCAATCTTGAGAAAGAAAAGCAGAGCTGGAGGAATCAGGCTCCCCAACTTCAAACTGTACTACAAAGCTACAGTAATCAAGACAGTATGGTACTGGCACAAAAACAGAAATATAGATCAATGATACAGGATAGAAAGCCCAGAGATAAATCCACGCACATATGGTTACCTAATCTACAACAAAGGAGGCAAGAACATACAGTGGAGAAAAGACAGCCTCTTCAATAAGTGGTGCTGGGAAAACTGGACAGCTACAGGTAAAAGAATGAAATTAGAACACTATGTAACACCCTACACAAAAATAAACTCTAAATGGATTAAAGACCTAAATGTAAGATCAGACACTAAAACTCTTAGAGGAAAACATAGGAAAAACACTCTTTGACATAAACCACAGCAAGATCTTTTTTGACCCATCTCCTACAGTAATGGAAATAAAAACAAAAATAAACAAATGGGGCCTAACAACAATTAAAAGCTTTTGTACAGCAAAGGAAACCATAAACAAGATGAAAAGACAGCCCTCAGAATGGGAGAAAATATCTGCAAATGAAGCAATGGACAAAGGATTAATCTCCAAAATATACAAACAGTTCATGGAGCTCAATATCAAAAAACAATCAATTCAATTAAAAAATGGGTGGAAGACCTAAATAGACATTTCACCAAAGAAGACATACAGATGGTCAAGAGGCACATGAAAAGATGCTCAACATCACTAATTATTAGAGAAATACAAATCAAAACTACAGTAAGATATCACCTCATACAGGTCAGAATGGCCATTATTAAAAAATCTAGAAACGATAAATGCTGGAAAGGGTGTGGTGAAAAGAGAACCCTCCTGGGGCTTCCCTGGTGGCACAGTGGTTGAGAGTCTACCTGCCGATGCAGGGGACACGGGTTCGTGCCCCGGTCCAGGAAGATCCCATGTGCCGCAGAGTGGCTGGGCCCGTGAGCCATGGCCGCTGAGCCTGTGCATCCGGAGCCTGTGCTCCGCAATGGGAGAGGTCACAACAGTGAGAGGCCCGCGTACCGCAAAAAAAAAAAAAAAAAAAAAAAAAAAGAATTCACCTGTCAATGCAGGGGACACGGGTTTGAGCCCTGGTCTGGGAAGATCCCACATGCCGCGGAGCAACTAAGCCTGTGTGCCACAACTACTGAGCCTGTGCTCTAGAGCCCACGAGCCACAACTATTGAGCCCACGTGCCACAACTACTGAAGCCCATGTGCCTAGAGCCCATGCTCTGCAACAAGAGAAGCCACCACAGTGAGAAGCCTGTGCACCACAATGAAGAGTAGCCCCCCACTTGTCTCAACTAGAGAAAGCCCACACACAGTAACAAAGACCCAATGAAGCCAAAAATAAATAAATAAATAAATGTATAAAAAAAAAAAAGGAAAGAAAAGGGAACCCTCCTGCACTGTTGGTGGGAATGTAAATTGATACAGCCAATATGGAGAGCAGTATGCAGGTTCCTTAAAAAACTAAAAATAGAACTACCATATGACTCAGCAATCCCGCTACTGGGCATATACCCTGAGAAAACCATAATTCAAAGAGAGACATGTACCACAATATTCATTGCAGCACTGTTTACAATAGCCAGGACATGGTAGCAACCTAAATGTCCATCGACGGATGAATGGATAAAGAAGATGTGGCACATATATACAATGGAATATTAGCCATAAGAAGAAACGAAATTGAGTTATTTGTAGTGAGGTGGATGGACCTAGAGTCTGTCATACAGAGTGAAGTAAGTCAGAAAGAGAAAAACAAACACCGTATGCTAACACTTATATATGGAATCTAAAAAAAATAAAAATTAAAAACAAAAATAATGGTACTGATGAACCTAGTAGCAGAACAGGAATAAAAATGTAGACATAGAGAATGGACTTGAGGACACGGGGTGGGAGGGGGAAGCTGGGGCAAAGTGAGAGTAGCATCGACATATATACACTACCTAATGTAAAATAGTTAGCTAGAGGGGAGCAGCCGCATAGCACAGGGAGATCAGCTTGGTGCTTTATGACCACCTAGAGGGGTGGGATAGGGAGGGTGGGAGGAAGACACAAGAGGGAGGAGATATGAGGATATATGTATGAATATGACTGATTCACTTTGTTGTACAACAGAGACTAACACAGTATTCTGAAGCAATTATACTCCAATAAAGAGCTATTAAATTTTTTTTTTAACTCCAAGGCTTGGCACTGAGAATAGCACAGAGTAGGTGCTCAGTAATGCCTGTGGACTAAACTATTGAATCGCCAGTGTTAGAGGCAGATTGAGAATGAATAGACTCTCAGCCATTGACTTTTTTTTTTTAATGAAGTATAGTTAATTTACAATGTTGTGGCAATCTCTACTGTACAGCAAAGTGACTCAGTTATACACGTATAGACATTCTTTTTTATATTCTTTTCCATTATGGTTTATCACAGGATATTGAGTATAGTTTCCTGTATATAGTTTTCTATACAGTAGGACCTTGTTGTTTATCCATTCTAAATGTAATAGTTTGCATCTACCAACCCCAAACTCCCAGTCCATTCCTCTCCCTCCCCGGCTCCCCCTTGGCAACTACAAATCTGTTCTTTATGTCTATGAGTGTGTTTCTGTTTTGTAGATAGGTTCATTTGTGCCATATTTTAGATTCCACATATAAGTTATATCATATAGTATTTATCTTTCTCTTTCTGACTTACTTCACTTACTGTGATAATCTCTGGTTGTACATAGACTTTCAAGGGAACAAATATTCCTCTAGATTTACTCTGCCCTAAATAACTAAAGCTTATACCCACAAGCACTTGGAAAGAGCCAGAATTAATTCTGTCCTCTAGAACATGTAAAATACAGCTGTTTTTCAGGTTCAACACTTAAGAGGGAAAGCTACCAGGCCTGTGTGTCCAAAAAGATCCTAGTAATAACCAATGAGCCTTTTTCTACCTTTGGACCTGACCTTGTGACTCTCCTCTCCCTTTTCTGTTCAAAGGGCAAGAGGAAGTTGTACAAGCACAGGACATAGTCTGTAGTGCATTTTCAGTTTCAGTGATAGTTAAGGCTAGGAGGAGTTCAGTACTATTGCTGTATTTCACAGTTTGCATTTTTGTTACAAACTTCAATCACTCACTGACCAGTTCTTCTTCCTTTCCCTAGGATTTCCCTAGGTCTGATAACTTTCTTGGTAAACACACTGTATATTAATAGCAAGTGAAATTCTGGGAAATTTCCATTTCCTTCCTTTTTTCTCAAAAACACTGTTTTTCATTTTTACCAACCATCATTTTCAGAAGTATATTTTACATGACAGGAGTCTTGTAACCTCTCCAAATGGTCTCTATTTCCTCCTGAGAATATTTCAATCATTTTTGTTTCTGGTTGACCTAATTTTAATTATGATTCCACTGGTCATGCGGCTACTCACATCCAGCTTTCTGTTCTATGTAGTTACTCATTGAGCCAGATTTTTAAATCCACAAACTCAGAGCAAATTAGCTACCATTGGGAAGACACATTTAAGCTTTGGGGATAGTAGAAGCTATTTTATGCACTAAAGCAGTAATTTGCCAAATGTTCCCTGGTGATCTGAGAAAAAAATTGCTGAGTTTTTCATGGTATTTAATTTGCTTCCAGGAATTTAGGGAAAAGGAGAATCTGAGCTAATATGAACAAATGGGTAATCTTAGGTGTTACCTGTCCTAAAATCAATACTGTTGCCTAATTGAGTGAGCATGTATAGGAAATGTGCTCAAAGATACAGGCCCAGCTCTCTGAACACTGAAATGCTTACGTTCCTTTCTCAGGAAAATAACTATAGGAGAAATTCTGTTTCTCCCTCATGACTTCTCTCAAAGTTAATTTTTTACTTTATGCACCAAATAATGGTAAAAACATGCATGTATTTTTAAATCTCAGGTTACCAAATATCAGGAATTTCTTGGTTACATTCACCGTTTTAAACTTAGAAAGTGAATATTTAAGAAAATTAAAAAGTGGTCCTTTAATGACTTTATAAATTACCCTTTCCACTCCATTATAATCACCACTAAGTCCCCAAATAGTCTACATCCTCAAGGGAATGCCTGACAATAAATTCCTTTGAAATAATCTGAACAGACTGGAATATTCCACAAATATCTGTGGAGTGTTTACTATGCTCCAGGCTCTGGGCCAAACAATGGAGACAAAACAGTGACTAAAAGAGACATCATCCGTACTTTCATGAAATTTACAAACTAGCCGGGGAGGTTGCTATAACAAGTCTTCATGTCTAATCAGAACTCTGAGAATTTTGATCCCAATAATATATTGAATTCATCTGGTCAAGATCGCCACTGATCTTCATATGGTGATCTAAATCCAATTGTCCATTCTCAGTCAAACTTACTCAGCTTCTCAAAACATTTGATGCAGTTGATCACACCCTCCTTTCTAAACATTTCTTTAATGGATGTCCAATTTCTTTTTTTTCTTAAAATATTTATTTATTTATTTATTTGGCTGTGCTGGTCACACGGGATCTTCATTGCCACATGTGGGATCTTCGTTGTGGCATGCGGGATCTTTAGTTGCAACATGCGGGATCTTTTAGTTGCGGCATGCAAGCTCCTGTTCACTGACCAGGGATCAAAACAGGGCTCCCTGCATTGGAAGGCAAAGTCTTAATCACTGGACAGCCAGGGAAGACCTGAAGATTTTTTTGATTTTTTTGATGGACCATTTTTAAAGTTTTTGTTGAATTTGTTACAATATTGCTTCTGTTTTATGTTTTGGTTTTTTGGCCAGGAGGCATCTTAGCTCCCCGACCAGGAATCGAACCCACACCTCCTGCATTGGAAGGCAAAGTCTTAACCACTGGACAGCCAAGGAAGTCCCCAATTTCTTGGTATGACTGCTACATTCATATTTTCTAAATTTGACACTTTTATATGTCTATTTGCCTACTCAATGCCCCCTCTCAGAGATCTAATAGCATCTTAAATTAAATCCGTCCTGAACGGAACTCTTAGAGGAAACTTTGTTCCCTTCTCCACTCCACTCCTCCTGTTCACTATTTTATTAAATGGAAACTGTATTCATTCAGTTCATCAGGTTAAAGATCTTGGAACTGGCCATAATTTTTCTTTCTTTCATACTCCTTATTTAACTGACCAGAAAACACTATTGGATTTATTTTCAATTTATATCACAATATTACTGTCTCCAACCACCTTCATCAGTATTATCTTAGTTCAAGACAACATTTTCTATCATCTGGATTACTCCAGTAGATTCCCTACTCATCTTTTTGATTCCACTCTTTTGTTCTATTCTCAACACAGTGAGAGTGAGACTTTTGAAAGTTTCATCATGTCATTTCCTTGTTTATATCCTTTCCATGGCTCCCCATGACACTTAGAGTAAAATCCTTACCATGACATACAAGACTCTACGATCTGGTCTTTTCCTGCCTCTTCGCTCACCTTCCTTCCTACTCTTCTTGCTATTCCTGGAGTTTGCTCTTTACCTTCCCACTTTGAGGCCTTGGCATTTGTGCCCCTCTGCCTAGAATATCGTTCACCTAGATATTACAAGGCTCTCTTCTTCAGTTCATATGTGTCTCTATTCAAATGTTAACTTTTCAGAGAGGACTTCCCTTACTACTAAACTAAACTACTAAAACAGCACAACCTCTCCATCTCCTTGTCTTGATCCTCTTGACCTGCTTTATTTTCTTTCTAGTTCTTATCACTCCCTGACATTGTGTGTGTGTGTGTGTGTGTGTGTGTGTGTGTGTGTGTGTGTATTTTGTGTCTCTCTAAGAGATTCAAGATTCAAGAGCACAGTAAACTTTGCCTCATTCACTCTTGTATTCCAAAGCCTAGAACAATGAGTGTCTGACACATTCTAAGTACTCTACAAATGTAGGTTAAATAAGTGAATGTGATGATAGTAAAAAGGAAAATTACAGGGGATGTCAAGATATCATACATAGTTATGCAACTTAGAGTGAGGTATCAGGGAAGCCAGTAAATGAAGCAATCATGTGTTCTGGTTAACATCTATAAATAGAAAAGGCAGCTCACAAATGTGCATAACAGAGTTCTCTAATACTCTCAAGACAGTTGCACATCCCTCCTTCTGAGCTGACCCATTAGTGGTAGGCATAAAAGCTCTATTGAAGAAAAATGTTTTTCATGTATAGTTTGCTTTTGCTTTTTCCCAGAGAAATGTGACCAGCAATATCTCATTTATCTGTGTAACAGATCTGTTACGTAGTCAGACAAGAGAGATGAAAGGAAAAGGGGAAAGAAAGGAATAATACCAGTTTTGTCTTAATAAAAAGGCAATGAAACAGAGAGAAGTCTTGTGACATACCCAGCATGATAGCGGTAGAGCTAGACATGTAATGAATCCTTCTAGCTTATTATTGATCTCTGCTTCTAGGACCTGAGATGCAGGGTGTGGAGGAGGTGGGGGAGATGGGGGAGTGAAATTTCTACATATCAATCCAGAGTGGATATGTTTTCTGTTATATCTTCTCAACCCAAACCACCACCTGTAATTCCCATTATGACTCCCTTTAGGTTTGCAGTGCAAGAAGTAGAAAAGGTGTAGAAGGAAAGAATGGGTGTTCTAAAAATAACTGTTGAATTGATAAATTAGCTGGTAAGAGAAAAGGGAACAAGAAAGAAGATTTTGTTGTAAGTGAATACATGTGAATTCACATGTGCATGCACACAGGTACGATTCCTAATGGTTTGAGCCTATGTGAAGAAAAGGAATTTAATTAATAGCATAAAAAGAATTGCAATTTATGGAATTGGAATATGGAATTGAATGGAGAATTTAGCTTCATTTCTCTGACTTCTGTGTTTATAGTCTCATTGACCTCTCAACCACCAGATAGTTCTTATTTATGACAAAGTATCTTCTTTTCAAAATGACAAAAGAACTATATTTGTCAAGTACAACTTTATTGATATATCAAATTTAATTGTGTAATACGTTTCCTCACTCCAATCCAGGTATATGGTAAGATCAAAACGAGAGTAACAAACAGTATCAACTTGACTTGGCCCTCAGAATCCCTTAATCCCTTCCAACAAGGTACATGCTCTTCAGTGTGCACTCAAGTGTGATGCCTGGTCTGCAGCATCTACATTTCTTCCCTTTCTACTCGTGACCTGGGCCTTGTGGGTGCTGGGCCTCAGGCTGTCATTTTCTGTGTGCTTCTCTATATCAACGTCTCTGTGCTTCTTTCCCATTTCACTCTTAACTCTTCCAACACTTGGCTGTCCTCTGGCCACTTTTCCCTCATTTCTGATGCACAATATGCTCTGCTCCTCCTTTTCTGTGACCTACTGGAGTACAGTGGCTCTTATCTGCAGTGTCTGGGCATCACATTTATGTAATAAACTGCTATGGTACAAGTGCTAGCATATTGTATTTGAGAAATTGACTGCCTTGTTTCCTACTCAGCAGAAAAGAATGAGGGGTTGTGGAAGATAATGTTAAATGGCTCCTACCAAGCCGTTCCCAAACCTCTCACCCATCCATTTATGCCTCCTACTATACAGCCTGAAAAGCAAGATACATTCTTTTCCATCTTTCTTTGCATTTAGACATGGCCCTAGGACCCAGTGCTGGCCCATGGGATGCCCCTGGAGCCTACTGGTCAAGGGAGGGGGGATTCTGAGAAAGATTCTACTTTCCTGCAAAAAGAAAACTGATGAGACCAGTGTTGTTGCCTCTTTCCCTTTACCCTATTCTTCCTCTTTCTCATGCAGAATTGATGGCTGGATCTGCAGTGCCATCTTGTAACCTTGAAAGAAAAAGTCAGGAAAATCATAGGTGTGTCCACTGTGACATCACTGACTTAGAGAACCAAGACCAGCATTTAACTTCTTGATAAGTGAGAAAAATGAATCTCTATCTTTTAAGCAACTGTAGGTGGTTTTCCTGTTATTTGTGGGTGAATGCAAGTTTAAGTGATACACAGAAACTTCCTCACCACCACACCATAGTCCCCTCTAAAGAAAGAACCCAGGCCTTTGTAAATTGAGAATAGGGCTTTTTGGTCACCATGGAAGAGCTCATGGAAGATGTTTTTATTTTTTAATGTGGGCTAATTGGAGGACAGAATTGACTTATTTAAGAGAAGAGGGGGATCTAGTCTGGGGGAAGAGAGAGCGTTGCAAGACTGGGAAGGATGGGAAACAGATTCTACAAATGTCCTTGAATGGCTACTACCCAGTGCCTTAGAAGGGTAGGACCTCAGGTGGGTGTTACCTGTGTCACCAACTACTACAGTTCTGAGAGCAGAGGTAAGATCCTCTGTAGCTGAGTCTGTGGTCAGTAGAGAAGATCATTGTAAAGTGTATCTCTTTACTTTCCCAGTGAAGCAATACTGAGGAGCAATTGAAAATGGCATCATGTGGTACTGAAAGATCAAGTGTAGCCTCCAGCAACTATGTAGATTAAGGACCAGGCCTCCTGTTTACTTACAGGCTCTTATATTTTTGTGCAATATAACTATGAATGGGGAAGGGATGTGCAAAACCTTCTTAGTTTGATGTAGCCCTATTTACTTATTTTTGCTTTTATTTCCCTTGCCTGAGGAGATATATCAAAAAAATATTGCTAAGATTGATGTCAAAAAGTGTACTGCATATATTTTCTCCTAGAAGTATTATGCTTTCAGGTCTTCAAATTAAGTCTTTAATTCATTTTGAGCTTATTTGTATATAGCATGAGAGAATAGTCCAGTTAGATTGTTTCACATATAGCTGTCCAGTTTTCCCAACACCACTTATTCAAGAGGCTGTCTTTTCCCCATTGTATATTCTTGCCTCCTTTGTCATAAATTAATTGTCCATGTAAGTGTGGGTTCATTTCTAGGCTCTCTATTAGGTTCTATCTATGTGTCTGTTTTTGTGCCAGTAACATACTGTTTTAATTACTTTAGCTTTGTAGTATAGTTTGAAATCAGGGGGCATGATATCTCGTTTTGTTCTTCTTAAGATTGTTTTGTCTAATTGGGGTCTTTTGTGTTTCCATACAGAATTATTCGTTACAATTACTTGTTATAGTCCTGTGGGAAATGCCATTGATATTTTAATTTAATGCCATTGGTATTTTAATACCCAGATTGCTTAGGTTATTATGGTCACTTTAACAATATTAATTTTTTCCAATCCATGAGCACAGTATATCTTTCCCTTTGTGCCATTTTCAATTTCTTTCATCAGTGTCTTATAGTTTTCTTAGTACAGGTCTTTTACCTCCTTAGTTAGATTTATTTCTAGGTATTTTATTCTTTTTGATGAGATTGTGAATGGCATTGTTTTCTTAATTTCTCTTTCTGATAGTTTGTTGTTAATGTATGGAAATGCAATAGATTTCTGTATATCAGTTTTGTATCTTGCATATCAATTTTGTATCCTGCAACCTTACCAAATTCATTGATGAGTTCTAGTAGCTTTTGATGGTGTCTAGGATTTTTTATGTATAGTATCATGTCATCTGCAAACAGTGACAGGTTTACTTCTTTTTTTCCAGTTTGGATTCCTTTTATTTCATTTTCTTGTCTGCTGTGGCTAGAACTTCCAACACTATGTTGAAGAAAAGTGACAAGAGTAGGCATCCTGATCTTGTTCCTCATCTTAGAGGAAATGCTTTCAGGTTTTCACCATTGAGTATGATGTTAGCTGTGGGCTTGTCATATACAGCCTCTTTTATTTTGAGATATGTTCCTCTATATCCACTTAGTGAAGAGTTTTTATCATAGTGGATGTTGAATTTTGCCAAAACGTTTTTCTGCATCTATTGAAATGGATCTTTTATTCTTCAATTTGTTGATGTAGTGTATCACACTGATTGACTTGTGGATATGGAGCCATCCTTGCATCCCTGCATAAATCCCACTTGATTATGGTGTATGATCCTTTTAATGTATTATTGAACTCAGTTTGCTAATATTTTATTGAGAATTTTTGCATCTATGTTTATCAGTGATATTGGCCTATAATTTATTTGTGTGTGTGTGTGTGTGTGTGAATCCTTGTCTGGTTTTTGTTGCAGGGTGATGTTGGCCTCATAGAATGAGTTTGGGAGTGTTCCTTCCTCTTTGGCCTATATAACATCATTAGTACTACTAATGAATATAAAAATGATTCAAAACATGTATTTTGACTTTATTGTTTAGCTCTTCATTTGAAGCTTATTTACATGTTGGTACCAAATTTTGTAAAAATGGCCTATGTATTAAACTAAACTTCAGTCAAACAGAGCAGAAGCATTTTAAGAGTCCTGAAAGCCTAAGATCTACTATTAGACACTTAACAACTTATATATTCCAACATTATTTCCAAATTTATGGCACTTATTTTTTGAACTGACACTAAAAAGTACAATATGAGGAGAATGCAGCCATGCTTCCAACAGAGTCCCAAAGGTATATCGTAATCAATGTATGTGTTCCTCAATTCTCAGGCAGATGACAGATTCGTTTTTTTGGAATATATTTGAGATAGAAAGTGAATAGGTCTTCACAGACCTTGTTCGAAATGGTACAGTGTTTGCAAATATATAATTCACACATCTTTGCTTGTATTTATTTGTTTGTTTTTTAGTTGCTTTTGTATGTCTCCACATAGGTCATCAGTCATACTTCAAAGGTAATACATATCAAAAAAAGTATTTATATATTTTTAAATATCTGTGTCCTTAATTTATAGCTCTATAAGCCTCCAAGATTTAAGTAAATTTTTGTTTGTTTGTTTATGTCTATTATAGGATTATGTGTCAATGAGACCAAAGTCATAATTCTCATAAGGTAGGTGTTCCAAGTTTTAACTCCTGAGCCCAGTCACCAGGCTTATATAATCACTACTTCTAAAAATGTCTTAGTTAGTTCAGGTTGGTATAACAGTACACCATAGACTGTGTGGCTTATAAACAACAAACATTTATTTCTCACGGTTCTGGAGACTTAGAAGATTGAGATCAGGGTACCAGCATGGTTTTGGAGAGAGCCCTCTTCTGGGTTGTAGGTGGCTGCCTTCTCACTGTGCCCTCACATGGGAGAGTCAAGAGAGAAAGCAAGCTCTCTTGTGACTCTTATAAGGACACCAATCCCATTCATGAGGGCTGCACAGTCTTGACCTCATCTAATTCTAATTACCTCCCAAAGGACCATCACATCAGGGGGTAGGGTTTCAACATATGAATTTGGGGGCAGGGAGACACAAACATTCAGTCCATAACAAATAAAAACAACTGAAAACCTACAGATAGGAGCTCAAGAAACAATTAACTTGTTTCTGTGTAAAAGATTAGCAGCACCATAACACTGTCCAAAACACAGTTATGACCTACACAAATAACAGGACCCAATATCCACTCTAGCCCAGTGCATAAGGAAATTTCCAATTGGTTCTTTCCATCCTACCTTGGGAAGGAGATACACCACCTCTACCACTATCACAAGGTGTCCAGAGGAGGAGGCTCACTAGTGTATAAGAACGCTACAGGGTAGGCTGAACACAGGCAAGGAGGACTGGGTGGGAGGTTGCAGCACTGGCTGGCGGGGCCACGGGCAGGTTGTTGGTGGCAAGCTTCTCTGTATCCAGTCTGTTTTCACAGGCTGAAAGTGTCCTTTCCTCATCTTTCCAAACCTAGTTTCTACACTCTTTCCCCTGCCTTCCCCAACCAGAGTCTCATGTAAGCCCTAGAAAATAAAGCTTCCACAGCTTCCTTCTTTGACCTTTTGTTTCGCCTCACTAAGTGGGTAACTCATAGCTATCATAGTGCTCTGGGGAAGAAAAATAAAGTGTCCTCCAATACCAATGAGAGTATGGAAAGGAAGGGAGGAAAACCAGAAAGCAACAGATTAATTCCTGGAGTTATAATCTTGCCATGTTCAAATATGATCCTCAGGACTATATTTTTTTGACATGTGCTATGATGTATTTATATAACCTCTTGCCTGGATTTTCATTTTCTCTCCCTGTTGTCTCCTCTACCTGCCTCTTTAATGTATTTAAGAATGTTGGTTAAAAAAACAAACAAATAAAATGAACTCTCTTGACTTTGCATCCCTCTAGAGTTACTATTTTAGTTTTTCCCTTTAGAGCCAGTGTCTTGAAATAATCTCTACATCAGGGACTTCAAACTGGGGGACAGGTACCACTGGAAGTGTGCCAAGACTTAGAAGGGACTGTAGTTTAATGGTAGGTGTGCTGGTCACACATAATAAATCCACTCCAACCTTCCTATCTCCTTAAACCTTTGGGTTCCCTTCTGCACATCATGCAGGGAAGCTCTGGCATCTCAATCTCATTGTCACCAATCAGTCCAGGTTTCAGTAAATCCATCAGGTAAGTTACTAGAGGCAACTACAGCTGCATGAATTAACATATTAAATCTGAAATCTCCAGTAAGTGCATCCACATTAATTTAATTAGCCTATTTTTATATCTTCCCTCTTTAGTCTAACACCTTTAGAATCCATTTCCACACACATTCCCCAGTTTCTGCTGAAACATATTCATAAAATCTTGCAATTGGTTTGGTGTGCAATCTGTTATCTCCCATAAATGTGTTGGCCCTTCAAAATATGATGAAATTTGACCATAGTTACAGGTATAATGAAAACAGAAAGTGATTGTGGTGGGTATTGAGAAGAAAGAATATCCCCTTGTAAAGCATATGTCTGAAGTAAGACTATCACAGGAAGACTAGTAATCTCAGACATAAGATAGAAAGCTATGACTGGGGTTAAGGGAGGCTTAGATTCTCACATCTAAGAGAATCTAAGAACATGTGTTTAACTCATGTTCTTAGAACATGAGAGAACATGAGTTTAACTAGATGTTCTCATATCAAGTTTCAGGGTGCCATAATGTCCCAATCAATGCCCTAATTTTCACATGAGTTACTTAGTGAGGCTGTAAATTTAACCAATGTTATAATTCTGCAACCCACATTATTAAGTTTTATGTTTGATTTTCAACATCAGCTCTGTAGCGACAAGAACTGAGCTTCTTTTAAAGATGTCATAGTTCTGTTGTTCTAAGATCATGATTTTAACTAAGTGTTATAGAACCTGAGATTTTCATTTTCATTCTGTAAGCACTACAATGCACTCAGAAGAGTCTATAATAGTCAAATACAGCTGCGTGGACTCCCACGACACTTATTTCACTGGCACTTAATTAACCATAGGTGATAAGTTAATTGTAATGTTGCTGCATTCCATGGGTTACTAGCATCTTGTTTCCCATTGGCAAGAAGCCCAACACATTACTCAATCCCCAAATTCATCTTTTCGGGTCTGTCTCCTGGGACCACCCCAGATATGAATTCTATAGCAGTCAGAGTTCAGTTAGGAGACAGAAACCATGCCAGTAATTAGAGCAAGGGAAACTTAAAATAAAGAATTGTTAACTAATAAAAGGTAGTTAACTATTAAAAAGGGTAAAGATGACTCAAATATCCATAAGTAGCAAGTACAAAAAAGAAGCTGTAGTCTAAGAAAGAGTGAACAATGTAGAAACAAGAGATTGAGCAGAGACATGAGACCTCTTCAAAGAGAGCATGGCTACCACAGAAAGACACGGCCTGTCCATGGTGTGTAAGCTTGCCAGAGGGTCTGGACCAGAGCTCGTCTGCAGAAGTGGTTCACCATTTCCAGAATAGATAGGTGAATAGCTGGTCTATAGACAGAGGACTAATTATTATTAAGACTTTAATTTGACACCTCCAAAACCTGCCCTTTTCAATATGTTGGTGGCTCACCCCCACTTTCATCTATGCCTCATTTTCCAGAGTTCAAAGCCTCTCTGGTTCAGTTTCTCCAGAGAATGAATTTTGCTCCAGTTTTCTGCACAAGCGAGGGAGGGGTCATAGAATAGAGGAGGAGAACTGGGTGTACTAACTGCTCCTTTCAACCAATCCTTCTGTTTTCAGGCCAACCCTGTACCCTGTCTTCAAAGGTTGCTGAAGACTAGATGCTTGAATCTTTCTGGAACTCAAAGGCTCAAAGGCTGAGACTATTTCACTTACCTTCTTACCTAAGTAGGAACTTAGGTGATTTTAGTGAGTTTTGAAGAGAAAAGTCAGAAGTCCTTTCTTTTGTTCAGTCTATCATATTTAACCAAAATCCCCCTTATCTTTTTTTATATTTCACTTAAAAAATGTCTATCAGATATTTATTTTGGTGTATGAAAGGAGATGAGGATATAAGTTGAATCTTACTCTGTACCAGAGCAAGCCAAAACCCCATCATTTATTGAACATTCTTTCCTTCCCTCTTGTTTGTAACACACAGGGAAGAGTATACTTGGCTTTCAGAAATCAGAAATGGTATCAAAAATTTATAATATTTTCTCTGGGTCTTAAATGATGAGACAAACAGAGACATATGAAGTAATTGAGGCATATGAAATGATGTGTGGGACTGCATGCAGAAGTGAAAATGATGGGACATGAAAAATGAGGCTGATAAGAAGACATTGGGCCAGATCTTGAAGGACATTTTATACCACATAAAAAATTAAACTCTATGTATAGGACCCACTAGGTCATAATATGCTAAGCTAAGCCTAACACTTTAAGAGATACGCACAAACCATCTCCTTACCAGTTGATTAAGTGACTTCATGGTGGTCCCTTTTCAGTTATATTAACTAGCAATGTTTTCATCTTTTACTCTCCCAAGCATGCTTCTTTATGAGTCCATCAATGCCTTATGCCTTTATGATTTTTACTTCTTTCTGCATCTGCATGTGACACCACTGAAGAATTACTCATCTCATATCTGCTAAATAAATTCTTCACACATCTCTGGATGACTGTGAAACTCTACATACACACAAAGGAGACACAAGAGAGCTCAGTGGAAAGCAAAAGCCAAGGGACACTTGACAATTGGCTAAGCTTTGAATGCCCTACCCAATCACCACACAAATGGATCAGCAGAGTGTGGAAGCCTTATAGGCTTGGGGTATCTGGAAACAACTTTGTCCAAATCACTGGCTGACTACTAAGTCATGAAAATACAAAAGTAAACCTTAGGAGTTTAGGCTGAAAGAAATAAAAATTGCAATGAAAATGTCAGCAGACATATCAACAGCTGCATACTGCGGGGAAGAAGAAATCTGCAGTTCAAGTCCAGGAGAGATACCCACCCCCCGACAAATCTCAAAATCCATAGTTGTTACAACATATTAGCTAAAATGTCTAGTTTTACAAAAAAAAAAAAAAAAGGGAAATGAGATATGCAAAGAAGCAGGAAAGTAAAAAAGTAATGAGCAGGGCTTCCCTGGTGGTGCAGTGGTTGAGAGTCTGCCTGCCGATGCAGGGGACACGGGTTCGTGACCCGGTCTGGGAAGATCCCACATGCCACGGAGCGGCTAGGCCTGTGAGCCGTGGCCGCTGAGCCTGCGCATCCAGAGCCTGTGCTCCGCAACAGGAGAGGCCACAACAGTGAGAGGCCCACGTACCGAAAAAAAAAACAAAAAAAAACCCCAGTAATCAGCAGAAACTGACTTTTAGTGAGCTCAGATGTTGGATTTATCATAAAAAGACTTCAAAGATATTATTATAAATAAGTTCAAATAATTTTTTAAAATATTGTGACAATATTATATGTATATATATAAAATATATATCCTTAACAAATTGAGGATACCAATGGAGAAATATAGACTATTTTTAAAAATGAGATTCTAGAGTTGATAAATGCCACACTAAAATTTTTTTAATTGCTAAATTGGCTCAACAGCAGATCTGAGATGTCAGAAGGAGGCATCAGTGAACTCAAAATAGAGCAATAGAAATTGTTCAGTCTGGGGACTTCCCTGGTGGCACAGTGGTTAAGAATCTGCCTGCCAATGCAGGGGACACAGGTTCAAGCCCTGGTCCAGGAAGACCCCACATACTGCAGAGCAACTAAGCCCGTGTGTCACAACTACTGAGCCTGTGCTCTGGGGCCCTCAAGCCACAACTACTGAAGCCTATGTTCCTAGAGCCCATGCTCCACAACAAGAGAAGCCACTGTAATGAGAAGCCCGCGCACCACAATGAAGAGTAGTCCTTGCTCGCTGCAACAAGAGAAAGCCTACACACACAGCAACGAAGACCCAATGCAGCCAAAAATTAATTAATTAATTTTAAAAAAAGAAATTGTTCAATCTAAACAACAGAGTAAAAAAAAAAAAAAAAGATGGGAAGAATGAACACAGTCTCAAAGACTTGTGGGATAACATCAAACATATAATAGGAATCCCCCCCAAAAAAGAAAGATCAAATGGTACAGAAAAACATATTTGAAAAAATAATGACCAAAAACTCTAATTTGATGAAAAACGAATATTTATAGATCCAAGAAACACAAATAATCCTAAGTAAGATAAACACAAAGATATCTATATCCGAACAAAGAGAAAAAATGGATAAGATTTTCTCTTTCTTTGTCTAGGTGTGACACACTTTAGATTCAAAGACTCAATGGTAAAATAAAATGTAAAGTATGGAAAAGGGTGATAATGCAAACAGAAACTATATGGTAGCTGGACTGGATATGTCAGTCAAAATATACTTTAGAAAAGTATTTCTCGAGACCAAGAGGGACATTTCATAATGGTAAAGGTTCAATACACCAGGAGTAGTTAACAATTGTAAATAGATAACACCTACAAACAGCCACAAAATACATAAAGCAAAAACTGACAGAATGGAAAGGAGAAATAGACAATTCAACAATTGTAGTTTGAGATTTCAATATTCCTCTCAAAGTAATTGATAGAGCAAATAGACAGAAAATTAGTAAAGATATAGAAGATATGAACAGAACCACCAACCAACTTGGTCTTACTGATATATAGAGGACTCTCTACTCAAACAGCAGAATACATGTTTTTTTCAAAGACATGGAACATTCTCTAGTAGAGATCATATGCTAGGATATAAGACAAATTTCAATCGATTAAAAATTATTGAAATCATACAAACTATGTTCTCTGACCTCAATGGAATCAAATTATAAATCAACAACAGAAAGAAATTTGGAGACTCTCCAATATTTGGAAATTAAGCAACACACTTTTAAGTAATCATGAGTCAAAGAAGAAATCACAAAGGAAATTAGAAAACATATCGAACTGAATAAACATGAAAACACAACATGTCAAAATTTATGGAGTACAACTAAGGCAATACTTAGAGGGAAATTTGTAGCTTTATATGCTGCTATTAGAAAGGAAGAAAGATCTAAAATGTATAATGTAAGTTTTCACCTTAAGAAGCTGGAAAAAGAGCAAATCAAATCTATAGTAAATAGATGGAATTAAAAAAATAAAGAGTCAGAGAAGAAATAAATGAAATAGGGACTTCCCTGGTGGCTCAGTGGCTAAGAATCCGCCTGCCAGTGCAGGGGACACAGGTTCTACCCCTGGTCCGGGAAGATCCCACATGCCACGGAGCAACTAAGCCCATGCACTACAACTACTGAGCCTGTGCTCTAGAGCCTGCAAGCCACAACTACTGAGCCCACACGCCACAACTACAGAAGCCTGCGCACCTAGAGCCCACACTCCATAATAAGAGAAGCCACCGTGGTGAGAATCCCGCACACCGCACTGAAGAGTATGCCCCACTCACCACAACTAGAGAAAGCCTGCATGCAGTAACGAAGACCCAACACAGTAAAAAAAAAAAAAAAAAAAAGGAAGAAATGAAATAGAAAATAAGGATACAATAGAAAAATAATCAGTAAAACCAAAAGTAGACTTTTTAACACAATCAACGAAATTGATAAACTTTCAGTTAGATTGACAAAGTAAAAAAAGAGAAGACACAAATTACCTAAATCAAAAATGAGAAAGACCCAACAGAAATTAAAAGGAATACTACAAACTACTTCATGCCAGCTGAACTGTCTCAAGAAGAAATAGAAAATTTGAAGATCTATATCATGTAAATAAATGGAATTTTAATTAAGAACCTTTCCACAAAGAATATCACAGACCCAGAAGGCTTCCCTGTTGGATTCTATCAAACATTACAGTAGAAATAATATCAGTCTTATAGGAACTCTCTCCTAAAGTAGAGGAAGAGGGAACATTTCCCCAAACCATATTATGAAGCAGCATTTTCCTGATACTAAAGATACATCACAAGAAAAGAAAACTACAGACTAATATCTCTCATGAACATAGACATAAAAATTCTTAATAGAATATTAGTAAACAGAACTCAGCAAAGTATAGAAAAGATTATGCATCACAACCAAGTAGAGTTTACCTCAAGCAAGTAAAATTGCTTTAACATTCAAAAGTCAATTAATGAAATACATTATATTAGTAGAATAAAGGACAAAATCTATGTAATCATTTCACTAGACACTGAAAAAGCAATTGACAAAATCTAACACCCTTTCATGATAGAAATGCCAACAAACTATGAGTAAAAGGGAACTTCCTTAATTTGATGAACAACATTTATAAAATACCTATGGCTAACATGATACTTAATGGTGAAGGTCTGAATGTTTTCACCTAAAATCCATAGGTTTATTAAAAGGAAGGAAAAAAGAAAAACAGAAAGGTAAAAAAAGAAGTCCTTTTAGACTAATCTAATGACCTTCCTTGAAATAGTGGTGGATAAGGGGGTTTGGGAGGGAAAAAATCTATAATCTTTGTAACCAAAAGTTCTGTGCTGATGCTCCGGGAAAGAGCATCATAGATCTGAAGGGGAAAAGTGAGGAAGGAAGTGATGGGTAAATGATTCAAAGAAATTCTCATATGCATATTCATTCTTTCCCATGTGGAAGCACGACTCCATATTTGGTTGCATATGTACAGTCGCTGTTTTTTTGTTTTATATATTTTTATATATACATATATTTATTTTTGGTTACATTGGGTCTTCGTTGCTGCACATGGGCTTTCTCTAGTTGCAGGGAGAGGGGCTACTTTTCATTGCGGCGCGCAGGCTCCTCATTGAGGTGGCTTCTCTTGTTGCGGAGCACGGGCTCTAGGCATGTAGGCCTCAGTAGTTGTGGCAGGTGGGCTCTAGAGTTCAGATTCGGTAGTTGTGGTGTGCGTGCTATGCGGCATGTGGGATCTTCCCAGACCAGGGCTCGAACCCGTGTCCCCTGCATTGGCAGGTGGATTTTTTTTTTTTTTTTTTTTTTTTTTTTAACATCTTTATTGGGGTATAGTTGCTTTACAATGGTGTGTTAGTTTCTGCTTTATAACAAAGTGAATCAGTCATACATAAACATATGTTCCCATATGTCTTCCCTGTTGCGTCTCCCTCCCTCCCACCCTCCCCATCCCACCCCTCCAGGCTGTCACAAAGCACCGAGCCAATATCCCTGTGCCATGCGGCTGCTTCCCACTAGCTATCTACCTTACTGCGTTTGTTACTATGTATATGCCCATGACTCTCTCTCGCCCTGTCACAGCTCACCCTTCCCCCTCCCCATAACCTCAAGTCCGTTCTCTAAGAGGTCTGCGTCTTTATTCCTGCTTTACCCCTAGGTTCTTCATGACATTTTTTTCTTAAATTCCATATATATGTGTTAGCATACGGTATTTGTCTTTTTCTTTCTGACTTACTTCACTCTGTATGACAGACTCTAGGTCTATCCACCTCATTACAAATAGCTCAATTTCGTTTCTTTTTATGGCTGAGTAATATTCCATTGTATATATGTGCCACATCTTCTTTATCCATTCATCCGATGACGGGCACTTAGATTGTTTCCATCTCCGGGCTATTGTAAATAGAGCTGCAATGAACATTTTGGTACATGACTCTTTTTGAATTTTGGTTTTCTCAGGGTATATGCCCAGTAGTGGGATTGCTGGGTCATATGGTAGTTCTATTTGTAGTTTTTTAAGGAACCTCCATACTGTTCTCCATAGTGGCTGAACCAATTCACATTCCCACCAGCAGTGCAAGAGTGTTCCCTTTTCTCCACACCCTCTCCAGCATTTATTGTTTCTAGATTTTTTGATGATGGCCATTCTGACTGGTGTGAGATGATATCTCATTGTAGTTTTGATTTGCATTTCTCTAATGATTAATGATGTTGAGCATTCTTTCATGTGTTTGTTGGCAGTCTGTATATCTTCTTTGGAGAAATGTCTATTTAGGTCTTCTGCCCATTTTTGGATTGGGTTGTTTGTTTTCTTGTTATTGAGCTGCATGAGCTGCTTGTAAATTTTGGAGATTAATCCTTTGTCGGTTGCTTCATTTGCAAATATTTTCTCCCATTCTGAGGGTTGTCTTTTGGTCTTGTTTATGGTTTCCTTTGCTGTGCAAAAGCTTTGAAGTTTCATTAGGTCCCATTTGTTTATTTTTGTTTTTATTTCCATTACTCTAGGAGGTGGGTCAGAAAGGATCTTGCTATGATTTATGTCATAGAGTGTTCTGCCTATGTTTTCCTCTAAGAGTTTGATAGTTTCTGGCCTTACATTTAGGTCTTTAATCCATTTTGAGCTTATTTTTGTGTATGGTGTTAGGGAGTGATCTAATCTCATACTTTTACATGTACCTGTCCAGTTTTCCCAGCACCACTTATTGAAGAGGCTGTCCTTTCTCCATTGTACATTACTGCCACCTTTATCAAAGATAAGGTGTCCATATGTGCATGGGTTTACCTCTGGGCTTTCTATCCTGTTCCATTGATCTATCTTTCTGTTTTTGTGCCAGTACCATACCGTCTTGATGACTGTAGCTTTGTAGTATAGTCTGAAGTCAGGGAGCCTGATTCCTCCAGTTCCTTCTTTCATTCTCAAGATTGCTTTGGCTATTCGGGGTCTTTTGCGTTTCCATACAAATTGTGAAATTTTTTGTTCTAGTTCTGTGAAAAATGCCAGTGGTAGTTTGATAGGGATTGCATTGAATCTATAGATTGCTTTGGGTAGTAGAGTCATTTTCACAATGTTGATTCTTCCAATCCAAGAACATGGTATATCTCTCCATCGATTTATATCATCTTTAATTTCTTTCATCAGTGTCTTATAATTTTCTGCATACAGGTCTTTTGTCTCCTTAGGTAGGTTTATTCCTAGATATTTTATTCTTTTTGTTGCAATGGTAAATGGGAGTGTTTTCTTGATTTCACTTTCAGATTTTTCATCATTAGTATATAGGAATGCCAGAGATTTCTGTGCATTAATTTTGTATCCTGCCACTTTACCAAATTCATTGATTAGCTCTAGTAGTTTTCTGGTAGCATCTTTAGAGTTCTCTATGTATAGGATCATGTCATCTGCAAACAGTGACAGCTTTACTTCTTCTTTTCCAATTTGGATTCCTTTTATTTCCTTTTCTTCTCTGATTGCTGTGGCTAAAACTTCCAAAACAATGTTGAATAATAGTGGTGAGAGTGGGCAACCTTGTCTTGTTCCTGATCTTAGTGGAAATGCTTTCAGTTTTTCACCATTGAGGATGATGTTTGCTGTGGGCTTGTCATATATGGCCTTTATTATGTTGAGGAAAGTTCCCTCTATGCCTACTTTCTGCAGGGTTTTTATCATAAATGGGTGTTGAATTTTGTCAAAAGCTTTCTCTGCATCTATTGAGATGATCATATGGTTTTTCTCCTTCAATTTGTTAATATGGTTTATCACATTGATAGATTTGCGTATATTGAAGAATCCTTGCATTCCTGGAATAAACCCCACTTGATCATGGTGTATGATCCTTTTAATGTGCTGTTGGATTCTGTTTGCTAGTATTTTGTTGAGGATTTTTGCATCTATGTTCATCAGTGATATTGGCCTGTAGTTTTCTTTCTTTGTGACATCCTTGTCTGGTTTTGGTATCAAGGTGATGGTGGCCTCGTAGAAGGAGTTAGGGAGTGGTCCTCCCTCTGCTATATTTTGGAAGAGTTTGAGAAGGATAGGTGTTAGCTCTTCTCTAAATGTTTGATAGAATTCGCCTGTGAAGCCATCTGGTCCTGGGCTTTTCTTTGTTGGAAGATTTTTAATCACAGTTTCAATTTCAGTGCTTGTGATTGGTCTGTTCATATTTTCTATTTCTTCCTGATTCAGTCTTGGCAGGTTGTGCATTTCTAAGAATTTGTCCATTTCTTCCAGATTGTCCATTTTATTGGCATAGAGTTGTTTGTAGTAATCTCTCATGATCTCTTTTATCTCTGCAGTGTCAGTTGTTACCTCTCCTTTTTCATTTCTAATTCTATTGATTTGAGTCTTCTCCCTTTTTTTCTTGATGAGTCTGGCTAGTGGTTTATCTATTTTGTTTATCTTCTCAAAGAACCAGCTTTTAGTTTTATTGATCTTTGCTATTGTTTCCTTCATTTCTTTTTCATTTATTTCTGATCTGATTTTTGTGATTTCTTTCCTTCTGCTAGCTTTGGGGTTTTTTTGTTCTTCTTTCTCTAATTGCTTGAGGTGCAAGGTTAGGTTGTTTATTCGAGATGTTTCCTGCTTCTTAAGGTGAGCTTGTATTGCTATAAACTTCCCCCTTAGAACTGCTTTTGCTGCATCCCACAGGTTTTGGGTCGTTGTGTCTCCATTGTCATTTGTTTCTAGGTATTTTTTGATTTCCTCTTTGATTTCTTCAGTGATCTCTTCATTATTAAGTAGTGTATTGTTTAGCCTCCATGTGTTTGTATTTTTTACAGATCTTTTCCTGTAATTGATATCTAGTCTCATGGCGTTGTGGTCAGAAAAGATACTTGATACAATTTCAATTTTCTTAAATTTACCAAGGCTTGATTTGTGACCTAAGATATGATCTATCCTGGAGAATGTTCCATGAGCACTTGAGAAAAATGTGTATTCTGTTGTTTTTGGATGGAGTGTCCTATAAATATCAATTAAGTCCATCTTGTTTAATGTATCATTTAAAGCTTGTGTTTCCTTATTTATTTTCATTTTGGATGATCTGTCCATGGGTGAAAGTGGGGTGTTTAAGTCCCCTACTATGAATGTGTTACTGTCGATTTCCCCTTTTATGGCTGTTAGTATTTGCCTTATGTATTGAGGTGCTCCTATGTTGGGTGCATAAATATTTACAATTGTTATATCTTCTTCTTGGATCGATCCCTTGATCATTATGTAGTGTCCTTCTTTGTCTCTTTTAATAGTCCTTATTTTAAAGTCTATTTTGTCTGATATGAGAATTGCTACTCCAGCTTTCTTTTGGCTTCCATTTGCATGGAATATCTTTTTCCATCCCCTTACTTTCAGTCTGTATGTGTCTCTAGGTCTGAAGTGGGTCTCTTGTAGACAGCATATATAAGGGTCTTGTTTTTGTATCCATTCAGCTAATCTGTGTCTTTTGGTGGGAGCATTTAGTCCATTTACATTTAAGGTAATTATCGATATGTATGTTCCTATTCCCATTTTCTAAATTGTTTTGGGTTCGTTATTATAGGTCTTTTCCTTCTTTTATGTTTCTTGCCTAGAGAAGATCCTTTAGCATTTGTTGTAAAGCTGGTTTGGTGGTGCTGAACTCTCTCAGCTTTTGCTTGTCTGTAAAGGTTTTAATTTCTCCATCAAATCTGAATGAGATCCTTGCTGGGTAGAGTAGTCTTGGCTGCAGGTTTTTCTCCTTCATCACTTTCAGTATGTCCTGCCACTCCCTTCTGGCTTGTAGGGTTTCTGCTGAGAGATCAGCTGTTAACCTTATGGGGATTCCCTTATGTGTTATTTGTTGTTTTTCCCTTGCTGCTTTTAATATGCTTTCTTTGTATTTAATTTTTGACAGTTTGATTAATATGTGTCTTGGCGTATTTCTCCTTGTATTTATCTTGTATGGGACTCTCTGTGCTTCCTGGACTTGATTAACTATTTCCTTTCCCATATTAGGGAAGTTTTCAACTATAATCTCTTCAAATATTTTCTCAGTCCCTTTCTTTTTCTCTTCTTCTTCTGGAACCCCTATAATTCGAATGTTGGTGCGTTTAATGTTGTCCCAGAGGTCTCTGAGACTGTCCTCAGTTCTTTTCATTCTTTTTTCTTTATTCTGCTCTGCAGTAGTTATTTCCACTATTTTATCTTCCAGGTCACTTATCCGTTCTTCTGCCTCAGTTATTCTGCTATTGATCCCATCTAGAGTATTTTTAATTTCATTTATTGTGTTGTTCATCGTTGCTTGTTTCATCTTTAGTTCTTCTAGGTCCTTGTTAACTGATTCTTGCATTTTGTCCAATCTATTGTCCATTCTATCTCCAAGATTTCGGATCAACCTTACTATCATTATTCTGAATTCTCTTTCAGGTAGACTGCCTATTTCCTCTTCATTTGTTAGGTCTGGTGGGTTTTTATCTTGCTCCTTCATCTGTTGTGTGTTTTTCTGTCTTCTCATTTTGCTTATCTTACTGTGTTTGGGGTCTCGTTTTTGCAGGCTGCAGGTTTGTAGTTCCTCCTGTTTTTGATGTCTGTCTCCAGTGGCTAGGGTTGGTTCAGTGGGTTGTGTAGGCTTCCTGGTGGAGGGGGCTAGTGCCTGTGTTGTGGTGGATGAGGCTGGATCTTGTCTCTCTAGTAGGCAGGTTCACGTCTGGTGGTGTGTTTGGGGGTGTCTGTGGCCTTATTATGATTTTAGGCAGCCTCTCTGATAATGGGTGGGGTTGTGTTCCTGTTTTGCTAGTTGTTTGGCATAGGTTTTCCAGCACTGTGGCTTGCTGGTCGTTGAGTGAAGCTGGGTGCTGGTGTTAAGATGGAGGTCTCTGGGAGATTTTTGCCGTTTGATATTATGTGGAGCTGGGAGGTCTCTTGTTGATCAGTGTCCTGAAGTTGGCTGTCCTACCTCAGAGGCAGAGCCCTGCCTTCTGGCTGGAGCACCAAAAGCTTTTCATCCACAGGCTCAGGATAAAAGGGAGAAAAAGTAGAGGGAATTAGTAGAAGTATGAGGAAAGAAAGAAGGAAAGGAGGGTAGGAAGGAAGGAAGAAAGAAAGAAAGAAGCAAAGAAGGAAAGAAGGCAAGAAGGAAAGAAAGGAGGGAGGGAGGGAGGGAGGAAGGAAGGAAGGAGGGAAAGAAGGAAAAAAGACAGAAAGAAAGAAGATACAGTAAAAATAAAATAAAGTATAATAAAGTTATTGAATTAAAAACTTCTTATTTAGAAAAAAAAAAAAAGGGGACGGAAAGAACCTTAGGACAAATGTTGGAAGCAAAGCTATACAGACAAAATCTTACACAGAAGCATACACATACACCCTCACTAAAAGAGGTAAATGGGGAAAAATCCTAAATCTTGCTGTCAGAGACCACCTCCTCAATTTGGGATGATTCGTTGTCTAAAGGAGGGAAGGAAGGACGGAAAGAAAGAAAGAAAGAACGAAGGTAAAGTGTAATAAGGTTATTAAAATTAATTATTAAGAAAAAAAATTAAAAAAAAAACATGGACGGATAGAACCCTAGGACAAATGGTGGAAGCAAGACTATACAGACAAGATCTCACACAGAAGCATACACATACACATTCACAAAAAGAGGAAAGGGGGAAAAATCATAGATCTTGCTCCTAAAGTCCACTTCCTTAATTTGGGATGATTGGTTGTCCATTCAGGTATTCCACAGATGCAGGGTACATCAAGTTGATTGTGGAGCTTTAATCCGCTGCTTCTGAGGCTGCTGGGAGAGATTTCCCTTTCTCTTCTTTGTTCTCACAGCTCCCAGGGCTAAGCTTTGGATTTGGCCCTGCCACTGCGTGTAGATCGCTGGAGGGCGTCTGTTTTTTGCTCAGACAGGATGGGGTTAAAAGAGCCGCTGATTGGGGGCTCTGGCGCACTCAGGCCGGCGGGGACGAAGGGGCACAGAGTGCGGGGCGGGCCTGCGGTGGCAAAGGCCGGCGTGACTTTGCACCAGCCTGAGGCGCGCTGTGCGCTCTCCCGGGGATGTTGTCCCTGGATCCCGGGAACCCGGCAGTGGCGGGCTGCACAGGCTCCGCGGAGGAGGGGTGTGGAGAGTGACCTGTGCTCGCACACAGGCCCCTCGGTGGCGGCAGCAGCAGCCTTAACGTCTCCCGCCCGCCTCTGGGGTCCGCGCTTTTAGCCGCGGCTTGCGCCCGTCTCTGGATTCCGCGCTTTCAGCCGCGGCTCGCGCCCGTCTCTGGATTCCGCGCTTTCAGCCGCGGCTCGCGCCCGCCTCTGGATTCCGCGCTTTCAGCCGCGGCTCGCGCCCGTCTCTGGAGTTCCTTTAAGCAGCGTTCTTAAACCCCTCTCCTCACGCCCCAGAAAACAAAGAGGGAAGGAAAAGTCTCCTGCCTCTTCTGCAGGTGCAGGCTTTTCCCCGGACTCCCTCCCGGCTAGCTGTGGTGCACTAACCCCTTCAGGCTATGTTCAAGCCGCCAACCCCAGTCCTCTCCCTGCGCTCCGGCCTCAGCTCGCAGCCCCGCCCGCCCCAGCGGGTGAGCAGACAAGCCTCTCGGGCTGGTGAGTGCCGGTCGGCACCGATCCTCTGTGCAGGAATCTCCCCGCTTTGCCCTCCGCACCCGTTGCTGTGTACTCCTCCGCAGCTTCGAAGCTCCCCCCTCCGCCTCCCGCAGTCTCCGCCCGCGAAGGGGCTTCCTAGAGTGTGGAAACTTTTCCTCCTTCACAGCTCCCTCCCACTGGTGCAGGTGCCGTCCCTATTCTTTTGTCTCTGTTTTTTCTTTTGCCCTACCCAGGTACGTGGGGAGTTTCTTGCCTTTTGGGAGGTCTGAGGTCTTCTGCCAGCCTTCAGTAGGTGTTCTGTAGGAGTTGTTCCACGTGTAGTTGTATTTCTGGTGTATCTGTGGGGAGGAAGGTGATCTCCGCGTCTTACTCTTCCGCCATCTTCCGCCTTCCCTCGGCAGGTGGATTCTTAATCACTGCGCCACCAGGGAAGTCGCCAGTCGCTGTTATAATGAGAAATTATACCGATCCTGTGCTGATAAGTGTCTGTTGTTCACATTTTGGTTGGTATATTTGTATTGGAACATGCTCAGCCCTGTTATTGATGCTATTACATTAGAATCTATTCATACTAAGGAAGTGAACCTTCTCATCTGAGTTTTGGCTTTGATGAAAGATGTATTTGGATTTGTTTTGGAAGAGGGTAAGACCACTTGATCTATCCCATAAGAAGGATTGTTAGATCTTTTGTAACAGGTTTTCTTGGAATCCCTTGGATATGCATGCCTGTTGACACTAAGCATGGGACTAGGCCAGCCCCATGTTAGATGGAATCTGAGTTTGTAGTGAGCTAGTTGAACTGCAGAACCAGTCATAAACAGAAATAACTTTGGTGGGTACTTTCCTGGACAGGAGAATACTAGCACAAATACAAAATGTGGCAGAAATGTTGGGTGGTTCCTGTACCTACAACTGAAACACAGTTATTCAACATTTCAAGTAAGGATCCTCTCTCACAGTCCATTTTCGTTCATTGGAGTTACCCTTAACTAATCTCTAAATTTTAGTTACAGTCCTACTGCTAAAACCACTATACCAACCATTACTTTAAAAAAATTTTATCTATTCAAGAGACCTGTACAGTGGTAATAATGGGGGTTAACATTTACCAAGTACTTACGATGTACCAGGCCCTGTTCTATATGCTTTACAGGTATTAAGTAATGGTCGCAATAACCATAGTAGTAGTTGCTATTGTTTCTTTCCATATTCCAGATGGAAAACTAAGGCACAAAGTGGATAAGTAATTTGCCAATAGTTAACTAGCTAGTAAGTAACAAAGCTAATATTCAAATCCAATGGCCTGCTTCCAGAGCCTATGTGCTTGACCCCCATGTAAGCCTCTAGAAGCTCAGTTGTTTGGTGTAAAAACTATAGCCAGGGCTCCCAAACTGTTTGTTCAGGGATTTTAAACCTTTGCAGAAAAAAATCTTGGAGGTGGGAAAACTCCTCTTTCCTCACTGGTGATCAGGACTGTGTGTGTGTGTGTGTGTGTGTGTGTGTGTGTGTGTGTGCTCCCACAAAGTGGTGAGGTCCATGAGTGATGTGTATATTTTCAAACAGAAATAGAGAAGATATCTGCTTCTCATCATTTGAGGAAGACAAAGCTCTAGGGGACTGTGGCCACCTAAGCTACATGAGAGAAGCTCAGATATTGACTTAGTGTAAAATGAAGAAATTGTACTGTATCACACCCAAAGGTAAACCCAGCCCTAACTACTCACTTGAGACAAGCCAAGCAGAAAGGAAGGGATTAGAGCAAAAGTAGAATTTCCAAGGGCCAGAGCCGTAAACATGAACAGGAATGCTGGAGCTGATTCCAAATGCCTGAAGATTAGGGGCAGAATCCTTGCAAATCAGGGAGGAAGATGTTTTTTCTACTTAGAAAGACAGAGAAACAAAGCTGAGCCAAATATTCTGGGATTTGTGTGAAGGAAAATCAGTTGAGCCCCAAGCTGGAACTGAGAGCCAGAGAGCTGATCCTAGAGAACAGACACAGAGGCAAGCTCCGGAGGAACCAAAAATCCTTCCTGAGATTCCACCAGAGATCGTTTTTTCCAAAGTGACGTTGGGCCAGAAATCCAAGGAGCTCAATCTAGCCTCCACCCTATCTGGCCAGACAGCGTGGAGGCCAGGAAAAAGAATTGAAGCTGGGTAAGCTCCTCAAACAGTGCCAATCTAACCAGGCTATAGCTGAACCTTGGTGAGATTAGGATAAAAAATCTGGGATTTGTAAACCTATCCATTTCTCTGCTCTCATATTTGCTTTCTTTTCCTTCAGTTCTTCCCGCCACCTCCCCCCACCCCAACCAATTCCAACTAAGTCCCAGCTGAACCCAGAGAAAAACTGATCTCCCATATCTAAATCAGGATAAATAATGGAAATGCTCCAGAGGCAGATACAGTGGCGGCAGAGCCAGGGAATCTGAGGCAGAGCAAAAAGTAAGGAAGAAGGATGTGGAAAAGTTCTGAACAGTAGGTTATACTACTACCTCCTTCCTAGGGATTTTTACCTTATCTTTATCCTTTTCCTTGAAGTTTGTGCTTGCATGACGACCTTGGGTAAGAGGTGAATGAGGCTTTGTGACTTCCCATTGTCAGGGCAGGAGGAACAAATAAAGCATTGCCTCTATGGAATTGTGGAATGTTTATTATCCTAAAGAAAAGCATTTATCTTCTCTCACAGGGAAATCCTGTCATCTTATCTCAGAACTTCCTCTGAAATAAGTAGTCTTCAGTGCCCTTACTTATCTTTTTCCAGCTTTATTGAGATATAATTGACATTGTGTCAGCTTAAGGTGTACCACAGGACGATTTGATATAAGTGTGTGTTGTGACCACAATAAAGTTAGTGCCTTTAATATAAGAGAAAACCAAAACAGGAAGGTTTGGTGACCTGTCTGACCTATCTGTGGGCACCCATCTATGGACAGTGGCTAAGTTCAAAAGCAACCCCCCACATCTGCTCAGGTCAAAAATTATCATGAAACTAAACCCTCTCACCTGATCCCAGCACGTTTCTGCCCTGTCCTTTCTTCCTTCTCCCTTCCCAGGGAACAGAATCTGGGAGGCTATGGTCTTGAGCAGAGCATCAGGGCTCAACCCTAGAAATGAGAAATGTAACTCATTGACAAAAATTGCTGTGAAATCTTAGTATGTTTAAGAACTTGAAGGAAGCCAGGAAAAGTGCAGGCAACCCCAGCTTGCCTTCCAGCTCACCCTGTCTTGCTGACAGAGAGTGCCCGATACCCTGTAAGGGACACACAGCTGCTTTCACGATTCCAAAATTGCCCAGAGAGTGAGAGACTTTTAAAAAATCTATTCCTAGTTTAAAAACAAAAACCTTTTCCTCCTTTGTGTTAGAATTTTATACATTTTTTTTCTTAATCTCTTCTGCAGGATCTAAGCAAATAAAATGTGACATTAACAAAAACCCATTAACATTTTCTGTAACTAATACATAAATATCTTACAATCCTACTTCCTTTTTTACTTTTTTTTTTTTTTTTTGGCCATGCCGTGCAACATGCAGGACCTTAGTTCCCTGACTAGGGATCAAACCCATGCCCCCTGCAGTGGAAGTGCAGAGTCCTAACCACTGGACTGCCAGGGAATTCCCTACTTCTTCTTTTTCACTTTCTATTTCTGATGTTCACTTTTCAAAAATAGCTTTCCAAAGTGAATTTAGGAACTGAATGCAAGACTTATGTCTTTGTCTTCCTATTTTCATTGTCCTCCTTTGCAGTCTAGTCTACAATATACTCACACAACCAAACCAAAAGAAAACACACTTATAAGTTTACATAGGATAATTACTGAGCTGATGTTATCACTGATTTATAAACGCACATTTAGAGATTTGTAAAAATGCAGTTTAGCTCAGAGTCTAATTGACTAAACAGTTCTTATTTCTAAAAAGGGCAGAACTGGAGGATTTTGTGCTTAAAATAGAAAAAAAAATTCAGCAAAATAACTTTATGATCCTGGTAGTATAGAAGTTAAATGGCAGAAAGAAGACCAAAGGACACAGTGAAATCTTCATCTCTAGAAGAACAAAGCTAACGTGGAAATTTATTGCTAAATGAAATTAGGTTCCTTTTTGCTTTAAGGTTATATAATTTTGTAACACTGTCACTAACTGTGTGTGCTGGAGTTCGTTACCTTATGTTTTACCAAATAAGACTGCCTTTAAACAACAGAAAGTTCTTACTTTAGTGAAATCTAAAATGATTCATTGTCAAATCAAAGAAAGGAGAAAATGTCTCTACCAAAGATAAATGTAGCCAATTCTATAAGTTTTCCTAAAGCAATATGGTTTTACACATTTTCTCTGTTTACAGTTTACCAGTCACATGTGAACCTTGCAAATTTCATCAAATGTATGTTTGTTAAACAAATGAATTGTTGTTTCAGACAAGTAGAGAAAGACTTCTAAGCCTCAGACTTTTGATAAATGGCAGAAGCCCATGTAACTGCTGAGGACCAGTCTGACAGGAACTGGCAGCGATAACACAGAGAACAATGAAGGTCCATTATCTCAGTGTTCACAGAAGAATGGCTTGGCACCTAGCCAGGTGTATAATAAGTCTATTTTAATGTTTATCATACTAACCAATGGATTTTTCCAAAGAATAGTAAATTAGGTGTGGCTCTTTTCTTTCTTTTTTTAAAAAGAGGATTTCCTGACAATCTGTCTAGAACTTATGATAATATCTTTGCATATTTTCATAAAATGGTACATCATGCACCTATGATAAACAATGGGACTTTGGTATCAGCTTTTTGAGTCTGGGTGTTTGGGGAATTTTATTTTCAATGGTTCTCTTTTGACTGTCGTAGTCTACATCAAGGCTGACTTTACCTGAGTCTAAATCCCTTAAAATATGTGACTTGTGATGCCCCATTGCAATAAATGAGGAGAGTCGCTTTTCCTATACTGCAGCCTGGTCTCCACACAATCAAGAGGAGAGCAAAGCAAAGACAGCACTGCTACCCAGGCATCACCTGTAATGTATAATTCTAGGGTCACACATGTGTTTTTGAAACCAAATATCTGTATTTATTAGCACATTGGAGTAACTGCTGAGTAATTAACTTTCCTCATTGTCACAACATATGGAACTAAAATTTAAATTGTTGACTGTGAAAAGAAAACCTCAACCTCAAATCACTTAATGTTCTATTTATTACTAAAGCTGCCATAAAGAAGTCAAAAATTTGATTTTTAATATTAATGAGAAAATTCTTCATTTTTTAAAATTAGAGATACTATAAATCCATTGCAAATTTTATAAATAATATTAAACATGACTCTTGTGTGTATTTGGTGCAAATTTTAAAATTAATATTAAAGTAATTGCTCAAACTTCAAATAATGCTCAAAATGTTTAAAAATTCAATATCATTAACAAAACTCTCAGCAAAATATGAATAGGAAGGAACTTCCTCAGTCTTATAAAGGGCAACTATGAAAAACCTACAGCTAACATCATATTTAATAGTAAATATTGAATGCTTTTCCCCTAATATTGGAAGTGAGGCAATATCTGTTCTTACTACTTCTAGTCAAGATTGTACTGAAGGTCTTTGGCTGTGCAATAAAGCCAAAACAAGAAATAAAAGGCATATTGATTGGAAAGGAAGAAGTAAAACTGTTTTTATTTGCAGGAAACACGATCACCTATAGGAAATCTACAGAATTACAAAAAAGCCACTAGAACTAATTATTGGATGTAGTAATATTGTAGGATACAAGACCAATATAAAAATCAATTATATTTCTACATTCTAGTGAAGAACAATCTCATCTTGAAATTTATAAAAGTAGGCTTCCCTGGTGGTGCAGTGGTTAAGAATCTGCCTGCCAATGCAGGGGACACAGGTTCGAGCCCTGGTCCGGGAAGATCCCACATGCCTCGGAGCAACTAAGCTTATGCACCACAACTACTGAGCCTGTGCTCTAGAGCCTGTGAGCCACAACTACTGAGTCAGCGTGCCACAACTACTGAAGCCTGTGCACCTAGAGCCCATGCTCTGCAACAAGAGAAGCCACCGCAATGAGAAGCCCATGCACTGCAACGAAGAGTAACCCCAGCTCACCGCAACTAGAGGAAGCCTGCATGCAGCAACAAAGACCCACTGCAGCAAAAAATAAATAAATTTATTTTGAAAAAAAAAGAAATGTATAAAATTAATACCGTTTATAATAGCACCAAAAAATATTTAGGAATAAATTTGACCAAACATGTTAAGACCTAAACATTGAAAACTATAAAACATTTCTGAGACTCAAATTAATGGAGACATGCAGTGTGTTCCTAAATTGGAAGACTCAGTATTGTTAAAATATCAATTCTTCCCAAATTGATCTGTAGATTCAGTGAAATTCCAGTCAAAATATTAGCATTATTTTTTCTATAGTAATTCATAAACTGATTCTAAAATCTGTATGAAAATGCAACATACCTGGAATAGTCAAAACAATTTTAAAAACAGAGAATAAAGTTAATAGATATACACTACCTGGTTTCAAAATTACTATAAATCTACAGCAATCAAAATTGTGAGGAATTGTCATAAAACAGACATTTAGATCAATGTAATGAAAGAGAGAGTCCAGAAATAGATTCAATTTGTTTTCCACAAAGGTACCAAGGCAATTTAATGAGGAAGGGAAAATCTTTTCAATAAATAGTACTAAAAAAATAACCCCTAAAATGAACCTCAAAACCTACTTCACATCATGTGCAAAAATTAACTTGAAATGTGTTACAGACCTAAATATAAATGTTAAAACTATAATAGTTCTAGAAGAAAACATAGGAGAAAAATTTTAATGACATTTAGTTTGTTAAAGAGCTCTTAAATATGACACAAAAAGCATGAACCAGAAAAGAAAAAAATTAGTAAATGGACTTCTTTAAAATAAAAAGCTTTTGCTCTTTAGACACTGGTATGAAAATGAAACAGCAGGTCACAGACTGGGAGAAAATCGTTGCAAAACTTTTACCATGCATGGGACTTCAGAATTTTAAAATACCTCATAAACCAATCAAATGGAAACTTTTGTTAAAAATGGGCAAAATAATTGAACACTTTAGCATAGAAAATATATGAGTGAAAAGAACATGAAAATCTCATCATGAGTCATTAGAGAAATACAAATTAAAATCACAATGCAGTATCACTACACATCCACTAAAATGGCTAAAATTAAAAAGACTGACAATATCAAATGTTGGTGAAAATATAAAGCAACTGGAATTCTCATACACTGCTGGTGGAAATGTGAAGTGGTGCCACCACTTTGAAACCAGTTTGGCAGTTTCTTAAAAAGTTATACATATACCTACAATTTGACCCAATCATCCCACTCCTGGGTATTTACTCAAGAGAAATGAAAATATATTCCATATAAAATTTATATACAAATGTTTATGGCAGCTTTATCTGTAACAGCTCCAAACTGGAAACAACTCAAACGTTCATCAACAATTGAATGGAAAAACAAATTACAATACATCCACACAATGAAATACTATTCAATAATGAAAAGCAACAAACCATTGATACATGCAATGGCATCAATAAATCTCAAAATAATTATTCTAAGGTGAAAGAAACACAATCAAAAAAAATACACACTGAATGATTCCATTTATATAAACTTCTAGGAAATGCAAACTATAGCAACAAAGATCTGATTCAGTGGTTGCCTGGGTCTGGGTTGGGAAAAGAGAGGAATGGATGGAAAAAAGGGCACATGAAACTTTTGGGGATGGTATGTATTCATTATCTGGACTGTGGTGATGGTGATGGATTGTGAGGCTCAATATGTCAAAACTCATCAAATTTTATACATTAAATGTGTGCAATTTATTGTACAGAAAGTATAGCTCAATAAAGCTGGGGGGGAAATGCTTTGTAAACATTGCTCTTTTTACCCCTTTGTTTGTGAATTTTGTAATGTTAGCAACCCAAGCGCATGTGCTTGACCCAACATTTCAAAATTCATACTTAAAGTCTTTATTTATGTAGTTAAGCTAAAGTTATATTTAAGTGTCTAAACATGGTTTAATAACATTTTATTACTAAAAGTTACTTTAGAAAATGTGGAAAATAGAAAAAAATATTAAATATATTTCTGACCACTCAGGAATAACAGCTGTTATTTTGTTTTCAGACTTCTTCATGCATATATGAAAATAATAATTTTTTTAAAATTGGGATTATGTTATACGTAATGTTTTGTATATTGAATTTAATTTAACATTACATTAAAAGCATTTTACATGTAATTATATAATTTCCAAAAATGCAATTTTTCTATTGTATAATAAATGTTACTTTGTATGGATATACCATGATTTATTTAACTTTTCTTGCATAGGGACACTTAGGTTGTTCTCAAATTTGCACTAATTTATATAATGCTGTGTTGAACATCTTTGTATGTGTGTGTGTGTTAAACCGTGTCCTAATTTTTAAGTATAGATTCTTAGAAATGGATTAATGATCAAAGTGCATGAATATTTTTAGGACTCCTGACCCATGGTGCCAAACTGTTTTTCAGGAATATTGTACCAACTCACATCCCACTGGAAGTATATAAAAGTATATGAAAGAGCTGATCTTACAATATTCTCCAAAGTATTGAATCTTACAGAGCTTTTAAAATTTTTTTTTTTTTTTTCCGTACGCGGGCCCCTCACTGCCGTGGCCTCTCCCGTCGCGGAGCACAGGCTCCGGATGCGCAGGCCCAGCGGCCATGGCTCACGGGCCCAGCCGCTCCGCGGCATGTGGGATCTTCCTGGACCGGGGCACGAACCGGCGTCCCCAGCATCGGCAGGCGGACTTTCAACAACTGCGCCACCAGGGAAGTCTAGAGCTTTTCAATTTTAACACTATTCGCCCCCTACCCATTGTCTAAGGAAACAAGGAAATTCCTTCAAGGAAATTATTATTTTGATATGACATCCTACTTAAAAGACATGAGTCAGTTTTGCAGAAAAGTAAAAACCAAAGCATTACATTTATGAGACAAGTAGTGTCAAATTCATCAACACTGCATTGCATTGTAACTCATATATCTATAGTTTCTGATTCTGATACAAAAATAAGTAAAAATTTAAGGCATAATTTGTGAAATGATAGATTTATTTTTCTTTTTCTTAATGTTTTATTATTTTCCAGCAGAGAATTGTCACTTGGCGAGAAGTAACAATTACTTAGCTATAGATATCAAGTATAAATTTTATGGACTATGAATATGAATATAGACTATGAATAGGTAAAGCCATGAAGAGTCATTCTAGGATCTGCAATCCAGAAATATTTCCTGTTTTTTTCTTAAACTGTGTTATATCAGGAAGAAAACTAAGACAAAGATCAAGTGCTAGGGCGTTTTCATTTTTGTGCATTCTATAGAATGCTGAGTCTTTGGGGTCTTTAACAGCTCTGACCTTCACCCAAATGATTGTCCTTGCTGGTCCAGCACTCAGCAAATGGTGTAGGCTCAGTCTGTGGTGCTGGTGGGTAAGCACTACAGAGAGAATCCAGGCTGGGCCAAGGTCCATGGATCCAGTGTCAGTTTTTGGTGGGGTATTCACAAAGAAAAATGGTAAAGAAGCAGACAAAAAGTTATACTATTTGAGGCCAAAGAATGAATAAATATACTATGAATGAGGTCTACAGAAACATGCTTAGAGAAATTATCTAAAATGTGATTTAAAAGTAAATGATGTGTATATTCATTAGAAATTGCAGTATGTTATAAAAGTGTGTTGAAATGATGAAGGGTAGTATTGAAATGATAGGTGCAAGTAACTTACCCCTGCTGCCTTTCATGGTGCTTGGTGCTTTGCAGGTTCTTTACAAAAGTTTGCTGGATGAACAAATGATTGTTATCTCAGAGTCAAGAAAAAAGGTGGAGAATAAAACAACAATAAAGGAGATTGACACCTTGGGTTTGGATGTTATGCTAAGAATAGCCCTAGATGATTTTCTGTGTGAAGAAAGAAGAGATGAATGTGAAGATGAGCAGTCTGAATTTTCTTTGAAGTTTGAATAAATCACACTTGAGCCTTTGTCAACCTCATCCCTTCCTCAGTATTTCTGTTCTTTTCCATACAGATTTATAGAGGAGATTTGGTTGAGTGGAAAGAATGATGTCTTCCTTAGCCAAGGAAGGAGGCCTCAGAGGCTCCAGTGCTGAGGGTAGATAAGAGATCAAGGAACTGGATTGTCTAGATCCAATTTTTACCAAAATGTTGGGCCAGAAAAGAGAAGAAACCTTAGACAGTCTGACCTAGTTAGGTTTACATTCTAAGGAAAAATGAGTGCTTATAAGTTTGAAATTTCTCTGTGATGCTATTTTAACCACCTCCCCCCCAGATTCTTTTCTTCTTTTGAAAGCTGTAAAACTCCTTAGAAACACTTTTCTGAGTCATTTGCTGGCATATAGACAAGGAAGGGAGGAAATAAACAATTATATTGTTTTCAGAGTCAAAGAGGGAAGAAAATTCAGGCTGGGGAATGAGGGGTGATGCCAGAAGAAAGCTATGGTCAGACTTGGATCATCTGGGAGAAAAGGATGAATAAAGGGCCAGGCCTGGAGAGGAGACATGTCCTCAGGAATTATCACTAGCAGGGAACTTTGCTACCAAAGGCACTGCTAATTTCTGGGTAGGAATAGATGGATGTACTCTACAGCACAGAAGAAAAAATCATTAGTTTTTTTTTTCTATCAGATACTGACATGTGTTTTAAGATCATAAAGTTTCCTTTCCTGAAAATATGTTCTTTTAATCCCTCACTGATTTTGCAACTTTCTCATTATTAATGCTCTGCCTCAGAGAAGCCCTGCCTCAGGAGATCACCCAAATAAGCCTTGGGTGATTACTAGCTATGTTAGTAGCTATGTTACTAGCTACTAGCTATGTAATTATTACTAGCTATGTTAATTACTAGCTATGTTAGTAATTACTAGCTATGTTACTAGCTATGTTAATATGCTATTACTAGCTGTGTTAATATGTCCATTCATTTCCTCATATAGAAAATTAAGAGCAAAAAAAAAATAGTAAAAGAAAAAGAATAATACTTTCCATCTGGGTTTGTTGTGAGGATTCAATGAAATAGTACATACGAACCTCTTAGCAGACTACCTGGTCTAGAGCAGGTGGTTGCTAAATGTTATTGTTGTTACAAATTCAGTTGTATAAGTATCTCATTTTGGGGCATGTGTACCAGGGACTTACTGGCTTTGTCAGTGAGAGGTTAACCCCAATTTTAAGTAGTGGGACAGAGAGACTGTTGGATGTTTGTTGCATCAGATGCCCCTTGAGATCTGTCAGTCTCATTTGTCTCCAGGGTTTCGACTTCTTGTTTGGCCCCAGCTCTTGCTGCAGTACCAGCTCTGCATGCACTCTGACTTTATGCAGATGCCGTGTGATGATGATTCCCCTCATGCCCATGCACACGCCTACTGACTCTCTTGCTGAAGCTCCACTATTGATGCTGAAGCATGAGATGTCTTGGGACCCATACAGCATGCAGGCAAACAGCTGGAATTGCAAGGAGGTTAATACCTGATGGGATGAATCTCAGATGACAGGAGATAGGAACCGGAGGTTGAATTTCTCCTTCTTTCTCACCTCGACACACTGTTCTGAGATGTGGTCATTCACACTCCTCTCTGAGGGCTACCATATAAGATCAAGTGGTTAGTTATGCTTGATACAAAGTGATGGCCAATTCAATAAGGACTCTGACATTGGCTCTCCCTCCTTCCCTGCCTCACTCACCCTCTTTTCACTCCTTATCTCCTGGCTTTGTCCTCCGCGGTAAATGGGAGCCCATTCACTTTGTCTCAGCCTCTGCTTTCTGGGGAACCCATGTTAAGACACTTATCATATCCATTGTTACTTCCTTTATATAAGATAGTATTTTTAATTTGTAGCTAAATACATGGTTGCCCAGAGTAAACCCTGTAGTATGCAACTTCTCTTGCAGCTATACTTGGTCATATGACTAAGTTCTGACCAATGAATATTATTATTTATATATAAATATAATAATAATAACATATATTACATTATAATAATATGTAATGTATATAATAAAATCTAATAAGATGCACACACACATACACTTTGGAAAATCCCTTTAAAAGAATGGGAATGGCTTTCTCCTTTCCTCCTGGCTTTAATGTAAATATGATGGCTGGAGCTGGGGCAGCCATCTTTTGCCATGAGTTGGAAGCCACATGTTGAAGATGGTGGAGCATGAAGATAACAAGGCTGCGGTTGGAGCTCCTGGTGATTGGGAAGACACCACATCAGCTTTAGAATGCCTACCTGGATATCATTTTAAGAGAGAAGTTTCTATCTTTTCAAAACCACTGTTATTTGGGGCTTTTAGTCAGTTTCTGCTGAGCTTAATCCTAACTGGTCCAGTAGAAAATTGACTTTCTTTGGAATAAAAAAAAGAAAAAGGAAGAAAAAATAACATCAAGTGTCATTTTATATTCCTTACATGGCAGCACTGGATTCAAAGGCCAAAATTTTTACCGTTACATTATACTACCTCTCGCAAATTTAGATTATATAAGCCAGATATCCAGTGACCCGATCACCTTTGAGTTACCAGAATGTTGACATTCCAGACTAACATAAAACAAATAGAATGCTACCCATTCAGAAACCTGGCCTGTCAATGCTTCTCATCTGCATGAATACATGACATTAATTACAATAGAACTTACTGTGGGTCAGGCCCTGTGCTAAGCTCTCTAGTTAGAAAACGTAAGAAATAGCACTCTATGAAGGATATGTTTGAGAAAGAACCCTAGTCTGGGATTTTAGTTAGGAGGCTTGCCAGTATCCTGGATTCAGACAGTGGTAGGTAGCAGAGTTAGAGAGGAAGAGTGGGCTAGAAGACTCTTTAAGAGATAATGTTAGTAAGACTTGATGACTGATGGAATGTGGGGGTTGAATGAATTCAGGATTATTCTCAGGCTTCTATGATGGATGTCTCATCGGAAGATGGTTTCACAAATTGAGATGAACATATACAGAAGGAGGAAGAGGAAAAGAGGGCGGAGGAGGGGGAAGGGAAAGAGGAAAAGGAAGTTTAATGAAGAAGATGATGGGTTCAGCTCTGGGCATGTTGAGTTTGAGAGATTCCTGAGTACCAAGTAGCGATGTTAAGCGGGAAATGAATATATAAGCCTGGGAAGAGGGCTTAGCTAGAGTAATTTTCAAATTATTTTGTAATTTTCTGCTTTGACATTACCCCTTCCAGTAGACTGACTTTCTCGGGGGGCAAAGTAGTCTTGTTAATCTTGGGTTCCCAGCACCTAGAACAGAGCCTGCATCATAGCCAATGCTAAATAAATGTTCAGTGATTGAGTGACAGATTAAATAAATGAATGAATGAATTTCAATCTGTCAAAAAAGGGATATGTTTTTTTCATCTCAAGTTGAAACTCCAATATACATTCCAATGGAAACATGATTACAAACCTCAGTTGGTTGCACATTACTGTGGGTCCAGTTACATTACATTTTAATAAGCTTCTGCAGACTAGCTTCAGAACTGAACCACCCTTCAAAATCATTTCCACGGGGGTGGGGTGGGGGACATTTTTCAAATTCCAAATTAGTTACACCATAATTTTGAACCAAAGGTCCTTCACTAGTTGGGAATGTCATTCTGTTATGTTTCCCATGAAGAACTTACATAATGCCCTGTACCTGCACCCTGGAAGCCATCATGTTTACCCTACAACTGAGAGTCGGTCAGAGTGTCGAGTGGTCACTACCTCAATGCTTCAGTGCCACACTAGGTACCCTTTTTTGGAATCAGGTCACTACAATGCCTATAGAAGGAGTCTTGAGGAAGGGAACAGAGGCACAACCCAGTGACTTGAAAAGCACTCCAGAGACTAATAATTGGACTAGATCAAGGACTTAAGTGGATTTGCAGAGGGCCTAGAGTTTGTCCCTTTTCTTCACACATAGTTATCATAACAGCTAGATATTTATCAGCAATAGCCAACTCTGATTCAGACAGTCTCTCCAACTTTTCTGTAATCATTAAACTTATATTGTATGTTAGCTTCTTGTGTAAAAAAAGTATTCATACATTCAATTACTAACTTAATAAATTTCATATTGTGTAAAGCAATTTATAGTACAAGTTGTGTTTTAGTTATTTGAAGTAATGGTTGTTGTATTGCTCACTCAACGTTCTCAGAGAAACAGAACCAATAGGATATATAGAGATATGTATAAGAGGAGTTTTTTTTTTTTTTTTTTAATAGGAATTGGCTCACATGTGATTATGGAGATGAAGAATTCCCACGATCTGCCACCTGGAGAGCCAGGAAACCCAGTGTTGTAATATGGTCTGAGTCTGAAAGCCTGGGGACCAGGGGACTGCTGGCAAAAGTCCCAGAATCTAAAAGCCTGAGAACCAGGAGCTCCGACATCCAAGAGCAGAAGATGCACCTCCAGCTAAAAAAAAAAAAGAGAGAGAGAGGTTTCACCCTTCGCTCACCTTTTTGTTCTATTTGGACCCCCAATGGATTGGATGATTCACCCACATTGGTGAGGGCAGATCTCTTCACTCAGTCTATCCAATCAAATGTTAACCTCTTCCAGAAAGATGCTCAGAGACACACCTAGAAACAATTATTTTACCAGCTATCTAGACTTCAAGTTAACACATAAAATTAACCATCACAGTTGTATTTCAGGAAATAAGTGGCAAAGTCACAAAGTAAATAAGTCTACATGACAGCTTTGTCATTATAATACAGTAACTATGCCTAGATATTGTATATCACTAGTGTTGCCAAAAACAATATTTGAAGAATGTCAATGATTTTCTTTGCACTTAATAAATGTATTGCATTGGTACTTAGAGTTGAATACATCAAATTGAGAGCAGCAGGTGTTGTAAATAACATTAAACCTTGGAGTCAGGAAACCTGGATTTTAGTCCCACACTAACTTCTTGGGTGATTTCATTCATTCATTCAACAAATATTTCTTGGCCACCTTATAATGTTCTGCACATCATGCTAAGTGCTAGGATACAAGAGTAAAAAGAAATTGACATTGTATCTACATTTTTAGACTGGTAGTTTAAGAGGACAGACGTCAAGTTTGAAAAAAATCTATGTGTTAACAATGTACCTGCTATTAAACACTGTGAAGAAAAGTTACGTGGAGATTGGACCAGGGTAGTAGGGTGGTCAGTACAGGCTTGATTGTGATGGACATCTAAAAGATGGTTAGGTGTCAACTAGGTGAATGGGGCAGAAGGAACTGTGTATGCAAAGTCTCAGTACCCTGGGTGGGACATCAGGCATATTCTAGGAATTATAGGCCAGAGTGGCTTGAGCTCAGAGAACAAGTGCAAACCAATGACCGGCAATAGGAATCAACAAATGAGTGTGGGGTAGGGAGGGGCAGGGAGATGGGAAGAAGTGAGATAATCATAATTTTTTCAACAAATTAACTCTGGATTCAGTACCGAGAACTAATTGTAGGAGGCACAAGTAGACGTGAGAAGACCAGTTAGGGGGCTACTGCTGGAGTCCAGAAGAGATAACTGTTGTGTGACCCGATTGGGAGTGGGATAGATATAAAAAGGTGGACAGACACAAGAGGAGGTAAAAGCGACAGGATTAAATAGTAACAGGCTGGGCATGAAGGAGGTGAAGGAAAGTGTTAGGATGGCTCCTGCATTTCTAGCTGAGACAGGGAATAATGGAAGCACACCAGACTTGAGCGAGACAAACTCTGCAGATCTTAATTTCTGTTTCTGCAAAATAAGAGGCAAACTTTAAAGTCCTGTCCAGTTCTACTGTAAAATTGTGTGATTGTGTTATGTAATTCAATCATTTTTTGAAAACAAGGAGTGGCCTAATTAGAGTAGAAATTCCTTATAGGTAAATACATTAGTTATCTGTTGTTGATCAAAAAAATTATCCCAAACTTCAGTGACTTAAAATAACAGACATTATCTCACCATTTCTGTGGGTCAGAGATTCAGGAGCAGCTTAGCTGGTGGTTCTTGCTCAGGGTCTCTCAGGTGGTGGCATTCAGAATGTCAGTAGTAGCTACAGTCATCTGAAGGCCTGACTGGGGCTCGAAGATTCATCTGCTCCCACAGTGGCTCACTCACAGGGCTGTAAGCAGAAGCCCTTACTTCCTCATGGGATCCTGGCAGGAGGCTCCATTTCTCACCACATGGGCCTCTCCACAAGGCTGCTTGAGTGTCCTCATCACATGGTGTCTGGTTTGCCCCAAAGCAAGTGATCCCACACAGAACCAGCCAGAATGAAGCTGCAGTGCCTTTTATAATGTAGTCTTGGAAGTCACATGCCATCAATTCCACTTTATTCTTTTGTTAGAAGCAAGTCACTAAGTTCAGCCCACATTCCTGGGAAGGGAAATTAGGCCCCATCTCTTGATGGGTATCAAATAATTTGTGGTTATATTTGAAAACTACCACAGAAAAGTTTAAATCTTGACACTTTGCAGAGTGCTGGGTACCTTTCCTTGACAGTAAATAACACTGTTGTATAGGTTTAAATTAAAATAAAACTACTGTGTTATAAACTAGAAAACAGCTACCTAGAATACTCAATGCTAAGTTCAGGGCGAATATTTATCATTTATTTATTTATAGCTCTGTAATGAGGCAAGGAAAGTCTAACAATGTACAAAGCTTAATGGGTCATAAACTAATGGATATTTGAGTCAAAAATTGTGAAATATCATGGTAAGTGATCCTCCATGTAAATGCTTTATGTTGTAAAATACATAATGAATTCTAGAAATTACTCATTGTTATGTATGAGAATCAAATATTTTATATGTGAATCACAGTCAGAAATGAAGGATTTTAGAGCTTGAAGAAAGCTTACAGATTGTCTGTCTAATCCAGCTCCCTTATTTAGTAGATGAGAAAACTGAGTCCATTAAAAAAAAGAAAAAGAAAAAAAGAAAAAGATGTTCCTAGAGTCTCACATAGTCAGTGGCAGGAAACCACTGCTGATGGGATGGATTGGCCATTTCACAGTAATACTAGGGAGGGGATTTAGTGCTTTTTGAGCTCCTTGTCTAGTTCTGAAAATCTACAATGCCTTAAAACAATCTCTGGGACAGGCCCAAAAGGTGTATATAACATTCTCCCTCTTTTAACATTGTTTGCAAGTAAAGTACAGACTAGTCCATTGGCTCTTTCAAGGTCACTTAGCAACTTGTTGGTAGGAATTGGGAATAAAGCCAAGGTTATAGATTTCCTCACTTGGACACTTTCCACTCCATTTATTACTTACCTCTGAAATGTTATTGCTGTTTATCATGAACTAAATTGGCTTTATTACCTAAGCAGAGAGGATTAAGCAATAACTTTTACCTTGTCTTTGTTGAAGACTACATGCTCATATCTGTGATCACATTATGAATTATGTACCTATGTAATTTAATCTTAGATAGGGAGAGAGTAAAGGTAGGAATCCACCTGTGGTTTCTTGACTCTTAGTTTGGGTACATTGGACATGAAACCTCTATTGACTGTACTGAAATTTTATAGCTTATATCAGCAGTTAAATTTGTATGGCTTACTAGGCATACAAAGCAGGTGATAAGATAGTTTTATTTACTTTGCCTGTTTTTACTGAGGTCTGTTATATTGGTGAACACATTGTGAATATGTACTTAAATATGCAAGATAGTGTGAATAGTATGAAATACCACAGTTTACAACAGAAGATTCACATTTGTATTTTTTCTATGTATAGGTTTTAAAAATAGTGATTTTACATTGCTGTAGCTTTAAAAAAATAGTGAATACATTTTTAAATTAATTAATTAATTAATTTGGCTGTGTTGAATCTTTGTTGCTGCACGTGGGCTTTCTCCAGTTGTGGTGAGCGGGGGCTACTCTTCCTTGCGGTGTGCAGGCTTCTCATTGAGGTAGCTTCCCTTGTTGTGGAGCACGGGCACAGATGCTTCAGTAGTTGTGGCACGTGGGCTCAGTAGTTGTGGCTCGCAGGCTCTACAGAGCAGGCTCAGTAGTTGTGGCACACGGGCTTAGTTGCTCTGCGGCATGTGGGATCTTCCTGGACCAGGGAAACTCATGTCCCCTGCCTTGGCAAGAGGATTCTTAACCACTGTGCCACCAGGGAATTCCTGTGAATAAAACTTTTTGATGGAAAAATATTTTAGTATGTTATGGTGCTCCAGATTAATTTAATTCTAAACTGTAGTAAAATCCTTGGCTTGAACGAAACTATATTTTCCAAAGAAATAGTTGGAAATGAAAGGCCTATTTTAGCATGTTATCTATGTTCATTTCTTTAACAAGTATTTATTGGATATCTCATTTGCTGTACTTATAGTTCATATATTTCCAGTTACTGAGTCCTAGAGTGCCCGTAGACACTTAAAAGTCAGCATCTTCCTAACCTGCCTAATTATCTTCATCTCTCAGTTCTACTTTTTTTACAATCCGCATTTATCTTAATGGTACCCATCAGAAACCCTGAAAACATTTTCACTTCTCCTTTTCTCTTACTTCTCAAATCTTTTGAAAGATTCTATTTCCTCTTTTTCATCCTCACAAACTTCCCAAGTTCAGACCCTCATCCTCTTGTGCTAGAGGCAAAACTGTCTACATAAGGCATCCCTCAGAATCTCAACATCCACTTTCACTGTCATTGAACCTCTCTCCCAAGCAATCCACACGGCTGCCAGTTACTTTGCTAACATAAATCAGATCACATTATTCCTCTTCTTAATACCTATTATGGAAATTCCCTGGTGGTCTAGTGGTTAGGACTCTGTGTTTTCACTGCCGAGGGCCCAGGTTCGATCCCTAGTCTGGGAACCAAGATCCCACAAGCTGCATGGCATGGCCAACAAACCAACAAACAAACTAAAAACAAACAAACAAAAAAAGAATACCTGTTACGGACTCCTATTTCTTCAAGGAGGAAGGACAAATTCTGAACTCGAACGGACCTCAACTTACCTTTCTGAAGTCTCTTATGTCTAAACATCAATGCCATCTTTTCCACTGTGTCTCCCAAGCTAATTGCCTTTCCCCTCACTTCTTTTAGGGAACTTCTACTCATTCCTTTACTCTCCCCTTCTCTGCTTATCTTTCTCTTCTCTAGGCAGAGTTAATTACCCTCTCTTCTGTCTCCTTGACAATAATGTGTTTATCTTTATTATGGTGCATATTACACAGCATTGTTTGTTTGCCTTTCCCATTACTGAATCTAGAGGGAGACGAACAAGTGTTATTCAAACTAGTAAAGGCCTGGAACTCAATGTTAGTTCTAGATAAAAAAAAACAAAAAAACTTCTATTTATAAACCGTACTTGCAAAACTGAATTTTCTTCATTTTTAAGAAAGACTTATACGTGCTAGTGAGACAAATGCTTTATAACTAATCATCGGAATCCCAGAATTCAGAATTAGCCAATATATTGTGGTGGAGTAGAGCAGGATTCTAGCATGGAAGACTTAGTAATAGATTGTTCATCACATTTTTTCTAAAAAAAAGTAGTTTTAGCAAATGTGATTTTACCCCTTAAAATCTGAAGTGTTGGAATTAAACTGAGAAATAAAAATTTCAATTAAGCCTTATATATATATATTTTCCACTGCAAAAGTAATACAGAAAATACTGAAGAATAGAATAAGGGGCGGGGGGGAGGGGTGCCCATAGAAACATCATCCTGAGACAACTCTGGGTTTCAATTTTTCCTTTTTTCTAACACTTCATAGTTTTGTTTTGTTGTTTTTAAACATAGATGTGATCATACTACATGGTTAGTTTCATAACTTGTGGGGTTTTTCTTCACTTAATACTATACTTTTTAAATTGTTACCTAAAATGCTACAAAGTACTTATGGTTACTTTTAAGACATTTAGTTTCCATAATCTTTATTTTTGCATCTTATAAATAATATTGTGACATACAGCTTATGAACAAAACTTTTGCTCTATTTCAGATTATTTCATTCAGATAAAATCTCAGATACAGAGTATGAATTTTTTTTAGGTTGAATCACAGCACCAAACTGTTTCTAAATAGGTTGTTTCAGTTTACACTCCCACTCACAATGTCTGGAAGCACCCTTTTAATCTCACCAGCACTGAATATTATCCTTTACTTAAATGTTTACTAATATGATAGCTGACTGAAGTATTACAATTTTTGGTCTGCTTGCTGTTGAAGAGTATAGGATTAGGATAAAATCAAGGCTTTGGAGTCAAATAATACTGGGTTTGGTCACAGCTCTGCAACTTCTAGCTGTGTTATAATACATCAAGCAGATTACTTAACTCCTTTTTTTAAAATAAATTTATTTATTTATTTATTTTGGCTGTGTTGGGTCTTTGTTGCTGCCCGTGGTCTTTCTCTAGTTGCGGCAAGCAGGGGCTACTCTTTGTTGCGGTTCCCGGGCTTCTCATTGCGGTGGCTTCACCTGTTGCGGAGCATGGGCTCTAGGCACGTGGGCTTCAGTAGTTGTGGCTCGCGGGCTCTAGAGCTCAGGCTCAGTAGTCGTGGCACACGTCCCAGACCAGGGCTCAAACCTGTGTCCCCTGCACTGGCAGGAAGATTCTTAACCAGTGTGCCAACAGGGATGTCCCTACTTAACTCCTTTGAGGCTCTCTTTATTCATCGGTTTTTTAAAAAGGTCAATAATAATATTTACCCCAAACTCAGGGTTGTTGTAATTATTAAAAGAAATAGTCACGTAAAGCATTTCACACCAGTGCCTGGCATGTGACAAACGATAATGAATGCTTCATTTTCTGTTGCAAAAGTATATTTGATTAGTGTACTATCTAGGAATTCACACAATACTTTGACTATCTTTATCCACGCAGCTTGTTGTGGAAGGCTGGACAATCACCTGGATAATTCTTGCACCCCAGGGAGAAGGTCAGGGCGTAATCTTATAGTTAAAAAAAAAGTACACACCTGGTTCCCATTCTTGAGGAATCTAAAGGCCTTTGAGTTAACTCTTGGCGCTTTTAATTGTTCAGAGAGGTCTCAAAGGGCAATGGTGGAAACTCACTAAAGAGTAAATTTAGTGAAAGTAATCAGGGGAGAGAGTTCCTGGAAAAGCTATTGTCTCAGGGAAGGCAAATGCTAAGGCAGGAAGTATATGAATTATTTGTTCTATAGAAGTTAAATACACTCGTGAGGTTTTATTTGAATCTAAAGTTTATTAATAAAAAGTATATAAAGCACTGCAAACAGAGCAAGCTCGGCGAATCTGATTTTGTGCACTTCCTGTTTCTATACTCAGAGCAAGTTTTGCTCTTTGAATCCCAGCAGAAAATAACAGGGGCTTGGAAGTAGATGACAGAACCAGAAGTCTATCTAGTCCCGACCACTAAAGTCAGTGGGCTAGAGTCACACCATGATCAAATGCCTAACTTTCACAAAGTCTAGGATAATTTAGGTTTGGCTGCTCTTTGGGGTCCCACTTCCAACATTTTCCTTTTAACCGACTTCTTCCAACTGCAGAAGAATGCCAGAGATAATAAAAATTTATCAAATATCCTTGCCTGGATAAAAATGTGCACTCTTGATTGGGGCCATATCCATTGAGGTTTCGGTGGCGGTTTAAAAATTGCCCCTGAAAAAGCAAGTTTTTCTAGTTGGGTAAATTCTGCAAAAATAATGTAAAGTTCTTTATTGCATGCATAAATTCCTCTAAGGCAGGTCTTTTTCTCTCTCCAGGTCCAGGATTTTCAAGCTGAACAGCCAAGTAACACGCTCGACTCGGTTCTGGATTCCCTCGGGGAAGAACTCCTCCTTGGGGGCGATAGAAACGCCCTCGGTGAGTTTTCTGGCACCAGCGGGAGTTTCAAGTTTCCGCCCATCGAGGGGAGGCGGCGGGCCCACTCCCAGCTCCGGGTTGGGCGGCTCTTCTTCCCTGAGCATCGGGCTTAGCTCAAGCCCAGTCCTCCCCGGAAGGAGTCCCCCACCCCCGCGCTCTCCCTCTTTCCCTCGGGGCTCTGGAGCCGCAGCCCCGCCCTCGCGCGTCCCCGCCCGGGACGGGGACCCCAGGCGACGCTCCGCGCGGCTGGCGGCCGCGAGCCCGCGGGGCTAGGAGGGGCGGGGGCGGGGCGTGGGAGGTCTGGCGGCTGCGGCGGCGGCGGCGGCGACTGCGGCGTTGCTGCTCGGGACGCAGCGCGAGGCCGGCCGGCCGGCAGGGGGAGGCGGGGGGCGTGGGGCAGCCCCGCCTTTCCCCCGAGGAGCCGCCAGGCAGCCATATTGCGGAGCTGTCTGCGGTGGCGGCGGCGCCTCTCGTCTCTCGCGGCCCATCGCTCCCTCCACCGCCTCTACCTTCTTGCCGCAGCCGCGACACCCGGCGCCGCCGCGCAGCGCCCCGGCCACACGCAGGGCGGGAAGGAGCCGCCCACTCTCGGGGTAAGCCGCCGGCGCCCTACCTTCCCCCACTCCCGTTCCCGGGCTTCGCCGGAGACGCTGAGGTGGCGGCGAGAAGTTTCGGGGCCCAGTGCTGTCCGGCGGCCGCGCCGCGAGGGCCGCGGTGTCGCTGCCCTAACAGCCCGGCTGGCCAGGCCGCATCCGGGGCCGCGGGAGCCGCGAGGCTCTGCCCGAGTCGTGGCTGCGGCCTGAACACGCCGGTGAGCGCTTCTCCTCCCTTCGGGCGTGGGTCCGCCTTCAGCGTCCGCCCCGGACCCCCTCCGCCTCGAGCTCGGTCGGGTTCCCGCCGATCTGGTGCGGCCCCGGGCTCGGCCTGGCTCGTCCCTTCTAGGCAGTTTGAGAATACAGATTTAAGCCTAGGAAAAATTACGTTTTGCCATGTAGGGAAGGAATTTTTTACAACTTCTTTTCCCCGGCCTCCAGTTTGAAAGTAAGGGTGTTGAATTACTAGAGAACGTGTGTTCCGCCCTGGTGGCAAAGGGATGTTGCATTACGGGGTTTGGGGCGCGAACCGCCCTCAGCCACCCGCACCCGCGCGGCGAGGGCCGCAGTTCTGGCCCCGGCTCTACCTGCTGCTTCTACTGCTGAAGGCGGCCTCCGAGCCCCATAACTTTCTTCGGCCTTTGAGGCAGCCCAGTTTAGTATCTTAGACCCCAGTAGACTAGTTGAAGACATTACAGTCCCCCCTTCCTTTAAAGGGTTGTAAACTTAATTCCTGGGCTAACTTTGAAAGCGGGGGTGAGGGGCACTGCATTATTGCAGTTTAAATAGAGCACTTCACTTTTTATACAGATGTGGCATGGTTCTTTAACCATTCACAACATGTATTTAGCGTTCTTTACCATTAAGGAGTGGTTATTAATGAGGCTGGAAATAGGTTAAAAGTCAACTTCATCAAAGATACATTTTAAAATACAGTTGAGATTTGTGTAGAAGACATTTTAATGAGTTCTGTGGCACTAAGACGGGCATGATGTAAATGTAAAAACCCAAGATAATAAGAATTTATTTGATAAACGAGCACTTGGACTTAGACATTGCAGTCTATTGTTTATGGAGCATACATTTTTTAGAACACTAAATACTCTTTTATATTTCGGACGGAGCTCTGAATGAACAATTGCCCCGTTCATTTTGCTGGATAAATAATGGCTTAATCCATTTGCCATAACAGCATTATTATCGATGGATTTAAGAAGAGAGACTAATATTCAGGATTGCATTTAAAAAAAAAAAATTTCAGTATTACATTACTTTAACCAGTGGGCTTTATCTTCCAGAGACTAATTACCTCAAATGTGGTAAAATGTATTGAATAAAACATTTTGAAGTTAATGGTATCCTGTAAAGTTGATTGCACTGACTTTGTTTATTTTGCTAAACCACTTTTTTTAATATATGATGGGATTTAATAAACAGTACATTATTAGTGAGGAATGAATAGACATGCATTGGAATTCTTTACAGTTTTATTTAAATGAGACAAAATTTGTGGCATTTAGGAATGTTAAATTCTTGCCCTAGTGGATTATACATTGTTTTGTTCACTCCTGTATTCCCAAGCATGGCAGAGCATGTAGGAGAGGCTCAGAAGTTAAATGTAATTAATTTCAGCGTGGGGAAAGTATGTTTAGTCTGTCCTTTGTTTTGGACATTTGTATTAACTGGAAATTAAACTGATACCCTTTTTTCTGTGGCGGTGAGAAATGACAGATTCTGCTGTTCTTTCTCTCTTTTGTTAAAACTCAGTCTCAGGGAGAGAACAAGGCTTATTTCTTCTTTTTTTGCTTCACTATTCCCAAGAGCAGAATTGGATTTTATTATTCATTTTTATCTTTGGCAGGCAGTTGAAATGAAAGTCTTTATGTACTTTTATCTTAATTTCAGTTCTCAATCTTCTAATGTAATCTGTGTACAGTCTAATACAATGGAGCCTAAAATCTTGAATGATGATGGGAGTCTTGTTTTTTCTTCCATTTTTAACTTGATTCAGTTCAACTTGTACAATTTAAAAATGGCAAATTTTAACCAATATTTCTCAAAGACCAAAGCCTAAAAAAATGTGTTCTATTAAGATTGTGAAGGTAGCCATGTTGGTGAACATACTTGATAGGGTAGAGTTAATATCATATCGTGCTATTGCTGTGAATCTGGGAAGTTGAGGAAGTCACCCTTTCTTGGATGGCTTGGACCTCCTGCAGACCAGGAGCTAGTGGGCACTTCTCACGACCCTGATATTATCCTTGGGGTACTGGATTTAGTGGAACTGGATTGGGTTGCTATAGACTCCAGCTTTACAAGGTTATTTTAAACCTCATGGTGTTAAAAGGCCTTCAGGGAACTTCCCTAACTTATGCAGCAAGTATATCCTCACCTGTTGCGTGATAGAAATGGTCAGTCTGACCCCAGAGAGTTCCAGAATTTCTAGCCTCTTTCAGAAGAATCCTGCCTTTACTGTTCATATTAGTTCCTGGTATATTTTTCAATATTAATTTATAATGAACATATTTTAAACCATTTTTAAAGACTATAAAACTAATAAATTTTATGACAAAGTTAAAAAAACCCAGAAAGATGTTAAGGAAAAAGTAAAAGTTCTCCCCAGCTTCCCAGAACCCTCCCCCCACCACCTCTCCCAGTCCGGGTCTCTGTTTTTCAGAGGTAATTGCTATTAGCTATTCCTTGTAGTATATAGAAAATGCCAATATTTATGCAAGGGTAAACATATACTTTATATATATCCCTTATTTGCAATTTTAAAGTCTTTAAAAATAAGATTATTTTGTAACAAACATTGAAAGGGTGTTTATTACTGTGTTGAGCATTAAGTAATTAGTATTTCTTGGATTTTCATTATTTGAATGAAATAAAAATGGAATTTCTGGTAATCTCAAGTGTTCATGTACATGTGCAAATTTTCTTGATTAATGATTGAAGATGAATTCACTTTTTTTTTTTTCTTCTAGGGTATGGTATATAACTGACACTGAAAAGTGGTGTCCTTTAAAAAAGGGTTTATGATTTTGGGTAGTGAAATGTCCCTATTATATATGTAGCTTTTTACCTGGGAACTGTTTGGAAAGGAAATATGGTCCATATGATTCAGTTCTTTGTTTCTTTGTTCCATTTAATGGTGAATCCTAGCTTTAACTTCCTGGAAGAGAGGGGTTCTTTCAGGTTAGTAGTTGTATAGGTTTTTTTTTTTTTCTTTGAATAACCAGTATGTATAGAAACTCTTGGAAATTCACAAAGTTATTTTTTTCCTATTTCAGTATCAGTTACCTTTTAGAAGAATTCTAAAGTACATTTTATAGAGGCTAGTTATATATGTAAATACGCTATGCATATGAATAGGATGCTCTAGTAACACTGGTTCCTTTTCTGCTTTTCTACATAATTTACATACATTTGAAATAAGAAACTTTTGGGTTCTAGTAAAGTTGATTTATTTGAAAATGATATTCTCTTTACTGTTAACCATTTGGAGAAGAGTTCAGCAAACTGGTTTGAAGGCCACATTCAGCCTACTACCTTTTTTGTAAACAAAGTTTTATGTGAACACATGATGGCTCATTGGTTTACATATTATCTATGATTGCTGTTGTGCTACAACAACAGAGTAGTTGAAACAGAGGCTGTATGGGCCACAAAACCTAAAACGTTTACTTAACCTGGCCCTTTACAGAAAATATTTGCTGACCCCTGCTTTAAGGTATTATTCATACATTCAGACATTTATAATCATATGCCAGATATTCTTTGCATTTGTTCAGTAAGATAATGAGAACGTCACACTCTAATGGGAATATACTTGTGCCATTTTGTATACCATAAACTGTTTTTGCTTAAGTGCTCTTTGTGTGTATAAACTGGAGTTCATATTCAGTGTAACAGTGTTGTAAGCATAGTCTTCTGTGATGTGAATTCTGGGTGTTTCTTGTTTTGTACTTCAAAAAAAACCCAAAACTTCTTGTTGTTTCTGTAAATTAACTAATAACCTTTTGATAAATTAAATTGTAACTGAAAATCCTGTTAGTACTCAGAATGATGTGGGTACGAGTATAATAGAGGGACCATTAATAAAAGGGAGAATGGGGACATAGGAAATCTCAGCCATGGTTAATTGAATCTAATCACCCTTTGACTTTTATTGAGTGTGTGGGATGGACTAAACTTTGTTAGACATCATGAGCGCTCTTGATATTTAAGCTGTCTCTAGAATCTAGACTTAAGGAGACTATAAAAACCTAGTTTGGTTATTAAGCAAAGTTGGTATATACAGTTGACACGCCACATCTGTGGGTTCTGCCAACCTTGGATTGAAAATATTTGGAAAAAAAATTCCAGAAAGTTCTGAAAAGTAAAACTTGAATTTGCCACATGCTGGCAAGTATTTACATAGCATTTACATTGTATTTACGATTGTTTACATAGCATTTATATTGTATTAGGTATTGTAAGTAATCTAGAGATAATTTAAAGTATATGAGAGGATGTGTGTAGGTTATATGCAAATATATTTTATATTTATATATATGTATGTATGTATATAAATGTACATATATTTTGTGTAAGGGATTTGAGCATCCCTAGATTTTGGTATCTGCAGAGGGGTCCTGGAACCAATCCCCTGTGGATACCAAGGGATGACTGTATACCTAAAGTGCTTACTATTTACATCTAATCATCAAGCAGCATGATAATTATAGATATTATTAAATGTGTCAAATTAGGTGGCCTTTAAATTTAATTTGATTGTCAAATTATTATTTTTAATTTTTTAATTTTTATTTTTTACGGTACGCGGGCCTCTCACTGCTGTGGACTCTCCCGTTGCGGAGCACAGGCTCCGGACGCGCAGGCTCAGCGGCCATGGCCCACGGGCCCAGCCGCTCCGCGGCATGTGAGATCCTCCAGGACAGACGGGGCCGCGAACCCGTGTCCGCTGCATTGGCAGGCGGACTCTCAACCACCGCGCCACCAGGGGAGCCCTGCTTGTCAAATTAAATGAGATTATTGAAAGAGACTTAGGTAGAGGCGATAAAGGCCTGTATTTGGGAGACCTCATTGAGAGTTTTTTTTTTTTTTTTCCCCTACCACGTTCACGGTTGCCGTCTCTTATAGCCTATTGCTTCCTAGTTTGCTCACTTTACAATGTAAAAGATGAGAGGAAAGTATTACCCTTGATAATAATCAAGTGAGTATTATATATGAACTTAATTTACCAAAAAAATCAACAAACATCTGAGGCCTTACTGTGAGCCAGACACCATTCCAATTTCTCAAAAGGGGGATTGAATATCTCGAAAGTTAGAAACTTAATGATAGAACTGCCATATAGCCTTATTGACTGCATGAGCAAATACTGTCTAATTTTAAAGATATCTAATTTTAAAGATATTTAAGAAATATCTTTAAATATCTAATTTTAAAGATATTTAAGAAACATCTAATTTTAAAGATATTTAAGAAATATCGTTAAATATCTAATTTTAAAGATATTTAAGAAACATTAACTTTATTCTGTTTTGAAAATAAGCTACTGTAGTATCTAGTGTTTCAAAACATATATAGAATTGTGAGAATTCCTCAGGTCAGTTTGAGACTTTTCTTCTTTCCTTCTACCTAGGTGACTTACATGAACCTATCTTTGTTTTTCCATTTTTAATCATTTCTTATATGAATTTTTGATGTTTCCTTAACTGTAAGATGAAGAAATTGGACTGGATTTAGTTTTCTTACCTTTTAGCATTTAAACTTAATTTTTGCAAATGGTAATGTATTGTTTTTATACCCTCCTAGGAAGCAATACAGGTATGGTGTTTCTTTTAAATTTACAAAATTCATTTAGAAAAGAATTTAAATTCAGTGTAAAACTTTGCTTTGTGCCTTATATTTGTTTTAAGTGCTGGAAATTTGCTTTGCATTTCCAGTAACGTGTGTATTGCTTTTAAATGTTGAATATGGGCTTCCCTGGTGGCGCAGTGGTTGAGAGTCCCCCTGCGGATGCAGGGGACACAGGTTCGTGCCCGGTCCGGGAAGATCCCACATGCTGCGGAGAGGCTGGACCCGTGAGCCATGGCCGCTGAGCCTGTGCGTCCAGAGCCTGTGCTCCGCAACGGGAGAGGCCACAACAGTGAGAGGCCCGTGTACTGCAAAAAAAAAAAAAAAAAAAGTTGAATATTTTATTTCCTTGAACAAAAGTCAGTTCTTACAAAAGCAAGCACTTAATACCTTATTTAGAACTGCATGTCACCCTTACAGGATATTAATTTACAGAGGTGACTATACCAGTATTAATGTGCACTTACAACAAGTCTTTAGAGGTAGTCTTTTTGACCTGAAAACAACAGAGGATAGAGCTTTAACTTCTTGAAAAGCTCTGGTAATTGGAATGAGCTTGTCTAAAATGATGTCAGAGGAAGGCAGAGTAGGATAGCCAAAAGAGCACAGGACTTGAATTTAGAAGGACCTCTGACTTTGTTGACTAGCCTTATTTGGGCAAGTGACTTATCTGAATCTTAATTTCCTTAATTAGAAGAACAAGGGATTGTGATACTTATCTTGGGCAGAGGGAGGAATGGCAGTTATTAGGAAGATTAGATAATGTAGGTAGAGTGGCTGAAGAGTGAGCATTCTACAAATAATTCCATTTACTACCCTTATCCTTGCTTTTGGCCTTATTTCTTTTTTGCAAAATGGAACTAAAAATTCTTGTCCTCTGCTTCACTTGTGGAGCCACATGGCATTATATAGGTAAAAGTACATTATTATTGCTATTAAATTCAGTACTTAACAGAGCTAAAAAATTTAATAAGCATAGTTCTTTGTATATTCGAGGTTTTAAAACTGGGTCTGTGAACTTGCATAGTGAAAAAATTGCATCTTTATTTACACGTTTTCTTCCATTACGAATGTGGGCAGCAGTAGCAGATACTGTTTCTAATAGAAATTGCAGGTATTTTCATGATGAATAACTGTTATTGCAGATCTCAAATTGACATTTAATACTCATTATTACTTAAAGTTTAATTATTAGGTACACTGGTAGATATTGTGATTTAAAGGTTAACAAAGAAGCATATATATTACTGTATTATAAATTTGTGCTTTTTATATTTTTGATATTATAATTCAGTATGATTGATTTTTTTTTTAATGTAATATTGTGTATTTTATTTTGTGCATTTAAAAATACTTTTCTAGGAGAGGGTTCATAGGCTTTACCAGAGGGGCCCATGTTGGGGAAAATAATGATTAAGAACTTTTTTTTGTAGATGCCATTATTTTGTTAATTTGACCGCCAGAATTACCTTATTAGTTCAGTTTATACTTCTCTTTGTTACCCTGCTTCCCAAACCCACAGGAAGTTGGCAGAGGACTGCAGAGAGACCACAGTTATGTTCAGAGAAGGTGTCTCAAAAGACAGAAAAATAAGTACAGTTAGGCTTGGGGAAAAGAAATTCTTAAGAGTACAATTAGGCAGCCTGGTATAAATTATTGAAGCATCACTGTAGGCCCAGTATGGACAGACTTAACACCTGTTTTACCACCTGACAGGTGGGGAGAGTCTGTTGTTGTGTCACTGACTAATAGAGCTCAAGGTGTTAAGCGTGAGGCTGTTTTTTCCATTGTACTGCAGAAAAGAGGCTGTTTTAAGGGTCACCCTCAGAGTTAAAGGACAAAGAGAATGTTTTATGTGAATATTTCGTCTGAGAAATGTGGCACTGTGTTTAAGTACGTATTCATACGTTTTCTGGAAATGGAATATATATATGCTGGTGGCATCTCTTAATACTGCTTGCCGTGACTGTGCTTCATTGGTTCTGTGGGAGTCAGTGTGGAAAAGAGGTAGGGTAAGACCACTTTAAGAAAATTAGGAAGAGTGGGGAGGAAGGAGTAAATTTTGTTTCAATAATTATTTATTATGAGGGTAGAGGGGAGAAGAGTTGATATTTATTATACATCTTTGATATACAGCGATTTAGGTGATTATATGGTGTCATTTCTTTAGAGAAGAAAAGAAGGCACCGAAACACAGTTTTCAAGATGAACCAGTTAGAGGTACAAACTCAGGACATATATCTAGGTACCTTGGCTTTTCATGTGACATTTTATTAAATTGTCCATTCTACTACTAACAGATGCCATTTTTAAGGAAAAAAATATGCTAATACAATCAAAGGAGGACTAGAAATGTACTATTGAGGTTAAATAATATTATCGTGATATAAATATTTTTTAATAATCACTAAATTGGCTAAAAACTTAGGTTTTAACTACATTTATACACAGCTTCATCCTAAAAAATTTAAGGTAGAATTCTTATGTATGTCATGAGATCTTATGCATAAACTGATATATAGACAATTTAGTGAAATATATTTTTAAAATTCTTACCTGATTTTTAAAATTAGTAACTTAACAAAAATAAGACCCTGATTAGTATTAAGTGCTCAGTTCTGTATATCCAAATATCCTTTGTAAGGGTACCTGTTTTTTTACTTTTCACTTATCCTTATGTAAATGTTGACACAGTTTGTCCCCCTTGTTATCACATAATTTCAGCATTAATTGTGATTTTGATTTTAATCATTGGCTGTTATAATATCTTTGTACTGCTGAGAACATCTTGGTACAGATTACTTTGTTTTATATTTATTTATTTGTGGTATATTTAGGAGAGAACACTGGTCTGAAAATACACATTTTTAGAAGCTTCTTTTAGAAGTCAACCGTATCCTTATTTGCAAAGGCTTTTTGTTAGGCCCCTCACTTCCCCACAGTTCATATAGATCATTTAGTCTTGTTGGAGATTTTAAAAGCTTAATGTGTATAAACTTGGTTTTGTATATGTTGGCCTGGGATATATTTGTACTTTTCACCAGAGCACTCATATTAAACCTAAAACTTTAATGTGGATTATTTTGCTTGAAAGGTCCTTTTCTATAGAGTATAAGTAACTCTAATATAGAAACTAGGATAAATTATTAACTCTAATATAGAACTCTAATATTAACTCTAATATAGAAAACTAGGATAAATTATTTCTTAAAGGAAAAGGAAAAAAGTAACTCTAATATAGAAAACTAACTCTAATATAGAAAGTAACTCTAATATAGAAAACTCTATATAGAAAGTAACTCTAATATAGAAAACTCTATATAAGTAACTCTAATATAGTAACTCTAATATAGAAAGTAACTCTAATATAGAAAGTAACTCTAATATAACTCTAATATAGAGTAATATTAATATACTCTAATATAGAAAGTAACTCTAATATAGAACTCTAATATAGAAAACTCTAAAGTAACTCTAATATAGAAAGTAACTCTAATATAGAAACTCTATATTAGTAACTCTAATATAGAAAGTAACTCTAATATAGAAGTAACTCTAATATAGAAAACTAGGATAAATTATTTCTTAAAGGAAAAGGAAAAAACTCTACCTTTATTTAGTTCCAGTATTTGAGTAATACAAAACTTAAGAAATTCTGCAAAACCTGACATACATGATGCTTATTTACCTGCCTAGCTGGTCCTATGTTTGATGAGTACTCTTTCTGTAATTTGAGTGCTGTAACTTAGTTTATAGTCTGGCATCCAGTTAGTGTTCACTTTTTCCCTTTGTTCTTCCTTACCAGTGAGAGATGGCACAGGAAGGGCAGAGCAGCCAAATGGTTTAGCAAACAAGAATGATCAGTACATGAGCAAGCTCTCTTGAGTATCTGCTAACTTCTCTAGGGTGTGGCCATGGGGCCTGATATGGTAATGGAATGCTAAATCAAGAAGGTAATGTAAAAATTGATCTAGGACAATTAAAATTCCTGGTACTGTACGCTTGTAGGAGCAAACCTGAAATACCTCTATAGGGAGACATAGACAGCTCAGGGCTTGCAGGAATCCCACACTGGGGAGTGAGTGGGTTAGAGACATGAGATTTCTGTCCAAAATTACCAACTCCATAAAGAAATAAGTCATAATGAACTGGAAATAGAAAATTTTATAGTGACATAAACATTATAGGGGTAAAAGGAGGATTCAATACAAATTATAAAATAGGAGTAAAAGTAGGATTCAGTACAAATTATAAAATAGTATAGCATTAAAGTTTTTTTTGAAAGACCAAAAGTGAATTTCTAGAAATTAAAATATATAATCACTGAAAATTTAAACTAGTGCACAGGTAAACCATTAAGAACACCTGCAGAGAATTAGTGAGTGGAGGAATGTTGAAGAGAGGTAAATAGAGGGAAAATGTGAAAGAGTAGGCATGGATTGGAGAATAAGATATCCAGTATGTATCTAATAAGAATTGCTGAATGGGAGAGACAATGGCTAATAATTTTCCAGAATTTAAGAAAAGCATGAGTCTTCAGAATAAGGACGCTTACCAAATCTTGAACAAGATAAATAAAAGCAAATCTGAAGAACACACACACACATACACACACACAAAATCTTAAAGGAAAGCAGAGAGAAAAGGCATATTACCTCAGAGAAATTAGTTAAATTGCCAGCAGACTTCTCCTCATCAGTAACAGATGCCAGAAGAAAACTAATACCTTCCAAATGCTGAAGGAGTAACAGTTACTTTAGAATTCTATATGCAATTAAATTACTACTTAATGAAAAAAGGAAATATTCATTAGATATAATAATTCTAAACCTTTTCTCAATAACATAGCCTAAAAGCATATAAATTAAAAACTGGCAATTTATAAGAAGAAATTAACATCCACAATCTGAGTTGGGAAAATTCAATACATTTTTTCTCAATTTGATTAACTAGACTAAACTTTGAGAGTAGAGAGGCTATAAACAAAACATTAAATACTTACTCTGGCTTGATCTAACTTATCAGACGCAAAACATACATTATTTTCATTTATAGCTGGGAAAATCAAAAAGAAATGAGGGCTTCCCTGGTGGCTCAGTGGTTGAGAGTCCACCTGCCGATGCAGGGGACACGTGTTCGTGCCATGGTCCGGGAAGATCCCACATGCCGCGGAGCAGCTGGGCCCGTGAGCCATGGCCGCTGAGTCTGCACGTCCGGAGCCTGTGCTCCGCAAAGGGAGAGGCCCGTGTACCGCAAAAAAAAAAAAAAAATGAAACTGACCAAGCACAAAACATAAAGGAAATCTTAATGAATTCTTTGACTAGAGTATATAGTAAACTTAGAAATAAATAATAAAAAGACAGCACTCTGCCCCCAGGCCTCTGACCATTCTATTTGAAAATTTAAAACTTATTAGCAGTGAGTAGAAATCATAATTGGAAACTGAAACACCTAGAGCTAAACAGTAATGAAAATATATATAAAAACCTATGTGGGAAGCCACTAAAGTGATACTTAGAAAAATAGTGGAGTTTTTTTTTTTTTTGGAGTTTTAAATATAAGGAATTTTTTCCCAAAATTATTCCCTCCAAAAGGAGATTTATATTTGTTTCATAGGAACTGTCTCATTGCAAGATGTTCTCTTTCTCTTGAGCATGGAAGTACTATTTAAGAAAGGCACATTGACCTGAAATGCCTTTACTACATGTCAGTTTGGAAAGCTCATGGAGCTCATCTGATAAGTGATTTAAGTGAAAAAAAGAGGCTAAGAAGTCTAGAGGAGATCTGGTTTTAAGTCACTTAAAAATAACACATCTAGTTATACTGTGGATATTAAAATATATTCCAACAATACAAATAGGAAAAAATAACGTCCTACTAATGTTTTCTATAAATGGGTAATTGTGGCTTGGGATAAAAATGTTAATTTTAGTGATAGATTCAAAAAGTACTTTATGTAATCTGGAAAATTTACTGTGATTCAGAAGTTTGATATAGATGCTCATGTCTGGTGTGTGAGGAATTTAGATTATTTTACATAATCAGATGATAATTACTTGAAAATAGTCTCACTGGCAAAATAGGGAGATCATTTCATGTTTGGAATTACCTTATGGTGGGACATTTTTAGTTTGTGACCTTAATGCATGTTATTAGAAAAAAAGATTGGAAATTACTTAGGTAAACTTTCAATTTCAGGGATTAGAATATGAGCCTCAGAGTAAAAGCCAATTAATGAGAAGAAAAATGATGAGAAAAAGGACAGAAATTAACAAAACAAAAATAAAAGAAACAAGAAGATCAACAAAACTGAAAGCTGGTTTTTAGACCAATAAATGAAGCAAACTTCTGGCAAGATTAATCAAGCAAAAACTAAGGCAAAAATTAACAGTATTAGGAATGGAAAGGGGATCATAACTGTAGATGTAGTAGAGATATAAAAAAAATCATGAGAGAATACTATGAATAACTTTATAGAAATATGTCACCAAAACTTGCGGAAAAAGCAGATTTGACTGTGGGGTGTAGGGATTTAAGTCATGTTTTAGCCATGTTGTATTTGAGGTATCATTTAGATATTGAGCAAGCCAAGTTAGCCAAGCAAGTCTGGAGATACAGATTTGGGAGTTACTAGTTTATAAATGATGTAAAAGGTTGGTTTTTGAGGCTGTTTTAAGACCTGAGATGAATTTGATAGTAGGGGTGAAAAGAGGATTTAGAAGTGGAAGATAGGACTGAAGTACAGTTAGGTTCATGAAGGTAGGTGATTGTAGGTAGGGAATATTTATCTATCATTTCCTAGCTAAGAGTTAGGAAATGAGGAATTTAATACTTCTAACTGAATTTCATAGCCCATTGTATTAGATGAGAAATTTCTCTTGATGCAGTTCCCTGTATGGGGAGAGGTTCATTGACATGTGATTGGCTAAAATTTAGAGAAACGACCTTACTTTGATCCTTTGTTTTTATTTCAATTTGGAGAATTTTCAGTTTTATTAATAATAGTATCTTAAAAAGCAATTGATAATATATTTTTAAAATACAAAAGTAATTCTATATTAATTTAGTTGATAGTGTAATGAATAAAATTTCTTGGCAAAGATATTACTTATATAAGCTGATTTTCAGGTAATTAATATATTTCTTACTATAGGTTTTCAAATTGGAATGATAATCATTTTTTTCTGGACAACTAAATGGTTAAAAATGTTACATCTTTTGGTAGGTTTGTAGGGGGAAAATCCAATTTTGTTAGATGTCTGTGAGAACATTTACCCTGAAATAGTCCATTGTTTTTCCTGGATTAAGATTTACTTCTTTTGCCTGAGCGTGAGAATATATAATTTAACATTGGTCTTCAGGACAATTCTGTATTTCCGTGAAGACCATTAGCTTGCTGATGAGTAGCATGCAGATTACTAGTGTGCAGACTATGGCTGTTTTATCTACCTTAGGTGAAAAAGTTACTCTTAATGTTATTTGTCTCTACTTGGACTTTTAAATTTTCAAGGAGGAAAAATAATTTTCTTTAAAAAGTTATCTTTTTGTAGTTTACATTAATCAGTATTTACTTTTTTGTCTTTGGCAGTACAGAAGAAAGGTTGAGAAGTGTTCCTGAATTCATTTCTTTAGAATCTGAATCTATCTGTTCTCTTCTTTGCCGTCCCTCTTCTCTACCAGTCTGGGTATAGGGGCAAACTTGACTCAGAAAGAGAAAGCATTTGGCCCTTAGTAATCTTTCCTTTGCTATGTGTTGTCTGTAATTAAATTAAAACTTTTAGTTGATGATTGAGATGCTTTATACTATGTTATTTGAGATGTGTGCTGTTTTAAATCACAGATATAAATATTTTAAAAGAATGTGAATAATAGAAGACATTGAAAATTAGAATAAAATGAGCTCCATGTTAATTGTAACATTTTAAAATGTTAGTTTAAAGTTTTCTTTATACAAATTATATTGTTAAGCAAAAATATTACTATATAAAAAGATAATAGATCAATTATGCTTTCTTTTCTTTAACAGAAGAACAGAATTCATAAAAGTGAAGAATTTTTAAAGAGGGTGACAAAAAGAGAAGGAAAATGCCGAAACCAGTAAGTGTATTTTATTACTTCTGACACTGCTTACTTAATAAAATATCAGTGGCATTAAGGTCCTTTCGAAACAAGGCAAAGTATTATGGTAGAGTTTTGGGGGGAAAAAAAGCACTGATATTACTGTTGTTTGCTTTAGATTAATGTGGCTAGAGTATGGTGTTATGTGGGCCAGTGATGAAGAGGTTTAGGTGACACTGTAATTAAGATTACTACAGGTTGTGGGGTCAAACTTAGTTCTTATCCTTGCCCTGCCACTTAACCTGACTGACCTTTGTTAGATTAGTTCAATCTCTCCAATTCTTAATTTCTTCACATATAAAATGGAGATACAATTAGTTACTTACTGGAGAGTCTGGTGAGGATTAGAAGATCCTGGTACATATACATTCAGTGCTTAGTAAAAAGTAACTTAGTGTTAAACAGGAGAAAATAATGAGAGGTCAGAAGGATCCATGCAGTATTAATTTTCTCATAATTCTAGCTTTGATGCTAGTGATACCAGTGCTGATATTATATATAGTCCTAGATTTTTGATTTAATGGTATATATGTGATCATTTTATTAAGTTTTATAATTATATAATTTGTGACTAAGGTTTATTCTTTTATCTTATGATAAATGTACTTTTCTTCATCTAACAAAATCGGGGATTTTTTTTCAAGAATTTTTCGGCCAGTTATCTTTTTAAGAAAATCATTGGTTGTGGTTATTTGAATTTTCTGGCATGAATGTCACTTTCGAATTACTTTTAAACATTTAGCAGGTAAAAAAGTGCATTGTTGGAGGGAGAGAAGAATAAAAGGAAGTGAAAGGCATAATCAATACAAAGCAAGAATTAAATTTTTGCTTGCAGATGACATAATTTGCAGATGACATAATTATGTAAATAACCTGGAATTTACAAAACAACTATTAGAACTAATAACAGAATTTAGCAAGACTGTTGGACATAAGGTTATATTTTTAAAAAATCAGTTTTCTGTTTTATATACTAGCAGCAAAATTCAAAAAATGAAATAATTCCATTTGTAATAGCATCGAAAACATAAAGTATTTAGGAATAACTTTACAGAGGCTGTACAAGATCTCTATGCCGAAAACTTATAAGTACTTAAAAAGACCAAAATATATACAAAAATAAACGTTGGTCATAGATATGTCTAGAAAATATTACTACAATGTCTGTTGTCCCCAAATATATTGATAGATTGAATGTAATTCTAATCAGTTGAATCCCTTTGGTTAAAATTGACTAGCTGATTATAAAATGTTTATGGAAGAGCCAAAACTTATGTGGAATAGCTAAAGCAATAGCTAGTGGGAAGCAGCCGCATAGCACAGGGATATCAGCTCGGTGCTTTGTGACCACCTAGAGGCGTGGGATAGGGAGGGTGGGAGGGAGACGCAAGAGGGAGGGGATATGGGGATATATTTATACATATACCTGATTCACTTTGTTGTACAGCAGAAACTAAGAAAGCATTGTAAAGCAATTATACTCCAATAAAGATGTTAAAAAAAAAAAGAAAAGGGTGGGGCTTCCCTGATGGCACAGTGGTTAGAAGTCTGCCTGCCAGTGCGGGGACACAGGTTTGAGCCCTAGTCCGGGAAGATCCCCCATGCCGCGGAGGAACCAAGCTGATGCGTGACAACTACTGAGCCTGAGCTCTAGAGCCTGTGAGCCACAACTACTGAAGCCCGCGTGCCTAGAGCCCGTGCTCCACAACAAGAGAGACCACCACAGTGAGAGGCCCTCACACTGCAAGGAAGAGTAGCCCCCACTCACTGCAGCCAGAGAAAAGACCTCACGCAGCAACAAAGACCCAGCACAGCCAAAAATAAATAAATAAATTTATTTAAGAAATAAATAAAAAAAAAAACAAGGGTGGAGCACTTATACTCCTGGATTTCAACACTTATTTTCAGGCAACAAAAATAAGACAGTGTGGCATTAAAATATTAGATAATAGGATCAGTGGAACAAATACACATCTCCACACACAAGGTTGTCACACAATTCAATGGGGAAATTAAATTCTTTTCAAGAAATGATGTTGGAACAAAGAGTTATCCATACAGAAAAATACGAATCTTGACTCTTATATCACAGTTTACACAAACAACTAACTCTGAATGGATCACAGGCCTAAATTAACAGGCCCAAACTATAAAACTTCTACAAGAAAATAGAAAACATTTTTGCAGTCATGGTGTAGGCAAAGATTTCTTTGATGGTACACAGAAAGTTTGAAGCATTAAAAAAAAAATTGAACATCAAAATTAAAAAGTTTGCTATTTGGAGAAAGGAGCCCACGTTTCCGTAGAGCAGGAACTCCTGGCTCGGGGTCTCGTCCCTCTGCCGTCACGGAACTGCCCCGGAGCCTGAGGGGAGGCGGCCTCCCTGAGGCTGCCAGCTCTGGAGGGGCCCCGGTGGCCGAAGCCATGACAGTCGTGGGGACCGCGGGCAGGCCATGTGTATGAAAGTCTCTTGGTGCTGCAGCCAGGAGTCAGTGCTGTGCCTCTGAGGTGGGAGAGCCAACGTTAGGACACTGGTCCACAGGAGACCTCCCAGCTCCACGTAATTTCACACAGCGAAAATCTCTCAGAGATCTCCATCTCAACACCAACACCCAGCTTCACTCAATGACCAGCAAGCTACAGTTCTGGACACCCTATGCCAAACAATTAGCAAGACAGGAACACAAACCCACCCATTAGCAGAGAGGCTGCCTAAAATCATAATAAGTCCACAGACACCCCAAAACACACCACCAGACGTGGAGCTGCCCACCAGAAAGACAAGATCCAGCCTCATCCACGAGAACACAGGCACTAGTCCCCTCCACCAGGAAGGCTACACAACCCACTGAACCAACTTTAGCCACTGGGGACAGACACCAAAAACAACGGGAACTACGAACCTACAGCCTGCAAAAAGGAGACCCCAAACACAGTAAGATAAGCAAAATGAGAAGACAGAAAAACACAGCAGATGAAGGAGCAAGATAAAAACCCACCACCTAACAAATGAAGAGGAAATAGGCAATCTACCTGAAAACGAATTCAGAATAATTATAGTAAAGATGATCCAAAATCTTGGAAATAGAATAGAGAAAATGCAAGAAACATTTAACAAGGACCTAGAAGAAGTAACGATGAAACAAGCAACGATGAACAACACAATAAATAAAATTAAAAATACTCTAGAAGGGATCAATAGCAGAATAACTGAGGCAGAAGAGCGGATAACTGACCTGGAAGATAAAATAGTGGAAATAACGACTGCAGAGCAGAATAAAGAAAAAAGAATGAAAAGAACTGAGGACAGTCTCAGAGACCTCTGGGACAACATTAAACGTACCAACATTAGAATTATAAGGGTCCCAGAAGAAGAAGAGAAAAAGAAAGGGACTGAGAAAATATTTGAAGAGATTATAGTTGAAAACTTCGCTAATATGGGAAAGGAAATAGTTAAGTCCAGGAAGCACAGAGAGTCCCATACAGGATAACTCCAAGGAGAAACACGGTAAGACACATATTAATCAAACTGTCAAAAATTAAATACAAAGAAAACGTATTAAAAGCAGCAAGGGAAAACCAACAAATAACACACAAGGGAATCTCCATAAGGTTAACAGCTGATCTTTCAGCAGAAACTCTGCAAGCCAGAAGGGAGTGGCAAGACATATTTAAAGTGATGAAGGAGAAAAATCTACGACCAAGATTACTCTACCCAGCAAGGATCTCATTCAGATTTGATGGAGAAATTAAAACCTTTACAGAGAAGCAAAAACTGAGAGAGTTCAGCACCACCAAACCAGCATTACAACAAATGCTAAAGGATCTTCTCTAGGCAAGAAACACAAGAGAAGGAAAACACCTACAGTAACAAACCCAAAACAATTAAGAAAATGGGAATAGGAACATACATATCGATAATTACCTTAAATGTAAATGGATTAAAGGCTCCCACCAAAAGACACAGACTGGCTGAATGGATACAAAAATAAGACGCATATGTATGTTGTCTACAAGAGACCCACTTCAGACCTAGAGACACATACAGATTGAAATTAAGGGGATGGAAAAAGATATTCCATGCAAATGGAAACCAAAAGAAAGCTGGAGTAGCAATTCTCATATCAGACAAAATAGACTTTAAAATAAAGACTATTAGAAGAGACAAAGAAGGACACTACATAATGATCAAGGGGTCGACCCAAGAAGAAGATATAAAAATTGTAAATATTTATGCACCCAACATAGGAGCACCTCAATACATAAGACAAATACTAACAGCCATAAAAGGGGAAATCGACAGTAACACATTCATAGTAGGGGACTTTAACACCCCACTTTCACCAATGGACAGATCATCCAAAATGAAAGTAAATAAGGAAACACAAACTTTAATGATACATTAAACAAGATGGACTTAATTGATATTTATAGGATATTCCATCAAAAAAACAACAGAATACACATTTTTCTCAAGTGCTCATAGAACATTCTCCAGGATAGATCATATCTTGGGTCACAAATCAAGCCTTGTTAAATTTAAGAAAATTGAAATCGTATCAAGTATCTTTTCTGACCACAATGCTTTGAGACTAGATATCAATTACAGGAAAAGATCTGTAAAAAATACAAACACATGGAGGCTAAACAACACACTACTTAATAATGAAGTGATCACTGAAGAAATCAAAGAGGAAATCAAAAAATAACTAGAAACAAATGACAATGGAGACACGACGACCCAAAACCTATGGGATGCAGCAAAAGCAGTTCTAAGAGGGAAGTTTATAACAATACAATCCTACCTTAAGAAACAGGAAACATCTCAAATAAACAACCTAACCTTGCACCTAAAGCCGTTAGAGAAAGAAGAACCAAGGAACCCCAAAGGTAGCAGAAGGAAGGAAATCATAAAGATTACATCAGAAATAAATGAAGGAAACGATAGCAAAGATCAGTAAAACTAAAAGCTGGTTCTTTGAGAAGATAAACAAATTGATAAACCATTAGCCAGAGTCATCAAGAAAAGAAGGGAGAAGACTCAAATCAATAGAATTAGAAATGAAAAAGGAGAAGTAACAACTGACACTGCAGAAATACAAAAGATTGTGAGAGATTACTACAACCAACTCTATGCCAATAAAATGGACAACCTGGAAGAAATGGACAAATTCTTAGAAATGCACAACCTGCCAAGACTGAATCAGGAAGAAATAGAAAATATGAACAGACCAATCACAAGCAGTGAAATTGAAACTGTGACTAAAAATCTTCCAAGAAACAGAAGCCCAGGACCAGATGGCTTCACAGGCGAATTCTATCAAACATTTAGAGAAGAGTTAACACCTATCCTTCTCAAACTCTTCCAAAATATAGCAGAGGGAGGAACACTCCCAAACTCATTCTACGAGGCCACCATCAATCACCCTGATACCAAAACCAGGCAAGGATGTCACAAAGAAAGAAAACTACAGGCCAATATCACTGATGAACATAGATGCAAAAATCCTTAACAAAATACTAGCAAATAGAATCCAACAGCACATTTAGAGGATCATACATCATGATCAAGTGGTGTTTATTTAAGGAATGCGAGGATTCTTCAATATACGCAAATCAATCAATGTGATACACCATATTAACAAATTGAAGGAGAAAGACCATATGGTCATCTCAGTAGATGCAGAGAAAGCTTTCGACAAAATTCAGCACCAATTTATGATAAAAACTCTCCAGAAATTAGGCATAGAGGGAACTTCCCTCAACATAATAAAGGCCATATATGACAAACCGACAGCCAACATCATCCTCAATGGTGAAAAACTGAAAGCATTTCCACTAAGATGAGGAATAAGACAAGGTTGCCCACTCTTATTCAACATAGTTTTGGAAGTTTTAGCCACAGCAATTAGAGAAGAAAAGGAAATAAAAGGAATCCAAATTGGAAAAGAAGAAGTAAAGCTGTCACTGTTTGCAGATGACATGATACTATACATAGAGAATCCTAAAGATGCTACCAGAAAACTACTAGAGCTAATCAGTGAATTTGGTAAAGTAGCAGGATACAAAATTAATGCACAGAAATCTCTGGCATTCCTATACACTAATGATGAAAAACCTGAAAGTGAAATCAAGAAAACACTCCCATTTACCATTGCAACAAAAAGCATAAAATACCTAGGAATAAACCTACCTAAGTAGACAAAAGACCTGTATGCAGAAAATTATGACACTGATGAAAGGAATTAAAGATGATACAAATAGATGGAGAGATATACCATGTTCTTGGATTGGAAGAAGCAACATTGTGAAAATGACTCTACTACTGAAAGCAATCTACAAATTCAATGCAGTCCCTATCAAACTACCACTGGCGTTTTTCGCAGAACTAGAACAGAAAATTTCACAATTCGTATGGAAACCCAAAGACCCCGAATAGCCAAAGCAATCTTGAGAACGAAAAACGGAGCTGGAGAAATCAGGCTCCCTGACTTCAGACTATAGTACAAAGCTATAGTAATCAAGACAGTATGGTACTGGCACAGAAACAGAAATATAGATCAGTGGAACAGGATAGAAAGCCCAGAGATAAACCCACGCACATATGGTCACCTTGTCTTTGATAAAGCAGGCAGGAATGTACAGTGTACAAAGGACAGCCTCTTCAATAAGTGGTGCTGGGAAAACTGGATAGCTACATGTAAAAGAATGAGATTAGAACACTCCCTAACACCATACAGAAAAATCAGCTCAAAATGGGTTAAAGACCTAAATGTAAGGCCAGAAACTATCAAACTCTTAGAGGAAAACATAGGCAGAACACTCTATGACATAGATCACAGCAAGATCCTTTTTGACCCACCTCCTCCTAGAGAAATGGAAATAAAAACAAAAATAAACAAATGGGACCTAATGAAACTTCAAAGCTTTTGCACAGCAAAGGAAACCATAAACAAGACAAAAAGACAACCCTCAGAATGGGAGAAAATATTTGCAAATGAAGCAACTGACAAAAGATTAATCTCTGAAATTTACAAGCAGCTCATTCAGCTCAATAACAAAAAAACAAACAACCCAATCCAAAAATGGACAGAAGACCTAAGTAGACATTTCCTCAAAGAAGATATACAGACTGCCAACAAACACATGAAAGAATGCTCAACATCATTAATCATTAGAGAAATGCAAATCAAAACTACAATGAGATATCATCTCCCACCGGTCAGAATGGCCATCATCAAAAAATCTACAAACAATAAATGCTGGAGAGGGTGTGGGGAAAAGGGAACACTCTTGCACTGCTGGTGGGAATATGAATTGGTACAGCCACTATGGGGAACAGTATGGAGGTTCCTTAAAAAACTACAAATAGAACTACCATATGACCCAGCAATCCCACTACTGGGCATATACCCTGAGAAAACCATAATTCAGAAAGAGTCATGTACCAAAATGTTCATTGCAGCTCTATTTACAATAGCCAGGAGATGGAAACAACCTAAGTGTCCATCATCGGATGAATGGATAAAGTAGATGTGTCACATATATACAATGGAATATTACTCAGCCATAAAAAGAAATGAGATTGAGTTTTTTGTAGTGAGGTGGATGGACCTAGAGTCTGTCATACAGAGTGAAGTAAGTCAGAAAGAGAAAGACAAATACTGTATGCCAACACATGTATATATATATGGAATCTAAGAAAAAGAAAATGTCATGAAGAACCTAGGGGTAAGACAGGAATAAAGACAGACCTACTAGAGAATGGACTTGAGGATATGGGGAGGGCGATGGATAAGCTATGACAAAGTGAGAGAGTGGCATGGACATTCATACACTACGAAACGTAAAATGGATAGCTAGTGGGAAGCAGCCGCATAGCACAGGGAGATCAGCTTGGTGGTTTGTGACCACCTAGAGGGGTGGGATAGGGAGGGTGGGAGGGAGGGAGGCGCAAGAGGGAAGAGATATGGGAACATATGTATATGTATAACTGATTCACTTTGTTATAAAGCAGAAACTAACACACCATTGTAAAGCAATTATACTCCAATAAAGATGTTAAAAAAAATTATACCTCATTTAAGCCATTGAACCTAAACAAAATAAAAAAATAAAATGGGTTAATCAAAAAAAATTTGCCATTTGAAAGACAACAATAAGAAAGTAAAAAGGCAAGGCAGATTGGGGGAAAATAATTGCAGTATGGCATTCTTTTAGAACTCAATAAGACAACCCAATTTTTAAAAAGTGGACAAAAACTTTGAACATCTACTTCACAAAAGAAAATATATTAATAGCGAATAAGTAGTTGAAAATATCCTCAATATCTTTGGTTATCAGGGAAACATAAATTAAAAATACAGTGAGATTCCACTTTATATTTACCAGGGGAGCTATAATTAGACTGATAATACCTTGGCTGTAAGGATGTGGATCAACTAGAACTCTTATTTCTGATAGGAATGTGAAAGTTAAAAGTAGTTTGGAAAACTGTCTGAATAATTGAGTGGAGAACACTTATTTTTCCTAAGAGTAAGGATTAAAAATTATATATAAGGCTTCCCTGGTGGCGCAGTGGTTAGGAATCCGCCTGCCAACGCAGGGGACACAGGTTTGAGCCCTGGTCCAGGAAGGTCCCACGTGCCGCGGAGTAGCTAAGCCCTTAGCCACAACTGCTGAGCCTTTGCTCTAGAGCCCGTAACTACTGAAGCATGCTCACTATTTATGACTAGGCTGAAAAGTGGCCTTATATCTGTCTCTTCTGTTCATGTTCTGTTGGTGAGACCTTAGTCACATAGCCATACCTAATTGAAAGAGACATTGAGAAATGTTCTTGTAGCTCAGTAGCCATGTCAAACGGTAATTCTGTTAGATTTTGGTGGTCAAACAGCAAGTAGTCTCTGCTACAATCGTCGTTAGTTTTAAGGAGAAAAATCATATAATAAATTCAGAGCAGTTGCTAAAATTGAACAACTATTCATGATTTAAAAGTAAAAACCAATACTTCTTAAGCTAAGTATCGAAGAAAACCTATAACAAAAGTAATTCTTAATTTGCTTAACAGTGGAAGCTTTTCTTTTAAGATCGGGGACAAGACAAAATGTACACACTATCACTGCTGCTGTTCAACATTGAACAGAAAGCCTGTGCAGAAAAATTAAAAACTCTAGTACTGGAAAGGAAGAAACACTTTGAAGATGTTAAGGTATTTATTTATATCGGGTTGGCAAATTATGGCCCATAGGCCAAAGCCAGCCCACCACTTGTTTTTGTACAACCTTCAAGCTAAGAATGAGTCTTACATTTTCAATGGTTGAAAAAAAAATCAAAAGAATAGTAATATTTCATGACTTGAAAATTATATGAAATTCAAATTTCAATGTCTATAAAGTTTTGTTGGAACACAGTATGCTCATTGTTAATTATCTATAACTGCTTTTCTGCTATAGCAGGAGAATTGAGTAGATGCAGCAGACAGTATGGTCTGCAAAGCCTGAAATATTCACTATTTGTACTTTTACAGAAAAAGTTTTCTGACACCTGGTTTATATAAATACAAGAATTTACATTTTAACAGTTGGCAAGGGAGCTGATAAAAGGATCAATATAAAAATCAATTGCATTTCTACAGAAGTAAAACCAGAAAAAATTTTGGAAAGATACTTCATCATAATTATGACCCTGTGTTTGAAACGCTTTAAGCTAGATGAGTTTCAGTAGTTGGAATTCTTTGGATTTTAGAAAGGTGAATATACAATGTATTATGTGCATAAGTAGTGTTATGAAATTTCCATCAAGGTCTGTTGCATCACATCAGTATTTCTGTAGATCGGTGTGTGAATATCCATTTGAAGTGGGATAAATTAATTCACCAGGTGGACTTATTTCAATTGTTTTTGCTAGAAATTAGCTAATAAACTAGAGTTTTCAATGCATTTAGGATATCTTGGGTTTATGAACCTATAATTATAATAGCTATAAAACCATAGGAGAAAGATATCTTAAATGATTAATATGATTTTTCTGGAGGAAATTATAAACATTTTTTAAAAAGATCTTAAAGAAGACCTAAATCAATGCATAGAAAGAACCATACACTTGGATAGTAAGAGTCAATATTGAAAAGATGTCATTTTTTACCCCAAGAGGCTGATGAATTTAGTGTAGTTCCAATTTAAATCATAATGTGGTGTTTTGAAAAATTTATAATTATATGTGGAGTCAAGAGCAAGAACAAAGAGACAAGAATAGCCAAAACAGTTCTGAAAATAATAAGGGATGACTTGCCATACCAGATATCAAGACTTATTTAAAGATACAGTAATTCAGACAATATGGTATTGGCAGAATAGTTCAATTGAACAGTACAACAGAATAGCACAAAATAAGACCCATACCTATGGACATTAGATTTGTGACAGTGCAGTCTTTGGAGAGTGAATGAAGTAATCAATATACATCATGTTTGGATGTTTAAAATCACTGTATTATTATCCCTCTGGGGATTAGGAAATGAAATTGGATTTCTACCTTAAATCATAAGCAAAAATCATTGAAGACAAACTATGAAAAACAAAACTTTGATAGGAAATATAAGAATATCTTTATGACTCCAGACTAGGGAAGGATTTCTTTGCTTTTTTTAAAAAAAATTTTATTTTATATTGGGGTATAGTTGATTTACAGTGTTGTGTTAAAAATTTTCTTAAATATGGCAAAAAATTGATATCTGCATGTAAAACATTGATAAATTCAACATTAAAATTTTAAAAATGTTTATCATAGAGAGGAACTCTTCATAAAACAGAAGGGCAAGCTACAAACTAGTAGATTTCTTTGTAATGCAAGTAACTGACAAAGGATTAATATCTAGAATATATAAAGATCTCCCACATATGAGTAAGAAAAAGACAACCCAATAGAAAATAAGCAATACATGTGAACAGACATTGTGAAAGATGGGGAGACAGAGTGGTCAATAAGCATATTATATTACTTTTCTATTGCTCTATAACAAATTATCACAAATTTGGTAGCTTGAAACAACACACATCTATTATCTCACAGTTTTATACGCTAGAAATATGGGATGGTATGAATGGGTTCTCTGCTCAGGGTCTCACTACCCTGAAGTCAAGGTGTAGCTCAACTGCATTCTCATCTGAAGTTTGGGGTTCTCTTTCAAGCTCATTCCTATCATTGGCACAATCCATTGCCTTGCAGAATGATCTATCCTTCTTTACTGGTGAATGAAGTCCCCATTTTCTTGCTAGCTGTTGGCCAGGGGTCTCTCTTAGTCCTAGAGTGTGGTGTGTGTGACAAGTCCTTTGCTCATGCCCCCTCCAATTCAGCAGTGGAGAACCTCTTTAATGTCAAAGTCCTCTCACACTTTAAATCTCTCTGACTTCTGCACCCAGTCAGAGAAAACTCTTTGCTTTTAAAGGAATCATGTGATTATCTCAGGCCCACCCACAATGATTTTCCTATCTTAAGGTCAACTGATTAGTAACCTTAAGTACATCTGCAAAATCCCTTTTGTCTTGTAATGTTAACATAATCATGGGAGTAAGGTAGGGGTGGGGGCGAGGAGATCATGGGGGCTGTCTTAAAATTCTGCATATCACACATAAGAAAAAGTTCCCAACTTCATTAGGGATCAAGAACCTGCATATTAACACCATATTGAGATACCATTTTGTACCCACTAGATTGTTAAACATTAAAAAATCAGATTATATCCACTATTAGTGAAAATATAGAGCAGCAGGAATTATTATTTATGGGAGTGTAAATTGATACAATCATGTTGGAAGACAATTCAGCATTACATTGTAAAGTTGAAGCTATGCATACTTTATCACCCAGGAATTCTGAGTTATACTTCTAGAGAAACTCAGACACATGCACTAGGAGACATGTAGAAGAATGTTCATAGCAGTATTGTTCTTAATAACCAAAAAATTGGAAACAATTTAATGTCAATCGATAGGAAAATGGTAAATGAATTACTGTCTAGTCACATAAAGATGAATGAATTGCAACTACTCACAAAAACATCAGTGAATCTTAGAAATATAATTGTGAAAAGGCAAACTATAGTGTAGAAAAATTTTTGTTTAAACCTTTTATTGAAATAGAATATACATATGCAAAAGAATATATGTGTGTAGTTGATGAATTTTCATAAAATATACATATGTAATCATTGCCCACATCAAGAAGGACTTTATTAGCAAGTATTATACAATTTTAATACAGCTATGCAGCTAAAAATCAAAAACTAAACAATATTTTACATATAGATACCTACATTTGTGACAGAACTATTGTTTTTTAAAAAGCTAAGGGGATGACAAACACAAAATTTAGGTTAGTACTTACCTGTGGGCATTGGGGTCAGGGAATTCACAAAGAAGAAATACACTGGTGACATTTTTTGTCATTTCTAGTTTTTAAGTTGAATGGTAGATTTATGGGTAAAGGAGAACCTTTTCTTTGTTCAAAATGTTCTGACACCAAAAATGAAAACATTTTCTTTATTCAGAATGTTCTGATACCAAATGTGTGGGTTTTCCATACCAAGCAGTTCTCCAATTCTATGTGGATACCAGTTGTGTGTCCTGCAATTTAATTTGTTCTGACACAACTACCCAGAATTAGCGCAGACCCACCGGACTGCTCTGGACTTCTGAAGCAAATCACAGGTAGTGCAAGTGACTCACACTTCTGTCTAACTTGGCTAACTTTTGGGGATTCCCACGATCCCCTCTTCAGATTCTATAATTTGCTATATATAACAGCTCACAGAACTCAGGGAAACACTTTACTTACTATTACTAGTTAATATGAAGGGTACTATAAAGGATACAAATGAAACAGATGAAGAAGGTGAGGTCCAGAAGGGTCCCGAGTGAAGGAGTTTCTGTCTTTGTGGAGTTTGCAGTGCACCACCCTCTCAGCAGGAAGAAGCAGGGAAGCTCTCTGAACCCTTTCGTTTAGGGTTTTATGGAGGTTCCATTTCATAGGTGTGATTGATTAAATCATTGGACATTGATGATCAGCTCATTCCCCAGCCTTTCCCCTCCTGGGCAGTCGGGGTGGGTGTCTAAAAGGTTCAATCCTCTAATCATGTGATTGGTTTCTCTGGCTACCAGCCTCCATTCTGAAGCTATTAGGGCCTGTCTGGAGTCACCTCATTAACATAAACTCTATTATGGTTGAAAGGAGCTTATTATGAATAACAAAAGATCCTCCTCTCACATCTATCACTCAGGAAATTCCAGCGATTTTAGGAGCTCTGCCAGGAACCAGGATGAAGACCAAATATATATTTATTGTTATGTTACAGTGGGTTTTATTTTGTTATGCTTCATTGTCTATATATGTTACAAGTATTTTATGTGTATTAATATTTCCTAAAGGATTATTTTAAAGAAGGAGCTCTATAAGATTTTTTTGACTAGAGAAGGTATTTCAGATAAAAGTACATGTGTGGAGGTACATGTGGTTGTTAGCATGAGTAAAATGTAAGGGGAAATAAGTCTGATTTAGAGTTCTAATAGTGTGAGTTAAAAAGATAGGTTTTTACCATATCATGGTGAATTCTAGGTGAAGATGCTATTCTGGAGTAAAAATTATTTTGGTTAAGGCATGTTACGTTTTTGGTGAGATATCCACCTAGAAAGGTATTTACACCCAAAAATTGGAATTTAAAAAAGTTTAGCAAATAAAAGGCAATAGATGTATGGTTTTTATAAAGTGAAGAATAATACATTTGCAGTATAAATAAAACTAAATATTTGATTTTTATATTGAAAGAAATAGGGAATAGTGAATGACATTCAAAGAATTTGGAGTTATATCTCTGCCCTGCCATTTGATATCCATGTGTCCTTGGGCAAATGATGGAAACTTTTCTGTAGAAATGAACTTTTCTATAGAAATGCACATATCTCCTAGTATTGTTGCAGAGGCTAAATAAGAAAATGAAAAGCACAGGTCCTCATGCCTACTGTATGTTTTCAATAAATCAAAAACAAATATAAATAAATCAAACTATCACTTTAATAAAGAAAATATTAGGTACATTATAGAGTTGCTTTTTACTGCCTACATATGATACCACTTTATTTTATAAATCAGATAAAAGTATTTTCTCTTTTCTACTGATTTTCCCTTTGTTTTTTATTGCAGATCAATGTAAGAGTAACAACAATGGATGCTGAGCTGGAATTTGCCATTCAGCCCAACACAACTGGCAAACAGCTTTTTGACCAGGTATCATTTACCAAATAAAGTATGTAATTTTGACACCATAGTGTGGATGCTACTGCATACTTCTTTCTGTGTTTTTTTACCTTAACTTATAATGCAACAATGTAGCACTTGGAATATTTCACAGTACCTGTTCAAATGTCTTGAACAACTGTAGGGGATAGTTTTTCTCATTCCTAGATTTTGAGAGATAGGACTTTTTAAAAATAATTATTAGCAGGTATTTATTTAACATCTGTTATGCAAATCATTGTAACGAGGACTAAAAGGAATTCAGAGATATTCTCCAGGGCTTCCCTGGTGGCACAGTGGTTGAGAGTCTGCCTGCCGATGCAGGGGACACGGGTTCGTGCCCCGGTCCGGGAAGATCCCACATGCTGCGGAGCGGCTGGGCCCGTGAGCCATGGCTGCTGAGCCTGCGCGTCCGAAGCCTGTGCTCCGCAACGGGAGAGGCCACAACAGTGAGAGACCCGCGTACCGCAAATAAAAGAAGAAAAAAAAAAAAAGATATTCTCCATAGTCCATGAGTGGAATAGGTGGAGATCCTAGACAGCGGGTGTAACCAAGCAATGGGCTTGTGTTCCCGCAGCACAGAAAGCCAAACTCTTGAAAGTGAGAGTTTGCAGCAAAGTAAGGGTTTATTTCAGGGCACCAAGCAAGGGAGTGGGAGACAAGTCTCAGATCCACTCCAACCTGGTCTTTGAGTTAGAGGGTTTTTTTAAAAGGGAAAGAACAAAGAAGCTGGGGTTAATCATCATCTTGTGACATTTTCTGTGACATTTCTTAATCGTAGAAGAAAGGATGTCTCTGGTTTATGATTTGCTAGCCAGGTGGTCCATGACTTGGTGGTCTGTTAGCTTATCTTGCCCTGGAGAAGTAAGCTGTACATTAATGATGATATCTGATGATACAACAGCAATTTTAGTACATTAATGATATCAACAACAGCAGTTTTGGTCATCTGACTCTGATTATTAGTGTTCATTTAGCACAGGATTAAGGTCAGAAGGGACAAGAAAGGGAATAAAGTTGGATAGAGAGGTTAATCCTAAACTCAGTTTTAGGGAAACTTGGTTTCAAGGGGATGGCAGGAGCAAAGGCACAGGCTATAAACAGGCACCTGACAGCAGTTTGATGTTGTCGGCTCATAATACGCTAGCCTGGAGTTAGAACGTGTTAAAGAACTTGGACTACTGATATTGTCTTTTTTTTTCTCACTCTTGAGAGCACATTTGAGCCACCTTGGGGAGCTTTCAAGAGGAAAAAAGAAAAGCAATGCTTGGAAACCACCTCTAGAGATTCTGTTAGTCTGGGACCTGCTCTAAACTATTAGTAGTTTTATTTAGGCTCCCTAGGTAATGCTGTATATAATGTTGTAAGTAATCAAGTTTCATTGAGAAAAGGAGGAAAGAGATTGGTGACCAGAGGTCAAGTGGTTAAGAAGTGAATTGATTGCAAAAAGGAGGAAGGTAACTTTTACATAAACTTTTATTGATACATATGAGCAGGAGAGCAATAGTCTGTGATCAGGCTTACTATTGACCTTAGAATATGGGAGAGAGAGTTTCTGGCATTACAGCAATAAATAACATATTAGATAGCTACTGATCCAAAATATGATGAAATAGAATTTAAAAACTCCTGGGAAGTTGTTTCTTCTCTTGACAAAGTAGTAAACTTAATCTCTTGATTAGATAATTAATGAACTTGAACGCCCTGATAAAGTATGTTTGGAAGATGAAAGGCTTTTTTTTGGTGTGAGTGAGCAAATTTTTAAGACAACAACATAGGAAGCTGCATGCACCCATACGATATAGATATTTTACTTTTGTGAACTAATATTCACTTCTGTTGATTCTTCTAGGTCTCCTGTTTTGTAAATACATAGTCTGTCTTATTTGAATAAAAATGTAGATGCAGTTAGCATTTACTACTTCATAGCATATTGAAATGTTATTTATAGTGAGCAAAATGTTTTGTGTTAGTCAAAAATGAATCAGCGAGTGGGCCTTTTTGGTATTGGATAGTGAGAAATAAAATATTTGTTTTTTTACTAAGCAGAATTGCTTTAGTTTGGACACGAGGGAAAATTAAATTACATTTATTATAATGCAGTAATATGTAGTAGTTGAAAAGTGTGGGCTCTGGAACCACACTGCCTGTAGTAGAATCCCAGCTGTAGCTCTTTGACTTCACACAAACAAATACTTTCTTTGCCTCATTTTTCTCATTTGTACAGTTAGGATGATAATAACATTACTCCTTCAGAAGGTTTTTGTGAGAACTAATTGAGACTCTGTTTAAAGTACTAGAACAGTATTTGCTATACACATTTCATATTGTAATTGAAGAGGTCTAAATTAAAGAGTATTGTTATCTCGTATGGGCTCTCTCAGCAATTAATTCTTGTAGTCCCTGTTCTATTTCCTGATAATGAGAGCCAGAATGCTAGGATCTAAAAGCAGGCATTTACCTTGGGTGTAGTGAGTATATGGGTGGGCTGTCAGGTCAGTAGGTTCAGGGTCAGGCCAGGAGCAGACCTAGGGGTAGGAGTTCTCTCAAATGAATCCACCTGTAACAAAACCTCACTTCTGATTAGGATGTCAGCTTGAGGCCATCTGCCCTGTGGAGGACTCTAGTTGAGTGCTTGAGGTCCTTTGGTTTGCTCCCTGCTGACTCTTTCTTCACTGGCCTCCTCTTCCAGCTTCTGCTTGTGGGATTAGAACAGTAATATCCCCAAGGAGTACTCAACATGATCTGTTAGGATGCAAGAAAAAATATTAAAATGTTTGTCTATATTTTTGTCTTTCCTCTTCCAAATTATTTTTAAAAAATATGCTAATATATTAGTGTGAGAGCATTGTATAACTTCTAAATAAATATACATATAATGTAGTTATGTGCCCAAGTATGTTTTTACTTGTAAGTTCATGATCTAAAGTTTCCTAGAACACTTTTAGAGGTAGGGAAAGATGGGGCCTCTTAAGGAATTTCACAACTGTGCTCTCATTTTTCCTGGTTTGTGTGTGATAGTCTGAAGTTCGCTAAGAGACTGTCCCTTGTGCCCCACTGTGGCAAATCCCCCTTTTACTTAGCATTGTGAATCACAAAAAGCCTAGAAACAGAAGCTGAAGCCTGCGCTTTGGTACACTTCTCTCTGCTGCTCTTGACATTTCCTACTCCTGCCACTCTGAGCTGGAATGTTTTCTGTGGAGCTGTTGGGACAACCTATCTTTTGCCAAAGTTGAATTATCTGGGGTCTCTTTTGTCCACATTAAAGTTTTGGTTGTGACTTCCCTGGTGGTGCTGTGGTTAAGAACCCACCTGCCAATGCAGGGGACACAGGTTTGATCCCTGGTCTGGGAAGATCCCACATGCCACGGAGCAACTAAGCCTGTGCACAGCTGCTGAGCCTGAGCGCCACAACTACTGGAGCCCACACTCTCTAGGATCCACGTGCTGCAACTACTGAGCTTGCGTGCTGCAAATACTGAAGCCCACGCGCCTAGAGCCTGTGCTCCGCAACAAGAGAAGCCACGGCAATGAGAAGCCTGCGTACTGCAACGAAAAGTAGCCCCGGCTCGCAGCACCTAGAGAAAGCCCACGTGAAGCAATGAAAACCAGATGCGGCCAAAAAAATAAATAAAAATTAAAAAAAAAAAGTTTTGGTTGTTTGGCATTGATTGGCATTTGCCATCAGTGTGGGTCTTTGTATCCTATATCATTCAGAAATTTCTCAGTTTTTTTTTTTTTAACGTGGTAACCTTTCCTAGCACAGCTAAATTTTTTTTTCTTGTTTTTAATTTTTTGCATGTGTCATGCCAGTGAAATTTTTAAACAGGGAAAGTAAACTGAAGGGTTCAGTTTGCTCTCTTGAAACCAAAAGCCTGATATGTTTTTAGATTTTTGACATATATACACTAATATGTATAAATTAGATAACTAATAAGAACCTGCTACATAAAAAATGAAATTAAAAAAATATATATATTTTGAGCCTAGACCCCGCCCCATGCTCAAACGTCACCCCCCACCCCAACTAGGCCCCTGCTCCACCCTAAACCCCACCCCTGCCTAAGTTCCACCCCCCGACTAAACTCTGCTCCCCATAACCAAGGCTTTTTTTCCTTCTTTTTTTTTTTTTCTTTTAGACTGGGGTTCTGTTTTACCTTGGTGCTGACTCATTTATATTTATATTTTTTCTAATAAATCTTTTATTTTTCTAATTTTATTTTATTCTTTATACTTTGTTATTGTTCTGCTCCTTTTGGCTTGTTCCCCCCACCTCTTTTTTTTTTTTTTTTTTTTGCTGTTGTGGTTTAGTTTTACCTTGTTGCAGTTTGTTTCAATTATATTATTATTTTTCCTAATATATTTTTATCTTTATTCTTTGTTATTGTACTGCTCCTTTTTCTCTCTCTCTTTTTTTTTTTTTTGGCCATGCCACCCAGCTTGTGGGATCTCGGTTCCCAGGCCAGAGATTGGGCCCGAGTTCTTGCGGTGGGAGCGCCGAGTTCAAACCACTGGACTAACAGAGAACCTCAGACCCCAGGGAATATTAATTGGAGTGAGGCCTCCTGGAGGTCCTCATCTTGGCACCAAGACCCAGCTCTACGCAACTGCCTGCAAATGCCAGTGCTGGACGCCTCAGGCCAAACAACCAGTAAGACAGGAATACAGCCCTACCCATCAAAAAAAAAAAAGAAATGACAAAAAATATGTTACAGATGAAGGAGCAGGGTAAAAACCTACAAGACCAAATAAATGAAGACAAAATAGGCAACCTACCTGAAAAAGAATTCAGAGTAATGATAGTAAAGATGATCCAAAATCTTGGAAACAGAATGGAGAAAATACAAGAAGTGTTTAACAAGGATCTAGAAGAACTAAAGAGCAAACAGACAGTGATGAACAACACAATAACTGAAATTAAAAATACTGTAGAAGGAATCAATAGAATAACTGAGGCAGAAGAACGGATAAGTGAGCTGGAAGATAAAATGGTGGAAATAACTGCCGGGGAGCAGAATAAAGAAAAAAGAATGAAAAGAATAGAGGACAGTCTCAGAGACCTCTGGGACAACATGAAATGCACCCACCAACATTGGAATTATAGGGGTCCCAAAGAAGAAGAGAAAAAGAAAGGGTCTGAGAAAATATTTGAAGAGATTATAGTCAAAAACTTCCCTAACATGGGAAAGGAAATAGTCAAGTCCCATGCAGAGTCCCATACAGGATAAACCCAAAAGAAAAATGCTGAGACACATACTACTCAAACTATCAAAAATTAAATAAAAAGAAAAAAATGTTAAAAGAGGCAAAAGCAACAAATAACATACAATGGAATCCCCATAAGGTTAACAGCTGATCTTTCAGCAGAAACTCTGCAAGCCAGAAGGGAGTGGCAGGACATATTTAAAGTGATGAAAGGGAAAAACCTACACCCCAGATTACTCTACCTGGCAAGGATCTCATTCAGATTTGATGGAGAAATCAAAAGCTTTACAGACAAGCAAAAGCTATGAGAATTCAGCACCAGCAAAGCAACTTTACAACAAATGCTAAAGGAATTTCTCTAAGTGGAAAACACAAGAGAAGAAAAAGACCCACAAAAACAACCCCAAATCAATTAAGAAAATGGTAATAGGAACATACATATCGATAATTGCCTTGAATGTAAATGGATCAAATACTCCAAACAAAAGACACAGACTGGCTGAATGGATACAAAAACAAGATCCTTATATATGTTGTCTACAAGAAACCCACTTCAGACCTAGGGACACATACAGACTGAAAGTAAGGGGATGGAAAATGATATTCCATGCAAATGGATATCACAAGAAAGCTGGATTAGCAATGCTCATATCAGATAAAATAGACTTTAAGGTGAAGACTATTACAAGAGTTAAGAAAGGACACTACATAATCAAGGGATCAATCCAAGAGGAAAACTTAACAATTATAAATATTTATGCACCCAGCATAGGAGCACGTCAATACATAAGGCAAATGCTAACAGCCATAAAAGGAGAGATCGACAGTAACACAACAGTAGTGGGGGACTTTAACACCCTAGTTACACCAGTAGATCATCTAGACAGAAAATAAATAAGGAAACACAAGCTTTAAATGACACAATAGACCAGATAGATTTAATTGATATTTTTAGGAAATTCCACTGGAAAACGGAAGAATATACTTTATTCTCAAGTGCACATGGAATGTGCTCCAGAATAGATCACATCTTGGGTCACAAATCAAGCCTTGGAAAATTTAAGAAAGTTGAAATTGTATTAAGCATCTTTTCCAACCACAATGCTATGAGATTAGAAATCAATTACAGGAAAAAAAACAGTAAAAAACACAAATACATGGAGGCTAAACAGTGTGCTGCTAAAGAATGAGATCACTGAAGAAATCAAAGAAGAAATTAAAAAAATACCTAGAAACAAATGACAAGGAAAACACGATGAGCCAAAACCTATGGGACGCAGCAAAAGCAGTTCTAAGAGAGAAGTTCATAGCAATTCAAACTCACCTCAAGTAACAAGAAAAATCTCAAATAAACAATCTAACCTTACACCTAAAGCAGCTAGAAAAAGAAGAAAAAGTAAAACCCAAAGTTACTAGAAGGAAAGAAATCATAAAGATCAGAGCAGAGATAAATAGAAATGAAGAAAACAATAGCAAAGATTAATAAAACTAAAAGTTGTTTCTTTGAGAAGATAACCAAAATTGATAAACCATTAGCCAGACTCATCAAGAAATAAAGGGAGAGGACTCAAATCAATAAAATTAGAAATGACAAAGGAGAGATTACACCTGACACTGCAGAAATACAAAAGATTATAAGAGAGTACTGCAAGCAACTATATGCCAATAAAATGGACAACCTGGAAGAAAGGAACAAATTCTTGGAAAAAGTACAAGCTTCCAAGATTGAACCAGGAAGAATTAGAAAATATAAACAGACCAGTCACAGGTAGTGAAGTTGAAGCTGTAATTAAAAATCTTCCAACAAACAAAAGTCCAGGACCAGATGGCTTCACAGGTGAATTCTATCAGACATTTAGAGAAGAGTTAACACCTATCCTTTTCAAACTCTTCCAAAAAATTGCAGAGGGAGGAACACTCCCAAACTCGCTCTATGAGGCCACCATCGCCCTGATACCAAAACCAGACAAATATATCACAGAAGAGAAAATTATAGACCAATATCACTGATGAACATAGACACAAGAATCCTCAACAAAATACTAGCAAACAGAATCCAACAACACATTAAAAGGATCATACATCATGATCAAGTGGGATTTATCCCAGGGATGCAAGGATTCTTCAGTATAGGCAAAAAAATCAATGTGATACACTATATTAACAAATTAAAGAATAAAAACCATATGATCGTATCACTAGAGGCAGAAAAAGCTTTTGACAAAATTCAACACCCATTTAATGATAAAAACTCTCCAGAAAGTGGGCATAGAGGGAACCTACCTCAGCATAATAAAAGCCATATATGACAAACCCACAGCAAACATCATTCTCAGTGGTGAAAAACAAAGCATTTCCTCTAAGGTCAGGAACAAGACAAGGATGTCCACTCTCAACACTGTTATTCAACATAGTATTGGAATTCCTAGCCATGGCAGTCAGAGAAGGAAAAGAAATAAGAGGAATCCAAATTGGAAAAGAAGAAGTAAAACTGTCGCTGTTTGCCAATGACATGATACTATACATAGAAAACCCTAAAGGTGCCACCAGAAAACTGCTAGAACTAATCAGTGAATTTGGTAAAGTTGCAGGGTACAAAATTAATGCACAGAAATCTCTTGCATTCCTATGCACCAACAACGAAAGATCAGAAAGAGAAATTAAGGAAACAATCCCATTTACCATCGCAACAAAAAGAATAAAATACCTAGGAATAAACCTACCTAAGGAGGCAAAAGACCTGTACTCAGAAAACTGTTAAAACACTGATGAAAGAAAACAAAGATAACATAAACAGATGGAGAGATATACCATGCTTCTGGATTGAAAATGACTATAGTACCCAAAGCAGTCTACAGATTCAGTGCAATCCCTACCAAATTACCAATGGCATTTTTCACAGAATTAGAACAAAAATTTTACATTTCGTGTGGAAACACAAACGACCCCAAATAGCCAAAGCGATGTCGATAAAGAAAAAAGGAGCTGGAGGAATCAGGCTCCCTGACTTCAGGCTATACTACAAAGCTACAGTAATCAAGACAGTATGGTACCAGCACAAAAACAGAAATATAGATTAATGGAACAGGATAGATAGCCCAGAGATAAACCCACACACATATGGTCACCTTATCTTTGATAAAGGAGGCAAGAATATACAATGGAGAAAAGACAGCCTCTTCAATAAGTGGTGCTGGGAAAAATGGACAGCTGCATGTAAAAGAATGAAGTTAGAACACACTAAATTAACTCAAAATGGATTAAAGACCTAAATGTAAGGCCAAACACTGTAAAACTCTTAGAGGAAAATATAGGCAGAACACTGTATGACGTAAATCACAGCAAGATTCTTTTTTACCCACCTCCTAGAGTAAGCGAAATAAAAACAAAAATAAAAATGGGACCTAATGAAACTTAAAAGCTTCTGCACAGCAAAGTAAACCATAAACAAGACTCAAAGACAACCCTCAGAATGGGAAAAAATATTTGCAAATGAAGCAACTGACAAAGGATTGATCTCTAAAATATAGAAGCTGCTCATGCAGCTCAATGTCATGAAAACAAACAACACAATCAAAAAATGGGCAAAAGACCTTAATAGACATTTCTCCATAGAAGACATGCAAATGGCCAACAAATACATGAAAAGATGCTCAACATCACTTATCACTAGAGAAATGCAAATCAAAACCACAATGATGTATCACCTCACACCAGTCAGAATGGCCATCATCAAAAAATGTAGAAACAGTAAATGCTGGAGAGGGTGTGGAGAAAAGGGAACCCTCCTGCCCTGTTGGTGGGAAAGTAAATTGATACAGCCACTATGGAGAACAGTATGGACATTCCTTAAAATACTAAAAATAGAGCTACTCTATGACTCAGCAATCCCACTACTGGTCATATACCCTGAGAAAACCAAAATTCAAAAAGAGTCGTGTACTACAATGTTCATTGCAACACTGTTTACAATAGCCAGGACATGAAGCAACCTAAATGTCCATCAACAGATGGATGGATAAAGAAGATGTGGCACATAAAAAAAAAGGAATATTACTCAGCCATAAAAAGAACGAAATTGAGTTCTTTGTCGTGAGGTGGATGGACCTCGAGTCTGTCTTACAAAGTGAAGTAAGTCAGAAAGAGAAAAACAAATACCGTATGCTAACACATATATATGGAATTTTAAAAAGCGGTACTGATGAACCTCGTAGCAGGTCAGGAATAAAGACGCAGACGTAGAAAATGGACTTCAGGGCACGGCGGGGGTTGGTGGGGGGAAGCTGGGATGAGATGAGAGAGTAGCACTGACATATATATGCTACATGATGTAAAATGGATGGCTAGTGGGAAGGTGCCGCATAGCACAAGATCAACTCGATGCCTTGTGACGACCTAGAGGGGTGGGATAGGGAGTGTGTGAGGGAGGCTCAAGAGGGAGAGGATATGGGGATATATGTATACATGTAGCTGATTCACTTTGTTGTACAACAGAAACTAAGACAACATTGTAAAGCATTTATACTCCAATAAAGATGTGAAAAAATAAATACAGAAATAAGATAGAAAGGGAAAAAACTAAAGAGAAAACTGTAAGAAAGAGTTAACATTAAGAGAGATATACCGTGGCTTCCCTGGTGGCGCAGTGGTTGAGAGTCCACCTGCCGATGCAGGGGACACGGGTTCGTGCCACGGTCTGAGAAGATCCCACATGCCACGGAGTGGCTGGGCCTGTGAGCCATGGCCGCTGAGCCTGCGCGTCCGGAGCCTATGCTCCGCAACGGGGGAGGCCACAACAGTGAGAGGCCTGCCTACCGAAAAAAAAAAAAAGATACACCAATCAAATAAAAAGTGTGGAGTTTGGATTGTGGCTCAAGAAGCCAACTATTAAGAAAAATTCACAAGAAAAACTTGTCTAGATATTTGATAGCAAGAAATAACTGCTAATTTTTTTAGGTGTGAATAATGGTATTTTAACTATGGTTTAAAAAATGAAAGATTCTACAACTCTCTGAGGGTATGAATGAACAAAACATGGTTTTAAATTGTTATAATACAAATTTACTACAACATAAAACAATTTTAAAAAATGACTTAAAATGATAAATGCAATTTGTAAATCTCATTCAGATCCTAAGTGGAATAAATTAACTGTAAAAAAATATATATATTTTAAAAATAGCCACAGAAATTTCAGCATATTAGGGAACTGTTAAGTCTTTCTGGTGTGATAATGGTATTGTAATGTTTTATTTTTGTTTTTATAAGACTCCTTATGTTTAAGAATTTTAAAGTAAAGTATTTACAAATAAAATGGTGTATCTGGGATATGCTTCAAAACAATCTGAGAGGGGAGAGGTGCTGTAGATGAAGCAAAACTGGCCATGAGTTTCTATCTATTAAAGCTGACTGATGAGTACATTTACACTATTGTACTATTCTAACTGTTTATTTGTATATGTTTGAAGTTTTCAATAATAAAAAGGTTTTTAAAGCCAAAAAAAGTAAAAAGAAATATTTATTGTTTATTTTAAACCAAGAATGTTTATTACTTAAGAACTAATGTTGAATCTTTTTGTAAAGCTTTTAAAATCTTAAACTCTCACCTCCCTCATTTTATTTTAAATATAGAATTAAAAATATATTTTTGTTGGCCTCATCCTAGGTGTAGATTAATAATCCTAGTTTACCACTTTATTTACCCTAATACTGCTGAGTACCTACCACAGGCTAATCATTCTTGGAGATGACATGGATATTAAGATGAATAAGGCAGTAATCTCTGCTCTTAGTTTTAAACAGTCAAGGAGGGTAAATAGACACTCTACTAAGAATAGTTAATTATGATAAAATAAATGTTCAAATAGCAGTATAGGTAAAGTACTATGGGATTATCAATGATCAAGTGATTAATTTTATCTAGATGATAGGAAAGCTTCATTCACGGAAGCATGTTAGTTGAGCTGGGCCTTGAGGAATACATTATTTAACAGGTGGTAAAAGTACAGAAGAAACATTCTAGACAGGGGAAGAAACACGACCAAAGGTGTAGAAATGTAAAATTTATGGCATGTTCCAAGGATGGTTTTTTGCTCAGTGAGGGTAGAACATAGAATATATGATGGTGAATGAAGGGAAGTAGGAATGGGGGTGAAATCAGCAGCTGGATACCCTGAGACGTGGCATTTACATGTCCTCAGAGACTCTTATCACCAAAATGATACTATTGTCTGGGCTACCTAATAGTATAGTTTTAGGGGTGGGGTGCTAAACTGAAATAGGAAAAGTGGGATTATGACAGCTCTGTGTCTGTTCCCCAGATTCTTCTTTTTATGTTTGGGTCATGATGGGAGATGAGAAGGAAAAGGACATACAAAAATGTGGATCAAATAAGATTGAAATGACACTACAAAATTTAATAAACAAAACCTGAATTTAAATTTTCAGAAACGTTCCTTTAATCACTATGTTAAGTTTAGGAAAGATCTTTTCTGTAGCAAAAGAATAAACCTATAATTTCTGTGTAGTTTTGTTCTTCTTTTGAAGTATAGTGCCATCCAGTTATAATGTGAGTGTTGAACTGAAATTGGCTTTTTTTTTTTTTTTAAGGTGGTGAAAACGGTTGGTTTGCGTGAAGTCTGGTTTTTTGGGCTGCAGTATGTGGACAGCAAGGGCTATTCTACATGGCTTAAACTAAATAAAAAGGTAAAGCATGTATGATAACATCCAGCTAATAATTAAGGTTCTTTGAAGTTATCATGGTCATGAATTTGTGCCAGAAAAGCTCAGAGTCTGACGGAGTTCAAGCTTCTTTTTACAGTTATCTCTGTGAATCATTAGAGGTATCATGTCTTTTAATTTAGTAAGGTACCATCAACTTACCATCTTCGAAAACAGAAATGTTCATTTTTGCTATTTGAAAACTCAGAAGTAAAAAATACTATGAGGTGTTACTTAGTACTTTGACCTTAATTTAAACATCTTAAGGATAAGCTTCTCAAGAGAAATTTCAATTTAGTTATTAGTTAGGATCTGTGAACTACCGGTCGCATTCATGAGCATAGAATCTTTTTCACACATACATTTTTTACGGGTTTAGAATCTTAATAGATTTAGAATCATACTTACGTTTTACATCCTACTTTGTTCCAAAGAGAAGTTTATGTGACTGTGGTCAGTTATTGTGAACTTAATATTTTTGACAGTACTTGAAATTACTGTTTCAGGTGACACAGCAAGATGTTAAAAAAGAAAATCCTTTGCAGTTCAAATTTAGAGCTAAATTCTTTCCTGAAGATGTTTCTGAAGAATTAATTCAAGAAATAACCCAGAGACTTTTCTTCTTGCAAGTTAAAGAAGCTATCTTAAATGATGAGATATATTGTCCACCAGAAACTGCAGTTCTTTTGGCTTCCTATGCTGTCCAAGCCAAGTATGGAGATTTTAATAAAGAGATTCATAAGCCAGGCTACCTGGCTAATGATAGACTCCTACCCCAGCGGTAAGTGAAACGTGCTTTTATGTTATAGTCTCTGAAAAATCATATTTTAGAAGTTTGTAAATGGTTGTGTTTTTTGTTGTTGTTGTTTGTTTTAGATTTTTAAGTTGCCAGCTGGATCAGAGTGTATAGTTTTAAAAGTTATGACCCAGAAGCTACATAGATTTATATACTCTGTAATTACTTAAAGTTTTTGCCTCTTCTCATTCCCACAAGATAAGCAATAAATGGAGGCAGTGATAATTTGGGCTTGAGGAAGACATGACTATTGTTGCTCATTAGTAAAAATTCTCACACAGGTAGATAGTTGCTTAATAAATGCTTTTGAAAATAATAAGTGCCAGGCTATATTTCCTCCGCAGAATTAAAGTTAAGTTTCTAACTTTTCAAAAGACTTTTAAAACTCGGTTTTCAGACTCCTAGTCTAGGGCTCTGTTCTCATCTGCAGCATACTGCTGTCTCTGCTGAACTCGGGTCTGCTCACCAGACCAGGCAGGAAAGCCAGTCTACTGACACCTGGTTGTGGTGAAGGAAAGTGTAACATTTATTGCAGGGTACCAAGCAAGGGAGTGGGAGACAAGCCTCAGATCCACTGCCACTTGGTCTTTGAGTTAGGGGCTTTTTAAAGGGGAAGAACAAAGAGGCTAGAATTAATCATTGTCTTGTGACAGTTTGGGAGTCAGAAGTCTGTGGTTTAAGATTCTCTGACTAGTGGTCTGTGGCTTGAGGGTCTGTTAGCTCATCTTGCCCTGGAGAAACAACCTGAGTTTGTACACTAATGATGATATCTATAATAGCAACTTTAGTACATTAACAATGTTAGCGACAGTAGGACATTAGCAACTTTAGTCATCTGACTTGGTTGATTAGTGTTTACTTAGCACAGGATTGAGGTCAGAGGGGACAAGGAAAGGGAATAAAGTTTTGGATAGAGAGATTAATGAAAAACGCAGTAAGAGAACTTGGTTTAGGGGGACTCGGTTTCAATATAACAGTTATTTTAAAGTAGCATGGCATGGAAAACATGGAAAACATCATTAGCAGAAGACCTAGATTTTGAATGCTAATTCTACCCTTTGCTAATTTTGTGGCCTTAGTACATAACTTAAACTCTCTAAGCCTCAGTGTCTGAATCTGCAAACTGGGGATAACAGTTGTGCTCTGTCAACCTTACTGTTTTTGATTACAGTTCATGAACTGTATGCTTTACAATTTTAATTGTGAATACAAGTGTTAGTTGGTAGTATTATTTATAAAATCTAGAAAGTACATCAAATGTTACTTTTAAATATCTCAGTTCTGAATTATAGTAGTGTACATGACCCTGATATTAGAATGTACTTGGGGATTTTTCTTTAGAATCCAGAGAAGTTATTACAATTCTTAGCTCAGATTCCTGAATTTCAAAATTTCTATTTAAAGGCAAAACTGTATATTAACCTAAAATTTCAGTTCTCTATCACTTCCTCATAGTATTTAAGCCCTTAGGTATAATTTCTTTTTCATAGGTACTAAATATGAAGGAAGACAAAACTACTTTGTCTACTTTTAATTAATTTCCTTTGGTTGTAAGCATTAACGATTATCTTTGGCTAATAAATTATATTCTGTTGTTATATGCTTTATAGGTACCCTTAAGTACAATAGCTTTAATAATTGATTATTAAATGTTATACTGTTCTGCTCTTTAATATTACAACAATAATAGTTATCTTAGAAGGTAAAATAATGCATGTTGTTCACTGAAAGAATCAGGAATATGAGATACTTACTAGTCTCTGTTTGTTTTTGATGATTATTCCAGCCCAAAATTCCTTTTCTTAGATTTTTTAAGCACTAAATTGAGTAACTGATTACTGGTACAGTAGAATTTCATTTCAGTTAAAAGTTTTTATTTTAATTGAGGTATAATTTATATATAGTAAAATGCCAGCAGATTAGCTTTTAAATCAGAACATAAGGTAACTGTTATATAATCAAAATTACCCTTAAAATTGTTAATTGTTCATAAAATAGTCATGTTTTATCTGAACAAGTATAACATAGTTGTTCTTTCAGTGTTAGATCAGATTGCTGTTTGGGTGAGTACCAGATGAAGTAATTGGCTTACATTTAATAGTCATGTGATTAAAAAAATATTTTTTGATACTGGAATCACGTAAACACAATTAATTTAACTTCTTTTACATGCATATGTGCTGTAACCCATTCTATTTAGAAGAAGGAAGATAGCACATGCTGTTCAAGATTTGGTCTTTAGGGCTTCCCTGGTGGCGCAGTGGTTGAGAGTCTGCCTGCCGATGCAGGGTACATGGGTTCGTGCCCCGGTCCAGGAAGATCCCACATGCTGCGGAGCAGCTGGGCCCGTGAGCCATGGCCCCTGGGCCTGCTCGTCCGGGGCCTGTGCTCCACAACAGGAGAGGCCACAACAGTGAGAGGCCCGCGTACAGCAAAAAAAAAAAAAAGATTTGGTCTTTAACTTTGAGGGTCCAGTCAGGTGTCCTTCAAGTTGTTCATCTAAGGAGGACTAATTCAAGCTATCTAAGTTTAAAAGAGACTTATAAAGTTAGAATACTAAGTTTTTGGTTTAGAATGGAGACGATACCTTCAGTCGTTGATTTATTCCATGCATAGTATATAACAAACTTTTATCACTAAGTATCTGGGGGAAAATTAGTAATCAGCTTATTTGGTGAACCTAAATCAAACACAATAATTTGATGATTTTGTTGGATGTTTATAATTCTTGTATTGAAAAACCCAGATAAGCAATCTGTTCTCCCACAGTAGAGTTTAGTAGTCTGCTGATAGGAATAATCAGCTCCACCAGATAGTATCCCTCTCGTTTAGAAAGAGCTAGATATACATAAGTTTTTGTGTACCAGGTTTCTGACTTGGGCATTTGGGTGGTTTGTAATACCTTTTCAAGGTAAGAGGAGAAGGAACACATTTCAGAGGAGGAAGATTTCAGCTTTGAACCTATTGAGTTTGAAATATCCCTAGTGTAAGAGCAGTTTCAGCAGATTGTTGGGAGTTGAAGCCAGATTGTGGTGGACTGGGGGTGGTGATGTGAGGTATGGAAATGAAGGATGGTGAATATGAACAGTTTATGAAAGAAATTTGGCTGTGACAAAGAAAAATACTAAGAGGAGGGAAGCATGAGTTTATAGACATGTTCTTTAAAAGATGGAAAAGAATTAATTCCTTTATTCACTCTACAGATTTTTGCCTCTTTTGTTCTGGCACTGGGCATAAGTGGTGAGCAACATGGATGTGATCTTTGCCCTCTTAACACAAATAAGTATATAGGCATACCTCCTTTTTTCGTACTTTGCTTTATTGTGCGCTTTAGGTATTGTGTTTTTTACAAATTGAAGGTTCATGGCAACCCTGCATCAAGCAAGTCTTTTAGCACTATTTTTTCCAGCAGCTTTAGCTCACTTCATGTCTCTGTGTCACATTTGGTAGCTCTCGCAATATTTCAAACCCTCCACTAGCAAAACGATTATGACTCCCTGAAGCCTCAGATGGTGGTTAGCATTTTTTAGCAATAAAGTATTTTTAAATTAAGGTATGTACATTGTCTCTATGGATGTAATGCTATTGCACACTTAATAGACTACAGTATAGTATAACCATAATCTCTATATGCACTGGGAAACCAAAAAATTTGTGTGACTTGCTTTCTTGTGGTGGTCTGGAAATGAACCGAAAATATCTCTGTGGTATGCCTGTATCTGGTAATATATGTAGGCAGGGGACAATAAATGATGGAGTGAAGATCCTGAGAAAATAGAGGAATAAGTCTTTTAAAGTCCCAAATAGACAGATTTAAAGCCAGGTGGGACAGATTAGCCTTACCGTGAAGATCTCCTCCTTTTTTCTGGACAGAAGGAAAAAAAAATGGGATTTTTTTTCCTTTTTTTTTTAGTTTTTATCTCTTTTTTAAAAGTTAATTTTTATTTTGTATTGGGGTATAGTTGATTTATAATGTTGTGTTAGTTTCAGGTGTACTGCATAGTGGTTCAGTTATACATATATATATATATCCATTCTTTTTCAGATCCTTTTCCAAAGTGGGAATTTTTGGATACCTGCAAACCAGTCATGCAGATTAATAATACAAGCACATTACACAAAATGCAAACGAATGAGATTTGAAATGCAGAATATAAAAAGCTAGAACATAAATCTTAGTGACATTTAATTTAATTAATCCATACCTTCAAATTTAGTTAACATTGTAATATCTGCAATTGGCTGCACTGATTATGCCCTCAAGGCTTGCCTCTTGGTGAGCACAGAGGCCAGATGGCAAGAGAGAGTATAAAGACAAGAAAAATGTGGAAACTTAAATGCTGTAAAGAGGAAGACAAAAATCTCCTCAAAAGCAAGAGCTTAAAAATGGTGTGTAGTAAAAACATCATGGTCTGTCTGAGGCCCCATTAAGGAATTCACTCTAAATAGTGAGCAACTTGTCCAAGGGAAGATTATATCCCAAGATTCCTTTATGCTGCTAAGAAATCTGTGGGTTTACCTTAAAATTTTTACATAGTAAAAAAAAAATTTAATACCACAGCTTTTGCTATCAGTATAATAGGATCTGAGTATTCATCAATAAAGGTGGATAATTATCATCATAATTCCCAAGGAGAATAGAAATACATAGTGGGGTAGTGAACACAGCAGGTAAATTATATGCATGCTGAATTTGCTCATTTGGTGTTAAAATATTAGTCGTTGAAAATGAGAATGTTTGTGTTTGCTTACATTTGCAGAAGAAACACTGGAAGGATACAAAAGAAACTAATAAATTATTTGAAGTGTTGAGGGGGTGGTGAAAAAAATGCCTTTTCACCTGTGTACTTCTTATATAAAAGTATTACTGATAGAAAATAACAAAATTAAATTTAGCAGCAAAGAAAGTAAATACATAGAGTCATAGAAGAATTAAGACCCAAGAATTCTGATTTTCAGTCTGTTCTTGTCTAATTTTTTTTTTTATTAATCATGAGGAAGTCATTTTCCCTTTTTTTGGCCCAATATTTTACTCATTTCAAACATTTGAATTCCCATAAACTAGCCACATAACTATCTTAAAAGCATATATTATGTAAAATAGTTTCAGGATCATAGAATCTTTTTATTTTGAGATAGTTGTAGATTCACACACAGTGGTAAAAAACGGTAGTGAGGTCTGGGTCTTGAGTATCCTTCTCCCAGCCTTCCGTAATGGTAACATCTTGCATGACTTTAGTACAGTATCACAACTAGGATGTTGACATTGATGCAATCCACTGACCCCATTCAGGTTTCATCAGTGTTACTGCAGTCATTTGTGTGTATGTGTATATTTGTTAATTCTGTGCAGTTTTATCACGTGTATAGCTTTGTGTGACCACCACAGTTAAGGTACTGAATGATTCTAGACTTTTAAAAAGAATATTTGAATCTTAGAGGCATTTTCATAGATTTTTTTTTTTTCCTTGCAGTGTTTTGGAACAACACAAACTGACAAAAGAACAGTGGGAAGAAAGAATACAGAACTGGCATGAAGAACATAGAGGAATGCTAAGGTATTTGGGTGGTTATTTTCTTAGTATTTTTTCTCAAATTAAAGTTTTTTTTCCATAACATTTATTATCACATCAGATTATCCCCAACAGATTATTTGGCTTATATAAATAAATATAAAGCACTAAATTTTAATCCAGAGTGTTTTTGTAATTTGTTTGGTATTACTTTTACTTATATATATATTAAAATTAGCTTTATTTCAATAGGGAAGATTCTATGATGGAATACCTGAAGATTGCACAGGATCTAGAAATGTATGGAGTCAACTATTTTGAAATAAAAAATAAAAAGGGAACTGAATTGTGGCTAGGTGTTGATGCTTTGGGTCTGAATATTTATGAACATGATGACAAGTAAGTAAATTAGTTGCATAGTGAACTAGTCATTATTCATTGCTCTATATGGCTTTGCTCTTATGTTTGTAAAGTTCTTTTTAGGCTAAATTACTCTTAACTGCTTTTTTCCCTCCCAAATTAAAAGATTCATTAGTGCCACATAGGCTCTCAGATAACATATATCTATTTTCTCAACATCTTGCAGTTTCAGAGTTCTCAAGTGTATTTTTTTAAAATAGAATGATTGACTTTTATTTGAAGTGTACTTCTTGATGTCTTGTGAGTTATGTCTAGTAACTTAATTAAAATTTGTTCTTGCATAGATAAAGAGTGATTCCTTAAATGTTATGCCTGGCATGTAGGTTGAAATTGATATTAACATGTATACATCAGGAGCAGTGAGACAATGAATAGGTGTATAATCTATTGTATTTTGTAACACTTTTCTTTGAACATTTATCTTATAGGAATTGTTTTGAATATTTTTAGACATCAGTGAAGTAGAATATTCTTCCTGTATCATGCATAATGAACAGTGTAATTTTACCTTGAAATTGACCAGGAATATATATGTCAGGCTCTTAGAGCACTTTTCAGTAATGATAGCTACAATTGCTTTATTCCTTTCTTTAATTTACCATATCACATAAGCGTCCAAGTCTGTGGCAGTAATGCCTTCTCCTAAGACGTTTCTTTTTATTCTGAGTTGGCTCCAGAATTTTATTTTCATTATTTACAAGTATCTAATAAAATACACATTCCTAAGCAAATAGAATAACTCCGAAAGAGAGGATTTTACTAATTTTACTCTGGTATATTTTTTCATATATTACAAAGCAAGTTTAAATGCTATATCATTCAGAAGAGAAAATTTTGAAATTTTTGATTGAAAAGCAAAAATGACTTCAAGAGTAATTTTTGTGGATGAAATCTTTTCTTCTTTTTCTTCCTTTGGAAAATTTTTGAATGAGTTTCTGTAAGAGTACCTATTATAGTTATGACTACAGATAAGATGGGGAATGTGAAAGAGGGGTTAGCTCTGGATGGGAGGGATTGGGATTGGGGATTATGGACAAAGGGGGCTTTGGACTTAACTGGAATGGTTCAGTTTCTTTTTATAATGAGAATACATTCATCTTAAGGGATGCTTTCATTTTTTAAGGTTAACACCTAAAATTGGTTTTCCCTGGAGTGAAATCAGAAATATTTCATTTAATGACAAAAAATTTGTTATAAAGCCGATTGACAAAAAGGCACCTGTAAGTAAAATTCTTTTATGTATTAACTCTAAATTTCTGCCACTTTGCTATGATACCACTTGAAGAATGGCATTGTTCATTTATTGAATTGCTTCTGAGGAATATTCTCTTTTCATAGTTTAACTTTCCCAATGATGAACTAACATTAAGAATACAAGGTTTTAATCTTTTTACAACATGTAAATTACTAGAGTTTTATTTTAACTGAGATTTAACTATAAGGTAGGTAATATTTATTAGGAGTTTGTTGAAAACAATCAGCATTCCTATTTTACAAAAACATGTTGGTGGCTAGAATTAGTAGAGGTTGCCCTACTCTAAATTAACTTGTTTATAGAGCTTTGCATTATGAACTTTGTATTTTCATAACTTGAAACCTTGAACTTAAGAAATATTTATATTTAAATAGATTTTTTGATTCTTCTAGTGTCAAGTATACTCCAGTATTTTAACTCAGTTATTGGAAAGACAAAGATATGGAGAACATTTCTAGGTTAAAAAGCTTAACAGCCTTGAACAAAGGTCCAGTTTTGAGATTAATGGCAAAAGGCAAAACAAACAAAAAATCCTCCTCTGTGAAGGAACTGATGCTCATAGTTTCTTTGGAGAAGAAAAAAGAATAAATGACATTTAATGCACTGAGATGGTAAGAACATTAGCTTCTCCACAAAACTGGTAGGGAATGAAAAGGTGAGAAACCAGTTATCTGAAAGTATGGCATATACATGAGGAGTGAAGAAATTTTATGATTTCTAAACTATATGGAATATGACATTAGAAGTCATAGCACAGGTTGAAATTTAGTACAGATTATTGTGAGAGTGACTGTCCTTCATGAAGATTTTAAATTTGGGCTCCTTTATGTTTAGGATTTTGTTTTTTATGCACCTCGTCTGAGAATCAATAAGCGGATTTTGGCCTTATGCATGGGAAACCATGAACTATACATGCGAAGAAGGAAGCCTGATACTATTGAGGTACAACAGATGAAGGCTCAGGCTAGGGAGGAGAAACATCAGAAGCAGTTGGAAAGGTATGGAATTTATAGCCTTTCATTTTTAATTGATAGGAATAGGTTATCTAAAATTTAAGAATCCTCATCAGTTTCTTTGACATACTCTAAATTGACATTTTTACATTAGATTCATTGTTATTAAAATTGAATGACAGGGACTTCCCTGGTGGTCCAGTGGTTGGGACTCCCTGCTCCCAATGCAGGGGGCCAGGGTTCGATCCTTGGTTGGGGAACTAGATCCCGCATACTTCAAGGAAATACCCTGTGTGCTGCAACTACCACCCAGCACAGCCAAATAAATAAAATTTAAAAAAAAAATTGAATGGCAGGATGTATTATCACTATCCTCTTTTAAAATGAGTATGTATAATTTTCAAGTTAGAAATCTTTGACAAATATTTCTGAGAAAATGGCTTTTCATGACTCCATAGATGTGCTTTTCTTTTATCGTGCTTGCTTTTTACTGACAGACTTTGGTATGGATGTAGTAGTTTGAAATTTTCAAGTTTGTTTTGCTTGTGATTTGTGTGTCTTAATTTTTCAGGGTAAGAATGTGCTGAGTATTTGCTTTGAAACAGTGTCAGTGACATTGTAGAACTGAAGTGAACAGTTACTATACGGAGCTGAATAACAATAGCACTCCCTACCAATGACACTGATATTTTTAACCATGGTTCACTTAGACTTTTGAAAAAGGTGTTAAATATATTAAATTGAGATTTTTGAAATGTAAAAATACTGAATAAACTCCTTGTCGACCCTGGAACCACATTACTGGGTCCAGCAACATAATTCCTAAATCTGATTCTATATTAATTTAGACTTTATGCTTTATTTGAAAAAATTTAGAGACCAAATTAAAGTTAACCTCTATTGAGGAAATCTTTGGAGAATAACACAATAATCTAAGAATAGAGTAGGTCCTAAAGAAAAAAAACTGATGACCCCTAACCATATATATATTAAAACATATGTCATGTTGACAATAACATGATTTGAATCCAGCAATTCAATTGGCCCTCTGCCAGATATAATTTTGCTACCTATATTTTTAGTGTTTGTATTAGATATATTTTTTTCTTAAATGTTCTGTGTATTTCAGATATTTTAGTAATTCACATTGCTCCCCTCAATTTGTCTGCCTTAGAGAAGTTTACTGCTTCACAAAACATTTTTTATACAGGCATGAAACTTTCCAGTAATTCCTGACCCCACCATTAAAGATGCTAAGTTGGAATGTTACTTTGGGCTCTATCATTTTTCACTGCTCTCATGTAGCTTAGAATCACATTGTAGTTCTAGTCTTACCTACTTTTTAAAATAGTTCTGTATTGGGCTTTACATTCTCTCTTTTCTTATGCAGCATAGCCTTTCCCTCTCTCTCAAAGGCAAAACTTTTTCTTTCTCTCGTTCTCTCTCTCCCTCTCCCCCTCCCCCTCCCCCTCTCTTTCTTCCTTGCTTCCCTTCCCGTCCCTCTAAGGTCTCCTATCTGAGTTAAATGAGAAATTATATCTCATACTCATCAAGCCGTAATATGTCCTGACCAATCTGCTTGTCTATGATGTTGATGTATTATTTACATTCTTAACGTAAATATATTTGTCTATTTGTCTTTTGTTTCTCACACATAGAGAAGAGTGTAGTGTAATTAATAAACACCATTTGGTGATGGTGCTATATTTTAGTTACTCTAAGGTCTAGATGAAAGTGGAAGATTTTAAGTTTCTTTTTTTTTTTTTTTTTTTTAAACAGTAACGACCCCATGGTTCCTTTCTTGGATTCCATGAAAGGTTCCAGCATTTCATTAGCAAGCATTTATTGACTGCTTTGTACACAGTAGGAATTCAGTAATTGTTTAATTCATTTGAATGCCTAGGGGATGTTTTTTATTAGTCTAGCCACATAGGGATTGGCAGTGTTTCAGAAATGGCGTTCCAAGTCTTCATTTATTCCCTGCTTTACAGGTCAGAGAGAAATGACAGCTGTGTTTGTGGAAACAATTTTGGTCAAGCCCAATGACAAAGTAGCCAGCAGACATACTTGGGGGAATGCTCAGAGGTATGCTGCCTGTGCTGCTGGAATCTCTTGGGCAAGAACAGTAGCTGGGAAGGGGCAGCAAGAGGCCTCTTTCCCTACAGTACGTTGGCATATGTGGCCATATTCTCTCCCCATAACTCTGATAACTTTTTTTCTTATAGTGAAAATGATCTTATTTTCCATGGGTTATTGGTCCCTGTAGTCTGTGTTCTTAAGTTATTTACATCCAAATTGAATTGAGTTTACAGTTTAGAGCCAGATACCTACATGTGAGTTGTAGGTTAGCTATGGGATATTCTGTGCCATGGCTGGCTGCCTGTATCACTAGGACTCAGCTGGTGTCATGCAAAGAATACAGGCTTTGGAATTAAATAAATCTGGGTGTGAATTCTCTTCTGACACTTGTTGAAAAAGTAACTTCTGACCCACTGTTCTCTTGCCCTTACTATGAAAATAATAGTCCTACTTTCAGGAGTTTTTGTGAGAAATACTAGTGTCAGTATAGAAACATTTAGCAAAGTACCTGATGTTTTTAATAAATAGTAGCAGTAAATAATTCTTAATATTATTAATACATAGTCTGAATAGAAGTTAGTTTGAGAAGTTAGTCTGAATATGTTTTAATCTTCACTTTAAGAAAAATGTAATTGAGGCCATCTGATAGTCTTTAAAAAGTAATATATTTTAAAATACTTTTGGCATATTAGTACAGAGAATTGATAGTTTATTAGTGTGTTATTTATTTCTTAAAATAGAACAGCTTGGTCAAATGAGTGTTTCCAAATCCAAACTCTAAGTAAAAATATTTACATCTGTGGTTTAGAGTAATCACAAGAGGCTTGCTTCATGGGGAAAGTGGGACTTCATTTTGAGAGTTAGAGACAGGGGTAAGATATTTTCAGAAGATGAAGCTAACCTAAGCAAATGTGTAAAGATAAGGATATGCACGGCATGCCTAGTGGCCTGTGAATGGACCAGTTTGTTCCTCCAACAAGGTTTATGGGAGAAGCAAGCTTTTTCAATTTCATAAAGGAGACAAGACAGGCCTGCAAAAACTAGGTATCACTAAGAAATGTGGAGAGCCAAAGGCATTTGTATTAATTGAATGGGATGTTAGTTGGTGATGGCTGTAGTCAGGTGAGAATTCTTATTAAGATATGAGACACGGGCTTCCCTGGTGGCGCAGTGGTTGAGAGTCCGCCTGCCGATGCAGGGGACGTGGGTTCATGTCCTGGTCCAGGAAGATCCCACATGCCGCGGAGCGGCTGGGCCCGTGAGCCATGGCCACTGAGCCTGCACGTCCAGAGCTTGTGCTCCACAACAGGAGAGGCCACAACAGTGAGAGGCCTGTGTACCGCAAAAAAAAAAAAAAAGATATGAGACACAAGCCTCATAAGAGCGCAGCAGAGTAAACTTTGCAAAATGCTTTAAATATTATAGTCAAGTTAAATATCGGCTATACATTTATTCCCTTTTTCAGTACAAAGACTAAATTTTCCCCCCAACTTGCTTGTTACCTTCTGTCTTATTTCCTGCTTCCGTATCTCCTTTACCTCTGTCCTTGAGGATGAACAAATGAAACATCAATAGGGAAAAGCTAAATAACACCAGTGCCTATCTCCAGAAGGGGCCATCTGTGTGCCAGAGCTGTACCTGAAAGGTTCTGAGTTCATGGAATATTATTACAGCCTTTGGTCTTGAGATCTGTTTTGTGGTGTAAGTCCTCATAAAGTGTCTCAGGGCCTCAGGGAGGGAGGGAGGAAGGTAACTAACTGTCTTGGAGAACAGTGGCAACACTGGATTTGATTGAGCAGAGGCTGGGGAATGTTGGGGGTAGGCTATTCAACATCTTAGAGTAGCAGCCTGGCACGGAAAAAAGTAGCTCTTGGCTATACTTAGCAATTCCTTGAAAAGTACTGTGCTCTTGCTTTCACAGACAAGCCTGCCTTTTCAGCTTTCTAAAGAATACAGAAAGGTCAGCAGCCTCTGCGGAGGCCACCAGGCCTTTGCTTTGCTCAAGGAAGTTGGGAAACTCAAACATTTCCTTAAACCTCAAGCTCCCCTGTCTTCTAGAGGGGTGGGGGCTCCCAACTCTTTACCTGTGTATACTCTTACAGGTTGAATAGGATAGGAAGAAAGAGGTGAATGTGCTGCAGAGTGAGTCCAAGTCTTGGCGGCAGAGGGGTGCTTAGTTACTGACTCCTGGCTGTTGAGAAAGTACCTTGTAGGGAATTCTAGAACAGAGGTGGAGCTCCTCTCACATGAATGAACTCCAAGCCCTAGATTATTAAATGCTGTGAGGATTTATTAAAACCAGCTGGAGAGGTATGGTCACCCTTACACTTAAGGGTCTATCTCTTGCCAGCTTGCCACAACTGTACCTGTTTATCCCAAAACTGGGTTGATTCTCTTTTCATGTTGGAGGCGTATAGGTACTAGGAGCTGTAGGAACTTTTAAGTTTAGGTTTATTGAGTAAGGAATTGATAATAAAACTTTGCTGGTAAGCTTATCAGAGACTGCAGGTTGAGAAACTACATGGTTTGGGCCTGAAATTCAGAATTGACATCAAATGGCAGCAATGTCTTTTAGAAATATTTAGGTATATTCACATAAGTGTCAGATGAAGTCATAATCAATTTTTTTTTTTAACGAGAGAAAATTATTCCCATTAAAGTAGACAGTGTTATCTGATAATTAACATAGGGTCTCTTATTCATCATTATACTTCTGGCCCTCAACATAGAGTCCGACCCACAGTAGGCCCTTGGTAGATGTTTGATGAGTGAATTTGGCTATATTTAGGTATGTACTGTCATTCTAAGGAATTTGTCAAAGGAGATTAAACTGGTTTGTCATCTTGTATCTAAGCATAAGTTGGTACTACCTTAGAAATTAAACTTCTATTAATTAATTGTTAATGGTTGAAAATTGTTGCCCTCCCAGGTTATTTTGCTGTTTAAAGTGAAACAGCCTTGTTTACTCCCTTCAAGCCTTTGTTACTTCCCCCAGTGGAGGGCTCCTGCTAATCTAAAGAAGGCATGTCCTTGGGTATAGCAGCTGTGCAGTTAACTCCTTTTGTGCTGACATGTAATTTACTGTCAAGAGTTCATTTTAAACAGTCATTGACTAAACTTTTTGCAACCTCACAATTGTGTATGTAACAGTGTAGTCCTATATTCTTAACTATATGAGTTTTGAACAAATCTGAGTATAATGAGGACTGTTAAAATATTTATGCTGTAGTTTCTTAGTTGATTCACAGCTAGTACTTAGGCTTCATATGAATATTTGCATATATTAATTTGTAAAAGCACAATTGTAATTCTTTTTAAGGGCGCAATTAGAGAATGAAAAGAAGAAAAGAGAAATAGCAGAAAAGGAAAAGGAAAGAATAGAACGTGAAAAGGAAGAGCTAATGGAACGTCTGAGGCAAATTGAAGAACAGACATTGAAAGCCCAGAAAGGTAAAAGTTTCTTTTTGACACTGGATTCAAAATTGTTGCTCTGTCATCAGCTAATAGTATTTCTTACTACTGTTAAATCTTATTTGTCTTATCTAGAATAATTACATTTAATTGCCAATTTAATACTTGGTGGAATTACATCATAAACACGTTTAAGGCACATTCAACTATACAAGGCTCATATATTCTTTGTCTTTCATTTACTTAAGCACTCAAATATTTTTATGTGTACCCTTATATATTATGAATGCCTGTATGTAGTAATTTATTCCTATCACTATTCAGGGTTCCATAAACAAAAACACGTTTTCAATACTCTCTGGTACTTAAACAAAAGCATTTTATGGATATGTAAGAACTTCAAGGCATCTAGGTAATTAAAGGCATTTTAAGCTATTCTGACTATTTAAACTCTTCTGGAACTGTCTCTAAATTTAATTTCAGTATATTAAAAATAATGCACAACACATAGTAGAAGTGTTTTGTTTGTTTGTTTTCGGTAACATGTTTGGAAGAACCTATGACCTAGGCAGTAGGTAACCAAAATGCTACAGTGTATATATAGAAAGGATACATTGGATTTAGAGAGTGTGGTTTATATAAAGGAACTCTAGAATATACTAATTTCAAACAAGAAATAGTGGGGAGAACAAAAGAAAAAAGATATTGAGTAAAATAGGATGTTATGTTCCTTCCTAAGCAGTAAGATCTAGGGGATAACATGAAAATCTACATTATTTATAAAATTAAATTAATACCTGCTTTTCTGACAACTAGTAGGACCAGGCATTCACTTCTGTTGGAAATAGCTAATGATCTTAGTTAAGGTTTATTTTCATTCCTTACATTAGCCTACCGTGGTGGGGAGATGCTGTTGAGCAGTGGGTAGAATAACTTGCAGATGGGTGGCTAGCGGAGGAAGTCACAAAGACTGTTATAAGTCCACAAACTGATCATTCCAATTGCAAGATGATTGGAAATAATATTTCTAAGAGAAGAAATAGAAAAAAAAAAACCCTGGATTTTATTCTGACTCATTAGAAGCCTCATTTCTCAGAGCTAGAAAAGACCTAGAAAGTATTTAGCTTAAAGCCCAGAGGTAGTAGAGACTTATTTGCAGACCAACACAAGGGTAGAACTTGTTTCCTGAATTCCAACTTGATGCTGTTTCTCCCACTCTAGGTGCTTTTTCATCAGTTAAAAAAGCAGACATTTGTGATGCGCCTACTTTGTGCTGTGTTTTCGAAAGACAGATACATAGCATGCGTGGGAGTGAAGCCTGTGTGGTTGACAGAAATGAGATGTATACATTAAAAATATTAATAAAGTGAGGTAACATGTGCTAAGCACCATGTGAAGAGTACGAGCAATACTCTTAGAGGAAGAATAGTGTAAAAAAAAAAAAATCTGGAGTATACTAAAGTGTGTTTTTTAAAAAAGGAAAGTTTAGGGCTTCCCTGGTGGCGCAGTGGTTAAGAATCCGCCTGCCAATGCAGGGGACACGGGTTCGAGCCCTGGTCCAGGAAGATCCCGCATGCCACGGAGCAACTAAGCCCGTGTACCACAACTACTGAGCCCGTGCTCTAGAGCCCGTGAGCCACAACTACTGAGCCTGCGTGCCGCAGCTACTGAAGCCCACGTACCTAGAGCCCGTGCTCTGCAACAAGAGAAGCCACCGCAGTGAGAAGCCCGCACACTGCAACGAAGAGTAGCCCCCCGCTCAACGCAGCTAGAGAAAGCCCGTGAGTAGCAACGAAGACCCAATGCGGCCAAAAATAAATAAATAAAATAATTTTTTTTAAAAAAAGGAAAGTTTAAAGAAATGTATGATAGTGCTCTGATTTTAAAGAGAAGATTGAAGGATAGTACTTTTTCATTTACATAATACATTTTCTTAGAGAATAGCTATTTACTAAATCTTTCAATCTTATTTATTTAGGATGTATAATAAAAATATTAATGATTTACATACAGAAAAGTACTCAAGTAAAGAAGCACCAAAAAATATAAGGAAGATAAAACATAAGAAAGAATATAGAGCATGCCTGTCAAGACAGTTTCAAATCAGTCATCCTAAGGCAAAGGACATCCAGTTTGTTTTGTTTTGTTTTTCTAATAATACAGCTTTTCCAGGCTGTCCTAAACTCTGCATGGTTGTCTTGTAATTTATGCTAAATTCTCATTCAAATGCAGTAACTCTGGTCATATCTAAATCATGATATTTAGTAGATAAACCCATAAGTTTTTGTGAAAAGAAACTTCCATACTTCATTATTGTCATTTTCTTGAAAAAAATTTTATTGAAGTCATTATTTGAAATGTCATAAATCATTAAATACAACCATTCTGACATTTTGCATTGCCATAATTCATCATTGTTAAATTATTTAGCTTCCTTTATCATTCTTTTAACCATCTTTAAGATATATTGGTGACTATATTTGAGATACAATACAGCCAAACTTGCATTTAGTCACTATTGCAACAAATATCAAAGTGAATTTCCACCTTCACAAAGACAAACCACAGGAAAGAGTTGGGGGTATAGTGATTTCATTCATTCTGGATACTTGTTAAACACCTAGTACTTAATAAGTACACCCAGTACTGCTCTAGGCATTGTTCTAGGTATTGGGGATATAGTATTGAACAGATAAGTTTCCTACTCTCATGTAGCTTACAGTTTATTGAGGAAAGACAGAGTAATAAAATTAACAGATAATAAAAATCATCTTATGTAGTTCGAAGTGCTGTGAAGGAGATAAACAGGATAATGTGATAAAAGTAGTAATAGTAAGTAGGAGGGGTTTAGGTATGCATTGTTTACAAATAGGAGCCAAGCTTTAATTCTGTCATTAACTTATGACCATAAGCAAGTCATTTTAGCCTCTAGATTTCCTTATGTTCCTAATTTCTAAAATGGAGGTAAATAATCCCTAATTTAGCTTTTTGAGATTTTTTGATATTTAAAGTTATATTAAAGTTTTTTGTTGTTGAAATTTTTTCATAGGTATAATAATGTACATACCTCTTAGGTGTAAGGCTCAATGAATTTTTACAAAGTGAATTTATTTTTGTAACTACCCAGAACAGGATAGAGAACATTACCTGCCCTCAGGGAACCCCACCTTGTGTCCCTTTGCAGTCATTTTTTCACCCCAGATGTATATCATTCTGATTTATATCATCATGAGGTTTAGTCTTACCTTTTTTTCTAATAGCTCTGTTGAGATATAACTTACATACCACACAGCCATTTGAAGTGTACAATTTAATAGCTTTTAGTATGTTTGCATAGTTGTGCAGCCTCCATCACAGTTTTAGAACAATTTCATCACCCCAGAAAGAAGTCCCATACCTGTTAGCAGTCGCTCCCAGTTATTCCCAATTCTCCCTCCCTCAGCCTTAGGCAGCTACTAATTTACTTTTTATCTCTATAGACTTGCCTTCTGGACATTTCATGTGAATGCAGTCATGCAAAATGTGATCTGTTGTGACTTGCGCTGAGCATAATGTTTTCAGGGTCCATCACGTTTTAGCATGTATCAAGGACTTTATGTGTATAATGCTACATTTTACTTTTCCATCAGTTGTTTCCACTGTTTGGCCATTGTGAATATGCTGCTATGAACATTTGTGTACAAGTTATTGTGTATCTGTACGTTTTCATTTCTTTTGGGTATAAGCCTGGGAGTGGAATTGCTGGGTCATATGTTTAACTTTTTGAGGACATATGCATCTGATTTCTAAAACAATTATATGTCATTTAACATTCATACCAGCAAGGCATGTTTTCTCCACATCCTCACCAACACTTGTTAATCTTTATCTTTTGGATTATAGTCATGATAATGGGTGCGAAGTGGTATCTCATTGTGGTTTTGATTTGCATTTTCCTAATGGCTAATGATGTTGAGTATCTTTCCATATCCTTATTGGCCATTTACATATCTTCTTTGGAAAAATGTATTTTCAAATTTTCTGCCTATTTTTCAATCATGTTTTTTTTTGTTGTTGACGTATAAGAGTTTTTTTTAATATTTGTGTGTAAATCCCTTATCATATATCAGATATATGATATGCAAGTATTTTCCCGTGTTCCATGGGTAATCTTTTCACTTTGTTGATGGTGTTAAATTTGGTTTTAAATTTGGATGAAGTCCAATTTATTTATTTATTTATTTTGGCTTTTATTGCTTGTGCTTTCAGTGTAATGCCTTAGAATCATCTTGCCTATGTTTGAACTACATAGAAATGAATTCATGTGTACTTTTGGCTTCTTTTTGCTCAAACTTATGCAGGTAGCTGTAGTTTGTTTTTTCACATTGTTGTGTAATATTCTATTGCATGTATTTACCTCAGTTTATGCATTCTACTGGTGATGGACATTTGTAATATTTCAAGTTTGGGGCTGTTATAAAATAAGGCTGCTATGAGCATTCTTGAACATAGCACTTGGTGTACATACCTACTAGTTTGTGGGATGTACACATCTAGGAGTGGAATTTAGGGATCACAGCTGTATAGAGCTATAGTAGATACAGCCACCAGTTTCCCAAAGTGATTGTATCAAATTTCATTCCTACCACTGCTCTACATCTTCATCATTATATTCACCACTCATTATCAGGGTTTCTTTTTTGTTTTGTTTGTTTAGCCATTCTGGTGAATACAATGAGTACAGTGCATTTTCTTGATGACTGATGATTTTGAGCACCTTAGCAAATGCTTATAGCTGTCTGTGAAGTGCCTTTTCACTTATTTTGCCCATTCAAAAAAAAAATTGGATTTTCTTCTTTTTCTTATTGATCTGTAGTAGTTCTTTACATGTATTGTAAAAACATCTCTCCGTGGTTTACCTTTTTACTCTCTTAATGGTGTCATTTAATGAAAAGACAGTCTTAACTTTAATCTCCATTTATCACTCTTTTTCCTTATGGTTGTGAATGTAGTATTGTTTACTACCTCCTAGAAACTTTGTTTTACCTTTCACATTTAGGTCCACAGTCCATATGTAAGTGATTTTTATAGGAGTCAAGGTTTGTTTTTTCCCGTACGTATTTCTAACTGACCCAGACCCATTTATTGCAAAGACTTTGTACCATACATAGCATCACCTTTGTCACAAATCCAGAAGTCTATATGTATGCATCTGTTTCTAGACTCTTTTCTCTTCCACTTATCTATTTGTCTATCCTATTGCCAATGCCACAGTGTTCAGTTACTAGTTGTACCTAAAAAGATTTTTAACTGATGTGTCATAAATAAGTCATAGGTATATAATAAAATGGTAGGAAGCATGTTTCAAAGACAAGGCAACTCTTGGGCTCCCATGTTACTTAACTTTATCTTTTATCTTTTATGGTATTAGTTGTTAATTGTTACACATTATATATTTTCATAAATTATAATCCTGAAATTGAGAAAAGGAAAATAATTACTTGAAAAAGTTAATACAGAGAGCCATTTAGTTTATAACAGGACAAACTAAGTCTCCAGAAGAGTTTAATATCTGCCAAGACTGGACTTCTCCATTTAAGTCAACGGACTGAATATTCTGCATATTTCACAGAATAAACCCTCTCCTCCCATGGTATTGCTAGGTGATACACCTCCTGGATCATCCCTGGGTTGGTAGTTTTCTCTTTGTTTGCTGTATTAACTATACTTTTCCTTTCTTCCCATCTCTGGTAGCTTCCTTTTCTACTTATTCACAATCCTTTTCTTAATAGAGAGCTCCTGGAGAGGAAGTTCTGGGGATGGAAAATCCAGGAGAGGAAGATCAGCTGTTGAAATGTCTTTGCTGCAAACCTCTATGGATTGAGGATGTGATAACAGTTTCTCAATGTGATGACAAGCTCTGTAACTCTGATTTATCTTCTAAGTTGGCATTTATAATACAGCTTTTCTGTTGGGTTTCCCACCGCTGCCCAAGTCTGGTCTTTTCAGATTTTCTTCCTTTAAGCTTTCATTCTCAGCCACAGGAGGAGCTTCACATGCTCTTCACATTTGCAGTATTGCTGTTTATTTGGTGGTTAGAAATGTTTTATCTTTTTTGAGGTGGGGAGGGGGCTTTTTTTTTTTTCCTTCAATGCATGATTCTAGTGCACTGGCTTACTGTTTTGCTAAAATAAAATTAGTAGTGTATTTGGGTCCCTGTCAAAGAGCTCCTGAATTTTTAGCTGGTTTTTCTTTATAGAGGGCCTGTGGATTGTGAACCTAAATGTTAAAGGTAGAATGAAGTTTCTAGAAGGTAGTAAAGGAGAGAATGTGTTCATAACCATAAGGAAAAGATTGATAAATTGAACTTTTATAATTATAAAGGGGACTCTGGCCCTTGGCATCTCTGCAGAGGGTTTGAAGGACCCCTGAACATCTGTTTCTACGTTATTGTAAGTGTTCCTCTGGCCGTTGATTCTTTCCCTATGCTTTGCTTTTTTTCCACCTCTCCTAGATGAGCAGTGTCAATCATAGTTATTTTAATGACCTTGCTTGCAAACTCCAATGTCTGGATAATCTATGGGCCTATTCTATAGTCTGTTTTCCCTTTTTGGGGTGGGGGGAGGGGGTCAGGGGCTCATTTGGTCCTGTCTGGTATACCTGGTAATTTTGATTGAATGCCCAACATTGTATATGAAAAGTTATAGAGACTTTGGATGGTGTTATTTTCCTTTAGAGAGGATTTAATTTGCTTTTTGATGGTCAGAATATGTGCAGATCACCTGGATAGAGTTGAGCTGGGTTTCAGGCTTTGTTAACGATGGTCTCTTTCTGGTTTTCCCATTGCTAGTCTAGCCCTTTGGGGGTGTCATCTGGAAGACTGCATATTTACTGGGGCCCTTCTGTCTTAGAGGGCCTTGAACTCCAACCTTTGACTCCCAAGCTGCAAGAGAGTGTTAATCTCTCTGGTCACCTCTTTACCCTCTTACAGCTGCTTTTTGCTTATTTCCGTATGTGTGCATTTTAGGAGTTGGCAAATGTCTTGAGGGGAAATACACATAGATTTTGAGACTTTTCTGTTTACTCCTTTTCAGGATCTTGTCCTTTCAAGCCTTGGATGCTTTGGCAGCCCCAAAGTCTAAATCTCTGTCTTCTTAGCCTGATAGAATACTACAGGCTCTGCCTCTATTCCACTCTTCTGGGAATATTATATACCTGTTTTTTTTGCATATAAAATAAGCAAATACATGATATACACACAAAGATATGTTTTTCTTTCCACTTCTTTCTCTTTTTTTTGTTGGCAGTAATCTCAGATTTTATTCAAAAGCAAGACCACCCACCCCAATTACTCTGGTTATCCCTTCATAATGAACGTATCCTACATTTACAAAATTTTTCCTTGTGTCTACTTCAGTGAATTTAAAAATTAATTTATTGTCTCAATTATTTTCTAATTGTTTGGCTGTGGAAAATTGGCATATTAGATTGTACTGCCTGGAACAGCAACCAGAAGATCTCCTATAAACTTGTTAGAAAAGTAAATTCTCTGGCTCCATCCCACATCTATTGAATCAGAACCTGTAGGGGTGGTACCCAACAATCTAGTTTAACAAGTCATCCAGGAGATTCTGATAGAAACCATTTGAGAAACACTGGCATATGAGAAACATGTGCTATTTACTTAATGGACAGGCAGACATGGAAGTGAGGGAATATATCAAATAAGAAAACAATCAGTGGCCCAAGTGCTTTGACTCTAAATGGGTACAGAATAAGAATAGCCATGAATGAGACTCATAAACTGGTTCTATTCAGATACGTATGAACTGCCCCTCTCTTCTGCTTGATTTCCATGGGCTTACGTTAGTGTAAAACCCCAAGAACATTTGTCTTGGGCAGATCTGTAAATTCTTCAGCATATGGACACTATAGAGAAAGAAGTAGGATTGACCATTTCCTAATCATCTCCCAGGCTGCATTACCCAATACGCAGTCTGTCTACGCACATGTTTCTGTCATCTGCCAAGCAGGGGCAGAAAAAAAAGTAATATATAAATATATTTATGTAAATAAGTACATTTATATAAATGTAGATTTTTATATAAATAAATATGTATAATACATATTTTTAAAATCTTCATTTTGAGTAATGTTTTTTAAAAGTACCAAAATGGTCATTAGAAAAAGCAAAACATTTTTGGCCTTCCTTATATCTTTTTATGACTTTGTATTGTTTTTAGTTTGATTGCTGGGACTAAGGCACTAGATATAATTTTTCAATGCCTGAGGCCTTACAGGGTTTTAATCTGTCTCAGAATTCTCCACTTCCACTTCTTTCTTAAACAAAAGGTACATATATCCTTTTGCACCTTGCTGTTTTCAGTTACCATTGCTTAGATGTAGTACAGGTATTCTAAAATTGCTTTTTCAGTAAGTAATTTGTAATCATATTCTTAATTCTGTGATTTCTAAGAATTTTGATAATAGAACTTTTATTTGCTTTTTTTTTTTTTTTTTGTAATAGTATTAGTTCTTTTCCCAGGGTAAAAATAAACTATTGCCCTAGACTGGAAAGAGGAAGAAAAAAATCTATAATCTTCTGAGATATTTTTTTATTATTATTATTTTTTACTAATACTGTTACAATTTTTATAGCTTCCAATCTTTGCCCTTGGGGGTGACGTAAGAGTTGATTTGGCTTGCCAAGTCTTAGACCTGTCAAAATCAAGTGATGCTTGTGTTCAAACCTGATTGAGAAAGGGAAGCTTTCACAAATTTTATTAGCTTGAACTTAGAATAACTTCCCTGGTCTACACTTAATTAACTTCCATAACCATCTACATCAATATACTGTGTACTGTTAATGAGAGAAACAATTTATTCTTGTAACCTTTCACCTTTGTCCTGAAAGAGCTGAGATTCTAAAAGAAGCCAGATTTCCTTCGTACTCTCTTCTCACATGCCAGACCTCAAAAATTGTAGGTTCTTGCTTTTTTTGACCCAGATAGGCAAAACATTGATACTATTCACATTTCTCATCTAATCCTTCTCCTCAAGGGCTTCTAACTGGATCCAAGGTCTGGAGGGATGTTTGTTTCATAGAAATACATATATATTTTTTGGCCATGCCACGGACCTTGAGGGGTCTTAGTTCCGTCTCAGTTCCCCTGACCAGGGATTCAACCCAAGGCCACAGCAGTGAAAGTCCTGAGTTCTAACCACGGGACCTCCAGGGAACTCCTGAAATATTCTAATTTGTGGGTTCACAAACTTTTTCTTAAAAGGCTGGATAGTAAATATTTCAGGCTTTGCAGGCTACATGGTCTGTTACAGCTATCAACTCTCCCATTGCAGCATGAAAGCAGTCATGTGCAATACCTAAACAAATGAGATTGTGTTCCAGTAAAACTTTATTTACAAAAATACGGCATTGGGTTGGGTTTGGTCACTGAGCCATAGTTTGCCAATCATAGTTAACTGGAGAGGAAAGAAAGAGATCATTGTGGGATATATGGCACTTCAAAACCTTCCTTTCTAGACTAGAGACTAGAGTAGATTTGAAGCTTTCAGTACATTTTCAACATTAAAAAAAATTAGAGTTTTGTGTAATTCTTAATATACCACAAAACAACCATTGCTCCGTCTACTATTCCTCAAATTAATACTTAGTACAAAAAAACTGTTAGAAAATAAAGAGTATTTTGAAATTTAACTTTGTAACCCAGGCTTATTTTTCTTTATTGACTCATAGTACAGAAAGAATTTTTATTATGAGAGAAAATAAGGCGTTTTCATTTGTAAACTTTTCTTATTATTTGCTTGCTTGTTTAGAAGGAGGATACAGCTGTGAACTCTGTGAGCTTTATTTTATGTATTAGTCAGCCAGATGGAAAGAATGATCATTAAAAAAGTTAGATGGGCTAGCTCTGATGTCCAAGTTTTAGAAGACATATACTAAAATGAATAATCCTAGAATTTAGCTTCAGTAACATCCTTCATTATACACTTTTCATCTTTATAGCCAAATAGTCGCGTAGAAGTTTACATTTTATCTAGAGTTTAAAGTCATTTTTCTTCCCAGTCTTCTCAAAACCTCCCAAGTCTTAACTGCAGTTACTTAAATTAGTTCTGACCAAGAACAACAAAATGAAGAACAGTAAGGTGACTTGTACGTTACAGTTAGCTTTCAAATCTTTTGACATACAGATTTTCAGTTTTTCCTTTTTTCTAAAGTATACAGAAAGGGAGAGTCATTCTTTGTAGGACATTGCACCCATCTTAATAGATGACATTCTCTTGTCTTCTGTCACAAATGTCCTTGCTATTGAACAAAGATTGTCAGAATAATACTTAAAATTAGTACTTTCAAATTGATTTCAAATCTTTTGGCTTTGTGCTAGTAATATTTTCCTTTCTCAACTCATTAGAATAAGAAAAGAGAATTAACTTTATGATCTGTACATTTATGGATTAAAATTCACCTCATTTATCTCCAAATATTACTTACTTGTCTTCATGCTTGAGGAATGGATATGTACTAATAACTCAAAATTTTCAGTAATTCATATAATTCACATCAAAATTCCTATTTGAGTCAGTAAGTATTAAGTCTTAATGTCTTGGGTTTACTTATCTAATACTTAGTTTAGGTAAGTAAAAACTTATTTAAGTTTTAAAGTGTGTTATTTTATAGACTTTTGAAACAGATGGCAGTTTGTTTATGTCAAAACTTCAGAGAGGTTTTTTAAAAAATTTTCATTGGTGTATAGTTGATTTACAATGTTGTATTAGTTTCAGGTGTTCAGCAAAGCAAATCAGTTATACATATACATATATCCCCTTTTTTTTAAGATTCTTTTCCCATATAGGCCATTACAGAGTATTGAGTAGAGGTCCCTGTGCTATACAGCAGGTTCTTATTAGTTATCGATTTAATATATAGTATTGTGTATGTGTCAGCCCCAATCTCCCAGTTTATCCCTTCTCCTCGCCCCCCCCAAATACCCTGGTAAACATAAGTTTGTTTTCTACATCTGTGACTCTGCTTCTGTTTTGTAAATAAGTTCATTTGTACCTTTTTTTAGATTCCACATATAAGCAATATCATATGATATTTGTCTTTCTCTGTCTGACTTACTTCACTCAGTTGCTGCAAATGGCGTTATTTTGTTCTCTTTTATGGCTGAGTATATAGGTACCATTGTATATTCCATTGTATATAGGTATCACATCTTTACCATTCATCTGTCAATGGACACTTAGGTTGCTTCCATGTCCTGGCTGTTGTAAATAGTGCTGCAGTGAACATTAGGGTAATGTATCTTTTTGAATTATGGTTTTCTTTGGGTATATCCCCAGGAGTGGGATTGCTGGGTCATATAGTAGTTCTATTTTTAGTTTTTTAAGGAACCTCCATACTGTTCCCCTTAGTGGCTGTACCAACTTACAGTCCCACCAGCAGTGTAGGAGGGTTCCCTTTTGGAGAGTTTTGGGGGTTTTTTGGCGATACGCGGGCTTCTCACTGTTGTAGCCTCTCCCGTTGCGGAGCACAGGCTCCAGACGCGGAGGCTCAGCGGCCATGGCTCACGGGCCCAGCCGCTCCGCGGCATGTGGGATCTTCCTGGATCGGGGCACAAACCTGTGTCCCCTGAATCGGCAGGCGGACTCTCAACCACTGCACCACCAGGGAAGCCCATGGAGGGTATTTTTTTAAAAATAAAATAAAGGATGTGCTTCTAGCTTTATGACATAACTTGAATTACAGAGAATTTTCATTTCTTTGCATTTTTGAATTGTGTAATAGAGTTTTAAAAGTTATTAGGTTTTTGCCAAGTTAAAAACGAGGTAATGTTCATTTGCATATGTGCTAATTTTAAGAAACTGTACAGATTAGATTCCTTGCTACTATTTTGACTTCTTTTGATAATGAGAAAATTAGAATTAATCATTGTTTTGGGGCGATACATATATTTGACAGAACTAGAAGAACAGACTCGAAAAGCTCTAGAACTGGACCAGGAACGAAAACGAGCAAAAGAAGAAGCAGAAAGGCTTGAAAAGGAGCGTCAAGCTGCTGAAGAGGCCAAATCTGCTATAGCAAAACAGGCTGCCGACCAGATGAAGAATCAGGAGCAGCTGGTAGGGAACCTGGGTTCTGTTAGGGGAAAAGAAAAATTCAGACAAAAGCATGGACGAAATCGGTTCCGCAATTTCAGAGTGTTTATTCTCTGAGCACAAAGGTGTTGGTTAATTACGTTTTCAAATCCCCTCACTGTGGTATGTGTGCACTCACTGCAAGGAACTTGTATCTTTTTATTCGAATGTATTTTAAAGCAGTAAGTAGAATAACAAAGAATTATGAAAACCATAGACCACATGGACCATTTTCTGTATTCAGAGGAATACCCATCATGACAAATGAAATACCAGTGTAAAAATAGACAATTTGGAGGTTGCAGTATTTAGTACAGTAAATAAATGATCAGTATTGTGCAGCCACTACCAAAAGTGTGTTGTAATAGATCCAAAATCAACAGTAAAATTTTGTTTGCTAATGAGTGCCAATAAAATAAGTTCAAATAATGGAAACTTAAAAAAACACCTTTGTAAAATTAAGTATATTATACCTTCTGGAAAGCAAACCAAAGAGACAAGTGTGGAAATAACGAAGTGTGGAAATAAGCCTAAAATGATTATTTCTTCTTTTAAAAGGAAACCTAAAAATAAAACCATAAAAGATACATGGAGCCTGTTGCTAACAAAAGATTCTGATTTGCTTAGATTTTGTTTAAGCCACTGGCATGTTTTGCTTTAGATAAGTTGACAATTACGTATATTCTAAACCCTATAAGATAACCGTAGGCTAACTATAAGATAGATCATAATTGATTGGGGTTTTTTGTGTATTTAGTGGACTTGCAAATAATGAGGAGTAGGCATGACACCTAGAAGATTTGGGATTTAAATATTGGTTTAGGCATTTACTTGCTATGTGTCTTTGGGTCTTTCTGAGCCTCAGATCGCTCCCTTTGAAAAAAGGAATAATACCACCTAATAGTATTGTTGGGGAATTAAGAAAGTGCTGTTTAAATTATAAAGTGTTATGTAAATAGAATTCTTTTTCCTTCTGTAGGCTTTAACAGATAGTTTATTTTATTTTATTTTATTTTTTGTGTGGTACGCGGGCCTCTCACTGTTGTGGCCTCTCCCGTTGCGGAGCACAGACTCCGGACGCGCAGGCTCAGCGGCCATGGCTCACAGGCCCAGCTGCTCCGCGGCATGTGGGATCTTCCCGGACTGGGGCACGAACCCGTGTCCCCTGCATCGGCAGGCGGACTCTCAACCACTGCGCCACCAGGGAAGCCCCTAAGAGATAGTTTATTGATGAAAGTTTAAAAATAGCTCCTAGGTTCCTGCTATGAAAACAGGAATAACTACGTGTATATAGAATAATAAAATTTTTTTCACTTTGTCTCATTAGCTCATTATACCTAGTACAAGTAAGATATTTATGCTCTTAAAGAAATAGTTCCTTTTTTTAAACAGAAGACTGTCTATGAAAAACATATAACACAGTCCGTGTGGGAATTCCCTGGCGGTCCAGTGGTTAGGACTCTGAGCTTCCACTGCAGGGGGCACAGGTTTGATCCCTGGTCGGGGAAGTAAGATCTCAGAAGCTGCACGGCATGACCAAAAAAACCAGTCCATGTACATTAAAGCTTTTTTGACTTAATATAAATGACTGAAAATATATTACTTTTTAGTATTTGTAATTGTTTTGTTTATTTTAGGCAGCAGAACTTGCCGAATTCACTGCCAAGATTGCGCTTCTAGAAGAAGCCAAGAAAAAAAAGGAGGAGGAAGCTACTGAGTGGCAACACAAAGTAATCATTTGTTCATCACTATAAATTATTGAACATCTATTTTGTACCCAGCCATATGTGGAAATTATAGAGATAAATATAAGTTGCTGTCATGATTTAGAGGGGGAGAGGTACCTCTGTATGAATGTGTATGTACTGTAGTAAATACTAATCTAGTGATAATAAGCTAAGTACTTTGGGAACACAGAAGAAATATTTAATTTCTGAGGGAATGAGGCAGGTGTTGGGGAAACCCTTATAAATTTAAGCCGGCTCTTGAATAATACATTCAATTTGGGGGTAGAAAAGATGGAGACTGAAGAGGAAGTCATTCCAGATCGAGGGAATTGAATGAGCATAAGAAGTATAAAAGCACATGACAGATTTGAGGTCAACTAGTAAGTGAGCAAAACTTAGGGTCTGTTTTCAGAAATTTTGAGAGTTGTGGCTAGAAAGTTAGAGAGGGAATTAAGTTGTGAAAGGCTTTAAATAAATGCCCTGCTAAGGCAAGATGCTGAGAAATATCTGTAGACGTTGGGCTCTGAAGATTTCAAAACAGGATTGTAACATGATCAAGCATGGTTTTATAAAAACAGCTTAGTAATCAGCATGAAGGATGGATTGGGATAGTGGGCAGGATTACTTAAGAGCTAATGACTCACACTAAGGATGTGGCATTGAGAAAAAAGAGGAACAGGAATTATTGAAGGACATTTTGTGGTAGACTCAAAGGGGCATGGCAACCAAATGATTGGATGTAAAGTTGAATTAGAAGAATGCAATGAAGATGATACTGAGATTTCTGAGTTCCTAAGTAGATGAAACCACTGTTGTCTGAAATGGCATAAAAGTGAAAAATTAGGCTTTATTTGGAGGGGTAGGGAATATAAGATAATGAGAATTTAATTCAAACTTTAATGTTAACTCTTAAATGGAACTATAATAATAACAATTTTTACACTCAAAGGTATATAGTTCTCTGATTTTTCTCCGACAAAATGTACTTATTACAGAAAGCAGTTTTGTTTCCCTCTTAAATTTTCTTTGTAGCACTTCGGATTTCATAGGGAAGTTTTTGGTATTGAGAGTTATGTATATATGTATATGTCAATGGAACTCTACAAAAAGAAAAACACTTAACTTTTTTGTTAACACTACTTTCTTTATTAGAATTGTATAGCTCCCTTTTAGGGATGATTTATGAACGTCAGGGACACATAAACTTATAAAAATAACATATCACAGAGGCACATCCTGTGAATTGTAGAAATTAGAAAATGCATGCAAAAGAAAAATCACATTCTTGCTAACTGGGATCACTATTTTAACACTGTAGTGCATATCCTTCCAGGATCTTTTCCTATTTGCATATGTGTATACATACACATTTATATGTCCAGAGTGAGATCATACTGTACATATTGTTCTGTTTTAGTCAGTTTTCATCTCATCTAATATTAGACTATATTCAAAATTTTTTCATTTAGATATAATTGACATATAATGTATTTTTAGGTGTACAGCATGATGATTCAATATTTGTATCTATTGTGAAGCGATCATCACAGTAAGTGTAGTTAACATCCATCTCCATATATAGCTACAGAAATTTTTTTCTTGTTATGTAAACTTTTCAGATTTACTTTCTTAGCAATTTTGAAATATAGAATATAGTATTATTAACTGTAGTCCGTATGCTGTACATTATGTCCCCATGACTCATTTATTTTATAGCTGGGAGTTTGTACTTTTTAACTCCCTTCTCCAATTCCTCTTCCATTTATGCCTCTGGTAACCATCAGTCTGTTCTCTGTATCCATAAGCTCGTTTTTTTTGTTTGTTTGGTTGGTTGGTTGGTTGATTTTTAGATTCTATATATAAGCGAGATCATATGGTAATTTGTCTTTCTCTGTCTGACTTATTTCACTTGGCATGATACCCTCAAGGTCCATCCATGTTGTTGCAAATGGCAAGATTTCCTGGGACTTCTCTGGTGGTCCAGTGGTTAAGACTTCGCCTTCCAATGCAGGAGGTGCATATTCAATCCCTGGTTGGGGAGCTAAGGTCCCGCATGCCTTGGGGCCAGAAAACTAAAACATAAAAAAGCAGAGGCAATATTGTAGTAACATATTCAATAAAGACTTTAAAAATGGTCCACATCAAAAAAAAAATCTTTAAAAAAATTCCTTTTTTATAGTGGAATAGTATTTTACTATATATTAATATTTATACCACTTTTTTTAATCTGTTCATCTATTGATGGACACTTAGGGTGCTTCCATATATATCTTGGCTATTTCATTCTTTTGCATGTGGCTCTCTAGTTTTCCTAGCACCACTTATTGCAGAGACTGTCCTTTCCCCAACCTATATTCTTGGCTGCTTTGTTGTAAGTTAATTAACCATATATGTGTGGGTTTATTTCTGGGCAGACTATATTCAGAATTGAACCAAAAAGTCTTTTATAGCTAATTTGCCAGGCCAGTGTCCAGAGTAGGACTTTGCATTGCATCTGTTTGCTCTAAGTCTCTTTTAAAGTAGGACAGTTCTTTTTTTTATGATATTGGTTTATTAAAAGGACCCACAGATTGTCCCTCCTCCTGTATTTGTCTAATTCCTTTCTTATGGTGTCATTCAGCTTGTCTTTTTATCATCAATATTTCTTGTAAGCTGGAAGATAAACCTAAAAGTTTGAAGGATTCAAGTTAAAAATTTCTGGCTATGATGCCTCATAGGTGAGACTTTCAGATAATTTATCATCCAAACTAGAACACTTTTGAGAGTGAAAGGGGGTGTTGTTAATAATTACACCAGGACAACAGTGTAAAGCAGTACTTTTCCAGACAAACCAGCACAATAGAATTACTCAGATAATTGGTGACGTTGGATACTTCCTGTTATATTATATCAGAAGACATTTAATATCTGATTAACCCACCATTAGTTGTTTTAATTGATCGTTGGACTAGAGTAATAACAGTCTGTTTCCTCCATTGTCTGGTTATATTTTATCGTTGCTAAAACGTAATCTATTCGATGTGGAATTCTTTGGCATTATACTTATATCCGTTTTCTCATCAACTATTTGTATAACAATTTTAGCAACAGTTGATAATCCTTGCCAGAATTAATAATTTTATTAGGGTTTTGCACAGTGGTGTCTTTAATTCTGTCATGTAATAAGCTTTTATCAATAGGGCCTGTTTTCATTACCCTGAAATATAGTTTATATTAGAAAGAAAGGATAATAACTTGATTTTTTTTTTTGATGTGGACCATTTTTAAAGTCTTTATAGAATTTGTTACAATATTGCTTCTGTTTTGGCTTTTTGGCCACGAGGCATGTGGGATCTTAGCTCCCTGACCAGGGATCGAACCCGCACCCCCTGTATTGGAAGGCGAAGTCTTAACCACTGGACCGCCAGGGAAGTCCCAGGATAACTTGATTCTTTTAATTACCAATTTTCAAAGTAACTTGCTGATAAACTTATTTTTTATGTTCAGGCTTTTGCAGCCCAGGAAGACTTGGAAAAGACCAAAGAAGAGTTAAAGACTGTGATGTCTGCCCCTCCTCCACCTCCACCACCACCAGTCATTCCTCCAACAGAAAATGAACATGATGAACATGATGAGAATAATGCTGAGGCTAGTGCTGAATTATCAAATGATGGGGTAATGAACCATAGAAGTGAGGAGGAACGTATAACAGAAATGCAAAAAAATGAGCGTGTTAAAAAACAACTCCAGGTATTTAAAATTTGCAGTTGTATGCACATTTAAATATAATTTGCATTTTCCCCATTTGTTAAGACAAACTTATTAAAAAAGAAACATTTGATTTTTGGAAGCCTTTACCTCTAGCTGGCCTTGTGATTGGTTTGTAAGTACTTGGCCTACAGTCACGTTATTTCATGTTTTCTGTTGTATGTCCCTGTCACCAGATGTTTGTTAGCCTTGTGTAATGAAGCCTTAATTAGTAAGCTATTATTTAATTATAACTTGAGCCATGTTAAAAGTAGAACATAAAATACTGTTTAAAAAACAAATTTCTTTTTTAAACAGTATACATTAAAAAGAAATGATAATTTAATAGACTACCTGTATGACATTACATAATCTGATTTTTTTTGTTGAGATTTTGTAATGGCAAAAGGTCAGTATATTAAATGTACATAATTAGATTAAAATAGTAAATTTTAATGTTACACCTATTAGAGAACTTAATAGAATCAGTTCTCTAATTTTTAAATTCATGAAATCTTTAAATATTAATAAAATGGGGTGATAATTGTAATAAATGTATTAAGACTTTTGGAGAAAACTTCTCTCATGGTATAGAATTTATAACTTACAGTAACATTCAATAACAGCTATATTGAACCTTTTGTAAGTCATTTCAAGTATTAGATGAGAAAGTTCAAGGAAATTTAGAATAATACACAAACTCATCATGGTTGCGGAGTGTAGAAATGAAAGGCCATGGGTATTCCTCTCTAACCACTACCCCCCACCACTACTAAAAGTACAACAAACGTAAACACTTTAAAGAAAAAGATTTCGCAGTGGAAATTTTAATATACTAAAAAGTCAGAGATCTGTTATATTTGTATTTTGTGTCTTTAAACCTCTTTCATAGGTTTTTAAAATCTAAAAAAAAAGTTAATAATGGTCATACTTTTTATTTTTTAAACATAGGCATTAAGTTCAGAATTAGCCCAAGCCAGAGATGAAACCAAGAAAACACAAAATGATGTTCTTCATGCTGAGAATGTTAAAGCAGGCCGTGATAAGTACAAGACTCTGCGACAGATTCGGCAAGGCAATACAAAGCAACGTATTGATGAGTTTGAAGCAATGTGAGAGCTGTTATTTTGCATACATGTTCTTCATAAGCTGAACCACCAACAGAGAAAAGCAGGCCTTTGCAGATGTGATGGAATGCATCTCACCTTGCCAAAGCACTTAAACCAGTTTGACTGTGGTAGCTAAAAGACATTTAAGGGGAGCTTTTCAACATTAAGGCAGTGTGATATCATGCTTGGTTTTCTTTTTCTTTTGGGCCAAGGAATGGAGAACAGTGTTCCATCACCTCCTTTTTCACATTTTTCATTTTCCATTTTTTTTTTCTGTTGAAGATTAACACTAATTATCATGTCTGACAAATGTGTATGTATGATTTAAGCACTTTGTACATTTTAAAGGATGGTGGTGACTTAATGAGTGTTTAGGTAGGGCACTCTGTTTTTTCTTCTTCCATATTTTAGCTGCATGTATTTCCACATTCTCTCTCATTCATGTTTCCTCAGTGTGTACTTCTCATACCTTGATGTGCCCTGTAACCATAGCGCTGCCACTATACAGATCATTGGCAGTGATTAAAATGAGCATAGGTGGCAGGGTGGACAGTCTTTCATCATTGTGTAGAAGATGGCTATGAATCATGAAAAGGATTAGAATGTTTAACAGTATAGTGTACAGCTAGTGGTTAATTTTTTAAATCCCAATTTAATAACATTATTGGATATTTGTTATTTGCTTACTTAATTACGGTCATCTTTGACAGCTGAATTGATTGGTGTTTCATCTCCTGTCATCATTTGGTTTTCTTTGCCCACTGATCTTACAAAGGTATAGACAGCAGGTAGTAAGTAGTTCCCTAGGAAAGTTTACTGATGAAACACTACTGCAAATAACAGTTGTCTCTGAAAGATTCTTTCATAGATTGATTTAGAAAAACAGATGTTTAATAAAAGAAAAAGCACATTTGTTGGTAATTGATTATCATCATTAATAAAACCCTGGACCTTGCTAGAAGGGCAGCATATGAAAACAGCAGTCCCGAGGAGGGGACAGTAATACTACCTCACTACTATACCTGTGATGACTGGTCGTTCAAACACAGTGAAGTGTGTAAGCTATATGTTTTATAATACATAGTGATACTGTCAATCATGAAGGAATATTTTTGAGATCTCCTTTTCCTTCAGAATATCTTAGAGTGCTAAATTTTAACTGCCTTTTTGTTGAACTGAACTGTGGGACTCTGATTTGTATTAAAATTGTTAGCACTCACTGGTATACTATCTTCCTGGAGGGGTGTTGTATGTCTAAGGAAGTGTGTGTGTGTGTGTGTGTGTGTGTGTGTGTGTGTGTGTGTGTGTGTGTGTGTGTGTGTGTGTGTGTGTGTTTGAGAGAGAGAGAGAGATTGCCCTTGTAGCATATGACGACGAATGTTTGTACCTTCATTTCTTGATGTAATTATTACATAATCATTTTAGCATATTTGGTTTCTAAATCATTGTGCTTATTTTTTTCAATCTAACTAAAAATACTTAAATTTGGTTAGTTAATTCTATTTTAGAAATTATAATTTTATAGGTTATATTAATTTCAGTTATGTTTTACAAAGAAATCTTTCTAGTTTGAAAGATGTTCAATATTCACAGGTTCTAACATTTTCTTTATTATAAAACATTTAGATTTGGAGATAAGGAAAGCCTTGTTTTCTCTGTGTGGTTCAGCTACTTTCCATTTGGTATTATGCATTCAAATTTACATTTATCTATTAAAATTGCCATTTTCTTAGACATTTTTCATGCACAATAGATTCAAGTTGTGTCTGAAAATATCTCTGTGCTTTTTTGATTTTGCTGACTTTAAAAGGATTAATCTGGGCAGACATTATGAAAAGGAAAGGTTGCATTTAATATATTTTTTGGATTTAGTAGGACAAAAGGTAACTGGTTAACCTTGAAGTGACTGTTGTACGGTGGTTGTGCACATGCTTCAAAACACTGTGGAAGAGGACATTTCTCCTTGCAGCACATTAGAGGAACAGATGATAAGCCTTACTATTCATGGTTTAAAGCATGTGTTCACTCTTCCAGAGCATTAAAGTAATTGCCATAATAGGTGAAAACTTGGATTTTTATTGGATTTTTGTTAATTTGCTTCATTTTGAATTGTGTGCACTACCATTCCTACATCAGTTTGATATCAGTGTTGAAAAATTACCAGTTATATTTGCTGTTTATAATCTATTTGTAGATTAGAATTAAAATGGATTTAATCCATTTTTAAAGCTGTGTGAATTTTTCTAAACAGGAACAACTATTTGCAATATGGGTTTTCATTAAACCAATTATAACTTTTATTATTAGCATTTGAGAAGCACATGTTCATATAGCAATGTAAAAATAATGAGTATTTGGTAAATTCCAGCAGGCTTATACTATTAGCATAATTTTGTGTTGTACAATTAAGTTACATCTATAATTTTGGATAACATTCATTGGTTAACAATAAAGTGACAAAAGCTCATGTTTCATGCTTCACTGTTGTTATTTAACATGGATTTCTTGTATATTTCCTGAATATTATAATCTCTATTAGATCCATAAATCATTACATCTTAAAAACAAGTGGATAGGAAAAAATTCAGAATCCTCATACATTTACTCGTTCCCCCAAATTATATATCTCTTTTGGTATGGAAGTAATAGTGATAATTCTCCAGAAAAGTTAAATCATTAAATTAAATTGACTCTTTTCATAATAGAAAATCATTTAAGATTTCTAGTCATTGCTTTTCTTGTATAGTGTTTAGTTTTCCTAAGGAAGAAGCAGTTTCATTGTCCTTGATTAATCTCACTATTAAAATGCTAATGTTCTTTAAAGAACTGTATACTAAGTGCTTCTTACTAAATTTTATTATAAAGATTATTCTTCTTAAATAACAAGTGATAAATCTGTTTTAAGCATAGTAAAAGCCAGTTGTCTTCTCAGTTTACAGTAATATTGAACTGTCACTTTATTATTTCTATTCTCAAAGACAGGTGGTGATCTCTTTATTCTGGTCCTGTTAGAAAAGAAAAGGGAATTCCGTAGTATAATATTTTGCTTTATGTCTAATTAGAGTTCTTTTTTTAAGAACTAGAATTAGCACTTAGAAAGTTATATCTTACACTGTATTGGAACTCACTCCTGGTTATCATTGGAAAGAGTTCCAATGTTAGTGCTGTGATTAAAAAAAAATGCACATCACTTTCTGTCTCAGTTCTTATTACCTGTTGATTGGTGATATTTTTAGAATTGAAGATAAAAGATTTTTTAGATCCCACAGTATCCCATTTTATGTATGCATAATGAAAATAGTCTTTTAAAATCTAAAACTTAAAACTGAAGTATAGGAATTACTGCCTTTAGAATTAATTTAGTGAACTGATTAGTAAACCCAAGCTTAGATGTATTTAATAAGAATAAGGGGAAACGTTTAAATATGGAACTACACTGGTAGACAGTCCTCTTTTCTTTAAGTTTGTTCTAAATGAACAGAACTTTAGCTTTTCTTATTCTGTACTTCATTCTTTTTTTAACTAGGAGATAATCTATTAAATATTCTAATGTGGTTTATCATGTAGAATGACAATATTCTAGTACATTTCAAAAGCACAGTGATTCAGCAGATATGATAACTTCATAAAATGTCAAGGCAGTATGACTCCTCACATTCTACACTGTTCGCAAGGAAAACTTGGCTCACGATCGTGTTTCGTATATTGAAGCTTATCACCCTCCCTTCCGTGGCTTTTCCAATTAAATAATCTTAATTCCCACTTTTTCCTACTGGACCTATCTTTTTTTAAATTTAATTTTATTTTTTTATACAGCAGGTTCTTATTAGTCATCAATTTTATACACATCTGTGTATACATGTCAATCCCAATAGCCCAATTCATCACACCACCATCCCCACCCCCCTGCGGCTTTCCCCCGTTGGTGTCCATAGAATTGTTCTCTATATCTGTGTCTCAGCTTCTGCCCCGAAAACTGGTTCATCTGTACCATTTTTCTAGGTTCCACATACATGCGGTAATATACAGTATTTGTTTTTCTCTTTCTAACTTACTTCACTCTCTTTATTACAGTCTCTAGATCCATCCACGTCTCAACAAATGACCCAATTTCGTTCCTTTTTATGGCTGAGTAATATTCCATTGTATATATGTGCCACATCTTCTTTATCCATTTATCTGTCGCTGGGCATTTAGGTTGCTTCCATGACCTGGCTATTGTAAATAGTGCTGCAGTGAACATTGGGGTGCATGTGTCTTTTTGAATTATGGTTTTCTCTGGGTATATGCCCAGTAGTGGGATTGCTGGATCATATAGTAATCCTATTTTTAGTTTTTTAAGGAACCTCCATACTGTTCTCCGTAGTGGCTATATCAATTTACATTCCCACCAACAGTGCAAGAGGGTTCCCATTTCTCCACACCCTCTCCAGCATTTGTTGTTTGTAGATTTTCTGATGATGCCCATTCTAACTGGTGTGAGGTGATACCTCATTGTAGTTTTGACTTGCATTTCTCTAATAAGTAGTGATGTTGAGCAGCTTTTCATGTGCTTCTTGGCCATCTTTTTCTTTTCTTTGGAGAAGTGTCTATTTAGGTCTTCTGCCCATTTTTTGATTGGGTTGTTTGTTTTTTTAATATTGAGCTGCATGAGCTGTTTATATATCTTGGAGGATAATCTTTTGTCTGTTGATTCATTTGCAAATATTTTCTCCCATTCTGAGGGTTGTCTTTTCGTCTTGTTAATGGTTTCCTTTGCTGTGCAAGAGCTTTGAAGTTTTATTAGGTCCCATTTGCTTTTTTTTTTAATTTCCATTACTCTAGGAGGTGGATCAAAAAAGATCTTGCTGTGATTTATGTCAGAGAGTGTTCTTCCTATGTTTTCCTCTAAGAGTTGTATAGTGTCCGGTCTTAATTTAGGTCTCTAATCCATTTTGAGTTTATTTTTGTGTATGGTGTTAGGGTGTGTTCTAATTTCATTCTTTTACATGTAGCTGTCCAGTTTTCCCAGCACCACTTATTGAAGGGACTGTCTGTTCTCCACTGTATATCCTTGCCTCCGTTGTCATAGACTAGTTGACCATAGGTGTGTGGGTTTATCTCTGGGCTTTCCATCTTGTTCCATTGATCTGTGTTTCTGTTTTTGTGCCAGTACCATATTGTCTTGATTACTGTAGCTTTGTAGTATAGTCTGTAGTCAGAGAGTCTGATTCTTCCAGCTCCGCTTTTTTCCCTCAAGACTGCTTTGGCTATTCGGGGTCTTTTGTGTCTCCGTACAAATTTTAAGATTTTTGGTTCTAGTTCCGTAAAAAATGCCATTGGTAATATTATAGGGATTGCATTGAATCTGGGGATTGCTTTGGGTGGTATAGTCATTTTCACAATATTGGTTCTTCCAGTCCAAGAACATGGTATATCTCTCCATCTGTTGGTATTGTCTTTAATTTCTTTCATCAGTGTCTTATAGTTTTCTGCATACAGGTCTTTTGTCTCCCTAGGTAGGTTTATTCCTAGGTATTTTATTCTTTTTGTTGCAGTGGTAAATGGGAGTATCTCCTTAATTTCTCTTTCAGATTTTTCATCATTAGTGTATAGGAGTGCAAGAGATTTCTGAGCATTAATTTTGTATCCTGCAACTTTACCAAATTCATTGATTAGCTCTAGTAGTTTTCTGGTGGCACCTTTAGGATTCTCTAAGTATAGTATCATGTCATCTGCAAACAGAGACAGCTTTACTTCTTTTTTTCCAATTTGTATTCCTTTTATTTCTTTTTCTTCTCTGATTTCTGTGGCTAGGACTTCCAAAACTATGTTGAATAAGAGTGGTGAGAGTGGACATCCTTGTCGTGTTCCTGATCTTAGAGGAAATGCTTTCTGTTTTTCACCATTGAGAATGTTTGCTGTGGGTTTGTCGTATTGGCCTTTATTATGTTGAGGTAGGTTCCCTCTATGCCCACTTTCTGGAGAGTTTTTATCATAAATGGGTGTTGAATTTTGTCAAAAGCTTTTTCTGCATCTATTGAGATGATCATATGTTTTTTCTTCTTCAGTTTGTTAATATGGTGTATCACATTGATTGATTTGCATATATTGAAGACTCCTTGTATACCTGGGATAAATCCCACTTGATCATGGTGTATGATCCTTTTAGTGTGTTGTTGGATTCTGCTTGCTAGTATTTTGTTGAGGATTTTTGCAACTATATTCATCAGTGATATTGGTCTGTAGTTTTCTTTTTTTGTAGTATCTTTGTCTGGTTTTGGGATCAGGGTGATGGTGGCCTCATAGAACGAGTTTGGGAGTGTTCCCTCCTCTGCAATTTTTTGGAAGAGTTTGAGAAGGATGGGTGTTAGCTCTTCTCTAAATGTTTGATAGAATTCACTTGTGAAGCCATCTGGTCCTGGACTTTTGTTTGTTGGAAGATTTTTAATCACAGTTTCAATTTCATTACTTGTGATTGGTCTGTTCATATTTTCTGTTTCTTCCTGGTTCAGTCTTGTAAGGTTATACGTTTCTACGAATTTGTCCATTTCTTCCAGGTTGTCCATTTTATTGGCATAGAGTTGCTTGTGGTAGTCTCTTAGGATGCTTTGTATTTCTGCAGTGTCTGTTGTAACTTCTTTTTCATTTCTAATTTTATTGATTTGAGTCCTCTCCCTCTTTCTTGATGAGTCTGGCTAAGGGTTTATCAATTTTGTTTATCTTCTCAAAGAACCAGCTTTTAGTTTTATTGATCTTTGCTGTTGTTTTCTTTGTTTCTATTTGATTTATTTCTGCTCTGATCTTTATGACTTCTTTCTTTCTGCTAACTTTGGGTTTTGTTTGTTCTTTCTCTAGTTCCTTTAGGTGTAATGTTAGATTGTTCATTTGAGATTTTCCTTATTTCTTGAGGTAGGCTTGTATAGCTATAAACTTCCCTCTTTTGCTGCATTCTATAGGTTTTGGATCGTCGTGTTTTCATTGTCATTTGTCTCTAGGTATTTTTTGATTTCCTCTTTGATTTCTTCTGTGATCTCTTGGTTATTTAGTAACATATTGTTTAGCCTCCATGTGTTTGAGTTTTTTACGTTTTTTACGTTTTTTTCCGTGTAATTGATTTCTAATCTCATAGAGTTGTAGTTAGTAACATGCTTGATAAGATTTCAAAATTCTTAAATTTACTGAGGCTTGATTTGTGATGCAAGATGTGATCGATCTTGGAGAATGTTCCTTTCGCACTTGAGAAAAAGTGTAATCTGTTTTGGGATGGAATGTCCTATAAATATCAGTTAAATCTGTCTTGTCTATTGTGTCATTTAAAGCTTCTGTTTCCTTATTTATTTTCATTTTGGATGATCTGTCCATTGTTGTAAGTGAGGTGTTAAAGTCCCCCACTATTACTATGTTACTGTCGATTTCCTCTTTTAGAGCTGTTAGCAGTTGCCTTTGTATTGAGGTGCTCCTGTGTTGGGTGCATATATATTTGTAATTTTTATGTCTTCTTGGATTGATCCCTTGATCATTGTGTAGTGTCCTTCCTTGTCTCTTTTAACATTCTTTATTTTAAAGTCTATTTTATCTGATATGAGTACTGCTACTCCAGCTTTCTTTTGCTTTCCATTTGCATGGAATATCTTTTTCCATCCCCTCACTTTCAGTCTGTTTTGGGTCTCTTGTAGACAGTATATATATGGGTCTTGTTTTTGTATCCATTCAGTAAGGCTGTGTCTTTTGGTTGGAGCATTTAATCCATTCACGTTTAAGGTAATTATCGATATGTATGTTCCTATGACCATTTTCTTAATTGTTTTGGGTTTTTTTGTTTTTTTTTTTTTTTTTGCAGTATGCGGGCCTCTCACTGCTGTGGCCTCTCCCGTCGCGGGGCACAGGCTCCGGATGCACAGGCCCAGCGGCCATGGCCCACGGGCCCAGCCGCTCCGCGGCATGTGGGATCTTCCCGGACCAGGGCACGAACCCGTGTCCCCTGCATCGGCAGGCGGACTCTCAACCACTGCGCCACCAGGGAAGCCCTTGGGTTTGTTTTTGTAAGTCCTTTTCTTCTCTTGTGTTTCCCACTTAGAGAAGTTCCTTTAGCATTTGTTGTAGAGCTGGTTTGGTGGTGCTGAATTCTCTTAGCTTTTGCTTGTCTGTAAAGCTTTAGATTTCTCCATCAAATCTGAATGAGATCCTTCCTGGGTAGAGTAATCTTGGTTGTAGGTTCTTCCCTTTCATCACTTTAAGTATATCATGCCACTCCCTTCTGGCTTGTAGAGTTTCTGGTGAGACATCAGCTGTTAACCTTATGGGAGTTCCTTTGTATGTTATTTGTCGTTTTTCCCTTGCTGCTTTCAATAATTTGTCTTTAATTTTTGACAGTTTGATTACTATGTGTCTCAGCGTGTTTCTCCTTGGGTTTATCCTGTATGGGACTCACTGCTTCCTGAACTTGGGTGGTTATTTCATTTCCCATGTTAGGGAAGTTTTCAACTGTAATCTCTTAAAATATTTTCTCAGGTCATTTCTCTCTCTCTTCTTCTGGGACCCCTATAATGCGAATGTTGTTGTGTTTAATGTTGTCCCAAAGGTCTCTTAGACTGTCTTCATTTTTTTTTTTTCATTCTTTTTTCTTTATTCTGTTCCACAGCAGTGAATTCCACCATTCTGTCTTCCAGGTCACTTATCTGTTCTTCTGCCTCAGTTATTCTGCTATTGATTCCTTCTAGTGTAGTTTTCATTTCAGTTTTTGTGTTGTTCACCTCTGTTTGTTCTTTAATTCTTCTAGGTCTTTGTTAAATATTTCTTGCATCTTCTCAATCTTTGCCTCCATTCTTCTTCCTGGATCATCTTCACTATTATTATTTTGAATTATTTTTCTGGAAGGTTGCCTATCTCCGCTTCATTTAGTTGTTTTTCTGGGGTTTTATCTTGTTCCTTCATCTGGTACATAGCCCTCTGCCTTTTCATCTTGTCTATCTTTCTGTGAATATGGTTTTTGTTCCACAGGCTGCAGGATTGTAGTTCTTCTTGCTTCTGCTGTCTGCCCTCCTGGACCTATTTCTTAATATCTCTATCTTTAGTGATTTTAAGAGCTGCCGTTTTCCCTCTGGAAAGATGATGACTTTTTGCTTTGTTGCCTCAATACTTCAACCTCTCTTAAACTGTGATAAGAGTTTTCTGATTTGAGGTTACATATGCTGCTTTAGGAGTTGAAGTATCTATCCATCATTATTCCTCACAGAATTTTAAGGTTAATGATTGTGACTAAGATAATTAATTACCCCATGGCACATCTTTTAAATTCAGGTTTATATTTGGCTTGAGTTCCCTAGCTACTAATGGTTCCAGGTTCTTATTTAATGACCGTCATTTAGCCAATACACTTTTATTAAGTATGTTCTATATTCTAGGATATAGAAGCAAGATTAGAATGACAGTGACCCTTTGTTTTGGACTATCTTAAAAAGTGAAACTTCAAATATTTATCTTATTTCTTGGATCATTTGCAATAATCTGTTACAATACTAGATTTCTTTTAAGATGGCAACACATTTTGTTGACTCATGTTATTTGTATGCCCAGATTCCTCTGTGCTTGTATCTAGTCAGTTGCTTCCATCCTTGTAATTTATTACTCTGTTTTAATTATTCACTTATATTTAATGAACATTTTTAAAATTTAGGTTCACTTTGGTAATTATGCATGTCAGTTAGTTTGCTCCTAAAAGTAGTTTACTGGTTTTAGTTTATCTTTAATAAGTCTATATAGCTAAATGTACATCTTGGTAACATGGGATCAGAATTTCTGAGATTTATGTAATAATCCTTGGAAAAATTCCTTTTGATAAAATGTGGATTTGTTATATCAAATTCTTCTTGTGCTGTGTTACAATGTATGCGTGATAGTTCTTAACTTTTTGCAAGTTAAATTAAAATGTTTTCCCTTTGTTTTAGACCTAGAAATGCAAGTATGTCTTAGACTCTTAAAGCAGTACTACCTTCTCCCTCCCTTTCCTTTTGTTTATACTGAAAAGTCTTTGTTATTCAGATCTAGCATTTGAGTCTTATATGCCATCATTCCATTTATGTAATTATTTGCTTTTAAATTTTAGCTGATTTGGATAAAATGATACACTGTGTCATGAAGGAGACTACTACAACATAAAGAGCAATAGAGGAAAATAAGCAACTGGTAGAGAATAAGAATACACAGCAGTTTCTCAAGTATGCTTGTTCTCTGATAAATTGCTTAATTTTCATTTTATAGGTCAAATTTTAAACACTGATCAGTATTTAAAGATATCCCAAAAAATAAAGTGCCTAATTTAGAAGTTTTTCTAACTTTATAGAAAGACTCATTTTATACCCAATTGACAAACCAGTCAGTATATAGTAATTAGTAATCTGTATCAAGTACTGTGAAGTTCAGTGGAGTTGGGAGATTTCAGTTGAATCTTCATTACTGTATTGTGTTAAAATATATGTAAGATTTACCATTTTAGCCATTTTCAAGTGTTCAGTGACATTAAGTATATTCACATTGTTGTGCAACCATCACCACTATCCGTCTCCAGAACATTTCATCATCCCAAACAGATTCTCTGTACCCATTAAATACTAATTCCCCATTCCTCCCTCTTCCCAGTCTCTCGTGACCACTATCCTAATTTCTGTGCCTTTGAATTTGACAATTCTAGGTACCTCACATAAGTGGACTGACTCCTATATTTGTCCTTTTGTGTCAAACTTATTTCACGTAACATAATGTTTTTCAGGTTCAGCCACATTATAGGATGTATCAGAGTTGTTTTTTTTTTTTTTAAGGCTAAATAATATTCAGTTGTATGTATATACCGTATTTTCTTTATCCATTCATTGGTTAATGGCCATTTGGATTATTTCCACATTTTGACTATTGTGAACAATGCTGCTATTATGTACATTGGTGTACAAGTATCTGTTCGAGTTACTGCTTTCAGTTCTTCAGTATATACCCAGAAATGGAATTGCTGAATCATATGGTAATTCTGTGTTTAATTTTCTGAGGAACTGTCAATACTGTCTTTCTCAGCAACTGCATTATTCCCACCAGCAATGCATAAGGGTGCCAATTTCTCCACATCCTCACCAACAATTTTTATTTTTTGTTTGCTTGTTTGTTTGTTTGTTCGTTTTTTGGCTGTGCCACTTGTGGGATCTTAGTTCCCCGACCAGTGATTGAACCCAGGCCACAGCAGTGGCTGAGTCGTAACCACTGGACCACCAGGGAAGTCCCTTTATTGTTTGTTTTTGATAATAGCCATCCAAGTGGGTGAACTGGTATCTCATTTTGGTTTTGATTTGCATTTCCCTATGATGCATTTCTCTCTGATGTTGAACATCTTTTCATATGCTTATTCACCATTTGTATCTTATTTGCTGAAGTGTATATTCATGTTTTGACCATTTTTAAATTGTTTTTTGTTGAATTGTAGGAGTTCTTTGTATGTTATGGATGTTAGTCCCTTATCAGATACGTGAGTTGCAAACATTCTTCCATTCTGTGAGTTGCCTTTTTATTCTATTGATAGTATCTTTTGATGCACAAGTTTTTAATTTTGATGAAGTTTAATTTTTCTGTTTTTCTTTTGATGCCTGTGCTTTTAGTCTTGTGTTTTTTAAAGAGACAGAAGAGAGATTATGTACAATGGTCGAAGTCTAGAGAGATGAAAAGTACACTGTCTTGACTACAATAGAAAATGTAATTTCCTGTGTATTGACTGCAGGATGATAAAGCTAGAGTAGATTGGGTCAGGAATTTATGGAGTCTTTAATCCTCTGCTGAGGTGGTTTAGTTTGATTTGAAGACATCTGGTGCCTTTGGGAATGCAGTTACAAAAGGGAATAATAACTAAACTTTGCTCCAAAGGAAAATTCATGCTGCTATGTAAAGTATACTAGAAAGTGCTATAATGTAATTAGCCTGAAGAAAATCTGTGGTCATGGGAATGATATTACTACCTTCTGAGTAAAGGAAATATGTAGATGTATTTTGCTCTCATGTTCACTATATGTAGTAATGTTTTTCCTTCTGCTTATTTTCCAAATGACCTCTTTTGAGGACAGTTAAGACCTCTGTTTTATCCGTGACCTTTTAAGGATGCGTTCTTTAGTGGCACAAAAAGAGAACTAGAAATTAAAGACACCCAAGAACAAATGGATTTGATTCTGAGTTCTAATTGCAGGTCGTTGTACTCTATTGTGCTCTAGTTTTATAAGCAGTTTCATAGTTCTGAATTAGATTGTCTGTTTCAGAGCATTTCTCTGGAATCAGATACAGACATTTAGATTCCAGATTCATTGTGTCACTAAAATGTAATGACCAAATGTTAATATCCATGTACTTTTGAATTATTAATACTTGTTTATAGTTGAAAAACTATTACTGCAGAGTGTGCTTACAACAGTTCTATCAACATCCTCTTGCTCTCAGATGATTCTAATAATGTAGTGACTGGAAGAAACTTGAAGGGTTTTTTGAAATAGGTTTTAAGGGGTTAGGGAAAAAAAGTTCTTTCAGATCATTATGAAGGGGTGTTATATTCATCAGAACACAACTCAATGAAGATTATCTCAGAATATATACACACAATTAACTATTCACTGGCTGTGACAGCTTTGAACAAATTACTTTGGAAATTTCTGTAGGTTTTTTAAAGTTGAGAATCATTTGATTATGCTCATCAACTTAACTTTCTTGCTAGATTTGATTCATGTGCTTATGCCCAAATGATATGTTAGGTTTTTTTTTCCCCTTATTTTTGCTTATTTTGCCTGTTTTCCTCAAGCAATTTGGTCATCTAAGTTACAGGTGAATGGTTTTCCTCCCCACTAACTTTAAAATATGGTGGTTTATCATTGGTATGTAGATTAAATGTAGAATTTTGCAACTTCTTAATTTGTGTGTTTTAAAAGTACTTTCTATCAAAAGACAAAATCAGTGTATGCAAAAGGAAATCATAATCAAACATCTGTTTACTTTCTTTTAAATTCTTTAATTAATGTTTGCAAATGTACTGCATGATAGCACATTTTAGTTTCTTAGAACTTTTACATTGATTAAACTATCATTTTTTTCAAGAAATATTAAAATCTTTAAAAGGTAGTTGATTATAACTATGAAAAATGTTTTTGTTGGTAGGGTCAAAATCAAATTACATCACTACTATTTAGCAGTTTATATGTGTTCTTAAAATACCTTAAGAGAATACCTCCATTTTGTAAAAATTAGAGTATCAAACAGTATAAAACATGAAATTAGAAGCCAGAACCTAACCATCTGAATAATTTATAATCTAGTTTAATGTGCTGGGCCACATTACATTTCAGTATAAGCTGATGTTTTAAGAATGTTTATAATGAATTGGGGGGACATAGGCTATATCAAAGGCTTTGAATCAAAATGTATAGAAAATATATCAATTGGAGAAATAGTTTTATCTTTAGAGGAGATTATTGGCATTAATGTTCTAGGAATATTCTCAAGCATTAGGAAGACTGGAAACCAATATGTCTTCTAGATTACTGATGTGATGTATACAGGTAGGAAAGTGTTCTCCACTACCTTATTTTTGAGCAATTATGCCTTAGTTCTTAGGCATTACAAGAATTTATGGATTTTTTCCCATAAAGTAATAAGATTAATACCTACATACATATGCATTCATAGATGCAGTCCTTCTTCCAGTGATTTACAGAGCAGTTGCTATTTATGCAAAGCACTGGTAGAGTTATGGGAGATAGATGTGACCCTATGACTGGGTCAAGGAAATTGTAGTTAGGGACTTGGGACGTGGACTCAAATTAAGGTACAGAAAGTAAAAGTAGTAAAAACCAAAAGAAAAATTGAGATAAAATGTTCAGGAGTTAAAATGAGAGGTTATTAGTAGGTGCTAATTAGCATACAAAGAAGCATGATATTGACTTGATTAATGAGGCCGGGAAATATATTCTTCATTTATAAAATTACAGCTGCTGGGGAGCATCAAAGTTATAAATTAATCACTAGGTAGGCTAGCTAATGTTAACTTGGTTCTCTGCCACTAAAGAATTGCATTTTCTTTAATATCAACGTGTCTGGTTTTCTTATAATAGAATTTATTGAATGTAAGCAACCTTAACAATAATGGTTTATATTAGAATAGCCAGTATTGAAATGTAATTTAATATTAAAGTTTTCTTATAACCCTTTTGTTAATTACTTATTTAACTTGCCACTAAGTTTACCATGTTTTTACTGTAAATTATTTTTTTACTTTAAGTAAATATCAGGATACCCATTACCTCAAACAGTACAGGTAGAATTTCCTTCTCAGACGCTGGTTAATTGTCTGTGTTGATTTTTGTAAATGTATATAGCAATAGTTTGTATCATAGCAGAGCTTCAGAAAACTGGGATATTTAAGGATTGTTCTTTTCCCCTTTGGTTATTTTCTTTCTTTCTTTTTTAAATATTTATTTATTTATTTATTTGGTTGCACCGGGTCTTAGTTGTGGCAGACGGACTCCTTAGTTGTGGCTCCATGGCTCCTTAGTTGCAGCTTGCCAGCTCCTTAGTTGTGGCATGCAAACTCTTAGCTGCAGCATGCATGCGGTATCTAGTTCCCTGACCAGGGATCAAACCCGGGCCCCCTGCATGGGGAGCGTGGAGTCTTATCCAACTGCGCCACCAGGGAAGTACCTGGTTATTTTCTTTGGAGATTATTTTAAGCATTAAAATAACTATTATTGCCAGAGTCCCTCCTTTTTTATTAAAAAAACAACTTTCAGCTATGCATAAAGAAAATTGTTTTTAAAAAACTAGAAATTAGGTATTATAGCTATTTTAAGAAAAGCATATTTTTCATTGGCTTCCAGTATTATCATGTTATGTGTTGAAGTTGCCAAATACTAAAGGTGCTTTAGGTCATACTTAGCTACTTTATGACTGAAGTGTAATTTTTTTAAAAACTTGGTTAAATCATTAAAATTAACAAATATATAAGTGAACATGAAACAAAATTCAATAGATAAAAATAGGGTAACACAAAAAAGTAAGCCTCCTTGCTTTGTCCTCTAGCCCTGCAGCTCTCCCCAATGGTAACTATTTTTTTCACCTTGTGCCTCCTGGAAATTACCTGTACATGTAGAAGCATGCATATGTTGTATACTTATTGTTGTTTACATAAGGTATAGCATTCTGTATACACAGTGTTGTGCTTCTTGCACTGAATGGTGTATTTTGGAAATCGTTATATATAAGTACAAAAATACCACAGTATTTAATTATGTGGATGCCCCTTAACTTCTGATGAACATTTATATTTTTACTTTGCTTTATATACAATACTGCCATGTATTGTTGAACAAACACTGCTTTTGTTTTATCCTGTTTAAGATATTGTGTTAGGAAGTTTTTACTTAAATGATGTAGGTGCACTTTTTACATTTTAAAAATTTAAATAGTAGTATGTGCTTATTGAAACACTTTTATAAGAAAAGTGGGCACTTTTCCTTTTCATAAATTGGATTTTTCTGTATTTCAGGTTTAAAAGGTGACATAGCTATAATGGCTTTAATGTTTCACTTTTGAGGGCTCAAGTGTAAAAGATCTGCCAGTATATAAAAATTCTCTGACTTCTTCAAATTTTATAATCAGAAAATGCTATTTTTAAAAAAGAAGAAAGTCAGTACCTTTCTAAAGGTACTTTGGTAGCTTTTTGGTTTTTAATTTCCTTTGAGTACCACCATTTCCTCAGTGTGGAGTTTTCATTTGCTTACCTTTATTAAAATGGAAAATGACAAGCTCAGATCATTGCAAAACACTCGACCATGACACCAAGCAACAGGAAAATTATTTCAAAGAATATCAAAGTTTTCTTTGATTTTTAAGGAGGTAGATCAACTTAATTCATCCTATTATGTGATCTTTCTTTCTGACTTTAAGAAAATGTCCTTTGATTTCACACCTCACTTTTCAGATCAGATATTGCTCTTGTACCTATAAACTTTTGGTTCTTAAGTGATTTTCTTGGGCACCAAATATTTTGGGGGGTATAGCCTAATTAGTTTCAAAGTGCTAATGATATTTCATGTTAATCAGATAGAAGAAACACTGATATTAGTGGTTTGCAGTCTCCCTCTCTTCCCCTGTTCCCTGAGATTCACAGTAAATTCTAAGCTGATGTACCAGAGAGGCTCATAAAGTCTAGGTCCTCAGTCTGTAGTGTTCACCATCCCTCTGTTGCTCTTTCAGCTGCTTGGTGCTACTGAGTTCTGATCCCTGCTGTTTCTGCATAGGTTTTCAGGCACACTTAGAAATTGTCAAGTGAAATTACAGACTTCATAGCCCATGGTTATCCGCATTCTAAGGGTTCAGGGATCCTTTCCCAGATTCTCTTGCTTTTTCAGCCATTGTTTTTGTTTTTTACAGTAGATACTTAGATCCAGGTTTTATTGGTCCAGAGCACATTAGATACACAGGCAGTCTGACTGGCATTTAGAGTGTTTGGAATAGATGTGAAGCAGCACGATGTAGAGTTAATTGCATCTGGGTTTGAATTGTGGCCTGGCCACTTTCTTAGATGTGTGACATTAGGAAGCCACTTAGCCATTTTGAACATCAGTTTCCTCATCTGATAAATGGGAGTAACACTATAGATTTTATGAGCATTGACTAATAATATACATGGAGTACTTTGTTTACAGCTTGGCATATTAAAGGTGTTTATTAACTTCTGTCATTTTGTTTTTCATAATATTTTTGTTCATCTGTCAGTAGTGTGGGTATTGGTATTTATACTCCAGTCCTTTGGATTCCAGTTTTTATGTCTTCTTGCCTTTTAAGAATTTTATTTGTGATTCTCTTTAGATGGTATTGCTCAGCATATGTTTATTGAGTGTGTGCCAGGCCCTCTGCTAAGTATGTAGAGATAAAATAGACATGGTTTGTTCTGAGCAGTAAAGAGTTCATGGTCTACTCCCAGTAGACGAAGTAAATAATGTGTGTGTATGAGTAAGTAATGTTCTCTCCTCAACCTGTTAATGTTGGAGTGTGCCAAGGCCCAGGTCTGCCCCGTCTACACTTGGTTCCCTTAGTGTCCTCCTCCAGTGTTGTTGCTTGAGATACCATCTGTATGCTAAAAACTCAAATCTCCAGCCAAAACCCTCTACCTTGAACTCCAGATGTGTATATCCAACTATCTACCTAACATGTCCACTTTGATATCTAATAAGCATCTCAAACTTGCTATGTCAGACCAAACTTGAGGTCTTCTCCCACCCCCTGCCCACTTGCTCCTGTCTCAGTCTTCCCCTTCGTCTTCCCTCCTTTCAGTGGATCTGGCCCAAACCTTGACTGTAATGTGATTCTTCTTTTTCTCTCATAACCCACACCCGCTCCAACCACAAACCTGTTGGCCCAACATTCAAAATATATAATATATTCAAAAAATGACCATTTCATACATCCTCCACAGCTGTCACCCTGTTCCACACACCAGGATTGCTTGTATTATTGCTAGAGCCTTCTGATGGATTTTCTGGATTCCTCTCTTGATATTCTACAGTCTATGAAGACAGTAGCCTTAAAAAGGTAAGTCAGATCCTGTCATGCTCAAAAATTCTCCAGACCTTTTCCATCTCAGTAAAAGCTATATCCTTCTCAGTGGTCATTCAGAGCCCAAGATCATCTGATTCCTTGTCACTCTCAGACCTCATCTGCTGATTTCCGCTTTTCTCACTGAATTGAGGTCAACTGGCTTCCTTGTTATTCTCTAAACTAGCCAGTGTTCCTGTTACGTCATCCTGGAATGCCTTTTCTCCCCAGGTATTTTTATGATGCACTTCCTTGCCACTTCCAGGATTTTGCTTAAATGTCACCTCAATGTGGCCTTCCCTTACTACCCTATTTAAAATTACACTTTCCCCAGTATTCCCTACCCATGTCTCTTAATTATTTTTCTTTGTAGCACTTACTATCCAACACACTATATATATTTTTAATATTTTAATATATATATATTTTAATATTTTTTTACCTATTTGTATTGTTTATTATCTGTCTTTTCCCACTGGAATGTAAGCTTCATGAGGGCAGGAATTTTGCTGTTTTGTGCAATGAAATGTGCTCAGTGCCTCGAGCAATGCCTGATGCATGATAGAGCTCAAAATTTTTTGTTAAATGAATAAGTGGGTGAATTCTGGAAGCTCAGAGGAAGGCATCTAGTCTTGGTGGAAGGCTTCCTGGAGGAGATGACTCCTAAGCCAAGCCTTTAAGAATGAGTTATTCTTAATGGTGGGAGGGCGTGAGGGGCAAAGATAGGAGGGCTATCCAGATAGCGGGAGCTATGTATGTAAATACCTTCAGGCACAAAAAGACTTGGAGCGTGCTGGAACTACCTGTTTGTACTGAGAAAGTATAAACTTTGAGATTCAGAAGGTGGTGCTATGAAACACTGGGGAATCATGAGGGGAAGCAGGTGTGGATGTGCCTGTGATGCTTTTTTGGACAAGTTTGGAATGCTGATGGAACGTCATAAGAGTTCCCAAGGAGAAAGTGTAAGGAAAGAACAGCTAGTACAGAGCCCTGGTGAGCACCAACATTTAAGGGCTGGCCAAAGCAAGAAGAGTACGTTCAGGAGAGAGCTGCAGAAACACAACAGGGCAGAGTTAAACGTCCTGGGTGACCACCAAAGCCATAGGAAACAGGTCTGTTACAATGTTTCAATGTACACTGGCTTTGGCAGTAAGAAAATCATTGAAGAGAGCAATTGCTTTGGAGTTAACACTAGTTTTTTGCTTAGCTTAACTGTATAGTATCTTCTGGGAAGTGTTTTCCACAAACACAGAACAGGAAAGTGCTCTTTCTCGTAGTGTCCTCCGTCAGCTCCAGATGTCTGAAGCTGACACTGGCATGAACCCCACCCCACAGCCCTGCTCCAGTCCATGAAATTGTACCTAGTAAGTGAAAATCTGTATGCATGTTTACCTTTTAGGGGTGCACCATGTAGCATTTGAATGATTTAATCCATTCAAATAATTTCATTCACTAAGCACTTGTTAAGTACTTGAAGTTAGGTCCTGAGGATTCATAAATAATTTTTAAAAACTTTCATAGTCTAGAGGAAGAAACGAAGAGTTAAGATATAGTGTGACAGACAAGTAGACAAGAGATACATACAAAGATCTGGGGAACAGCAGACCCCTTGCTAACATCTCCAAGGATGTAGAAGTTATTGCAATTGTCAGCATTTATCTCAGGAACACGTACAATTTTCCCCCAGCTTCCCTTTAGGGCTGAGGGAACATCTCAGTGGATGTCCAATGGTGGTCTCAATGCTGGTTTGCACAGGGGTTCCAGGAAAAAATCATACCTTAGGAGTCATTTCCAGTGCTAGAACCAAGGGTGTCAGCTATGTAAGCAGAGGCTGATGGAAATCTGGGCCTAAAGCCAGCTCTAGAGTTGAGCAGGGTATAGTAGGACTGCCTTGGGCTGTGGGTTAGGAAAGTCCACTTATAACTTGGGCTACTTCTAGGTACCTCAGGATAGGTAAAAATGGGTTTTGTGTATGTTCTGGAGCTACTAAGGAAATTTTGGTAGGAGGAGTCCTTGCATTTATTCATCCAAATATTTTAGTGCCTAGTACCTTCCAGGTACTGTGTACCTACTAATCATTAAGAATATAATAGTGAAGAAGACTAGATCCTTATTAATGGACTTACTTTCTATGGTAAGTCATGAAACACATGCAGAATAATTTAAAAGTTGTGAATCGTATTAGATTGAATCATGTAAAATTGCTAATATTCAACCATCTTTGACCTATAAAAGCAGCAAATTTGTATCAATGCTGTGAAAGAAACAAGGGACTGAGTTGGGGAAAATAGGATGATAATCGGGGATAGGAAGGTCGGAAAAAGTCTCTGTGAGGAACTGGCATATAAGTTGCCACCTGAAAAAAGAGAAGCCTAGCTTTTTAAATTTAAATCAAGATGGCAAATGCAAATGCCCAGAAGGATCAAATGAGCACACTGGGCCTGGTGGGGGAATCTTCCCGCCGGGTCTAAAGAGGGCGGCAGCTCCTCAAAGCAGTGCTATTTTGATTTTCCAAGATAAGCCAGCAAACAGCTTTTTTAAAAAAGCATCCAAAGAATAATGCTTTAAATATTTAAGTAGAAATGTAATTTTATGTGAAATCTCTCAAATTTTACACATCAGCTATTTAAAAAATTTTAGATAATGTTTTGCAAGCCAAACAATGTATCTGCTCTCTTGGAAGTGGCCCACTAGACACCAGTTTACAAGATTTGCTTTAAAGCATTCCAGGTAGAGAGAACAGCATATGCAAAGACCTTGAGGCAAGAAAGGGCTTACTGGTTCAAGGAACTGGAAGGAGGGCAGTATGTCCAGAGCTAAGTGAGCCCAGGGGAGAGTTGTTTGTGAGATGAAGTTGGAAAGGAGCCAAATCTCAAGGAGCTCACACAAGCATAGTGGCAGAAGTGGAGGGACAGACATAAAAATTTAGTGTGTACCAGATAAGCGTGCACCTTGGGACCTCACCTGTGCCTGGAGGAAGGGACACACTTTCCTAATCTGTACAAAGATGTCATAAATGCTGCAGGTGTCCTTGGAGGTAGGTGCACTATCCCATTTTAGAGTTCAGTAACCTGCCCAAAGGCCACCAGAGTGGCAGAGTCTGCATTTGGGTTTGGGTTTCTTTGAATTGAAATCTTCCCCCCACCCGTTTTTAGAAACTACAAAACGCCAACTTTGCGATTGAGACATGTTTACATGACGGTGCCCTTCAGAGGATTTTCTTGTCTGCATAACTTAAAGTGAATGTATTCATTAGTTTAGAGGCCAGAGAAGAATGCTCTAAATGTTATGTTGAATACAGAGTAACAGTGACCTGGAGATCAAACCCCATCAAATTGGGGACCAGACTTATTCCACTGTTTGGTGTGGGCTAGTAACGCCAACCTGTGAAGAGTTTAGTGCTCTCATTTTCAAGAAAAGGTGGGTATAGCTTAAAGATTTGAAGTTGAAATATACAATTTATACCTGTGGGGGTGAGAAAGCATCCTTTTCTTTTTACTGAGTGTTAAAGCCCTCGAAATCAAATGAAGGGTCTGTGCTCAAGGGATCTTAGAAATCTAGAAAAAAATGCAATTTGAGAAGTGAAGATGGATATGTATAGAAATAGGCTGTTTGAGCTAGTTAATAGATGTTAAATAAAATATTTCAGAAATTTGGTGAGCAGGACTTCAGTGATAAGAACTGAACTTGGTCTAGAAAAAATTCAAGAGGTTGAGGATCAGATTGCCTGGAGAGTTTCAGCCTGGGACAGAGCCAGGGAGGAAGGTGGCCACAGCTTGAGGCCTGAGAAATAAGTCACAGTGCAGCCTTGAGACAGGCTCACAGTTTAAGTGAAACACCTGAGGAAATGCCTGTGGAGGAGATTGCTAAACTAGTTTACAGAACTAAACGTGATGGAGTATTCCATTAAAATTCACCAGTCATTTTTTTGGTCACATTACAATATTGAAGACAGAGAGAAAGTAGCATAATTAACAACTTTCTCCAGATGCTCTGTGTGGGTTATTTGATTTACCTTGTAGATAAAAATGGTTCTGCTTTGACTTTCCTAAGAATTCTTTTAAACTATTAGATTTTTGCCTGTGGAATTAAAAGGAAAATTGTACATTTAAGAGGAAATCACTATGATTATATTTTGCTTCAAGGTTAGTAGATTGTAATTACTGAATAAAGTAGGAGTTGGCAAACTTTTTCTCTAAAGGTAGGTCCAGATATTAAATATTTTAAGCTTTGCATGCCAAATAGTTTCTGTCACAAGTACACAGCCCTGCTGTTTTGGCACAAGAGCAGCCATGGGCGTATGTAAGTGAAGGAGCCTGGCCGCCTGCCTTCCAGTAAAACTTCATTCATGGACACTGAAATCCGACTTTCATACAATTTTATTTTATTTTTTATTTTTTCATACAGTTTTATATGTCATAAAATTATCTTCTTTTAATTTTTAAATCATGGTCTTTACAAAAACAGATGGGGAGCTGGATTTGGTCCATGAGCCATAGTTTGCTGACCTCTGAATTAAAGGATTTTAAAAACAGTTACGTTCTTCCAAGGGCCAGCAGTGTGGCTTTCTCAGCTGTCTAGATTGTTTTATTTCATGGTACAGGGGTCTTATTTTGTAGTAATGAAGAGATTTCCCTACACATTTGAGAAACTTCTAGCAGTGGTTCTCAAACTAGCATATATCATTATCACGTGCAGACTTTGTTAAAATGCAGATTGCAGGGCTCCTCCTGAAGTTTCTGATTCAGTAAGTCTACATGGTGCCTAGGAACTTGGATTTTTAACAGGTGAGGCTAATGCTGCTGTTCTGGGACCACACTTTGAGAATCACTTATTTAGAGATGAGGGTGTCAGACACGGTGGGAATAATACAGTTGCTTCTTTTACTCAGTGTCCTTGGAGTAGCTATTGACTTCTCTACCTAGACGATTTGAGACCTTCAAAATTCTAATGGTTCAAAGACCAAAGATAATTGGAACAAAATTTATAACTTCCCTGTCTATTGTAGTATTTTTCCTCCATCAATTTCTGAAAGTTTTAAACATTTACAAACTAGAGATTGTTTTACAACAGTGTCTAGGAGAAATATAAAGAAATCTGTTATTATATATAGTATATATTCTTATGTAGTATTATACATGTAAATATATATATAAGTACTCATGCATCCGTTTTAAAATAGTACATTGCTGGTAACTTAGGCATTCTGTATTCCTTCTCTATCATGTCTCCCTCTTCTTTGATTTTAACTGTTTGTATCCACAATATAATGTCTCCTTTTGCATGCCTGTGAACTTTACCTACTTTACATACATGCGCACACACACATCCATTTTGATGAATATAGCTGTGGTTCATTCATTTTCGCTGCTGTGAGGGTGTCTGTTTTATGAATGCACTATAATTTATCCACTCCCCTGATAATGGGCACTTGGATTGTTTCTAGTATTTTTTATTTTACAAACAATATAGCCTGAAATCTTCTTGAACATATTTCCTAGTAGTGTGAGCAACAGTATCTCTACCTAGAGAGGGGAATTGTTCAGTTACAGGGGCATTTCAACTTTTCTGTGTAACCAGCAACTTGTTTTCCAAAGGAAGGTTATACCCACACTGACTTCAACACACTTGAATATCACTAACTTTTTTAACTTTCTGCCAATTTGATAGGTTTAAAATGTGCTTTTAGTTTGCATTGTCTTGATTACTAATATAGTTCAGAATTTTTCTTAAATTTATGGGCCTTTCATGTCTCCTCTTTGAAGTGACTTCTTTTTTCCTGTTTTCTTTAAAAGTTTCTCCACCTTGTTTTGATAGAAATGTATTAATAGATTAATTTGGAAAAAAATTATATCTGTACAATATTTAAGTATTCCTAGTCATGAATATGTAATATCTCTCCATTTAGTTATGTCTTCCTTAATACTTCTCAGTAAAGTTTAAATTTTTCCATTTAGATCATCTATTTCTTTTGTTAGATTTATTATTAAGCATCTTATTTTTACTATCTTTTTAGTACTTAATTTTAAAACTATTGGTGGCTGGTATATAAAAATGAAGTTGATTTTTGTTTGCTGACCTTATATTCAAGAACCTTGCTCAATTCTTATTTTTTCTCATAATTTGTGAAGCCTTTTGGGCTTTCTACATAAATAGTCATCTACACTTAATACAGTTCTTTGTCTTCTCAATCCATATAACTTCTTTTCCTTATCTTACTGAGTTGATTTGACTAAAGCTTTCAGTACAATGTTGAACATAAGTGCACCTCATTTCTGATTTAACAAGAATGCTTCTAACGTGTGCCATGACATAAGTTTGCTGTTTTGACAGATGACCTTTATCGGGTTAATGAAACTTCCTTTTATATATATACACCTGTTTTTCTAAGAGTTTTTTTAAAAATCAAAAGGGTGTTTAAAATGTATCAAATGCAAATTCTGTGTATATTGTGATAATATGTGTATGCTTTTTTGTCTGTTAACATATTGAATTAATAGATATTTCTAATATTAAACCAAGTTTCGTTCCTGGGATAACTTGATATGATGTATGTCCTAACCTGTGGTTTGGCACTCCACGAACACTGAGTCACCTGTATTGTGAATATCCTGCCCCTCTGATTTGTATGTATCTTCCACTCACCGCCCCTCCAACAAGGGTTGCTGTTTTCTAGAGGTATTTTAATTTCATGGCGCCACCTGGTGGCAAACTTTCAACATTTCTGATGATGTCTCTTTGCTACCTTTCTTTTAGGCAACTGCATGTAGTTTCCTCTGTTATCACTGTAACCCCTCATTTAACTTTATTTTCTCTCTTATACCTTAATATTTATTCACTTTACTCCCCCATCCTCCTTTCTCTTGCTCCTCCAAATATTTTTCAGTATACTCATGCCAATCATTCTCTTTTCCGTCCTTTTTCTTCTCTCTCCCCTTTTGTTCCTTTATGGGTACTGCAAATCTACCTCAATTATGGTTAAGAATGATGAGAATAGTGCTGGTTACTAGGGTAAAAGATACAGCAATACATTTTAAAATGACAATTGGTACAATAAAGTGCCAGCTCTGCTAACCTTCAAAGGCCTTGAAAATACTTAAAATTCTTTTTAAAGTGTTCTTAAATTCAAGTACTACTTAATCACCTTCTAATTAATTCTGCCCATTTAACATCAAAGTTCACTATTAAGGAAAAATTATAAAACTGCTTTGTTTCAGTGTTCCTTTATCAAAATGTGAGGGTTCTGCTGTATTTTGCTGCAAGACTCAGTTTTTCATTATGCATTAAACTGCTTGGAAACCAAACTGATCATCTATAACATGGTTTCCATAGGAAACAGCCCACCACAGATGCCCTTTTGATGTGTAACACATTTATAAGATAGAGATTACCATTTCCAATTGCTTAACTCTCAAGCATAGAAAATACTGTAAACAATATTCTCCCCAGTCAGAAAACTAACACATGTATAAGCTTCATTGGTTTAGCAATTTCTTTTTGGAGTTAATTGTGACTTTTGTCTTTGGTGTCTCTAAGGGCTATGTCTGAGAATGGCAGGTGAGTCAGCTGAAGAAGACAGAACAGAGAAAGTAGGGCTGAAATTGATCTCTTTAGCCGCTGCAGTGCTAACATGGCTGCAGGGGAGGTGGTTTTGATTGTGTGTTTGTCTTACTCACCCTAGTCTTAGTAGGCAGGTACAGTATATTGAGCCATTGCTTATTCATAGATAGCAAGTGTTGATTTTAAAGTAGGCACCAGGAAGTATTTTGGTACCTAAGTCTGGTTGGTGCCTGAAAGATATTTTAATCAAGAGAGAACCTCAAAATATAAAATCTGATCTTCAGCATTACTCTAATACTTAAAAAGATTTTGATGGCTTTGAGATCTGGTAGTCTTATGAAAATGACTAGTTTGTGCAGAGCTGCTGCAACTATTAGAATTCTAGCATCTTTTCAAAAGGGAGATTTAAAGTTATTCTTATTTGCACATTGTAATAGTAGAGATTCAAAAGTGATTGAAAAAGAAAAGTTAGAGGTTAAAGATTAGGAAGGAGATTACTTTGGCAATTTGGTTACGTAGAAGGCTCTACATAATGCAAGGTGACAAGGGTGCTTCTGGCTTCTGTACTACAGTATTTGGCTTCCTTCTGTGTTCTAAACGCTTTCTAACCTTTTGATGTCTTTTTTAAAAGGTGGGGACCCAAACTGTATGCATTGTTCCAGATGCGTTCTTGCCAAAGCAGTATAAAGCAAATGTAACAGTTAGGAAGAAGGCTCCCTCCCTCACTGGGTAAGTACAGCTGGCAGCCTTGACCAGGGCTAGCCCACCTTCCCATTAGACCTGCCATACCCTCTCCACTGCAAAAATGCTGGCGGGACCCCGTAAAACCTGAATCTGTTAATCCACAGCCCAGAGCCTTTCATCTAGTGAAATGCCAGTCAAAAGAGCTGACCCAGAGCCAGCCCTACCATTACAGCACCTAATCCCACCCCCTCCAGATTTTTTTTCAGTTGTTTGCATCTCTTTGGCTCTTTGCCAATCAAGAACACTGAGGTCAGATAGAGTTTATTAAAATGAAATTTTACCTATAATCTTGGTGAGCTGATTAGACACGCTACTTTAGACTGTTTGCTTACCTTTGTGAAAGAACCCCCTTGATGTAGAGTATTATAGTGCAAGCTCACACATATGACACTTGTGTGCTGCTAGAAGGTTTTTTTTTTTCTTATTTAAAAAAATGTTCAGATCTACTTAAAAATGAAGTGCCATACCTATATATTAAGTAGAAAAAATCCAGAATTGGTTCGTAAGCCAGGTTAGTATTATGCATTGATCTCAATTTGGAAATATTTAAAAATCGTTGATCAACGTGATTATCATGATAAGAGGTTGTTTCAAAGTTCTTTAATTGATTTTTTGACCCATCCCATTTCTAAATAAAACTACAGCCATGTGGTTTATCTTGTAGATCTTGAGTGGTACATTTGAGTTCCCCCAACTTGCTGATTAAACCTCCCACAATTCTATAAACCAATCTCTAGCTATATGGGAATATATTTTAGATAACACTTTAAAATGTGGAATAACTCTGTTATAACAATATTATTTTTTAGGTTCTTTTCATGTGACGTAGAAAAATGGTGATATATGTTCACTTAGGCTGGGGAACTTTTAGAAATGATTTGCTTCTTTGGCCTTGACTTTATTTCTGTATTTCTTTATTTTCTAATCCCAAACTTCCAATACTTCCCTGCCCAACCCCCTCGCCCTTGGCAACCACAAGTCTGTTCTCTATGTCTGTGAGTCTGTTTCTGTTTTGTAGATAGGTTCATTCGTATCATATTTTAGATTCCACATATAAATGGTGTCATATGGTATTTGTCTTTCTCTGTCTGACTTGACTTCACTTAGTATGATAATCTCTAGGTCCATCCATGTTGCTGCAAATGGCATTATTGCATTCCTTTTAATGACCTTGACTTTTGGATTGCTGTGAAACGAGTTTAAGGTCATGCAAGAATCTCTGACATTCCATGACATCACCAAAATATTTTCATTGTTTCAAAATCCACTTGAAGTCCTTGTGACACATCCATCATTGTTTGCTTTCACTCGTTTTGAAAGGGGTGTTTGTGACTCCATAGAATCCAGTTAATCTTATTCTTGATATTTGAGCTAAAATCCTTGGTTAAAACATGTTCTTAATGATCCATAGATTGCCACAAACAATACTGTTCTTAGCTATTCATCTTTAAATCATTTCTTCCAGTGCAGGCATTTATGTAACTCTTTCTATTTTGTTTGCTGATTGGTAAGATCCTTCCAACTGAAATTTGCCTGATGTTTTGCAATTTTTCCTCATTGATTTTCACCCTTTAGTGTTTTTGCTTTTTAGAGCAAATCCTTTGAGTGAGTTTGACTCTGTTGTTGCCATCAGAAGTAGGAAAAGAAAGTTTCTGCATGACTTACCAGAAAAGTCAAGATCAAATGACAGAGGTTTTGAATTGTCCAAAGATGAATTTATTAAAGGATCAAGGGAGTTGGCAGTCGCTGCATCCTCCAGCTTGAAAAGTCACATAGTTGACAGCCTCAGAAGAACAGCTGGGCCCCCCCTCCTTAGTTGATTGTAGTGTTATTGACCCAAGAAAAAAGACAGGAACTTTTGACAGTTTTCCGGTCCTACTCCCACTGTCCTGAGGGTTTCTCCATCAGAATCCTCACCCTCTTGCTTGTGATTGGGCAGGCCCGTGGGATTATGGTGGCGAGGAATTACAAGGATAGCCATGGACGAACTGCAGCTGGCTGGTTTCTTCAGGGATAGAATACCCTACAGCCTCGGGTGTCAGGCTGTATCCAAATCATGAATCAACCCCAAAGGCCTCTGGTTGTCTGGTGCATCCAGACCCACAGGCTTCTTGCTCTCAACCTTCAGGCCTTGTCATTTCTCTGAGGTGCTAGGCTGATTTTAGCTTAGGAGGCTGAGTTAGACCTGATCTGATGACCTTCTTTCCTACACCCTGGGGTCGGGGGGTTGAGGGGGAAGTAGCCTGAGGTGGGTAAGACAGAGCTGGTGTAAATAAGGTGACCAATCCCTTGGGGACACCTGCCTCACAGGCTGCTTACTTCTCTTGTGATTCACGTCACAAAGGCTTATAAGACTGTGACATGAAGGGGAGTATGTTTATACCATGATCTCATATCCACATCATGATTCTGGATCTGAACATTGCAATATCTACCATGTTAGATTCCTTTTGAGACCAAAAATAGTTTTAGCAAGGCTGAGGTCAGAGTGTAGAGCCTGTGGAACCACCTTTGTTTTGGTGCAATTTGTACGTCATCGTGTTTCCTTGGTGACATTCCATCCCCCTTCATAATTCAGTAGTAAACTCTTGTCTTGGCTACATGTTACTGGAAAGGTGATCAGGGTCGTGCCCTTTTCAACCCTATCATGGTAATATTTAAAAGTTCAGTTTTCTTCTTTCTTGCCTGACTTTCCTGTTCACTTTCTGTGTCTTCACGCAGGTCCCTGGCATCTGACGCACATGGCGAGCTTTAGGATAAGGTCGTACTAAGACATGCCTGATGTTCTGAATGTCTGTATCCCCCAAAGTCCATAATCTCAGCTGAAACCCGATGGATGAATGTTCCCTCAATCAGGGCTCTTGTTGGTGGTTCTTTCCACACCTTGGTCGACTGTTGGTTTTCCCTTTCTTGCTATTCTGTCTCTCTCCTCACCTCTCTCGATTGCCTTTCCTAGGGACAGACCTTAGAGAGACGGGCCAGGACGTGGGAACTCGGCACTGCACCTGGCAGTCCTCAGCCAGCATCCTCTGCATCCTGTCTTCAAGGTACCATCCCCGCAACAGATGCCTGAAGGCCCAGGCTTCTGAGAACCCACTTGTTTTCTGCATGACTAGCTTGTAAAGAGGGATATGCGGAGAACTTTCCACTTAAAAAAAATGTATGTGACTTATTTTGGGCTTCAAACTGAGAGCAAAATCAGTGGTATGCAGCTCTGTTTCCTGGAACACATCTGTGGCATCTGGAGAAATTGTTGCAATACTCCCTTTCCTGTCTGGGCTGTTTGTATAACTGTATATATAAATGTAGCAATAAATATATGCTAACATCAGCCTGGGGCATTTAGTTTCCGCTTGATTCTGCACACCGATGGTAGGCAGTGAATATCACATTCTCGAGGAATTGCCCTACTGACCAGCGGGCTTGCCTGCCCCTTCTCAGTTTCTCATCTTCTCTGATTTCACAAAGTGTTAGCTTGGAATTGGCCAGTGTTTGGAGAAAGAAGGTTGAGGGGTGCGGTGGCAGAGCTGGGACATGAAGCCACATTATTAATTCACTAGGTTGCACTATTCCTGACGCTCCGAGGTGGCTTGAATGTCTGAGGACTGAAGCTTAGAGGATTGGGTGACAATTTGCAACAGGAGTCAGCTATTTTATAGTCACTCTTAAATCCTTCAGGAATGTATTGTGCTTGGATTATATGACAGGTACTCACCTGCCAGTCACAAAGTTACCCCTTAAAGATTTTCGGAAAAACCACACAAAATATGCCAACATGATATTGAATTTTCCATCTGTCCCTGATGTCTTTCGAGGGCACTAAGTAAGTCTGGTTGTTTTAGAAACAGTGCCCTTCTAAAGTGGACACATAAGCAAATAAACTTTTTAAATGCTGTTTGTCTACTATCAAGAAATATTTGTTCCCAAACTGCTGTCATAATTTATTTGAAATCTTTGCTTATCAGGCATTTTTATAACTTAAAAGATAACCAGGGCTTCCCTGGTGGCGCAGTGGTTGAGAGTTCGCCTCCCGATGCAGCGGACACGGGTTCGTGCCCCGGTCCGGGAAGATCCCACATGCTGCAGAGTGGCTGGGCCCGTGAGCCATGGCCGCTGAGCCTGCGCATCCGGAGCCTGTGCTCCGCAACGGGAGAGGCCACAACAGTGAGAGGCCCGCGTACCACAAAAAAAAAAAGATAACCACACAACTTCGTGTGATTCTTATCAAATTGCTGTTTGCCAGGCCTCTCCTCGATTATAAGCGGCAGGTGGTGTAGAACCATTCAGCCCTAAGGCCTGGGGATGCAGTGGAGCCAGAAGCTGGTGTCCTGTGGCCAAGGTTCACAGGCAGCACCCGAAAGACTGCGTGTTATGTATTACTACAGACTGGAAGTGCTTGAGGAAATCATCTGGTTGGGGTCCTTGAACCACTGGTCAGGTAACTGTCTGAACAATCATGCCAGGTGTGTTCTTTCACCTTTTAGCAGATCCATCAGAGAACCTGAGGCTCAAGGTCAACAGGTAAAGAAGGCACAGCGTGGGCTGCTGCCGCCACAGCAAATTCCCATGTGCTACCAACGTACAGACCTCTCCCACACACAGACTGGTCTGGCCCGGACTGGTAATACAGGGGGAAACTATTAAAAAAGAGACAGGACATGGGCTTCCCTGGTGGCGCAGTGGTTGAGAGTCCGCCTGCCGATGCAGGGGACGCGGGTTCGTGCCCCGGTCCGGGAAGATCCCACATGCCATGGAGCGGCTGGGCCCGTGAGCCATGGCCGCTGAGCCTGCGCGTCCGGAGCCTGTGCTCCGCAACGGGAGAGGCCACAGCAGTGAGAAGACCGCGTCCCACACACACACACAAAAAGGACAGATTATCAGTTGCTTCTGGTTATAGTGCGATTATATAAACATAATTATAGATAATGCCGTATAACCAGCAGTTCATAAGCTTGTTCATGGAGCTGTGGAGGGTTGAGGGTTTTCAGCCAGTGGGTGTCAAGCCTGGGCATGGGTCGTGACTGAGACCCTGGATAGGTCACTTTAATGCCCTGGGCCTTTGACGCGTCTGCCGGAAAATGAGGTGTTTGGACTAAATGATTTCTAAGATCCTTTCTGTTCTTTGAGTCTCCTCCTTTGGAAAGGGAAGGGAGTTAGCCTACTTTCAGTGCTAAAGAGGAAGGTCATGGGATGGCATAGATGGGCAGCTGAGAGGCAGAGGGGAGTTATGAAGATCGCTTATTTTCAGGTAACAAGAAATGCATGAAGATAACGACAAGTTAAAGCACCATTTTCGTCGCACCCCTTCTGAGGAAACATGTTTAGCTATCACTTCCCATGGGAGAGGAAACTGGCTGGATTTCTTCCTGGGCTCTCTTTTGCGCTGGGCAGAAAGGCTGCTGTCTACACTGCGTGCTGGGACGGACAGGTGGGGACTTGAAGCCTCAGAACCAGAAGCCACTTTTCTTCAGGAGCTGCTCACACCCACCAGGCCCTTGTGAACTGCTGGACTTCAGTCCTGGTCAAGCGAAGCTGACAGGGGTGTAGCCACCCAAAGGGAGAAAAGCTGATCTCTTCCAGTCATGAATAATCCACATCCACTCTTAGGAGCGCATTGGTGGGCAGACACTACTCTTTAGCACAACACTCCCGTCCTCTTGGCCCCCTCGGCCCCCTCCTTCCTTTCCAGGCAGGTGGGACGGATTGCTTGAGCAGTGAGTTTGGAGAGGAGCCGTGTACCCAGTCCTGTTCTCTGTCCACAGGAAGCACACATGACTGTCAGCTCCTCCATGCCCTAGTTCTGCTGAGGCAGGCCCGGGCTCCCACAGGAGAGGGGTGGCTGTCTCATTTGGGATTCGATATTAGGGAGTCCAGTTGCCTTAGGCATAAGCCTAGATTCCCAGCATTAGCTTCATCAATGATAAAGGTGATCTTGTGGGCTTCACCTGCTCATTCTTTTGCTTTAATTCTGAATTGATTTCACCCAGTGCTTTTTACTTTAAACTTTATGAGCGTGATTATCGTCCGGAGGCTTTGTGAAACCACAGATGCTGGCCCCACCCCCAGTGTCTGATTCTCAGGTCAGGGGTGGCGCCCAAAGACGTGCACCTCTCCCAAGTACACAGGTGAGGCTGCTGGACCGGGGACCACACTTACAGACCTAGGGGGCGCCAGAATGGGAGAAGGAGTTCTGTTTACTGGTCCTGTTAAACCCTAGAACTGAATGTTCTCAAGGCTATCTGGGTCAGCCGGGCGCCCTTCACTCAACTGGGGCCAGCAAACACTTGGGTCTGTATGAGTAATTCTCGCAAATCAGTGTCGTCTTCTAGCCCACAGCCTTGGGCAGGAACAAATGGTTATGGATTATATTCATTTCTGTTCTAAGTAAAACACAAGATGATTCAATGCCAGCCATAAATCAGCCCTGAAATGCGGATTTAAAAACAGAATCCAAGATGTGTGTGTGGTTCTCCTTTGATAAAACCTTGCAGAGTGCCGTGCACAAATCAGCATTTAACTGGGACTTCTTGTTAATGCTGAAGCTACTGCATTGAAAAAACTTTTCATTGAAATATAAAGTAAAAACATTTGCAGTTTAGTGGACAGTGTGAAGAATCTTCACAAAGTGAATGCATTAGTGGAATCAGCACAAGACCAGAAAGAGAACATTTCTTCCCTCCAGAGACCCTTGTGCTTCTCTGTTACTAGATGCTCCTCCAAGGGTAAGTGCTGTCTTGAATTCTAACAGGAGAGCTAGGTTTTACTACTATGTTCTTTATATAAACGCAGTCATTCTGCTCATACTCTTCAGTGAATGGTTTCTTTTACTCAACAGACTCATGGATTCTTAAAAATCATATGCGTCCAGTGTGCCTTGTTGCTTACCTCTCGGCACTTCACTCTGGCCCCTCTGGCCACTGTTATGGGGCTGTGCCCTGCTCACCACCGTGCATTCCTGGCCCGCCCTCACCTGTCACAGCTGGGCTTCTCACCCCCAGGTCTTCCCGCAGGCTCTTGTCCCCGTTTCCATTAGTCAGAATGGACGGGGCTCAAGCCTGGTCCCCTACAACGCCCAGGCCTCTGAGGCTCGTCCCTTGCTCTGTGTGCATCTGGGGCCACGTTGCTCCCCGCGTCTCTGCAGGCACCTGGTTTTCCCTGCACCGTGCAGAACACATGGTTTCTTAGGCACTGTCGCAGGCGGGTAGAGACTGGGGACCCCCATGTGGGCTTCCCACCACCTGCCCCGGTGTGACACGTGTCTCTTCTGTTCGTATTTCACTGGTCAGAAATAGTCACATGGCCCCTCTTAGCTCCAGGGGGCCTGGGAAAAGTAGGGGAGCCCAGGGAATATTTGGTGAGCGTCACTATCTCTGCTACGCTGTTCGGTTGGACTTTTCCAGGCCAGAGTCTGTCCTCCTTTGCCCTCGGGCACTCACCACGCTCCCTCTCCTCTGCATTATCCTACAATATTTATATTCTCTACACCACTGGTTCTCAACCAGGGCGATTTGCCTCTCAGGGGACATTTGATAATGCTTGGAGACTTTTTTGTTAGGATCTGCGGATGTGTATGAGATACTGGCATCTAGCAGGGAGGGACCAGGGATGCTGGTAAACATCCTACAGTGTGGTCCCTCAAAGAATCACCCAGCCCCAGGAGTGCCAGACCCCCCCTGCTGAGAGCCCCACTGTCCCTGCTGCTGCTTCCCTTGTGCACGGATCTTGCGTTACTCCCAGCAGATCACGACGGCGTGGGAAGACAGCCAGGCTGGACTGTGGCCTGTGGCCTGTCCCTTCGAGGGGGCCACTAAAAGAAATGAAGTAGGTGACCAGGGTATGGAGTGGTGGTGGAGAAAGAAGGGGACAGGAACAGTTTACCCAACCTCCTCCTCAAGGACAGCAGGTCTGGGTGGAGCCCCTCACCTGCAGACCCTCACTGCACACAGGGCAACACTGACCTCAGGGGCCCCTGAGAGGAGCCGGGGCCCTGGAACGTGAACACACAGACCTCTTGCACCCTGAACCTCTCGCATCTCTTTGGCACCACCTTTTTCCGGTGTGGTGGCTGGACCAAGGAGCCCATGTTAGCAAGTGTGAGTCATTACTCTTCCTGTCCTCACAGGGGACTGGCCTCTGTGGCCTGAAGTGAGACTCATTCTAATTCCAACTCTGCCATCTTCTGCTGTGTGAGTTTGGGTAACTCGTTTAACCTCTCTGGGCTTTACTTTCTATAAACAATAGAAAGTACTTTTTTTTTGGCTGTGTTGGGTCTTTGTTGCTGCATGTGGGCTCTCTCTAGTTGTGGTGAGTGGGGGCTACTCTTCGTTGCGGTGCACGGGCTTCTCATTGTCGTGGCTTCTCATTGTCGTGGCTTCTCTCTTGTTGCAGAGCATGGGCTCTAGGCGTGCAGGCTTCAGTAGTTGCAGCACGTGGGCTCTGTAGTTGTGGCTCACGGGCCCTAGAGCATGTGGACTTCAGTAGTTGTGGCATGCAGGGTCAGTAGCTGTGGCTTGTGGGCTCTAGAGCGCAGGCTTAGTAGTTGTGGCACATGGGCTTAGTTGCTCCATGGCATGTGGGATCTTCGCGGACCAGGGCTCGAACCCATGTCCCCTGCATTGGCAGGCAGATTTGTAACCACTGCACCACCAGGGAAGTCCCAGAAAGTACTTTTTATAAAAGAATAAATTGATTTTTACAACACATTTTTTTCTCCACAAATAAAGTCTGTTGGTCCTCAGAACCCATTTTTGGTTCCCTTTGGCTTAATTTAATGCAGCAGTGCTAGTCCTATCACCCTGGGGAGCCTGTTCACTTGGCCCAAAAGGTGACCTGAAGGTAGAAATGAAGAATTTGGGATGAGTGTCGAGGAGCATTTGTGCGTGACAATGGGGAACAAGGTCACCTGAGAGAAGGCGGCTCTTTCACTCATTCATCTGACAACTGTTTAGGATCATCCGCTGGGTCCCCCAGGCAGTGGTCTCAGAATGAGTGGTTGAAAGGGGTCCCTGGCCTCCCACTTCCCCTGGCACCAGGGCCAGGCCCAGTGGTGCCTCACTCGCCGATAATTCTTGGTAGAATTGGAAGCTGCAACTTTGTCCTCCAGGAAAGCTGCTCAAGCAGCAAGCCCAGCTGCTGTGCCTTATCCCACCAGCTACCTTTCCCATGTTCTGTCCTTGTCCTGAAGCCACCAGGAGTGGGGGGGGCGGGGGGGAGAGTGGGCTTTGGGAGGGCAGGGGGGGGCCTAGAGCCTACAGATGGCCACGTGGGGAGTGTTTGTACTCAGTCATCAAGTTCACTCTCACGTGTGCCCGTGGGTCCAAGGTGTGAGGTGACTAACAATGCCTGGGAGTAAAAGCTGCCCTTTTCTTCAGGCTCCTGCTGGGGATGCTGGAGCTGATGGAAAATGACTCTGCTGGGGCTTCCCTGGTGGTGCAGTGGTGAAGAATCTGCCTGCCAATGCAGGGGACACAGGTCCGAGCCCTGGTCTCGGAAGATCCCACATGCCACGGAGCAACTAAGCCCGTGCGCCACAACTACTGAGCCTCTGCTCTAGAGCCCATGTGCCACAACTACTGAGCCCACATGCCACAACTACTGAAGCTCACGCGCCCAGAGCCCATGCTCCGCAATAAGAGAAACCACCGCAGTGAGAAGCCCGCGCACCACAATGAAGAGTAGCCCCCGCCTGCCGCAACTAGAGGAAACCCGCGCACAGCAACGAAGACCAAACACAGCCCAAAATAAATAATTAATTAATTTTAAAAAAAGAAAGAAAATGACTCTGCTCTGGTAAATGTCACCCTCGTCTGTGTGGTGACCAGGCCTTGGACACCTCCCTTTCCTCGCTCTGTTGGGAGATGATAGCTCAGCTCTGGACTGCACAGCTGTGTCCTGACTTTGTCCATTGAAGGGTGAGAAACCCTTCAAATACACGTATCGTAACCCCAGGGCACAGAGCCCTTGACCCCACTGCCGGCCAAGCCCTGAGGCTCCAGCTCCCCGACCTCCTGTCCCCCCAGGACCAGGGCAGTGGAAGGGGCCAACCTCAAGTAGCTCATGGCTTCAGAGTTTGAACCTGCAGCCCCGCACCCCTGAGTGTGTGCAGCCTGGGTCCCAGCCACCACCTGAGCAGTGCTCACTCAGGTAGAGCCAGGCTCCCTCCCAGGTGATGCCTGCAATGTGATCTGTTCCTTCATCACACACGTATTGAGCAACCAAACATATCAAGCCCTTGCCTTCCTGGAATTCTGTTTCCAGCTGAGGAAGATGAGTAGTAAACATGCTACGTAGTGAGAAGGGCTGCGCAGAAATGGAGATGGGCCATGTCCCTGAGGGAGCGCCGGGGTTGCAGTTCTACTGGTGGTCAGGAAGGCCTCCCTGGGGAGGCGACACTGGAGTAGAAATTGAGAGAAGGATCCATGCAGGTAGCTGGAGGATAAACCAGGCAGAGGGAAGCACAAGTCAAAAGGCCCTGAGATAGGAGGGTGCCTAGTTTTGTAGCTATAGAAGTAGCTAGAAGGCCAGTGCAGGGGCTGCAGTCCCACAGAGCAGAGCCAGGGTGATCATGGTGCTATTTGTTGTCCAAGAAGTGGCCTGGGGAGTGGGTGACAAGGGAGGATGGGACCTGCCATCCCAGAGGTGATGGGAGAGCGTGCCAGCTGGGAGCAGCCTCAGTTCTGGCCCACAGATTCTGGAAGGTGCAGTGCGGGAGGAGCAAGTCCAGGCCCAAAGCTGGAGGTGTTCAGGAAGTCCTTGGCCATATTGAGGGGACCGGGTGTAGTCTGACCTGGCTGCCACACAGAATGATGGGACCCGAAGGACAAGGCACATCTACACATTTGACCTCAAATTTTGCAACTGGGTAGCTTTCGTCAAGAGCGGTGTGCAGAAGCCTAAGGATAAAGGGTGCCCTAGGGAGGGTTTTCGGTAGGGAAGTGACTGTCTCTATTTATAATATATATACAGAATATTCTGGCTGCTCTGTGGAGAGCAGGTTTGTGGGCAAAAGTGGAATTGGGACGATGAGGCCTTAATGTTCTAGAGAGAATTTATAGGCCAGGGAACTGACATTTGCTGGGCAGCCGCTCTGGGCCAGCGCAGGACTTTAGGGTGTGGCATTAGTCGCTACTCTGCCTCAGGCGCAGGATTTTACTGTCATGAAGGCCCACGCCGCAAAGCCCTTGTCAGCATCACCCGCATAAAGGGCCCAGTTTGATTGGGCTTCAGAGGCGTGTCCAGCCGTCCTCCGCTCCCGCCCACTGAACGGGCCTTGTTTCCACCCTCAGGAGGGCGGGCAGGCAATTGCAGCCAGCAGTCTCCCCATTGCCGACCTTCCCATCGTTTCAGCCTTCTCCCCAAGATCGTGATCCTGTGTAAAAATCTTCAGTACTTCTACTGGCCCAGGTATTGCCTGTTTGTGGGGACCTCAAACACGAATGGCTTCAGGAGCCAGGCATGACCTGATTAGGGGGTGCGGCCCTGGCAGGAGGCGGTCAGTGGAAAGCACCACAAGAAAGCTGTGCCCACGCGTGTGCATCCGGCATCCCACCAGGCTCGCGCCCCCCACTGGCCATTCTCAGTTTAAAGGCCCCCACCCTGAGTGTCTACAAGCTGGCCTCCCGTTCTCCTCTCCATGAACTCAGTCCTTCGGCCGCTCTGAACCTCTCTGTTTCTGTCCTCGGAAGTTGCTCTGTCACGTCTCCCCGCCCGGTCAGTTTCTTCTGACTTTTACATTTTCTGCTTCCCCAAAGCAGTCGACCTCTGGGACCCAGGTGCAAGGCTGCTTTCTTTGTGAAGCTTTCCTGTCTGCTGGGAGGTTGTCCAGGTGGAGGAGCCTGCAGGACACAGCCCAGAGGAATGAAAGCACTTGTAGTACACACTTTGCAGGGTCAGTGGTCACGGTGGGTGTTGGGGGACAGAGGTGCACTGGATATCACTGTGACGGGGGCTCTGAATATTGTAAGGAGTTCTGGCTGCGTCACACAGGAAGTGTGTGCGTGTCGGGTGTGGGCCTTCAAGGGCTTCTAAAGTGCTGGTTAACTCTGGTCTGGCTACAGGGAGGGGGTGGATCTGAGGGGGGCCACATAGAGAGGCCGACCAGGGAAGCGGGGTTACTAGAGGCTGAGCCAGCACAGTGGGGAGGCTGGGCAGGAGGTGATGAAGTGAGATCTGGAAAGGGTGGCATGGAGGCCTTGCAGAGCTGCTGTGTGTGCCCTGCAAGCTTTTGGGGGTGGTGGGGGAGGCAGAGGGAGGCTGGGGCCAGGCTCAGGGCTCTGGCTGGAAAGGGAATTCACATCTTTCAGCCACTATTATGTCCCAGGTTCTAGTTCTTATTTGATTATACTGACACCTCTGGAAGGTGGGTAAAAAGATCCCCCTTTTTAATAGAGGAAGTAGCTGAGCCGCCTCGAGATTAAGGACCTGCTCAGGGTTGTAAGTGTGGCAACGGGGCACTACGTTGGCAGCCAGGTCTGTGTGTCTCCAAAGCTGCTGCTCTGCCCACGCCTACCCTCCCCGCACCTTCCCGCCCAGGACTTAGCGCCGCTGTTCCCCAGGCCAGAGTGGCTGGACTCTCACCATTCCCTCTCGCTGGTTCCCTCCACCCAGCTCTCTGTGCTGTTAGCGTCTGTGCTTTGCCCCAGGCCCTAGGCACAGTATTACTGCCAACTACAAGTTTTTGCTTTACAACCCAAAAGACCCAATGTGTCTCAAAACTATTTCATTTCCCCTGGGACCGTACAGTTAGCCTCCGAAATGTTGGGTCTCTCGAGGGGAGGGCCGTGTGGACAGAACTTACCGGTGGTAGCTGGGGAGGTGTTGCACTTTGAACCCAGGCAGAGCAGGGGAAATTGTCTTGTGCCTCCCATTCAGCAAAGGAGGCTCAGCAAGGCAGTCTGATGACACTGCTACCTGTTTAAGTGAATACACAGACCTGCAAGATGGGCCGCAACTTTGGAACCACACCCACAGGGCTCCCCAGGACCTGAGCAAGCGGGCTGTGGCGACTGCCCTCTAACTTCTGCTCGGGCCGCTAGAGCTGGGTTGCTCTATCCTTGAATGCACATATATTTTAACGACAGAACTAGAGCCTGTGGCTAGATTCAAAGGTTCCCTGAACCTTCCCTTTAACCACCTGGCATTTCCCACTCCCAATCTGGGAAGTGGCATCAGAATTCTGTATATTAAATTGTTCGAGGTATGGGGGGGGATCTTTCAGAGCCAGTCACCATCCTCTTCTTTCTTCTTTCCCCAGGCCCACGGCTACCTGGTGATCTCAGTCCCCAGGCAAACTCTGGCTGGGGAGGGTGAGGGGGCAGAGCTGAGGATGCTCACCTTTCTGGGTGACTCAGAAGCAGGAAGAGAGGGCAGGGCGTGTGAAGGCAAGAGCTCTGCTCCAGGGCCCGTAAGAGCCTGGGACTGGTGGCCCTATCACCCACGCTGCCCCTTGGGCCGGTGGCCTCGTCCAGGCCCTCTCTCGCCCCTCCCACAGCTCCCCGCCTGCCCGAGCTCCACATAATCCATGAAGTTGATCTTGGACTAGGAAGTGCATTTTTCTCCACCCCCCTCCCTGGGATTTCAGACTCAAGCAGCAGTAAGCGGCAGCTTGCAGCAAGTAACAGTGAGCGGTAGCTGGAAGCAAGAGCTTAGTTCCAGGACCGGGAGTCCTAACAACTAGACCACAGGGGCCAGCAGCTAGGGCCTGGATCTCTAGTTCTTGCCTGCCTTGTCAAGAATGAATTCAGGCGAGGAGGCAGAAAGTAAAGAGAAAAGTAAAAAGTTTATTGGAAAAGCAGAGTACATGCGGAAAGACACACGGGTGAACTCAGAGAGAGTGGCTCCTTTGGGAAGTTTAAGTCCTTTATAAGGGGGCATTTTCTCGGGCCTTCGTCTCCCTTCTGGCCAGTCATCTTGCTTTGTCCGCGAGCCACCGCCCCCCGCCCCCATTTGTCTCAGGACCCTCCCCTTAGGTGCGCACGCACCTCTCAGCCAAGGTGGATCCCGATGTGTAGGCGTCTGAGAGAGGCAAGAGTCACCACGGCCTGGAGTTGTTCCCTGACCCCCAAGGAGTCTTTCTGCGCATGTGTAGTGTCTCCCTTGCACCAAGGAGGGGGGAAGCGGAGATCCTTTGATCCTTTACTCAAACAAGGTTTTGCCCCTCTTTATTCTCGCCATGACTGTTATCTTAAGGTGTCTACCAGAGACAAAGCTTGGCTATTTACCCTGTCTCTCTGTCCTTGCTTCTATCTCAAGAGAGCAAACAGGAGGCTGATTTTAAATGTCTGACCTGGAGCCCACCTACCTCCTGTGTCAGGAAATGCAAGCAGGGGCCTAGTTCTAAGTGTCCGGCCTGAAGCCCACTTTTCCTGCCTCATGAAATGTAAATAGAAGGCCAGTTGTAAACGTCTAACCTGGAGCCCATCTATCTCCTGCCTCACCTGCTTTATAATTTACAGCATTGTAACGTGTGCTGCCTTCACAACTGTGCAAGGTGCTTTGTCATGCTCTCGTTAATTTGGTAACAGACAAAGCAAACCAATAAATCTCTGGAGTTTATTGAATGGCATTTCATGTACTTACAAAATTGTATTTGCCATCTCCCTTACTCTTTTCATATGCGTATTTGAAACAATTATTGAAATGAATGATAATTACATCTTTGGAGAGTGGAGGGGGAGCGGAGAGCTTTGAAGGCTGAGGTGGTGACAAAATCTGTGCCCGGGACTCGAGTGTCTGGTGCCAGCGGCCCGAGGGTGGAGGGCGCCCTGTGCTCTTGAGCCTAGCCGCTCCGGCCTCGGGACCAGAGCGCGGGAGGCCAGGGGTCGGGCGGACCGGAAGTGCATAGCAATATTTTATTTCCCCTTCTTTCAGTATTCTGTCCCTCATCTGGCTCTCCTGGGGACCTGGGGAGGGAATTTGTTCAACCACCTAATTAAACTTTTCTGTTTCTAATCTCATGCTGAATTTGTGCAAATAGAAAGCATGGGAAATGCAAATGGCAGCTGCCTCACATAAAAGGTGCTGTGTGTGCAGAGGGCATTGTCAGGAGTCTGAAAGCTAAATGGGGCTTCTCAAAAGACACCCGCGAAGGGCTCTGTGCACGACTGGAAACATTAGAAATGAATGTACTGCCTTTTACTCTCGAGGCCTACAAAGAGCTCTGAGGAGTGAAGGCAGGGGTCCAGACTGTAAAACAGCTTCCTTCCACCACAGAACCCATTAGTCTTGCTCATTGGAGAGGCTGCAGGTCTGTGTGCTGAGCCTGGCAGCTAGCTTGGGTCCTGGGCCAGGGCTGTCCTCACAGACCTCCGGACAGGCAGCTCTCTGGGTAAACTTCCTTCCCACGCAAGAGCCATCTTTGTCATTAAGCTACACGAACGAACGTGGAAGGTGGCCGGGGTCGGGGGGGGGTTCTAGTGAAGCAGAGGAGCAAAAGTTCTAGTTCAGTTTTCCGGGCCTTGTCCTGCCCCCAGGTAAGTCAGCATGTTTAAGAATGTGCAGCTACAGTGCCGCTGGTGATCATTCCTCAGACCCAAATTCTAATAAAATACACACCAAGGATGATCATGGGCCCATTCCTATTACTGTCTTCCAGCAGAGTAAAGAGAAAAAAGGATTTTGGAAGCATGCAGAGAGGCATTTGCCTTTGAGCAAGTGCTTTAAAGTCAGTCTTCTCATTTCTAAAATAGGGATCATGCCTATTTCATGGGATTTTAGTTTACCTTATCCATAGTTAATCTAAAACCTTCACATGTGAGTGGTCTCCCCACCAGCCCTATCTCTCCAACTTTAAGAGCAGCAGTTAGTTATAAACCAGGAGGAAATAAGTTGAAAACAATCACCCAATTTCATCTGACACCTCCCTGGAAATGTGCATCATCCACCTGAGACCACAGAGCACCGGCTTCTCTGTCCAGACTGGCTTTGCAGATTCTGATAGTGAGGGACCAACATCCCCTTCCACTCAGGTCAGGGGAGAGGGGTGCACACAGGTCTGCCGAGTGTCATCTTCAGGAGCAAAACTGGAGCTCAGAGGGGGGTCAGTCATGCAGCCCACAGCCTACTGAACTGTGAGCTTCTGGAAAGGTGGACTTCTGTCTTATCATTGTTATTTTTCTTATTCCATTTATTTCCCCATTAAGATATTATACCCTTGAGCCAAGAAGGGCCTAACAACAGGGGTAGCAAGGACATTGGGTGCCAAGAACTCTTTAAAATGTCACTCCTGAAAGGCCTGTGGGCATGGAATATATATTACACTGATGGCTAAAATCCAACTCCTCTGCAACATAACGTATAGATAGGAAGGCTCTCATGAAAACATCTGAAAACGACTATGTATAAGCACCTCGCGTTCACCTAACAATGGCTGTAGTTTATTAAATGCACACTATGGATCTACCTGTTCACAGGGTTGACTCATTTAGTCTTAACAAACCTAGGGTTTGGGCCATTATTACCTCCGTAACTTGCCTGTCTCTGCCTGTAGGATGTGTGCAGTGGGATCAAGCCTCCAGAGGCTGTATTCTTAATGCCCAGGTTGATGGTTGCATGTAGAGAGAAATACATTTTTTTAAAAGGTTCCTTTAAAGATCTTAAAAGAAAGCCTTCTTTAAACTGTTGAAAGACTAAAAAAAATCCTTATAAAAGCCTTAAAACACCAAATGAACATCATTAACTCAAAAACAGCATCAAAGACTGAGGGCATAAATGCTATAAAGTACATACTTTAACTAATGAGAGGCCCAACTAGAGGCATTTTGTTTTGTTTTGAATAAATTCACCATTGCAGTTGCTTTTTACAGTCTCCTCTTCCCAAACGTTACTTGATTCATCAATGTGTATGAATCCTTCCTCTTTAGACAAAGGTACTTACTAGGTGGGGGAGAAATAAACTATTAGCTCTAGTCAGCACTGTAGCCTAATCTCATATTCTCCAATATTCTGAGCTCAGATTCTCCCACCTAATACTTCTTGTGGATCTGCTGAGTTCCCTGCCAACCACAGCTGAACATCAATAATCAAATCTGCTGACAAAGTGGAAATAAGTTACCTAGATGCATAAGACCCCAGTTAAACAGTTTAAGTGGGAAAAAAGAGAATACCCGACTATGGCAAATAGCAACTTTAGGAAAAAAAATAGTAAGAAAAGCAAAAGTCTGAAAAGCATCGAGGGAAAGAGATCTGTCATCTGAAATAAAATGGTTTCTTCTACACTGACACAGGACATGAGTATGTTAAAGCATGCAGATCGTGAGATCATTTCAGAATTGTGACCATATCTGAAATGGAAAATTCCTAGGAGGTCACAAAAGAAACGAAGTGAACCTATTGGGGGCAGCATTAGTAAGATACTAAACTTGATTCATGCAAGGAGAGATGCAGAAACTAGAAAGATCTATAAAACAAAGACTCACTGATGGAAATGATTAGAACCGTAAGGTAGGACTAGTTGTCTTTGGCATTTAATTTCGATTTTCATATGAATTAATTACGGTTCTAACATAACCATTGATACTGAATGTGTGCTTGTCCTACAGAGGACGCCTGTGTCACTAGCCACTGAACGCAGGGAGGCCAGCCGTGGGACTAGGGAAGGACGCTTTTACTTATGTGGTGTCTGTGCTGCTGCATGTCCAGTTTTTCATGAAACAAAAACAAACCACCATAAGAAAAGTGAATTTTTTAATGTTTTTTCTCAGTGGCAGAATCACATAGCTGTTTTTATTCGGATTTCCAGTAGGTCTAAAATACCGCTTTTTGGAGTTGTAAAAATCCCATTACACAAACACACAGAACAGGCATAGGATAAATAGAATCACATCAGTTTATCAGACGGTTGCTCTAAACATATTCTTTGTCTTATTTTCTTATAAGAAAAGTTTGAAGGATCAAATTGGAACTTGTACGCTCAGCAAACAACTCTGGTTTGGGAGGAGAAAACCTAGAAGGAAAAGATAAAAGCAGTAACTGGGTTCACTGGCAATGCCGTGTCCACATCTCTGCGGAAGTGTGCATGTGTGTATTAGCTGGGACGTTTATAATTTCCAAAAACTTTAGGAAATCTAAAACATATTCTTTATAAAAACAAATCATTGCTCTTCAATGTCTTTTTCCCTTGAGGCACAAGCTCCTTCAAGAAAGGGGTCAAAAGCTTTAATGAATAATTTGTTATTCACCTGAAATATCTGGACAGAAAATTGGCAAATTGGGTACATGGTTTAAAAAATTTTACACATTCTATAAAATTGAATTGAAACATGCACAGACTTTTTTTTTTTTTTTTTTTTTTTACTGCCCAATTGTCAAGTGGTCAAAACCTTAAATTGTTTTTAAATCCTTTAAAGACTAAAGACCTTAGGGAAAAAGCTGCTTCCAACACACGAAAGTGTTATTATAACGGAAGCAGAAAGCAGGTGAACAGAAGGCATTAAAGAAAAAAAATTAACCATTTAAAACAGTAAACACCTGTTAAAAGCTAGAGTTATATTCCAATCCTAAAAGAAAGTATAATTACTTAAGTGGATGGCAATGTTCAAAACTTTACTGTTCCGGTGGAAATGATATTACGATGTTAACACAATTTATGAAGCACTGTGAATGAACATGCTCAGTGGTGTGTACTCCAATGAATTTAAAAATCACACAGGATAATGTTAAGAATATCATTCACCAAGGACAGTCCTAAAGTGTCTTAAAAAAATCTATACTAAAGGTTTGGACAGAGAAAGCAGGGATACACTTTGTTTCCTATAAAGAGAGTCACAATACAGCAAGTGCACTCACAATTACACTAGTCACAATTTTTAATTTTACAGAATAAAGTTACAGTATGTAAACTTACAATATATTGATCTACTTTAAAACCATTTTTGATCTGTCATTTTTTAGAAATCAAAAACTAGCAGAAAAATGTAACTGATAAATGCAGTCTTTACAATATTTTATGGCCAATTATATGCTAATTTTCAAAACACAACAGAATTTTTGGTCCATTAGGCCCTTAAAAAAACAAAAGGCAGGTAAGGATTCCCATTTATCAGTAGAAATAGAAAGGTCATGAAAAAACTCCAATAATTATTACAACATCTTTTTACACAATGCTTTTTTTGGGTGGTTAAACACAAGAAATATCTCTAATAAATAATGGGTGTGACCAGGCAAAAAACATAAGTGGATTAAGATGCTTTCATATGTGACTGTCTCACAAATCTTTCGAAGGCCATCAATAACGGATTTTCTTTGAATGCCAACTAAAATATAATTATTATTTCTTACGTTAACATATTTCAGGATTTACTGCTTAACATGCCTGTTTTTCTCCCTCTAGGGCAGGAATCAGCAAACTATGGCCCACAGGCCAAATCGGGCCTGCCGCCCCTTTCTGTAAAATAAAGTTTCATTGGCATACAGCCACACTCATTCACTTATATATTTTCTGTGGCTGCTTTTACACCATAAGGGCAGAGGTGAGTGGTTTATAGAGACCATATGATTCTCAAAGCCCTGGATTATTTACTATCCCATCCTTTACAGAAAAAGCTTGTCAACCCTTGCCATAGGGGGTTTCCCAGAGCAATCTAAAATAACGCATATGTTTCTCTACTTTTATGAACACTCTGCTTTCTCTTCTTCAAATGCACGTGTGTAGTTCATGTATTTTATACTTCATTTTATTTGTTGGTGTATACCAAAGAAGCTCAACATCCCAGCTGAGTTCCCATGTTTAACATATTTGGAACATAACTGATCTCTCTGGCCATAACCTGTTTGATTCCAGGTCACTCAGGAATTTTCCAGGAGTTGGAGGATAATAAAATGGATGAGCCACATCTAACAGAATGGCCGGGAAACTGTACATCTTATTTTATCTTGAATAAGGAAGTTGAATAGCAAAAAGAATAATAAAAACCAAATATCCCTTAGGGTATATGCCATTAAGTCAGGGGAAAAACAGCTCAAGCGTTTTCAAAACACACACAAACATATCCAGGGCCATCTTCCCACCTATTACAAACTAATGACTACAACATAGAGTATATTTGTTTTATAAATATATTACTGTCTATATACATATAGATACGTCCATAAAAGACATGTTAAATAATTATCTGTATAAGCAATACTACTTTAAGTTTTTTTTGTGTGTTTTAAAATTACACATTCTATTAAAATTATCAAAATAATTCTTTAAAAATACCAGGAATAAAGCCAGTAAAGAGTTGCTTTCCATTCAAGTGGTTCTAAATCTTATCATTGGTCATCCAGACTCCAGACTTGGTTGTCCATAACTCAAAGAAACAGTTTAATTAAGGAAAACTTAGCCATCAAAAGCGTAACATTCTCCCATTTTTAATACTTCTTAACAAATATGTATGCATGTATGTATATATATATATAAAAACACTCTTTTTAGTTATATTACATATTCTCATAAATGAATTTTCATAAAAACACAAAGTTCAAGTTTCTACCAGTATCAAATATTTTATACTGGTGTGCATTTCTTTCAAATGTTTAGGTCAATGACAAACTCTATGAGGATACAGTGATCACAAAAAGGAAATTGAAAACTTAGATGTCACATGCAAGAAAGGAGGAAATACTAAGGGCCAGAATTTGGCCAGTTGGGTACTACTCCCTCTGTACTAAGACACAGAGACAACAAACCGGCTAGTTACTGTGTAAAACAGTCAACTGTCAATTATTCAGGGGCAGAATATTCCAATCTGAATCCTCCTCTTCTATCAGTTGACCACTTCTACTACTTACTAACATTCCTCTCTCCGGTTATTTGTTAGCAAGTCTGAAGATACGATTAAGGTGAAAGTTTTGGCTAAAATGAAGTTTTGGGATCAGCTCTGAATTTAATTAATGATGGATCCTTTTACTTATTGCTTTAGATAATTAAGAAATTGCTGCATCTAAAGTCAGCCAAATATCTCATTCTTAAGCTCTGAAAGCAACATCGGTGCTTCAAAAAAAAAGCGCGGGTGGGGTGGGACAAATTTCCTGTTGACATAAGAAAACTATTTCTTAACTCACAGTCACCTACACTGCAGGATTTCAGCGTGACTATTCAGAGCTATTCACGTCAGGCCACGTGGCGGCAAGCCCCACTGTTTTTTCATAGTCTAAAATCCGGAAAGCAATGAGAGCTACTTAGCTACAGACATGAGGAGGTCAAATTAAAGGGTGTGTTACACATTTCACCGAAGACCTCATTTAAAGAAATTTCATAAAATTTGGCAGAATCTTCAAATAATTCAAATGCAAAAATTAAGAAAATGGAAGCAAAACCTACTTGTACAATTTAAAAATGATTTCATACTAAAAAAAAAAGCAAGCTTAGAATAAGACTGAGATGAAAGGTACTCCACGTTTGTAACTCTACTTTTGGCACTGGGTTAGCATCTACATTAAACTTGTTACAGAGAGTGACCGACAAAATCAGGAGAACGATTTCACAAGTGAGCAGGTCGCTCAGAGGACGCCTCGGTGGGTCCATGCGGCCGTGCCCGTATCCTCTGCGGGCGCAGCGAGGGGCACCTCACCTAGCAGGCGGCAGCAGCGACTGTGAACCCCACTTTCCTGAATTAGGTTTGCTGAACATGGTTCAGATTATTGGATATGTCAATATGCACAATGCCTTTTAGAAGCATTTACTGTAACCCAAATCCTACTTCATGCGACACACAGTGTCACACGAGTAGTGAAAATGTTGTCCTAGTCAAAGGTGCTTGGACGTTATTTTCAGGCAGCATTTTACCTTTATTTTAAGTTAAGTTCACGCTAGATAAGTTTTAGGAGAAAGAAAATGCCAATAAATTCATTTAATATATTTTAATATATAAAACTAAGACAGACACTTTTATTTACCTAAATTGTTTTTATTTTCTACCCTATTCTAGACCTCAATTTTACTTTAAAAATTTGTATTTAAATAAGGGATAAAATGTTGCCCAAAAGTCTAATCATAGTTACACATCTGTGTTTTAACTAGATCTACAAATCAAAATAGTTCTTATAGTTAAAAAGATACAATTTGTATCAACAGTAAAAGGTACTTTCTGGTTTTTCAGGGCTTTACTTCAAACTGTAGCAGGTAGAATAATAAGGATAACCAGGGCATCTAGGCACACTCCAGAAACAGATCGGAATGCGTCTGTTACACTAAGTAAAACTCAAAAACTGGAGGCAGCGGTGAAGTCGTGTCAGTCACACAATTGTCTGCCACTGATTGCATCATCTCTCTTCTAACCAGCGACAGAAACGAATCCACGCTCAGCAAAACCCATGACTTTGAAACCAGAAATATCCCTTACTAATACGAGAACAGACTTTAGTCTGTATCTAAAACTACACTATTTGTGGCAAGAATCTGGCCTTAATAATATAACAGGCCCCCCCAAAAAACTACCTTCAGGAAAATGGAAAATATACAGTATTTTACAAAAATTTTAAGTTACCATTTACAACTCCTGCATCACCATTTCTATAGTGCAGTATCAATAAATGTTGCATATCCTCAACACATAAAACCACCTCAGGCCAGCCTTGATAAATAGCAGGAAAGCTAAAGGGTATATTAAATATAAAAGTTGCATTGAGAATAATTAGATTCGTTAAAAACAGGCAAGTACTGCAAAAGGGTTATTTTATCCAGTATTGTGCCCCAAAACAAAAAGACAAACACATTAAAAAATACAGGTTAATGGAAGTCTAGGAATTCAATTCCATTTCTACTGTCCAGAAGCACATCATAGCTGGATAACAAAGCTCTAAACTGTAACAGTTGATGGCTTTTGCCTTTTTTATAAAAAAAAAAAATGGAAACAATTTTTTCCATTGATTGCATCTGCTTTCCTTTAAATCAACCATATTAAATTAACAAATTACTTAACACAGAAAATCCAAACGAAAATAAAACAACGAAAAGTGCCATACTGTAAATCATTCTAATATATACTGTTACCCATTTCAACATAAACTGGTAACTTTCATTTTGTTTAAAATATAAAGTCAGTGCTGTAGTATATCTTTGTTTCTATAAATAATGATTATAGCACAAAGAAGCCCACTTTCCCCAAATAAAAATAACTTAAAAAGCTGTAAAAGATTCCAATTATGCTTGGCTTGAAAAAATAGTTTGCTAGGTCTAGTCAAATGTTCAACATTCTAAAGGTATTGTAATTGCTTGCAATTGATAGACAAACACCAAGTTAATAAAACATGAAACAAGGATAAAAAGTGCTGCATATAAACCCCTGATGCACCAAAGATTAATATCAAAGATCACAGATACATCTAATAAATCAAACTGGAAAAATCTCCAGCCAAGGATATAGCTTTAAAAAGGAAATGTTAAAAAAAAGTTTGAATGTAAAGCAATCCCGTGATACTTCCACTATGTGGGGCTATACATACAGATTCCATGATACAGTATTTCACATAAATGGATACTATATAACCTCCTTGCTGAGAAGGAGATCACATGTGCTATTGTAGCAAACCTCCCTCAGCATTTGAGCTGAACAAAAAACTACTAAACACCACAAAGATGCATCATCTTTCAATAACCCAGCTGTGATTTCTCCACTAAAATGGCTGCAGCCAGCTGCTGGGCGTCTGTCATGTGAGGGTTCCTTTTCATGACAATTCTCACAAGGTCAGGTGGGAAGATGTTGCACAAGTTGATATAAATCTTTTCTCGGCTGTCTTGGTACCTGGGGGGGTCTTGCGGCACTCCGCAGTACGGGATGCGCCAGGTGGGCTCCGGCTGCTCAGGGAGGCTCTGGAAGGTGAACTGCTCGTAACACGGCTGCGTGGAGGTGTCAGGCAAAGAATAAGTCTGCCGGTAGCCGTACACATCGATCCCGTAGCTCTGCCTATCCCAGCTTCCCAGCCCTTCCTGGCGGGTGTAAGGCTTTCTTTGTCTGGAAGGAGAACTGTCATACAGCCGAGAGTCAGAAATGCTGTCTATTCTCGTGGCCACCAAGGACCGCCCCAGGTGTGGTGCCTTCGAGTGCGCTGAACTCGGAGGAGACGGGTAATCGCCAGGATAGCTGGACCGGGCCCCCACGGCGGCGTGCTGCAGGTGCACGGCCAGGTGTGGGAGGGGAGGTTTGTGATGGTACTTTGGTTCTTCGTGACTGTAACTCTGCACTCTGGTTAAGGGGTCGTGGAAATTCTGCAGGAAGGGCTGAGAATTAAGGCGGCTGTGAGGGTGCATGTGTTGACACTTCAGATTCTCCTCCAGCTGCGGGTCAGGAGAACTGACATAGGAGCGGTCACTGTACCCCACATACGAGTCACTGCTCCCGCAGCTCATGCTCCCTTCACTGCTGCAGTCAGAGGCGACAGAGCTTATCCTATAGTCTGTGTCTAAGGAGAAACGCCTTTCAGGACTTCGTGGGCCTGAGATACTCAGATTTGAATATGCATTCAACATGGAATAATATCCGATGTCGACAGGCGAGTCACATTTTGGATACTGTTCATAAGGCATTGGCGTTCCATGATTTTTGGTTGCCATCAACATTGGAGGATATTGTCCCTGTGATCTTTGATCCTGAGGTGGGAAATGAACTCCAGATGGAAGGCCATTGCTTAAAGATGTAGTGCTTTGGGGTTTTGCGGTAGAAGTAGCCGGTATACTAACTAAGGAAGGTACAGACCTGGTTTCCAGTTTGTTTTTGGTGGGAAGCTTTTCCTCTAGGTCTTGGTAGACTTGAGTCCTTATGCTTGGATCCGATTGCCTCTTTGGAGCACCTCGCTTAACATCGGAAGTGCTGTCGGCTTTAGTGCTGCAGGGGACACTGTTGCTTTTCACCAGTCCTCCTTCATTTGCAGTTTTGGCTGCTGTGTTTCTAGACATGGCACGCAGTTCATCAGCCACTGACCGCTGAGGCTGACTGCCCCTTTCTGGATGATAATATTTGCACTTGTGTCCATAGGTACACTTCTTTCCTGTGAAGAGTAAAATCAGTTAGGCAAAGGGCCATTCATTCCATCAGACCCTGGACACCCAGTGTGGCACTGCTCTTTTAACGTGAAGAAGAAACAAGGGCAGAAATGAGAGCTGTGCTCACTGCTACTCCGCTACTTGTTTCTGAGAAATGCCGCCTTTCAGTCTTCCCCCGTCGGCACTATCAAGAGCAATAAGAAAGTTGGCTGAATGAGTAACAATCACCTCCAGAGTTTTGGTTAATACCCTGTGTCCTTAATTCCTACCTGCCTCTTCTCTTCCACTATGACTCTGCAATCAGTAGGACATTCTGTTTTGCAGAACATAATGTACTGCCGTGATGTGAAAAAACCAAGCTAATCTGATGTGTAGCTAGATGAAAGAACTCCAAATTTTTATCTACCTGAAAACTTACTTCATGTAGAGTTAACCAAAACCATGTTTTAATTCAGGGAAATGCATATGTGTTGAACCCAGCTAGGTAAAAATAATAATTTTTTCACATAGACTTTCTTAAATTTAATTACATTCAAAAGAACCACATACTATATGCCATCCAAATTTATTTTTAACAGCAAAAGTTTAACAATATATTGTGTTCTAAAGGCATGTATTAAATACTCATAAAGAAAGTTACCATATGGACAAGGCTGCTTTTTGTGTTCAGGAACAATAGGTTTCTTCCTCAGAAAATTATCCAGGCTTGGACCATGTCTGCCAAGAGGGTCATCTGGGGGCATGAACCTGTCATGGATATAATACAAAATTATACCTAAGTAGGAGGCTGACAATTTAATTCTAAAGACAGAGTGTAAAGATTATTCACCCCAAGGTATTTTTTTGAAATTTTAATCCAAGTATTTTGATTCAACATTTATAGGATAGGGACTTCCCTTGTGGCGCAGTGGATAAGAATCCGCCTGCCAATGCAGGGCACACGGGTTTGAGCCCTGGTCCGGGAAGATCCCACATGCCGCGGAGCAACTAAGCCCACGCGCCACAACTACTGAGCCTGTGCTCTAGAGCCTGTGAGCCAAAACTACTGAGCCTGTGTGCCACAACTGCTGAAGCCTGCGCGCCTAAAGCCCATGCTCTGTAACAAGAGAAGCCGCCGCAGTGAGAAGCCTGCGCACCACAACGAAGAGTAGCCCCAGCTCGCCACAACTAGAGAAAGCCTGCATGCAGCAACGAAGACCCAACACAGCCAAAAATAAATGAATAAATTTAAAAAGATAATAAAACATTGATAGGATAAAAAAACAGTACAGGAAGTTTTCTTTTCTTAATGAAAACAAAATTAAAATGTTTCAAGCTGAACCTGTATTTGTTTTAATTCAAGTAAGTTTTGAGCCTACCATGTTCTAATTAATTCTTCCTTTTCTTAGTCTTGGAATTTTGTAAGGACTTTAGAAAATGACTACAATGACATTTTAGGAGAAGTTTTATGAACATTAATCTTGTGAAGCAATATGAGGCAGGTGGGCGCCAGCAGGATCAGCTGAGGGACAGAAGGGAGAGGTGGGAGAGAGGAACGGGAAGACTGAAACTACCCAAACATCTAGTACATGTTGGACACCCTGCACACGTCACTACATCTCATCCTCACAATTTACCCTTGAAGTGTTAGTTCCACGTTACAGATGAATACACTTTTCTAATCTAGGCTTAGATGAATTGAGTATTTTTATCTCTGTTCACATGGCCTAGTCAAGATTCAATTTGTCTAATTCCACATTCATTCTCTGCCCCCTATAATAAGGTGCTTCTCAGCTGAGATAGAAAAAAATCTTACGGAAATAAACTTATTATTTTGGATTGATTGTCCAATGGAAGCAAGAATTCATGGCATGAATACTGTAACAAGGTTATGATTGCAGTTTGACTACTAGTTATGTCACTGTTTGAACATGAAATAAACCAAGTGTTTACCCATAAAATGTGAATAATGTTTGAACTATTAAGGGAGTGTCAACATGCCTGAGTAATAACACTTAGCAACTATGATGTTTAAGATTATTATAAAAACAATATGGCAACACGAAAAGTTTAAAAATAGAAGACAAAATCACTCAATCCTACAATCTTAACACAATTATTTTCCAGTTACGTGTTGCATTTTAGTCATTTTCCTGTATGTACATATCACTTTACAAACACAGATGTAATTTTATGCTTTGTCTTTTTAACATAAATATTTTTCCATGTTTCTTAACAGCTTTCATAATCATAATTCTGAATAGCTGAATAATATTCCACTAGGAGATGTATTGCAATTTAATTGTTTTCTCTATAGTAACTTTAGTTGCCTTTGAAGTCTTGCAATTATAAATATACAGAAATGAACATATTTGGGCTTCCTTTTTTCCTCATTATATACTCTAAGAAATGAGATTATTGGTTTGAGAGGGTATTTTTTTTTTTTTTTTTTTTTTTTTTGTGGTACGCGGACCTCTCACTCTTGTGACCTCTCCCGTTGCGGAGAACAGGCTCTGGACGCGCAGGCTCAGTGGCCATGGCTCACAGGCCCAGCCGCTCCGCGAAGGTCCAGGGATCTTCCTGGACCGGGGCAGAACCCGTGTCCCCTGCATCGGCATAAGGCATACGCAAAAAAGTTTTTTAATTTTATGAATTAAATGGGTGAAAAAATATACTCTTCGTAGATTTAGTTTGCATTTTTGATGATCAACAGGTGAGCCTTTCCCACATATTTGTAAATACAGTTGACCCTTGGAAAACATGGGTTTGAACTGTGTGGGTGAACTGATCCTTGGGTACTTATTTCTCAGGAGACAATCTTGTTCATGTCATCTGTCCATTCATCAACTTAATCGTGACTAGTCTTATATTGCTTTAAATTTTTAAAAATCATATATTTCAAAAATCGTATATTGAAGTAAGTTCTCAATGCTCTAAGTCGATTTCAAAAGGCAGGGTTCTAGCGGTCAGTATGTTCTACATCTGCATCCTCTGAAGATGGCCAGTCTCCCTGTGTCAGTTACTCCCAGTCACTCAGCCGCAGAAGACCTGCTCTGCTAGTCACTTATGGGGAAGGGCAGCCGGCGACTCACACAGGGCCTCCCGAGGCAGGACTCTGCCGTTTTCTTACTCTCACTGAGGATTAGTGGGGACATCAGTGGTTGGAAGAAACTGTCTTAGGTCTGGTCAGTGGCAAAGAGAGAGGGCTTCTGTAGCAGCTGCCCAGGGATAGTTATATTTTCAGGGAAGCAGTGTTACTGTAAGTAAGTGGTTTTACTTACTTGTCATTGACAAATGAATACATTAATAGTCGCTCATCTATGAACTTTTTCCATTCTGGTTTCTCATTTGCCAAATCCCTGTAGTTATCATTGGATACAATTATACCATCCGACTCAAACGCCAGCTTCACGATGAACCTGTCATCATAGCACACCACTCGCCTCCCCTGCACTCTCCGGGACGGTGTGAACACCAGGATTTTCTCCTTCTCTAATTTGCGTAGAACTTCTTGATCTGCAGGAATAATCAGGGTAGAATTTCAGTAATAAGTACATACAAAACACATCTCGCAACCTTCATACAAAGTGAGTGTTTATAACATGAACTGGATACCTGTAACCACTTAACTAGGGATTATGATTTACAGTTTGTAGATGTAGCAAATTTGTAACTCCCAGTAATAGTTTTTCTTCAGGATTTTCAATAAAAAAGGTTTAAAAAATAGCCAAAAAAGTGAACCTGAAAAACATGAAAAGTTTAAAAGCATAAAACCTGAACATGACTGAGCAAATTCTGATTTTCATTACATAAAGCTTTTGCTTGATAGCTGGAGCCCGCAGCTCTACACTGTGAACCAACTTCTCACACATCCCTAGCACTACGCCATCCTAATGAAGCAGGTGTGTTGGGTTCCGGTGTGAGCAACAGATTCTTTCCCCCAAATTTGTTTATTCTGTAGTGCTCGTTTTCTAACTAGTGGATGTGATGGTGGGAGAGTTTGAAAAGTAGAAGAGGTGGAGGTAGCAAAGGGAAGAGTCTTAAGATGCAGAAGGTTCAAAAAGGAAGCAGGCAGTGAGGTCAGAACTGTTGTTCTGGACATGGCTATTCTGCATTCTGTGTCCTTTCCTGTGATGCAGGTGCTAACAAAGGCCAGCAGTCTTGTGGGGCTGGACTGAGTGAATAAGAAATTAGAAGTGATTATATGGGGAAAACAGACATTGATTAAATATGGACAGGTAGGGGAATGCCCATTTTCTCTTTGGTGGGCACACTCTTTCAGTACTTTCTAATTCTACTGACTTGTTAGTGGTTTTTAAAAAAAAAAAGGTGCCAGAACTCATATTTTGATTAATGATAAAATTCTCTCCTCACCATGCCTTCCTTCCTACCTTTGCTTTTCCACTCCCTGACTTCCCACCCCTGTAAATTCTGGCACAGAGTGCTGGGTATAAGCTGACAGATGTCATGAATTTTTTAAAACAAAGGCTCACTTCTCCTCAATGCTTATTAACTGGAGTTACTAATTAAAAAAAAAATCTCTCTTTTCAGCAGATGATCACTACATGCCTACTCTATGGTATGTGCTGTCTAAGTGTCAATGGCCCTCAAGATGAAGAACACTTTCTCCTCAAGGAGGCCTCAAGTTATTGGGCCGGACGAGCCTGTAAACTGGGAGAGCAGGGGCTGTGATCGCCACAAGAGAAGTATGAGCAGGGTGCGGGGGGAGGGGGAAGGAAGAGTGACATGGGTCAGCTTGGCATACAGACTTCATGACGTTCCAGACAAATGAGTTCATTAAGACCAGAACTTTGGTTTAGGAAAGCAGCAGAGTAGAAGTGGAAGAAATATGAATGTCAAAGTCAGCAACTCGTGGATAAATCTCAGGTTCTGCCACTTTCTCTATCTGGCAATCGTGGTCTTATTGAACCTGCTCTGTCATGTCCTCAAATGCAGATTGTAGGCCATGAGGAGTCAATGAGTTATCACATGTAAAAGCACCTAGTAGAGTGCTGGGCAAGCTCTCAATAAACACTGTGTCCTTCAACTTGATTTTGCCTAATAGATGCGTGTAATTATTGATCTCTTTTGAAAATCTTTTGAAAATCACAGAAAACCAATACAAAATCAAAAGCCCAGTCTCAGCCACAGGATTTGCCATATTATAGTTATTTTGTGTGCCCCCTAACAAACACTTTGAGGGCAGGTGGCTCACTTATCTGTGTGCCCATCAGCACTCAGCACAAGGACATATTAGCACATCAGTAGATCCTCAATAAATGTCTGTGAAAGGAATATGTAAGCTACTTAAAGATGTGTATTTTGAGGGCTTCCAGTTTATTCACTGTCCATGTTCATGCATAATCCGTGGCCCTTTATTTGTGTTTACTTGTATAGGATATGCCTGGATCCTGGAAGCGACTGGAGGAGTGAGGTGGTGGCCTAATAGTCATCACCATCTTGCTTAATTTGCATTTCTTTACCAGCTAAGGAGGTTAAAAGGACACTAATTAGGAAGAAAATTAGTGCTAATTAATTGGGATAAATAGTCCTAACCTAAATAAATATGAAGTCAGTCTAGCTGGTAAGCTAACTGAATCTCTAGTTCCTAGCACAGTACCTGATACATAGCCTCGTGCTTGCTTGTTAAATATTTATTCAATCAATGGAAGCCTGGCTAACGCGCTAGTTTGAATCTATACTGAGGACTTTAAAATATTTCTTATCAAGTTTCTTTTTTGGTATGGTGAAAACAGACTGGACTATTCAATTTACCAGGCATTATCTGGTTGAGGGTTTTAGTCAAAAGAATTATTACCTGGGGGAGAAAACACCTAACAACCTCTGATTACAGTGGTACACATTTTACAAAGTAAACTGCATACTGATGAGTTCCAGAGACCTGGCGTGCTGGTATTTTAAAAATTAAACTCAGCCACATCTCACACTGAGTAGTACCATTTTCCCTTCTTGATCTCATATTCCTTTCACACTCAAGAAGCTTTCATTTACGTGTTTAAACATTGTTTTTTCTTTTTCAGTTTATCTTTTCCCTGATTATTAACGTATTGTAGTTTCCTGTAAAAAATTGGGAAAGTAAGAAAAAGTAAGAAGTAGGGAGAAAATAAGAGATCATAAGGACATGACCCAGAGGCAATTACTGTTAATATTTTGGCATATTTCCTTCTAATCATTTTCTGTGTATTTTTTCCTTCTATACACGTGTATATATGTATGTATGTATGTATATGTGCACACACACACAATAACAAAGGCTGCCTTTTACGTAAGATAGCACTTCCTGAGATCATTAAAAATTCTGCCTAAATATTCTAATACTACATATTCTATCATATAGATATATACTTATTTATTGAGCCATTCTTCTAATGAATGTATGTTTTTCTTCCATTTTTTTTTCTAACTAATATTGTACTGGATGTATTTGTGGTCTAAAATCTTTGCCTGTACCTCTGTTTATTTTCTGCGGAATTATTCCTAGAAGGGGAACTAGTAGATCGAAGTATTTACACTTTAAGATCAAACTTTTCCTGAAAGGTTGTAATGATCTACATTTCCACATCAGTATAGGAGTAACTCCCTCCGGGCACTGAGTATTATCAGTTTTTAAATCCCTGCTAATTTGATGGGTAAAAAATAACAGTTTTTAAAATATTCATTTCTTTTTTTTTTCATTTTTTTTTTCATTTCTTTAATTACTAATGAGGTTGAACACTTTTTCGTCTTATCTGGCACTTGCATTCTTCCGTGAACTGTCTATTCCTACTACGTTACCAATTATATACTGTTTTATCAGTGTGTAGGAGCTCTTTATATGTTCAGGACATGGATTCTTTGTTTATTTGTTGTACTTTTTCTTAAGCAAATAAAAAAATTTTCTCACTGTTAAGAGAACGTCCCAAAATACAGAAGTTTGATCCAATTAAATCTATCTTTCCTTTCACAATTTCTTCTAAAATTTTAATTTTAGAAAGGTCTTCCCCAGCCACTCAAAGACTATTTATAATCTCTAATGGAGATTTTTGACAATTAATTCTTCAACCATCTGCATTATATGGTGTAAGATAAGGATCTAAATATGTATATTTTTTCCAAAGAGTTATCCAATGTCTTGGTACGGCCAACTGAATTATGCCCACCCCTCCCATGCTACAGTTTATATAGGCTAGGGTCTGATTCCATGGCTCTGAGTTCCACCATAACTTGTCTATGGATTCTCATTCTAATTTAATAAAATTTAATAATTATAGATAAAAATAAAATAATCTTCCCTTGGGGTACATGGTGGGTGGTCACTCCATTTGTTTTTATTTTTATTGGAGTATAGTTGCTTTACAAGGTTGTGTTAGTTTCTACTGTACAGCAAAGTGAATCAGCTATACATATACATATATCCCCTCTTTTTTTGATTTCCTCCCCATTTAGGTCACCACAGAGCACTGAGTAGAGTTCCCTGTTATACAGGAGGTTCTCATTAGTTATCTATTTTATACATAGTATCATAGTGTATATATGTCAATCCCAATCTCCTAATTCATTCCACCCCCCACTTCCCCCTTGGTATCCATATGTTTGTTCTCTATGTCTGTGTCTCTATTTCTGCTTTGTAAATAAGATTGTCTATACCATTGGTCTCAGATTCCACATATATGCGTTAATATATATTTGCTTTTCTCTTTCTGACTTACTTCACTCTGTATAACAGTCTCTAGGTCCATCCCCGCCTCTACAAATGATCCAATTGCGTTCCTTTTTATGGCTGAGTAATATTCCATTGTATATATGTACTACATCTTTATCCATTCCTCTGTTGATGAACATTTAGGTTGTTCCACATATATGCGTTAATATATATTTGCTTTTCTCTTTCTGGCTTACTTCACTCTGTATAACAGTCTCTAGGTCCATCCCCACCTCTACAAATGATCCAAATTCGTTCCTTTTTGTGGCTGAGTAATATTCCATTGTATATATGTACTACATCTTTATCCATTCCTCTGTTGATGAACATTTAGGTTGTTTCTATGTCCTGGCTATTGTAAATAGTGCTGCAATGAACACTGTGGTACATGTCTCTCTTTGAATTATGGTCTTCTCAGGGTATATGCCCAGTAGTGGGATCGCTGGGTCATATGGTAGCTCTGTTTTTAGTTTTCTAAGGAACCTCCATACTGTTCTCCATAGTGGCTGCATCAATTTACACTTCCACCAACACTGCAAGAGGGTTCCCTTTTCTCCACACCCTCTCCCGCATTTATTGTTTGTAGATTTTGTGATGATGGCCATTCTGACCGGTGTGAGGTGATATCTCATTGTAGTTTTGATTTGCATTTCTCTAATAATTAGTGATGTTGAGCATCTTTTCATGTGTTTGCTGGCCATCTGTACGTCTTCTTTGGAGAAATGTCTATTTAGGTCTTCTGCCCATTTTTTGATTGGGTTGTTTGCTTTTTTGATATTGAGCTGCATCAGCTCTTTGTATATTTTGGAGATTAATGCTTTGTCAGTTGCTTTGTTTGAAAATATTTTCTCCCATTCTGAGGGTTGTCTTTTTGTCTTGTTTATGGTTTCCTTTGCTGTGCAAAAGCATTTAAGTTTAATTAGGTCTCATTTGTTTATTTTTGTTTTTACTCTCATTACTGTTGGAGGTGGGTCAAAAAAGATCTTGCTGCGATGTATGTCAAAGAGTGTACTGCCTATGTTTTCCTCTAAGAGGTTTATAGTGTCTGGCCTTACATTTAGGTCTTTAATCCATTTTGAGTTTATTTTTGTGTATGGTGTTAGGGAGTGTTCTAATTTCATTCTTTTACATGTAGCTGTCCAGTTTTCTCAGGACCACTTATTGAAGAGGCTGTCTTTGCTCCACTGTATATTCTCTCTTCCTTTGTCATAGATGAGGTAACCATAGGTGCATGGGTTTATCTCTGGGCTTTCTATCCTATTCCACTGATCTATATTTCTGTTCTTGTTCCAGTACCATATTGTCTTGATTACTGTAGCTTTGTAGTATAGTCTGAAGTCAGGGAGCCTGATTCCTCCAGCTCTGTTTTTTTTTTCTCAAGATTGCTTTTGTTATTCTGGGTCTTTTTTGTTTCCATACAAATTGTAAAATGTTTTCTTTTAGTTCTATGAAAAATGCCGTTGGCAATTTGATAGGGATTGCATTGATTTGACAAGTGCTGTTGTTTTCTTCACACAGGTTCCTCAGTTTTGTTAATGTTGGGGAAGAGAGGGGCAGGAGGGGTTGGGTGCCAGTTGAGAATCACTGACTTGAGCAAAATGTTGGGCAGCAATAATTAACAGTTACAGGGGACACCTCTGCCTGAAACTCATACATTTAAAAATTACAAGATAATGCAAAATACTGATACTTTATTGGGATCGAGTCATTTCCTCTACTTGACACCAGACAGCATGCTCCCAGGATCTCACAGGTCTTTATTGATCTGCAGTCACTAGAATTTGATTACCACCTAATTTCATACAGCAGATGAGAAAACTGGGGTCCAAAGAGGGTCAATGTGCTGCTCAAAGTGCCATGGACAGTACCTAGCACAGTTGGAATTTGAATCTAGGCCTCTTGACTCCTAGCATGTCTCTAAAAGTCAGAATTTTTACAAAATTTGAAGTAAAAAGTTTCCAAATTAAAAAAAAAGAACTGGCTTATGTAGCAAGAATTACTGTTTAGTTAACATAACCCAATAGTTTTTAAACTCGAAAATAACTTTAATGTCCCACCCAAGTGAATGTGGCAGTCACACAAACTTAGTAAACAGAAGCAGACACACAGATTATTCAGCAAGACACTGGCTCAGGTACACACGGAAGCTTGCGGGCTCACCTGTGATGAGCGCGTCAGGTCGGGACTGCTCTTTCCTCCAAGCAGGAACAAAGACGGTAACATCCTTGTGGCCTCTTTCCAAAAACCAATCCACTGCTAATTTTATTCCTCGGCAGGAAAAGACTTCTTTGTTTCCATGGCTAAAAGATTATTTTAGAACACTTAAAACACAACAAAACCTAAATTTGACTCCATTAATTCAAATTTGTAAACAGATGTGATAACATAATTAAAATATTAATAAGAAATTCAAATTTAAGATAGAGTTTTAGGGCTCAGAGAAACATTAAGATAACCGAGGAGTGAAAAATCTGTGAAGAACAAAAAGAAAACTGGGATGATTACTGTGTGAAGAATAAAGAAAACTGAGTTTTCAAATGTGAGGTTGTAAAGGTTAACTAGTTAGAAAGATACAAGCTCGTTTTGATAGGAGAGGGAAAAACGGGCCTCAGCCACAATGAGAGTAATTTCAGTCAAATGTAAAAAAGAAGTCACATAGAAAAAAAATCTGTAAAAACAGTGGAATGGAATACTTAAGAGTTTCTAAAAACTCTTCCTTTTCAAGAGTTCCTATGTGTATATTTCAATCCAGTGATTAAGCAATGCACAAAATTTATCAGGTGACCAATGTAAAACAACATACACACATGCACTCAAGTGAAAAACTCAATGCTTAATCTCATACAAGAAACATTTTCCGTCCTTCAGTGAAAAGACACCTGGTTTCTGTTTAACAATATTGTGTTGCACAAGGATTAATGATGACAAAAGGGCATTCAAAATTGGATTAGCAGTTTTAGTGCCTAAAAGAAAATGCCCAACTAAAAGTGTAGTCATTCAATAAATATTTATCTAGCACCAGGCTCTGCTTGTGTACTTTAACCTAATAATTCAAAGTAACACTATTCTAATGTTTTAAAAGAAACAGTCTTCTGCTTTGAATGCAATAAGTACACTTTTTTACAGTTTGAGCACTGAAGGCTCCATTCTTATCTATAATGGAGATAGATATTCTTTGTTCTTGGGCTAAGGTGCACTGAATGGAATAAGGTAAGTAAATGCTCTGTTACCTTTTAGCACAAATCAAACATTAGGTATATTAATATACTGTTCTAGTGGTCCCCTGGGAAGCACTAAAACTATCTAAATATGACTACTCATGTTTGAAGGACAAAACAGAAATAGACCAACTTGCTTTATAGGTATTGAAGGCTATAAATGCAAACCTCAGAAACTGTTTATGTTCCATAGACCTGTCCTAATGGTCTGGGGCAACATTAGAGTTGAAATCAGATGCACTGAAAGTCTCAGAGAAAGGGATAAGGGAAGGGGGAGTTTGAGGCACATTTTCTTGGAAAGAAGGGATACCTGATGGCTTCAACAATGCCCCAGCAAATGACACAGAGTGATGCTAGGTTTCATGGAAAATACTGAAATTTAAGCAGTCTTCTGAAGAAATATAAAAAATGATGGCTGGGGCTTCCCTGGTGGTGCAGTGGTTAAGAATCCGCCTGCCAATGCAGGCGACATGGGTTCGAGCCCTGGTTCGGGAAGATCCCACATGCTGCAGAGCAACTAAGCCCATGCGCCACAACTACTGAACCTATGCTCTAGAGCCTGCGAGCCACATCTACTGAGCCTGCATGCCACAACTACTGAAGCCTGAGAGCCCTAGAGCCCGTGCTCCACAAGAGAAGCCACCGCAATGAGAGACCTGCACACCACAGTGAAGAGTAGCCCCCACTCTCCGCGACTACAGAAAGCCCGCAGGCAGCAACGAAGACCCATCACAGCCAAAAATAGATAAATAAAATAAATAAATTTATAAAAAATAAAAAAATGATGGCATTCTCTCATGAGAATATATATACTAATTATTCCTAAATACGAAACTGAACTTGCTAAGACGCAAGTATATTTTTATTTTGCATTAATGCTTTGAGATCTAAATGTATTATGCTTTGCTAGTCATTATGACATTTGGTTTACTGAGACTTAAGAATTTAACTGCTTCTGGCTCTAAAGAGAGGACTGCATAAGCATTTTCTTTCAGGTGATTTCACTTGGTAAAGACAACCATCACATTTTACTGTAGAAAGAGAAGATTCCATCTTTCTAACTAAATAACTTTCATAAACTGTGTGTAAACAGCAAACCACTTACAAACATGGGACTAAGATTCTACAGATGCTAACCCAGGTATTATACCATGTGCGACACTGACAACAGGTCGTTCCCATTATCTGCTCTTCCCCTCTGCCCACAGCCCCGCACCCCCTTCCCACAAAACCTCCTAGGGAGAACGCAAGCAAGAGGATGAGAGGCACCACACTGTGAATGGCAAATAGAACCATATCAACTGTTGATGGACCCACATCAATCTCTGATTTTGTTATTTGAGAAAAAATACCTCCCCAACATTTGTTTAAAAAACTGTAGTGAAATTTTCTGTTATTTGCAGCTAAACACATCCTTAACTGCTGCCTTACTCATACCATAAACCAACAGAAAATTCTATGAATATCAGAAAAAAATATATTTTAAGGCAGAAACATTACCAGGGGTAAAAAGTTATTACATAATAGTAAAAAGGGAACAATTCACAAGGAAGCTATAATAATTGTGAACTCAGTGTAAGGCAAAAGATCACGGGATGACAAGAAGAAATAAACAAATCCACAATAATACTAATTGACAGGTGAAGCAGAAAACATTTAGTAAGAATACAGACAAGTGAATAATCGATTACAGGTGACCTAATGAACATATACAAAACCCTGTACAAAATTAAAGAGAAAACCTTTTCACGAACACATGGAACAAGAACACATTGGCTGTGCACTAGGCCACAGAACAGATTTCAACAGACATCAAGAATCTATCATACAATGTTCTTTGACAATACCTTATTAAAGATGTTGCTATACACCAGTAAACCGATTTAAAATTTTAATTTTAGGGCTTCCCTGGTGGCGCGGTGGTTGAGAGTCCGCCTGCCAATGCAGGGGACACGGGTTCGTGCCCCGGTCCGGGAAGATCCCACATGTCGCGGAGCGGCTGTGCCGCTGAGCCTGCGCGTCCGGAGCCTGTGCTCCGCAACGGAAGAGGCCACAACAGTGAGAGGCCCGCATACCGCAAAAAAAGAAAATTTTAATTTGAAAAATGACGCCATTTTTAATAGTTACAAAAACGAAACAGATCTAAAGAAGAAAAGATATCCCAAGAGCTTTATAGAGAAAATGAAAATTGAAAACCTGTTTTAAAGGGAGTAAGAGAAGACCTAAATGAAAGGAACAATATACCAGTTTCATGGATGGTAAGACTCAATGTATGAAGATGGCAATTCTCAAATTAATCTATAAGTGCACTGAAATCCCAATAAAAATCCTGAAAGGGTTTTTTTTATGGAACTTGAGAAGCTGATCCTAAAATTAGTATGGAAAAATAAAAGGCCAAGGATAGTTAAGCAATTCTGAAGAACAAAAGAGGAGGAACTTCCCCACTAGCTATCAATACTTGTGCATAAAACTACAGAAATCCAATTGGTGTTTTACTGGCAAAAATTAAAAAAAGCAGAAAAAGTATAACAGACAAGTGAGCCTAAGATCTCTCTCTCTCACACATACACACAGGTGTGTATAAATCATAAAAGTGTCATTACAGATAAAGAAAAGATGGATCATTTAACAAATGGTACTAGGGCAATTGATTATTTATGTGGAAAAAATAAAATTGTATTTTTACCTCATACCATACATAAAAATAAATTGTATATAGTTCAAAGATTTAAAAATGAAAATACTGTAAAACTTTTTAGAAGAAATTAAAGGAGATATTCATGTCAAGATAGGGAGATTCTTCTTAAAGAAGACACAATCACATACTATCAAGGAAAAGAATGATACATTTGAGCACATAAAACTTCTTTATGAAAAAGACTCCATAAAAATGCCATAGCCTGGAAGAAGGTATTTTCAATACATAGGACTGATAAAGACTAGTACTCGTAATACATAAAGTACTCCTATACATTGAGAAGGGTAACCATTTTTTTTTTTAAGGCAATAGATATGAACAGTGAATCCTCAAGAGAGGAAACCCAAATGACCAACAAACATGAAAAGATGCTCAACAGTGAAGAAATGCAAATTAAGCTAAAGTGAGACACCACTTCACACCCATCGTACTGGAAAAAATAAAAGTCTGCAAACACCAGATGTTGCCAAGGATGTGTGAAAGTAGGAACTCATACATTACAGGTGGGAGTATAAATGGTATGACTATTTAGGAGAGCAATTTGGCAATACTTTATAAAGGTGAAGGCGTGTTTTCTCTCAAACATAGTAATTCCACATCCAGGTAGAGTAAAACCCCATAGTAACTTGAAATCAGATTTAAAGCAATCAGCAGTTGGCCCAGCCTCAGATCTCACATGGGGGCAGGCTAATGTCTTCTCTATGGGTGGGACAGAAAGAAGCAGGCAAGTGGGGATGTGTAGGGTTGGTCCCTGCATGTCCAATACTTCCCCAGCCAATCCTCTCCTGATCAGGCCAAACAAATGAATGCCAGCTAGGAAATCCCTGGAATGGCTGCTGCTGGCATGGAAGTCCCTGCTAGCTGCCAAGGCCCAGAATCATCCCTAGTAACAGTGAAAGCCTGAGCAGAAAACTACCAGGTAGCTCCAAACTGCAGGTGGGACTTACAGACTGGGAGAGGCTGGGGGAGACTGAACTTGACCTAACCTTATGAGGCGTGTTGAAGGATGTGACTAATCATATGTGCTGGTTACTATATAAGGGGCAAGGGTAGGAGGCTCTGATAAAGAATTATAAAAAGAGTAAGCCTGATATAAAAAAATATGAAAAACAGGATGTCAGAGTGAGCACAATGTAGCTACTGGTGCAAATTAACTGTCTGTTGAGTGTTTACTAAAAGAGTAGGATGATGTTTACAAACTGTAGCTCTAATTCCACAAATAGAGAAGAAAATTCATTATAGTTCTGTAGCCATCTTACAGGCTGTATCTGCGTGCATTTAGGGTTTTTTTCCTCAGTAGTAAAAACAGCTAGTTCTATATTTATGAATTGGCATGTTCCTGTGGGCCTCAATTTCTTTCGTATTTCAACAATTTGGCAATAAGGATGGTATACCTCAAGTGAGTCCCGCTGGTGAATTTGTTACAGGGTTTGTAGCCACCATTGATTAGGTTGGAGACCCTGGATGTTTGCTAAAAAGTGTTCCTTTGACTACTTTGGCTCAGTGGGTTTGGTTTCCCAGGGAAAATGCCAAACTCTCACTGCTAATTCTGAGTTCCTGCTGAGCAAAATGGGTAATAGAGGCTTGAAGGTTGTGTGTGATTCAACACTGGCTTTAATGTAGAAAATATAAGGAGCCTGCCAGAAGGTCTCTTTCTTAAAGGGCTTACTTTACTCTGTCATGTTTTGAATAGGCATGTTTATAAAAATCCTGCTTTGCAATGGCCAGAGGAAGGCTCATTTAAAGTAGACAAATTGGTATATTTACACAGATTTTTAGAAAAACCCTACTTAAAATAAAAGGGTTATTGGTATCTCTGGATCTCAGGAAATAAATGAAAGAATGAACTAGACAGCCAGTAAGAATGAATTAATAAAACTGAAGGAAGAGATTAAGAAACTGAAAGCATCTTTTTGTTTCTCCAGGTTCTCAACACTTCTCTGCTACTGCTCCTTCTACCCCCCTTCACCTTCTTTGCCTTCTCTGGGACCTAGAAAGAGGAGATGATGCCTTCTTGGACAGATGGTTCCCAGGGACTTCAGGATCCCGGGATAACTTCCCTTTGGAAGAGGGAGAATTGCCAGCCTTATTTTGAATGTTCTGGTATGGACTCCACCTCCAAGACTCCCCCTACACTCAACATGCAAAACATAGCTAGGGAAGCAGAAATGATTGAGAGGAAGGAGCAAGGAGTCTGAAAATCTGGATAAGAAACTGTCTTAGAATTAAGGCATCAGGTTGGCAAATGGTTTCCCTGATAACTTGGAGGGAAGGGGAAACAAAAGGAGTCAGGCTTTTAAATTGCAAAATGAGCCTGAAACTATAGTGCCATACAAACCAACTTAGTTTTCATCTCAGTGTAGAGAAAAATCAGCCTTCTCCCTTTGGAGCTACAGGGATTCAAATACCCTTCAGAAGTTATCCAGTACTGCTGGGTGGATCAGATGTGGTAAGGGTACCACATCCCTTCCCCCTAGCTGATATCCATCTTAAGAGTTATTTTCCAGTGCCCTGGAAAGATCTGCAAAAATGTGCCAAGGTTTTCTACAGCATGTTTTCAGTTTGCAACCCTGTGTGTGAGGATGGACACTGACTGTAACTTGGAATGTTGCCTTAGGTGAGTCTGCTTGACTAAGGGAACAGATGTGATGGGGCAAATGGAGTGTCATGGCTTCAGGCACCTTCCGCAACAACTCTGGCTGCTCCTCAAACCTAGGACATCCATTGCGAGGCACTGCTGATGGCAGACTTTGCAGTCTTTCTGCAAAAGGTGGCCTGAGAGAAGCTGCAGTGCTGCTCCTGCATGAGTCCCCCAGTGATTTCCATCAGTGGTTCACCAAGGCATTTTCTAAATGAATGGGGATGGATACAGGGGTGGATCAGAATAGACTCTTAATCCTCTCCACTTCTGTGGTAGCCTTGTTGCAAGCACAAGTAAGAGAAAAGGTATCTGTATGTCAAAAAATAGACAGTTTCTCAGGTATTGGCAACAGTAATCCAGTTTTGGGGAAAAAATGGAGAAAGGTGAAGCCAAAAAGAAACTCAAGATTGCAGTGTTACCTACCTACTTATTCACACAGGGAGCATATACTTTTCTGGGGCTACCAACAAATAAGATAGGACTTGCCGATGAAAAGTCAGTGCCTTACTATTGTAAGAAGATAGGATGTTGCCAATGAAAAGTCAGTACGTTACTATTGTAAGAAGATAGCTAGAGACTGAGGAAGATACAAGGGACGCTACCTATAAAACTTTACCATCTCCATCAGGAGACACCCCCTCTCCGTTTGAAATCAGACAGGAAACAATTAGCAAATGGTGCAAACTAATGAGCAAAACTGACTTAATAGAGGAGCTTCAGAGCTGGGAATGGAAAAGCCTTATATGTTTCCTTTTCCTGCCTTAATATTTTCTTGTCCTTTCTTGTAGATACTGGAACCATGCATGTATTCTGCAATTTCTACTGACCTCTCTTGTTTCACCTACATCCAGAAAAACATATAAGTTGTGGGTATCTCTGGACAACCTTCTACCTGTTCTTTCTCCTCTGAGATTCCTGAGCAAATAGGTCCTCTCTTGGAGGAACATGCCTCTCTTGTCCCTTAATGCTGTTCATCTGTTGGGAAGAGATCTCCTGTATAAACTAAAGGCTACCATATTCTGGACTCCAGGTAGAGGATTTTTGAAGCTCCTGGGAGACAAGCCACCTGAGTTAGTGAATATGTGCTTATCTATACTGAGAGTAAATATGTGCTAGAGGTCTGCCATGCTATGGGCCAAATTTTGAATGAGAGGTTTTCTAATATCCCACAACTAATATGCCACGTGCAAAACTAATTGCTGATTTATTAGTCATTGCAACTTCCCAAACAGATTTCTGTAATTCATTGCAGAGCTTATTCCAGACAATAAGATGAAATTAATTTGCAAGCTGTGAAAAGGGCTACTAAGGTCTGGACTGGGGTAACTGAAGCCCCATTTCTTTTATGCAGGGACTCCTACTCGGAGTTTCAGACATATGCACCTTCTAGTGAACTAGAAATTGGGAGCTAAAATGAACACAAATTATCTTGACAAACATATTCTTCATAAGATTTTCACTATCATAACTTTATTATTCTGTAAATTCACTTTGTCTTGTATCTAATGGGATTATCTTTAATCTCTTCATATATACTACTGCAACAAATTTGAAAACCCCTCAGTTCTACTTTTCTGTCTTCAACAGAAGGGTAATTCCATAAGCACTCAAACTAATATGATATTTGCTAAATCTTATAAAAACATCATATATACTTCCCACTAGAGAACTGAAGTACACTTGCTTATTATGTGCCATTAAATTAGTCACCTGTGATGGTTAACGGATTTACAAAGGTGTATTTTGTAATGCAGAGAAAAATTCAGGGAACCACACACTTTAATGTAGCTTGCCTCAATACAGGACCTAGAAGAGAGGGATAATGGGCGAACCATTCCATTTGCTGTGTCTAGGAAACATAATTTCATGTATTATATACTTTGTTAAGTTATATACACACATATCATTAACTAGGTTAACCACAGGATAGAAAGGGTTATTTTAGAATTATAACTGTTATATTCCTGTGGTAGACAGGAGCAAATTAAAAACATGGAGAAATCTAACAAGGGAATGAAGGCATCTATTAAAGGGGACTACTTCTTTTTAATTCTTTTCATGGCATTGAAAAAAAAAAAAAGAGAAATGAGTCTTTTGTCAATTATCTTTTATTTCCTCAAATTTGATTTTGCTCAACTTTGAGTATTTGCTTTGAATTAACATATTACTTATAATGCTTGCAAAGAACCTTGGAAATCATAAATGATTTTTATTTTCTTATATTTATGTAATAAGTCTATCCCTTATATGATCAAAGGAAAGCCATTCTTAAAAAGTTTTTCCATAGCTCATCTAAAATCTAATTGTAACAATCATACCTAGAATGGCATGTTTAGTACTACTAATAATAAATTAGCACTACTAATTATTATGACAGTATTAGTACTATTATACTACTACTAGCATTACTACTAAACAGAGATGGCTTTTCATGAGTAGGCCAGCACAGTGAAAATAACAGTGTCTGGAATTAGACATGAGTTTAAGTATTTTCTTTAGTACATTTCTGTGTGACCTTGGCAAGTTACTTATTTTCAACCTCAATCTTCTCATATTTAAAATGGAGATAATCCCACCTACATTACAGGGTTGTGAGAACTGAACAAGGTAACATCCACTGAGCAGAGTGCTTGGCACATAGAAGACTTCAATAAATATTAGTGCCTTCACTTTCTCATGTCCCTTTGGTCCTAATTTTTAGAAAATGGAAAAGAGCTTGCTTTGGAATGAAAATGAAACCAGTAAATCTTTAAGAGCTTTAATCTCACTACTGATGGTAAACTGTGATTTTTTAGATCAATGTGTTTGATATGTGGAGATCACTAAACAGTTTTAGTTTTTTTTTAAAAAAACAGAAAGAGATCAAGGTATCAGGGGACTCAAAAAAAACAATCCATTGCTTTTTTATAACCTTTGATATATCATCTTTTATTTAAATCAAAAACTTGACCTACAAGTTTGCTACACCCTTCACTGGAAGATTCAAGTATGATTATAAAACTTCTGTGACTTTAATGGGTCATTATATCAAACTGCATATAATGATAAGGATACAAGTTTGTCAGTGAAGTGCCTAGAGTGAACAGTATGAGTAAAATGTATACTTTCTTAAATTTTTTTTTTGCGGTACGCGGGCCTCTCACTGTTGCAGCCTCTCCCGTTGCGAAGCACAGGCTCCGGACGAGCAGGCTCAGCGGCCATGGCTCACGGGCCCAGCCGCTCCGCGGCAAGTGGGATCCTCCCGGACTCAGGCATGAAACCGCGTCTCCTGCAACGGCAGGCGGACTCTCAACCACTGCGCCACCAGGGAAGCCCAAATGTATAATTTTAAACTAGAAAACCGTATTTGAATCTTTAGTACCAAAGTCCTTTAAGCTTAGATATAGTTAGCTTATATAATTATATTATATTAATATAATAATAATAATATTTATCGAACACTAAATTATTAATACACCTAGGTGCTCTTCAAATACTTGATGACTTAGTTTTTCAATTTTTAGGCCTGACTGTACATAACCCATGTCGTATACATGAAAATAGATTTTAATTTTAAAGAACTCTTTCAAATACTAATGCATTAGCAACGTTTAATGATTGTTAAGAAGAAACTCTCCTACATCTATCCCATTTCCCTTAAGCAAGGAAACAGGAGTACAGCTGGATATCATCTTCAATATGGAAATAAGAGAATATTTTCCTTCCTATTATTGTAGTCTAATTAAATTTCATATTGTATTTAAGAATCTATAATTCCATGTGCTGACTCATGGGCATCTAGAACTTTTTCTTTTATATTGAAGGCTCATAATGAGTGATTTATGTCTATTTTGTTACTCTTATAGCTACTGAACTTTTAATCTCTGATCTCTTTCCCACTACACCAAGATCACTTTGAACCTAAACCTAGTGGTCAGGATGCAATATACCCAGAAAACTAAATCCCTTGTTACAGATAAACTCCCTTCTTACAGATAATTTAATCAGGTCTATCAAGTTGTGTTCCAAACAGAAATCCCAGAGGCCCTTCTAGGGAACAATGAAGGGAATTTTTAACTGGGAAACACAGCCCCCACTTATACCCTCCAATTCAAACGATACTATGTTTTTGTTTGTTTTAAATACTGGGCTTCCTTTTAAGATTTGCAGGATTGTACTGCTTCAAAGGAAAATAAAAGTCTGAAAATTACTGATTTAGGACAATGAAAATTTCAACACCAAAATTACAGTCGAAGTCTTAACATGAAAGTTCATTATTACCCTCCAGTTGGTACAGACACAAGAGCAGTGTGGCCAAGAGAATTTTGAGAATGGGAAAGGATAAGGAAAAAGGAAAGTAGAAAGATGTCCTCACCTTATAAGGTCCATAATTTGAAGCCAAAATCAATAATAGGAAGCACATCTAGCTAATCTAGATCCAAGTGGGTCATTAGTCTAAAGATGCTGAACAGAACATACCTGTTAAGTAGATGTAATAATGTCTTCAATATTAAGACAGGTAGGAAACGTAAAACTCGAATCACTTTTTTCCTATTATAATTGGGTGACTTTTCCCATTTCTTACAATCACTAGTTAGGTGATTTATAATTAACTTTATTCATTATGTAATAGGATTATTAATGTTGCTATTTCCTAGGTTAGGGTTTAAATAAGCATATTTGAGATAACAGGAAAGTTTATTGACCATTGGTCTACGAAAATTCATTAATGATGACAGGTAGAAGTATATACTTAGGGTTATAAAGAGATGCAGTGGAACAGAACTAACATCTGTCTTTGTCAGACTCCACACTGATATAATCAAACAACAGAAAAAACTAGTTCTGATTCTCTGATTCCTTTCATATTACCTAAGGATTTTCTTTAAAACAATGAGAAATGGGACACTGCCAACTAACCTGTAAGTAGTACCTATGACACTGACACTCATCTAGAGGGAAATCAGGCTGTCTTTTAATTGATGTTAAGCCCCCACTAAGTTGGAACTTAAAAAACATTTCACTGAGAGGTTACCCAATAGAAGTATAATGTGAACCACAAATATAATTTAAAATGACCTAGAATAGCACATCTTAAAAATTAAAAAGTAGGTGAAATTAATTTTAGTAATATATTTCATTTAACTCAATGTATCAAAACTGATCATTTTTACACATATTCAGCATAAAAGTTGTTTTATTTCATATATTTTTGTACTAAGTTTTCAAAATCTTGTATGTATTTTACATTTACAGAATATCTTAATTTGGATTAGACACATTTGAAAATCTCAACAGCCACATGTGGCCAGTGGTCACCGTACTGGACCATGCAGATCTACTGCACATAATTTTGATACATTTTTGTTGAGAGCCAAAACCAAATTTGAATGAACCCTGGCAAGCTGTAGTCTCACACCTGTAATCTAAACCAAAAACTTGGACTAGGTGTCCTGGAGGATTTTATTAACTGTGAGACAGGGCTGTACTAAAATGGTAAACAGGCAACAGAACAGCAAACCCATCAAACAATTGAAGGCAAGTTTTGGAGCCCAGGCAAGATGGTCTTCAATATTCTAATTCACACTGAAAACAGTTCTCAAGTCCATACAACTTCACAAACCAGATTAGATACATAAAAGCCTTTGTACCTTCAAAAAGATTAATCTAGATAAATAAATCCTATTTATACAGACTGCTAAATTCTGCTAATATTTTATAAATATATAGGCTTAGCCCACAATTCTTGATATAAAGAAAAGTTGTTACAACTTGGGCATTTTTCTGTTCATATTTTGACTCTATAATCTGACTATATATGATTTCTGTTCAAACTTTAAGAAAATGACTTCAGTGATTTACCTGGAGTGCTTTTCTACACCCCAGTTAAGATTCAGATTTATACAACACCAGCTGGTTTCCAACATGAGTCTTTTTGAGGGGTAGGGGTCGAGCAGATGGTTGTTTTATTTATGTACTCTCTGCCATTAGACTGGTATACAAAGGCAATATTCTTCTTTTTCCAGGAGTTGTCCACAATTTAACTTTTGCATATATTTTCAAATATAAGTAGGTCTCCTTGTCTGCAGTCTTAGTGCTCAAATCCTTCTCTAAATTTCTCTACAGAGTGAACTTTCTTAAAGGTAAATATGATATGCCACTCTTCCCTTGCTTAAATTCTTTTTGTGGTCCCCCATCATTAACACAGAGGCAATACAAGCATGGATCCTATTGGTCAAAAGTGGTCCACCTGAGATTTTTAGCAAACAAAATATCTATCCTAATACTCTGCTCAAACATGCAGCAATAAAGCCTACCCACCAGTTAGGAGATTTTATCTAAAACCAAAAGCCTGGATTCACTGACCGAGAGAGGACTTGCAATGACAGGGGAGTCAGGGTGAGGAGGATCTCAATAGTTTGTTCATATCAAAAAGAGAAGGCTGGTGTGCCTAGCTTCCATCCCGTGAAACTGGAGAATTTGTGCTACACATAGTGTAGAGGTAGTGATGAGGCTCTGGGTTTTCTCTTGTTCACCACTCTTATTTCACATATTTGGTAGAAGCTGAAGTAGAAATATGGAGATATAATTTTATGAAGTCAGGTGACTATGTTATGGAAGCATACTGAAGAAATCAAGGACGTTTAGGAAACCAAGAGCAACAACATCCAACTTACACTCCCATCCCTGATGGCTCACAAGATGGTACTTTGTTAATGGCAGAACAAGTCATCTGAACCTAAAACCATGGGTAAATTAAAACACTGGAATTTCTTAAGGAAAAATGAATTTAAACTATTGGATACATGTGGATAGAGAATAATTCTATACTCCATTGCTAAACTACCTCAGGTTTAATAGAATCAGATTTTGAAGAATTGTAAAGCTACTTGGAGGAAATAAAAATCACAATATCATGAGAATTTCATTTCAGAAATATGATAAGTATTACTTATGCTTTGTTTCTGTTTCTATATCTGGAGTATACATTTCACAGTATAATTATATTATGAAGTATCTGCCCTAGTATGGAAAGAAGCCTATTTGCTGAATGACCAATTTGCTAAATTACTGAGAGTTTTTTTTTGTTTTTGCTTTTTTAAGAATTAAAATTAACTGCAGCTTCTTGTCAGTACTTGTTAGTTAGTCCAGTTCCACTAAATATAAATTTATTCTGTTTCATATTTCAAAAACCAAGTAGTTTTGTGCAAAAGTTTAGGGCTTTATCTAAACTTATTAGTTTGCTGTTTTCTATTTTTGAATACTTATGTCCTCTTTGCTCTTATACCTCACATTGAAATGCTATCACAAATTATGCTAGACTACAGTCTAGGTATTTGTCAATTTTGAATGAATTGCTTATTCAACGAACTTACCCAGAACTTCTATCAATGTGGCACATTTTTAAGAGATATTAATAAGCTGAAAGTAGAAGCATGCTTCCTGCAAAGCAACACAGGATTCCTGCAGTTTTGGGACCTATGCTGTATATTACGGTTACATGGCTTGTCCCTGGGCAATTTTGGCATCACCCAGATCTAAGAGCCCAAGTCTTCTTTATGAAACCATAGAAATCATTGAAAACAATCGATGATATAAACATAAAGAATTAAAATATACCTATAGATCATAGGATGGACTGCTAAACTGCTGTTTGTTAAATGTTGAATAAAAAAACTGAAAAGCTGGGACTTCTTGGTGGCGCAGTGGTTAAGAATCTGCCTGCCAATTCAGGGGACACAGGTTCGATCCCTGGTCTGGAAAGATCCCATGTGCCGCGGAGCAACTAAGCCCATGTGCCACAGCTACTGAGCCTGTGCTCTAGAGCCCGCGAGCCACAACTACGGAAGCCCGCACACCTAGAGTCCATGCCCTGCAACAAGGAAAGCCACAGTAATGAGAAGCCCGTGTACTGCAATGAAGAGCAGCCCCTGCTCACCGCAATGAGAAGCCCGTGTACTGCAACGAAGAGCAGCCCCCGCTCACCACAACTATCAGCAACGAAGACCCAACGCAGCCAAAAATAAAAATAAATTTATTTTAAAAAATCTGAAGAACTAAGTTTTCATTACATTAGTTATTATGTTCTGGATTAAAATACAGAATCTAGCTCTTTAATGTAATAATAACTGTAATTTACTGAGCACCTACTACATGCCAGGCACTTGGTATTAATTATCTTTAATTCTAATAACAAGCCTGCAAGGTGAGTTCCTCTTTTTACAATCCTGAAAACTGAGATTGGAGAGTTTAAACAAGTTACTCAGAATCACAAAGGTAGTGTGTAGAGAATTAATTGTTTTTTAAAGTCCATTTTGGTAATTTTACTAAAATGCCTTTCTTTCCTACTTTTAATTTACGTCTAAAGAATCATTTATATCAGTTCCACTGCTAGCATTTAAATGAAACTAAAATATATTCTTCTTATATGTGGAATATATCTGCCTGAGAAATCAGAAAGGAAATAAAATAGTACTCTATTCTTAACTCATCCTCGCATTTACCTATTATAATTTATTATGATGTATATAAATTTATTATATAATAGGTTTGCTAAAGTAACATGAGTACGACATTAACTTAAAAGTAAAAGCATGGGGCTTCCCTGGTGGCGCAGTGGTTGAGAGTCCGCCTGCCGATGTAAGGGATACGGGTTCGTGCCCCGGTACGGGAGGATCTCACATGCCGCGGAGCAGCTAGGCCCGTGAGCCATGGCCGCTGAGCCTGCGCCTCCGGAGCCTGTGCTCCGCAACGGGAGAGGCCACAACAGTGAGAGGCCCGCGTACCGCAAAAAAAAAAAAAAAAAAAAAAAGTAAAAGCATGTTTGCTATCTTTTATGCAACAGGAAGTGGGTAAAATCTCTCTGCATTTTGTTAAATTAAGATTTTGAATCTGAAGTAGATATGCATTTCTAACTGACTTTTATTACTTTACGTAGATCTCGTAAGTGGCAGAATGTAAAAGTTTGCTATGCATTTCCATGAGTTCTGGCACTTTCAAAGTTATGGACATGGTACGACATTTCATTGTGACTGACAGTATAACGCTGCTATAATAAAATTTCCTGTCAACTCGTTCTCTCCTGCAATGCCTGAAGCATCTCAGGTTACATGTCAGATTAAAACATACGATGTGCATTGTCCCGTCTTTACAGCAAAAGAAACAGAATGGGGCCAAAATAGCGTGGGGGTGGAAGTGTTTTCTAATTACATATAGTAGATTGTTTGAAATGCCTTAATTATGCCATTTATTTTTGTATCTCATCATGTGGGATAAGTAAAGTTTAGAGTTTTATGCAAATTTTCAGTTATCCAAGTACTTTTCAATTGCCACTGGGAACTAGGTTTCAGTCATGTGAGTTGCTCCAACTATGACATCATTTATCTAAATGATATCCATTAAAAAAATTCACTTCTATGGGCTCTAAGTTTTATAAGTCTGATGCTGTTTTTCCCCTCCAAGGTGTTCTTCTGACTACCCCAAAGTGTATTTACCTCCAATGCCAAATTCTCTATTTGTATTTTGATTGTCTCCTCCTTCAGAGAACTTTGCTTCAAAAATTAAACTCTCATATTATTGCTGTTGTGGAGACTTTTTCCCCATCCCCTCAGCTTATATAGTTCTGTTCTATATAAAACTAAAAATCCTTTCTCAACTCACTCCTCTTTCTTCCCTTCCTCTGTCAACTTTTGAGAATAACAGTCTAGCTCTATTCCTTCATTTCTTGACATCTTGTAACTGGGTTTCTATCTTTAACACCATATGGCATTCTTGAAGACAATGATTTCCTGGCTGTCATGTCCCTGTATCTTTTTTTCAGTTCTACCCACAGGATACTCTCTCCTTAAAGCCTCCGCTTCCTTGAGTTGATGGCATTTGTATGTCTCTTGGTTTTACTAGCACTAAACTTTTTTCTAAGACTGGTATTTTTCACACTACTCTTTCCCTGGATCATCAGTTTCTTCTACCTCCCGACCTATTGATATCCACACCTTCCATGTTGAATTGTTCTTAACACTGGCTATGCATCAGAAATACCTTGGCACTTTAAAAATACTATATAGTTATTTGGGCTGTACTATACCCCACTGAATCAGATTCTTCAAGAGTTGAGCCCTTTAAGAACCTCTCTGGTGCTTTTGGTATATGGCTATGGTTGTAGGTGTTTCTCCAGGACCTATTACCTTCCTTCATTACTCTCTTCCTTGGCGATTCCATGGTGTTTTGGCTTTACTCATTATCACTCTAAGGTAACTGTTCACTAGTTCTGGATTATTGCAAGAAAAAAAAATCATTTCATGGCTAAATTTGGGAAAGATTAGACAACAGAGAGGTTATTTTACTGAAGGACTTCTCAAGGTTGTATGTACACTTCATACCTCTATGACACTTAAGGCCCTTTTTACTCCCTTAGAAAGGGTTGTTTGCATTCAAATTTATCTCCTATCTCTTGTAGTCCACTTTAAATATCATGGCCAGATTATCAGTTTAAGGCACAGCTCTACTCTTGACATTACTCTCCTCAAAAATCTTCAATTACCTTTGGATTGGAGCCAAGTTTAAATTCTCTAGCTTGGCATTGAAGGCCTTGGAAGATCTGGCCTGAACATTTTCAGTTTGTTTTTAACCTTTCATTATGAGGAAAAGTGTATAGACTTTGAAGTCAGACATATTTGGGTTTGAATTATGTTTTACTATGGACAAGTAATTTAAATACTGCAAATCTCATTTGCTTATAAATGAAAGAAAGATAACCTTTCCATCAGGTGGAAGCAGTATTATTTTGAGGATTACAAGTTGGTCCTTCTCATACTCTATGCAGAAATGCTGCTATCACCTAAAAAACAGTGGTTCTCAAATTTTAGTAGGCATCATTATTAGTGGGGGTATTTGTTACAAAAGGAGATGGCTGGGCTACACCTTGATCTAGACTTGGTAGGTCTGTGTGTGGACTTGGTAGGTTTCTAGAACTATACTGTCTAATATGTAGCCACAAGCTACATGTGGCTATTAAGCACTTGTAGTATGGCTAGTCTGAATAGCCATGTGCTATAAGTGTAAGATATCTGATTTTAAGACTTAATATGAAAGAAATAATGCAAAAATATCTCATTAACAATTTTCTTATTGAACACACATCGAAATAATATTTTGGCTATATTAACCTAAATAAAATATATTACTCATATTAATTTCACTTGTTTCTTTTAATTTTTTAATGTAGGTGCCAGAAAATTTTAAATGACATATGTGCCTCACATCACGTTTCCATTGAACAGCACTGCTCTAGAATGTACACTAGTTAGAACAAGTTCCCCAGATGATTCTTTGATAGCTATCCTCAGGTCACCTTGAGAAACAATATATGAAATGTTAAGCTTTCTGAAAGAAGAACTGATGCCTTTCCATATCTTTATATCCCCACAGTATTCTGAACACTGTGGGCAGTTAACTATATACTAATTGAATTTAGATGCACTTTACGTTTTTAGCCATCAAAATCCATAAAAAAATTTCTCTGGAAGCTTTGCTTTTTTTTTCCCCCCCAGTTCCTAAAAAATTATTTTTGAATTACATTTCTTAAATGGAACAAAAAAACTCCTGAAATTATGGCTTTGATTTGTTCCTGAAACCAATAAAAATAATTTTCTCAAAGAACTGGGATTTTATCTTATGGTTATTTGACTTTGTATAGAAAAAGGCCATTTATCTCTCTAGGTTCCAAAGTTATTCAATATGATCATACTCAAGTTCTTCAATTAAAACTAATGTTTAACACTATACCGGGAATATATGCTAATTTTTATACCATAGTGATTTACCAGATGAGGGGGAAAAAAAAGACATAACTAGGGAAAAGGAGGTCTTTTATTTAGGGACAAATGAGGTAAGAGTGGTTGACCGCTCTGGAAGTAGAGAGAGAACTAAGAGAGACACAATTAGAAATATGGAAGCTAATGTTGGGATGCAGAACAACCTTGACGTTAATGACTGTTAGAAAAGAAACAGTCACAAAATTAGAAATACGTTTTAAAGATTGTTTGGTAATAATGTGTGAAGATTTCTCCACTTACCTCATCGCCACATTGCTGCCATCGATAACTATTGGTCTCAGATTTTCCCCATCATCTGTTACAATCTCTTGCATCGGAGATTCAGACCGCTGAGATTCCAGGGAAGACGTTTCCCTCATTATACTGTTAATTGTACTAACCGTTTGTTCAGCCTCACTTTTATTTCCAAGTTTGACAAGTTCTCCCAAAATATCATTGATTAAAGCATCGGTACCAAGTTTGTTTAGCACAAGCTGAACCTGTTCTTCAGAATAACCTAACTTCAGTGCAAACTCCAGTTTTGTTTGGTACTCTCGCACCACATCAGGGGGTTTCCTCACTTCCTTGGTTGGCTGAGACTCTTCAGGTTTAAAGTCTTGCAAAATTTCACTGCGTTTGAGTATGTGAGGCTCTAAACACGGAGACCTACATAGTTGTCTGTGAGTCTTGGTTAATAAGCATGGCTCTACCGAAATGCTACTCAATTGTTCTGACTCATTATCAGAATTTGTGCTTTCTTCAGAGTCACCAGAGCTCGCATTCTCTTCAGACACCTCTTTTTCTTCCTTCCCGGAATTAACTTTATCCATTGTTGGTTTTTCTACCATTGACCAAGGTACAGATGTACTTAAATGTGGGTCAGTGCTCTCCACATAAAGGTGGCCTAGGTCATGCCCCAGATGATCCTTCAAGCCCATGAAGCTGTTATGTGTACTTGACTCCACTTTGCTGTTTTTTCTGTATTCTTGAATGCAAAGCACCCCGTATTCCTAGAGAAAAATGTAAAATATTTAGAATTTCATGTCTACTGAATGATATTTCAGTATCATTTCTATTTCAATAAAGAAGTTGGGAGAGAATTACCAAACTATTGAATATCAACTTTGTTTTGTCTACATCCTCTCATCCCTTATAACACCCTTCCAAGATAGTATCATGTCCTGTTTTTCAGATGACAAAGTTTGGAATTAGAAAAATTAAGTATTCCCTCCAAGGCAACAAAGTAAATAAGTAGGGGAACTGGATTTTTTACCCAGTTTTGTCTGACTCCGAAACCCATGCTTTCCCCACTATATCATGCTGCTTCTCAATCCTGATGGAAGAGATTTTCCCACAGTTAGAAGGCCTATGTTTCTATAGTGACACACAGAATATTATTTAAAAAAACCCTGTTTTAGATGTGCTATGACAGGTTATGTACATTTTCTCTAAAATAATTCACAAAAATTTGCAAAAATTATTTTAAAGAGAAAGCCATGTGAAAAGGAAAACATTAACTTATTATAATTTAAAAGTTATTAATTTGGATCAAATGTAACAACAATTTAAAGACTTTCAAAAATGATTTAGAGTACTACTGCGATGAAAGAGCACACATTCTACAACAGCCAACAAGGAGTGAAATAATTACAAAGTGAATTATATTCCACTTAAGAGATGAATAGTTTTGCCCTAATAATCTTTATTTTGTAAATCCTGAACACAGTAACAGAATACAACACTGTGCTACCCTTATTAAGTGCCAGGGACTACAGTCTATTTCATTCCAGGGGAAACGGCTCTTATTCTATGCACATTTATAGAAAGCATAGGAATGGAATATTCCTATAATTATATTTGCTGGTAAATAAAATTAGCAGCAAATAATTAAGTACACTGAATAAATGTTATCTTAATTTCTTGAATTTTATGGCAGAAAATACTTCTGTATTATATTAGGTGATTAGCTAATTATTATCTGCATTTGGTTAAAAAGTCATCTTTTATTCTACTTTCCCCCTACAGAATGCTTTTACTGTTTAAAAGGCTTTGGCTGTTTTACTGTTTTCCTGAAAGTCTACTGGGAATAATTGTTATTTCTCTACCAGGAATAGGTTAGCAAAATAAAATTATTTTCTCTTGTGCTTCATTGTAAGGACTACATGCACATCAGTAGTTTACTTATTAAGGCAATTCCAGTGTTCTACGCATGGATAACATTGGTAAGCCAGTGGTAGCTGAATATGAGACTGTCATAGAACACCCATTTAAATAACCTAAAAAAGAAAATTGGAAAAACATTTTATTCTACAGTTCCTCAACATCTTATTTACACTAGAAAGGAGCTATTATATAAATGTTAAGAGAAAATGCTAAGTGATTTTCTAAGAAGTTGCACATTTGAATGCATTAGAGTGAACTTATTAGAGAGTGCAGCATTTCTATACAATGAAATAAATTGTATTAACTATGGTAAATAATAGAGAAGAGACCATGGAATCTTTAACTTGATAACAGTACACTTAAAATTCCTTCAGTGTAGAAATCCTACACACTTCTACAGGAGTTTCTTCAGTTTTATCCCTTGAGAAGACAGATAAATTTAACATCATTGTTCTACTAATATAGCATTCATTAGTTTTAAAGAAACATCACACTCTCCTGGCTCCTGACTGCACAACTGATAAAAAGAGATTTTCCTTGGGAGACCTCTATATCCATCTGCTCCATTATGAAGCTGTAACCATTTCAATTTTTTTCTATTAATATGGATATGCATGAGCCCAATTATTAGAATTAAAGGAAGCAGTTTTGAAAGCAAATCTTAATACTCAGTGATTTATTAACTACTGTAATATACTGACACCATAATGCAAGCAACAAATCACAACAGCATCCTAATAAAGGGATACAGTTAAAAAGAAAAATCTGCACTGTGGCCTTGGTAGAGCTCCCACCAAAAGTATCTTAAACAAGGAAAACCTATTGGAAGCTGGGCTGCCTGGCAACCAGAACTGGTTGCTAAGCGGCACTCTTTTAACGTGCCATCATGAATGCTAGCACAGTAAAAGAATAATTTGGTATGAACAAAAGCCTATAAAAGAGACTGGGACTTAAGTGCGTCTGGTTTACCCTCTGAGAACAATGCAGCTGCCAAACCAATCTGGAAGCTCCGACATCATTGTTCTGTAAACCCCACAATCTGCTCTGACTGCAGGAAGTGTATTTAACGGGCAACATTTTTGATCTCCCCTGAAAAGTTTGGATTTTGCATAAGTGCTGTTGTGAGATAATTTTTCACTGACCGAACCCCTGAATTGAACTAAGAAATATTATTTTAATATTGAGCTGTAGTGTTTTTCTTTTGGACTGTTTTAAACAAGATTAATACTTTTTGAAACATACAGCCGGTGGGGAACATTAGAATGAAATGTTATGTTTAAAGAACAGTGAATTCTTAATTTTCACATTTTTCAAAGAAGCAAAACCAGATATTATAAAGTTTTTAAACTGAAAATTATCCACCCTAAAAACGTATTGGGTTGGTCAAAAAGTTCGTTCAGTTAGTGAATACGCTGTTCAATAAAGTTCTTCATGAACATGAAAAATGTCTCCTATTTTTACCTAAAACTGAACAAACTTTTTGGCCAACCCAATATTTAAATCTTTCAGTATCACTTTCACTCTAATATTAAAAAAGTGATGGTGACACTATGTAAATCTGCTTTTCTATGTAATTTTATTATATGGCTATAATGATTAAATAGGGAGAAAAATGGGATTATTCATTGTTTGCTTTTTATAATATTAAACTAGATAAAACTCATTTGTATTCAAATGTATTTAGTGAATACCACACACCTTGAACTTGTGATAATTCATATAATTTATATATACTATTTAAATATAATGTTTCCAAGTGAGCTAATATTAGGTATAAGTGTAAGCTTGATTTACACTACTTCAAAAAATGTACACCTAATTTTGTTAGGCAAAATAACTTTTCTTTTCCTTTTTTTTTTTTTTTCGCGTTACACGGGCCTCTCACTGTTGTGGCCTCTCCCGTTGTGGAGCACAGACTCCGGACGCGCAGGCTCAGCAGCCATGGCTCACGGGCCCAGCCGCTCTGCAGCATGTGGGATCTTCCTGGACTGGGGCATGAACCCGTGTCCCCTGCATCGGCAGGCAGACTCTCAACCACTGCGCCACCAGGGAAGCCCAAAATAACTTTTCTTTTAAAATATTTTGGTTGAACTTTTTTTTCATACTGACAGGCTTCTCTTCATTTTCCAGATTTCACTGGATAACTTTCTTTGAGGTAACCAATGTCATCTTGTACTAAACAAGCAGTTAAATAATTTTTAGTTCCTATAAACCAACAGACTATAAGGACAAATAAGTTCAATTACCAGGCCTATAAGCTGCATATATTTTCTCCACTACATAATATAAATTTGAAATAAATTACTTTTATTGACTCAAATGGTAAAGATTTGGTTTTTAAAACTTTAATCTCTAAAGTGCTTCCTTATTCACTTGTAATTTGTAAAAGATCACCCTTCACATATATACAATGGAATATTACTCAGCCATAAAAAGAAACGAAATTGAGTTATTTGTAGTGAGGTGGATGGACCTAGAGTCTGTCATACAGACTGAAATAAGTCAGAAAGAGAAAAACAAATACTGTATGCTAACACATATATATGGTATCTAAAAAAAAAAAAAAATTGGTCATGAAGAACCTAGGGGCAGGATGGGAATAAAGACGAAGACCTACTAGAGAATGGACTTGAGGACATGGGGAGGGGGAAGGGTAAGCTGTGACAAAGTGAGAGAGTGGCATGGACATATTTACACTACCAAATGTAAAACCAATAGCTAGTGGGAAGCAGCCGCATAGCACAGGGAGATCAGCTCGGCTCGGTGCTTTGTGACCACCTAGAGGGATGGGATAGGGAGGGTGGGAGGGAGGGAGACACAAGAGGGAAGAGATATGGGGATATATGTATATGTATAGCTGATTCACTTTGTTATAAAGCAGAAACTAACACACCATTGTAAAGCAATTATACTCAATAAAGATGTTAAAAAAAAAAAGATTGCCCTGAATTAATATGGCACTAAAAAAAAGTCAATATTTTGAAATCATTCAACCAAAAAATTAAATTTAAAAGCTGACAAAAGTCTTAAGATATAAAAGCTGACAAAAATATCTTCATAGGCTGCAGTACTACTTAATGTAATGTGTAAAACTTACAAGGAATTATTACATCTTAGAACAAAGAATGGTATGTGATCTTTATTTTTGTTCAGTGCCTTAAAAATGAACAATGTAAAAAAATGATCAATATAACTTTGAAAATGATTAGCAAAGACTACAATAACAACACAAAATTTACTATTACATGCAAGGGAGAAAACACTTTTCTTCTTAAATTTTTAAATTAGACTTTTAAGTTTTGCCATTTACTGAAATACAAACGCATATAAATAATCTTTAAATTAATCAACTATTAACAAGAGTAATTTTCCTCATTTCATGAAGCAGCCTAGACAAAGTTTCACACACAAAGTAGGTCAATGTTTATATTCCCATAGTTATCAAAAAACTCCAAGAATACGGCTTAACTTTTAGGTTATCAGAGACCTATTATAATTGGCCTTTACACTATATTCATGAACACAAAAGGTACTGAGCAAACATATATTGGTCTGAAAACAGATTTCTGTACTTACAGAGCTTTAGATTTCCTCCAAATATTGTAGAAACTAAAACAATTTTTCTTATTGAAGGTCTAATAAATAAAAAATCAAATAATACTGTATGTTGAAAAAACTAAAATGTCATGCTATAGATGACATTTATAGATGATAAAGTGTAACCAATTATTTTAATTGCCAAAAAGCTTTATACTAGCTGAAAGCAGATTTTATTATATAAAGGCTATTTACTAGAAATTTGTTGCATACACAAACATTCCCCCATTTAGTGAGATTTTCTGAAAGCTCTCATTAGATAACTTAGATAATCCTTCATCTCAAATCCAGTAAAATTTTTTTTATATTCTAAAAAGCATCATATTATCAAGAATATTAGACCATAAACTTGTTAAATCAATGTTTGTTTGTAACATAAAGTTACAATGCCATAAAGTGGGTTCTGATTGTTATCCAAATGGTAATAGTATGAGAACAATGAAAATAAAATAATGAATATGTAATAAATACCTACTGCTGTAGTCTCTGTGTATTTAATTACCACTGTATTTTAGTGAGTGCTGTTGTCTGCATCCCTCTAGCTAACAAAAGAAGGATGTCCCTTTGAACAGATTGGTTAATGCTCTGGGGCAACAGATGTCTACTGGAACTGCAGGAGACCAGCAACTGGTGGCCTGCCCATCTTCTGAAAACTTTCAATAGACTTATGCATATGTTCACACAATAGGGCATGTGGTAGAAATGAAAACCTCTTTTTAACCCTTTATGCTCTTTCTTTTCCTCCCAACTGATAGATGAAAGTCTTTGTCTCCTCCCTTCCCCATTACAGATCTCTTGAAAGCAACAGTTCTCCAAGTGACATCTTCAATCTAATATCTGAAACTAATGCAAGCAAAAAATAAAAAATAAAAAATAAAGATGGGAGAGAAGAAATTGTAAACTATACATGAGTATTGAAACTGCTGACAAAGCAGTTGAATACTTAATCATCATAATTAAAACAAGCTGAAACATCTAATAGCAATCCATCTCCCCAAGCTAGATTTTTAAAACAATGGAAAAATCTATTAAATCTTACTATCATTTTACAGCACCTAGGTCTGACAGTGACACCTTAAGAAACCTAAGAATGTGACAAGAAGATAAAATCTAAATTCATTGTTTATCAAAATAGCAGAACACACTATAACTTATCTTTAAGTACAAATGATTACATGGCATGCTTAATGCCTTGTGAATGTTTATGAAACTGTAATTATTTATATAACTCCAGAATATAAAAATGTAAAAAATCTGCTTCACAGACATATTTTACAGAAAGAATTTAACTTTCTGGTATTTTGGCACTATGTAATAATTTGTAGGCTTTCATTTGAGGTGCATTCTATCCTTAACAGAGTTCAAATTAATATCCTGACTACTTAGCAAAGTTTAACTTCCAAGGCATTAAGTAGCACATATACTCACGTTCGCAGGAAAATACAAAGACATTGGTTTCTGTAGCAGCTTCAGCAGTAACTCCTTAACACAATTTTAGCTGCAGACTTCCAGGCAAGCAAGAAGAACAATGAATGGGTGAACAGATGGAATGGCAATGTCTTTGCTTAACCTATTACCGAGTGGAATAACAACCAATCATAGGCCAGAAAGCTCACAATTAGTCGGCCAGGCAGATGCAAGCCAACCTCAGCACCCTGCGTCAGGTTCGCAGGTTTCTAAGATAAGCAAGTTGATGTCATTCTCGGGTCTGCCCCGGGCAGCATGTGTATTAACGAGGGGTGTGCGGCAACAATAGGCCATACAAAGCTGTAGTAGGCAGCTGCTCTTTGAGAGCAGAGCCATGAGGGAACAGGCTGCCAACAAGAAAACACCTGGCTTGGGCAGACCAGCTTTTCCTCCTTGGTTTTAAACAAAACAAAGAAACCAATTATATTTTAAAGTAGTAAAAGTTGCATGTTTCCAAAAAGTCAAGGCTATCCTCTAGTCTATTAGCTTTTTGTTTCTGAGAAATAAAGAAAACGAGGTGTGTCAAAGTAGCAATTAACTACTGCAGCAATCCCTTTTCTTTAATAAATGATTTACTGGTGAAATGAGACAGATTATAGCAAAGCTACTTCCCTGGAAATACTGGGAAATATAAAATATTTGTAAGTATTGGTTCATTTGTGGCAAGAGAATAAAACAAACAAAAAAAGAGATGATGAAAATAAGATTGCAAAAGAAAAAGGTTTAAAAGCGTACAAACAGAACTGATTTTTTTAAAGTTCATAAGATAAAACAAGTTTGGCCAACTTTGTGCCAAATGAGTCATCTAAACTTAATATTTAGACAAAACTACTTAACTTCAACCTAAAATCACCAGAACGACCCACTTTATTTATGCCAAATAACAGTGTAAAATTATTTTATTATGGATACCAGTTAATCATGTAGTTAAATAAAAGCAAAATCGTTCATTATGTTTTAATATACAACACGTTATTTGTTATATTTATATTTCATAAAATTTGTAAGATGTAATACTCAAATTTCAGTTCAGGAACAGGTTAACTTTACAAAGAAGAAACATTGTAATATTTTTAAAGGATATGAGTATACAAAAATCAGCTCTGTCAGTGAGGAAGCTTGTCATCCCTGATTTATTTCAAAGTTCCAGACTACAGTATTTATAATGTTATGGACTACTTGCTTTTGAGAGCTGCATAAATTGTATCTTGAGTGACCTCTGATTACGGAAATTCAATCAAAATTTAAACACCATCAGGTGTTGTGAGACTAATTCCTTACTAAAGAAAAAGGCAATCTAAAGTGGTTCACTACCTACTTATGTGATGTAGAACACACACACACACACAAACACACACACACACACACACACACACACACACGTCTCCCCTTTTCATTCCAGTGCAAATTAAAAGAGTGAAGGAAAAAGCTCCTCTTAAAATACAATTTTCTGAGATAGGCTGATTTATGCAGAGCCTGGGCTTTCCCATTATATAATCAAGTACCCTAAAGGTATAAAATTTGGTTAAAGCACCCCAAACAATCTCAAACAATCTAAATCAGTCTCTCTTCTCACACACAAAAACAGAGGCTACTCACATTTAGGACCATGTGACAATACTTAGAAAAAAAGTTAATATTGGTGGGGACTCTTGGGCATGTCCTTATTGTGCCCAGTCAAATGTAAATGAGAGGTACTCTATTTACAAAATAAGAGAGAAATCTACTCTAAATGGTTAAAATTTTTCAGCTACCTCACCAAAAACATTCCTTATGCCTACTAAAAGCCTAAAAATTATTGCTGTTTCCAGAAAGAAAACTAAAATACAAAGTATGGTATTTGTAGATCACCATTTGTCTATAGATATTTTTCCTCAAAAAGAGCTTAATATTCCATGAAAGTATGTTATTCCAAAAATGTCAGAAAATTTAAAAATCTGTGAAAGTATTTTTAAACTAAATGTAATTAGTAGATTCTGAATGCCAAACTAATTTCTAAAGGAAGAACTATTCTTTTTCTGCCAAGGGTTACAGTAATGTTTTTTGCAATAGTTACACCCATAGCCTAATTCCATAAGCCCACAAAAGATCAAGATAAAGCATTTCTAATATTATAGTTTATTGCAAAGTATAATGTGAATTACATAGAGTTCAAATTTTATGTCTTGAGTAAGCATATGAACATCACAAAAATCAAGTTAGAAATTATTTTTTTGTTGGTGTGGTAGTAATTTCTTTTTTTTTTAATTTCATGAGTAAAAAGGTATCATCAACTCTGAAAAAAGTAAGAAAGATAAATCAAGTCCACTAGTATGGTTAGTAAATGTACTTCTGGTAAAACTGAGTTTGATTAAATAAGATTAAGATGAAAAATATGACATATTCATGCAAAGTAGTTACAACTAAAACTTAATAAAACTTAAGTTATGTACTGACTAGAGATAGCGAGGTCAATATTTATGAATTTACATTAAAATCTTTTCCCTTTTGTATATAAAAAAGACACTCTTTAGTATGAATAGACAGTCCCTCTTTCCCTTGGGCTTTCTTTCTTCTTTTTACCCCTTTGCTACTATAGTTACTACTTTATAGCTTTAATTCAGGAGGAGGAGGAATCTTCTCACTAATTCCTGCCACTGTGAACACAAAGAATGAGAGAAAACTACCCGAGAGCTCAGCAGGAAGCCTGATCCCTAGCACTGGATTAAGCTTTTTTGCAAACAGCAAATAAAGGCAGTGATCTGAAAAAGCTAATCAGATCCTGCTGTGGTATTTAGACTATCTTGGTTGCTAGTATTGGATAACGTTAAGCACATTAAAACATCTGTAGGTGAAAAGAGGCCCTTGCCTGCCTTTCTTAGTCACATGGCCCTGGTCCACTTCCCACTGCAGAGAAAATGCAAACAGCTGTACTGGGCTGTCTGGGTCACTGCAATAAATGACTGAGCACAGGGCGCAGTTATGACAGTGTGGTTTTAGTGATAACACTAATATCTGTCAATGTCAAGGGCTTTTCTAACATTTGAAAATTCAACTGTTTGCTGAGGTATGAATGTGACACACGTGGGTTTTGATGCTAGTGTTGGAATCAATTCTCTTTGTCAGCAGTGATCCAAGCTGCCTTCCTGGTACCTTTCTCCTAATATGGATTTGTTCTCCTTCAGTCTACAATTCTTTTCATCCTAAAACACCTCCATAGAAGTAAGATCATTAAATCAAATTTTCCCGGTACCTTTCTCCTAATATGGATTCATTCTCCTTCAATCTACAATTCTTTTCATCCTAAAACACCTCCATAGAAGTAAGATTATTAAATCAAATTTTCCCATTTGTCCCCAGAAGATTGAAAGGTTAAATTTTTAACCAAAAGCTCTCATTATTTTTGATTAAAAAAAAAAAAAAACAACCAACCAAAAACCTAATTTATACACATGGTGTAAAAGAATGGAGCAAAATCAATCAGGCACTAACTCTAACCTCTGAAAGTTATTATATTTAGTAAATCAGATGGGCATGAGAGCTTTAATATATTTCATTTCCTTAGGCTTAGATTACTTTCATTTCTTAATTTATCTCCTTCCTTGAATACCCCCTAAGTACATCCCTGCCAAAGTAATTTTCAATGACACCACGCTTAGGTTTAAAAAAAATCTCCGCAGATCACATCTCTGGTCCTCTGCTTTGTTTTCAAGATTCTTACAACCGGGGCTCCTCTAGCCCTGTATTCTTATTTTCCACTTCAATTAAGGTGAAGGAATAGCAAAAGTGAAGTCACAGATGCTGAAACAACTGTCCCTTCACCCAAGTGTTCTCTTGCACAGCCTCACCTACCCAGATCATATCTGTTGTTCTAAGCCCAGCTCAAGGCTTATTTTTCCATAAAAATCTTCTTGGACCAGTCTGGTTTTTATTGAACTTCTATAACATTAATAGTCTGTACTGCACAATATAGCACTTATTTATGAACCAGGCTGTAAGCTTCTTGAGGGCAGATCCATTTAATCTTTGATAATCCACACAGCAAAAAAAGCCTATATGGTACCCAGCAGTGTGTTGCTATCTAGAAGACATCCGAGTGAAAAACAGGACCAGTAAAAAACAGGCTCCAGCAAATTTGAATGCAGGCATTCATATGAACAAAATGCTCCCTGCTAGTTTTTATTTCTCTTTGTGACAGGGTGAGCTTATCAAAGAGCCTGCAGTGATTTGCAATGTTCCTGTAGCCCTGGCTCTGCCACTGGGGCTGCTTTCAACATCCAAGGCAGCTGTGAAATTGAGTGAGCTCAAGCCTGGCAGGGATGAGAGGTCTTTTCCTGCAGTCTCCTTCTCTGGCTTCAGTTTTCTAACTAGAGTGGCATCCCTAGGAGTAATGCTCTGGCCTCTTCCGCCTCACTTGAGGATGACTTATCTGAGGGGTAAGTCTGGGAAGAGGAGTCGTGTAAGCAAAGTGCAGCCCCTTCCTCTGCACATTTCTCTTGGGATCTGCCCAGGTGCAGACAGCACACAGTTGCTTTGCTCTCCAGCACTGCCTGAGATTGGATGACTACATCTTTCTAATTTGGGGGTTCAATGTTGCTAAATCCTTTATGCTGTCATGTTCTGCAATAGCTCCATCAAAAAAAGAGCTGCTATTTTGATGTCCATCTACCTGGCTCCTTTGTTTATTTCTCAATTGGTTCAGAACTAAGGCAGGAAAAAGACCCCCTCAAACAATATTCAATAATAATAAGTTTTGATATAAAGAACTATTAAGGAAAAAAAAGGTGATGAAAAGACTTACATAAATTAACTCAACAGACCACTTTAAAAATACATATAAAGGGATAAAGTTAAAAAAAAAAAACAATTCTGTGACAAGAAAGAAGATAATGCTTCTTCAAGTCAAAATTCTTAGGGTTTGATTATAAAAATATTTCAGTGTCATATCACTAAGAGCAGATATCTTTCAATTCTCTCCAGGGTTCAGAGGCAAATAGGAAATCCACAAAAACGGTATTTCTTCTCAGTGGTCTAAAAACAAAGAAACTTTTCTATAGTCACTTTAAGTGACAATATAACCCATATCATTATTTGGGTTATATTTTCAAATATTTCCCAATGATTAGCTTCCCATTTAGTATTTTTTTTTTTTTTTTTTTTTTTGGCAGCTTGCGGGATTTAAGTTCCCTGACCAGGGATCAAATGGGGGCGCACAGCAGTGAAAGTGTCAAGTCCTAACCAGTGGACTGCCAGGAAATTCCCCCCATTTAGTATTTTTAAAAGTTCAAATAAACAAGCAAGTCTTTTAAAAAGATGATCTTCAATTCCTATAAAACTTGTAAATACTCAAGGAATGAGAAATTTTAGAAAAGCTCAGAGAATACAAATGACATCCAAAATGCTGATGTACTAGGTTGCTAAAGCAGCTAATGTGTGGCAGAGCAGGATAGAGAAAATTCGTGAGGAAAAAAGGACATAGATGATCTTAAAAGAAGTATAAAGCACATGATATCATCCACGTTAACAAAACACAGTTATATTAAGTACAACTGAAACTGAGGAAAAGCTGACCAAACCTATGTAATTTTTTTTTTTTTTTTGATACGCGGGCCTCTCACCGTTGTGGACTCTCCTGTTGCGGAGCACAGGCTCCGGACGCGCAGGCTCAGCGGCCATGGCTCACAGGCCCAGCCGCTCCGTGGCATGTGGGATCTTCCCGGACCGGGGCACGAACCCGTGTCCCCTGCGTCGGCAAGCGGACTCTCAACCACTGCGCTACCAGGGAAGCCCCCAAACTGTGTAATTTTATATAAAATATATGTAAGACACATTCTCTGCATTATAACACAACTGGATGGTAGTTAAATGGCACTTTGTCTCTGACAATAATGATAAGATTTACAACATCATTCTCCAAGCCTAGTCAGAACTCAACCCATCTCTCCTTTTGATGCCACAGCACTGTACCTCTCACTCCTGACAGCACCCCTCACGTCCCACCTGCACGTGCTCATGTGTGCACCTCATTTCATCTCAGGCTGAGTGTACCAGCTGAGGACGGTGCATGTCTTATTCTTCTTCGGGTATTAAATAATTCTATTTAGCAAACTAACTCAAAACTTCTTGACCAAAAGTTTAAGTGAAATTGACAGATTCAGGCAATAAAGAATAATTGTATCAGACAGAATTAAAAGAGGACTCTATTATTAGAGGTCTCTGTTCTTGCTAATGGTCTAGAAGACAGTGTAATGGTACATTAAATGTAAAGGAACTCAAGAAAAAATATATAAAACATGGTATACAGCAAATTATGACCCAATAGAAGTTCTTTGTTAATTATAAGTTTGATCTAAGTATAAATTCTTGCTAATAATCAAGACAGATAATAGTTCCTTACATACCAGCTCCTATAAGATGAGAAAATGAAATGCTTGAGTTAGTACTTCCAATGGTCCTCATTCTACTGGTTTAGACAATTGTCCCAGTGTGCAAGAAACTGAAAAACTTTGAGAGGCTAACAAAACGAATGGTTGTGTTAGAAAACGCTCAGTCAAATTAGCACAGAAGTTCACAACACAATTTTTCTTTACAGAGTTCTATTCATATCAGAGGATGATATAGTAATTTAGACATTAAATTTAGAATTCTGAGCATTTAGGATAAGATTCCTTCTAAATGCAAATCATCATATACTATAAGTTAAATCTAGACTATGAATCATCCTAAACAGCTGCCAAAACAATTCAACTATAAACTCTAACAGGCCAGAGATTCTTGTGTTTTGTTTTCTGCTGTATCTCCAGCAACTAGCAGAGTGCCTGGCAAACAGCAGGTGCTTAATAAATATGTGCTAAATGATAGCATTCCAATAACTGGGCCAAAATCTCTTTTCCAGATTTATTTGTTCTTTACATCCCTTCACATAACCTACACTCCAGCCAAACACAAGGATTTAAAGCAGTGGTTCTCTTAATTTGGTTGCACACTGGAATCCTCTGGGGAGATTTAAAATATACTGGTGTAAGAGTTTCATCCCTAGAGATGTTTATTTATTTATTTATTTATTTTTTGGTCTGGGTGATTCTAATGTATAGCCAAGTTTAAGATTCTTTCTTCTAAAATAACTTTCTCCATAGTTTCACGGGTTAAAATCTTATCTATTAGTATTGAAGATTCAGCTAAAACCCCAACTCTGCCATGAAACCTTCCCCGGAACACTGTTAAACCTATCTTTGGATTATTTGAGTTTTGCACAGGGCCTGGCATAAGGTTAGGACTTGATAAATGTCTGAGTGGTAAATAACTCTGGGAGCATGGCACATAGCAGAAACACAGTAAATATTTATTGAAAAAATGATGTATAGTTGGCCCCTGTTATCTGTGGATTCTGTACTTGCAAATTTGCCTACTCACTAAAATTTATTTGTAACCCCAATAAATCCTCGCGGTGCTTTACAGTCGCCCCACGGCAACGTGCATGTGCAGAGAGGCGGAACATTTGAGTTGCCAGACAGGCATTCCAGCGGAGGCTGAACAAAGCCCTCATGCTGAAACAAGTGTCTTAAAAAGGGCTTGTTAGTGCTATGATTTTTGCATTTTTGTGCTTTCTGTTGGTGAATTTGCTGTTTAAATCGCCCCCAAGTCTAGTGCTGAAGTGTTATCTAAGTGCAAGAAGTCTGTGATGTGCCTTGTGGAGAAATATGCGTGTTAGGTAAGCTTTGTTCAGGCACGAGTTACAGTGCTGTTGGCTGTGAGTTCAGTGTTAATGAATCAACAGTACATATTTAATAAAGTGTCTCTAAACAGTACTGCATGTACAACAAGGTTATGTATTGATTGGTCCATGAAAATGTTCTGACCGGAGGCTTGCAGGAACCTAATCCCGTATTTCCTCTAGAAGCAATGGTTCAGTATTTGCAGTGACTTCATAGAACATAACTACAGTTGCCCCTTGAACAACAGTGGGTTTGAACTGCATGGGTCCAGTTAAATGTGGATTTATTTCAACAGATACATAAGGACTATGTGATTCTTGGCTGGTGATCTGGGGATGCAGAACCCTGGATAAGGAGGGCCAACTGTGAAGTTATACTCGGATTTCTGACTGCACAGAGGGTCGGTGCCCCTAATGCCTGTGATGTTCAAGGGTAAACTGTTCAAGAAAAACAAGATTGACTGTAATTTCATCCTCTCTTCAGAACTCTTAGTGATCTTACCTGTAATTTTTAATGCCAGTTTCATTCAGCAAACGGGCACCTCCTAGGTGCCAGGTGCTGGGGATACAGCAAGAACAAAGCAAGTCTCTTCTCTCACCAAACTCAGAGGGAGAGAATGTAAACAGTAAATACACGTCAGGTGATGGTAAATGCTATAGAGAAACTTTTAATCAGGGAAGGCCTTTATGATAGGGTGGTATTTGTGCAGATACCTAAATGAAGTGAAAGGAATGTGTAACAGGACGAGGGAGGGTTAAGTACAAAGCCCAGAGATGAGAGACGTCCACAGGACAGCAAGGTGGCCAGTATGTCTGGTGGCAGGTGAGCAAGGGGAGGAGTCAGCAAATGAGGTCAGAAAGGTCAAGGTCAAGACCAGCCATGTCATGCAGAGCTTTGAAGGGCAACGCACCTCAAAACTTTACACAGCGTGGGAATCATACAAGAATCTTTTGCATGTATATGCTTCCAGCTACTTAAGAATTAGTTTGACAAGTTTTAATAGAAAAGCTGCTGTTGGGAGTTCGATGGAGATTGTGTTGTAGTAATCCTTGCTTAAAAAGCACTACTGATTTACTATATTGTTTAATCAAGAATAATTGATTGAAATTTCCTCTTTCAATACAGTTCCTAGATTTCTTTGTAGGGGGCTTATAAATTTCTTTTTAAACTTGTCTTAAAATATTTTGCTTTTGTTCTTGCTGTGAATGGAGGTTTTTTTCTTCCCTTATATTTTCTAACTAGTTATTGTTGGTGTCTAAAAAATAATTATTTTTATTCTTGTACATAAAACTTTAGTGAACTAGGTATCTCAGTGAACTCAATGTTTCTATTAGTGTTTCACTGAGGCTCTTGGGTTTTCCAGGCATATATAATAATGTAAAATCATCAGATTGACTCTTCCTTACCAATTTTTACATCTCTTGCTTCATACTTCTGTCAATTACATTGTAATGTTAACAATGGTTATTTTGTGTCATTCCTGATATTAATGGGAATGCGTCTAGTGTTTTATTATTAAGCATTATATTGATGGCTGGTTAGGTTGTACATACATATACATATAAAACATACACATCTATCACGTTGGGCAAATTTACCTCCTCATGCCTCATCTGTTAAAAAATAAAATACACACACACATATAAATAGTTGTTTTGAAATTTAATGAGCTAATACATGTAAAACACTTGACACCTGGAACAGTGCCAGGCACACAGTACGCACTCAGTAAGTGTTAGCTGTATGTAATTATAAGTTTATATACAACTATACATTTACACACAACACAATATGTAGCCTTTAAAAAGTCACTTATAGAAATATGTTTTCCTCCTACTGAAAGATTTAAGAAAAAAATTAAAAATGTGTATTGCATTAAAATGATATATTAAGATGATCATAATTTCTTCTTTGAGTTACTAATATTGTGAACTACATTAACAGATTTACTAATATAGAAACATTATTACATTTTGGAGGATTATACTGTATATGCTGGTATTTCCTTAGGAATTTTTACATCAATAATCATAAGACTGGCTTGTCATTTTCTTTATTTGCTTTGCCACATTTGGGTACTACTATTTTGCTGATGTTAGAAAAGGGGTATGGTATTCCATCCAAACTTTTTCTCAATGACAAACCAATTGCCCCACGTACCAAAGGGAATTAGACTAGACTGGGCCATGTGTTCCTATACAGGCAGCACTATTTCTAATATCTGATTTACTGGTATTCTGAAACGTGTACCTGACCCCTTACTATAAGTTCTAGGGTAGAGTTTACGCCAGCATGGGGTCCAAAGAAAAGAGGATGAGCAAGAGAGAGATCTTATAATTTATGGATATAAGAACCAACACCACAACACACCCTCTCCCAAAAAGTATCCAAATATCCTGGACAAATTACACAACTGCTGTGTTTCAGTTTCTTCAACCATAAAATGGGGATAATAACACCACCAACAGCACAGGATTGTAATATATATAATAACTTAGAACAGTGTTTGGCACATAGTAAATATTATTATCTTAAAAGTTTATACTAAAAGTGAAATTTCAGTACAAAACAATAGAAAACCTGATTTTCATTATTTTATGTTCTCATTAATATAATTCTAAAGTTCTGCCTTTGTTCCTGATCTCAGAACATGAATTTTGTTAAATTAATAAAATAATTTAGAACAATGTTTCTCAGAGGGAAAGGGGAATGACATTTAGTTTGGAAAAGCCAAACATACCTATCCTTTTTTGTAAGAAAAACTACTCAAGATTTAAGTGTCATGGAATACTTTGGCTAATAAGGATAATTAGAAGACAATAGTATCAATAACTATGAGTATCTTTGTACGGTGACACATCATAACTAGACTTACCCTGGTGATTGTTTTGAAAAGTACAGAAATATCAAATCACAATGTTGTATAACATGAACTAACATTGTGTTGTAGGTCAATTATACTTCAAGAACAAACAAACAAAAAATAGAAAGAGATCACACTTGTGGTTACTAGAGGCAGGGGGTGGGGTGAGGGGGAATTGGATGAAGGTGGTCAAAAGGCACAGACTCCCAGTTATAAGAGAAATAAGTACTAGGGATGTAATATGTACAACATGATACAGATAATGAACACTGCGGCACATTATGTGTGAAAGTTGTTAAGAGAGTAAATGCTAAGAGTTCTCATCACAAGGAAAGATTTTTTTTTCTATTATTTAAATTTTGTATATATATGAGATAATGGACGTTCACTAAACTTACTGTGATAAGCATTACGCGTAGGCTCAGCGGCCATGGCTCACGGGCCCAGCCGCTCCGCGGCATGTGGGATCTTCCCGGACCGGGGCACGAACCCGTGTCCCCTGCATCGGCAGGCGGACTCTCAACCACTGCGCCACCAGGGAAGCCCTGTGATAAGCATTTCTTGATGTATGTAAGTTGAATCTCTATGCTGTGGCCTTAAATATATACAATGCTTTATCTCAATTATATCTTGATAAAAGTGGAGGAAAAAATATTCAAAAAAGAAGATAATGGTAGAAAGCTTAGTAAGGAACATGAGTATAAAAATGGCTGGGAATCAGTAATTTAGAAGAAATACATTGATCTGATGATGGGCAGAAGTGAAGGGATGTGGGAGAAAATGGAAGTAAAATTAGAAGAAATTATAACAAGCACCTGAAAGGAAACAAAGGTTTTTCTTATGGAAAATGAGAAAATACTTCTTTCAGTTTAACAATATAAATTGTGGACTGTGCAAATTTATTTTAAAATAAATGGCTGTAGACAAAGATCAGCCATCGGCTCCCACCTCTCTCATAATCTCATTAACTTTTAATAAAGTAATAAATTAGTATACTTTTCAGAATTAGCTTTCTCTTAAGACCTGTAAGTTACTATCAAAAAATTAAAGCCATAATAATTTTCTCCTTTAAATAATTGTTATTTAACAAATCTTTTATGGAAAAAAATCCTATGACTTAGGAATCTATTTTCTTGATAGTAATATCATTAAATACAGAGTAATTTAGTTCTTATGGCATTTTTACAGATGTTAGCTAGGTGATCAAATTCTATTTTAAAATGTGTACAACTAATACATTTTGAAAGTAATACTCTGATGAAATGCAGGACAACAGCAGCCTGGTCCATGGTCACCCAATCAAGCTAAATCAGAGGTTAAGCCAGTATTCAATGAATTAATGTATTCACTCAAGAAACATTTATTTGAATGCCTACTATGAGAAAGTGACATTAAGTGAAGAAGATGAGAGAGGGTACAAACATGAATACGGTTGCTACCCTAAGGAATATAAATTTACTAAAGAAACCAAATAGATGAATACCTATGAAATATAGCACATGTCAAAATTAATGCTATTAATAGTGATATATCATAGAATACAAGAGACAAAGACATTGGCTCAGATTGGAGAAGGTTCTGAGAGGCAACATATAAGCTGAGAACAGAATGATGACGATGACACATTCCTCTATATACTATGGTGTATGTGTCTGTGGTAGGGCAAGATGGGGAGTGGGGTAAGGTAGGGAAAGAAAGGATTTTTGAGAAAACAGGATCAAAGGCCAGAGACGTGAAAGATGATAAAATATACAGAATACTGTGAGATTAATACTGCTGTAGAAGAGGCTAGAAAGTTAGGATGTACTTAGTTCATGGAAAGTCTTGAATGCCATACTAGTGTTTCAACTTTGTTATTGGGAAACTACTGAAGGTTTCTGAAAAAGGGAATAGTGTATTTCTACCCACATTTTAGAAAGGTAATTAAATCAATATAAAATTAAATATAAAATTAATATAAATTTAAAATATATAAATTAAATAAATAATAAATAATTTATATATAAATTAAATCAATATAAAATTAAATATAAAACTAATATAAAATTAGAATTATTGATTTAAAAAAAAGAAAGGTAATGGGGAACCACTGAAAGTTTCTGAGAATGTGAATGATGTGTTTCTAACTACATTTTAGGATGGTAATTCCAGCTCTATTAGGTTTGAGGGGGCAAGAAACTCAAAGACAAGTTAGGAAGGTATTATAATACATAATGGTCTAAGCAAAAGGTGACTGGTATCTAAAGTTATGCAGAAAAAAAGAAACAAATATGAGATATTTTCTAAGATGAGCCAATGGGTCCAGTAAGGATTTGATACTAAAGACAAAAGAGGAAGGAGTAACAAAAAATAACTGATGGCACCAAATGATACAGATACACTGCAGAATGACTGAGGACATTGGGTAAAGGTGATTAGTGACCACTGAGGGAGCTGTTTTGGAGATATGAAGACAGGTGGGGTGAACAGGCAGCTGCTCCTAAACAAGTTTTTATGCCATAGATCCTTTCTCAGTCTAATGAAGGCTATACAACTCTTTTCGAAGTAATGCTTTTAAATGCACAAAGCAAAAGCAGAGACTGCATTACAAAGAAGCCAATTATATTAAAATAGTCATCAAAATATGTAAAAATGTGATATAGTAAAATATGTCTTTTATTAACACATTAAAATAAGATATAGCAGCAGACCTAATAACTACCATGATTTTGAAGTAGTTAAAAGTAAAAATGATATTTCAGAGTATTTACTTCAACTGTAACATGATAGGGAAACATTTATGATTTCTATGGATGACACAGTCATATATGCTGTTATTAAAATTGGACTTGTTGCTTACATTCATAATTGAGGGAAATGGTAAATTTCAATCAGAGGATATGAATATAAATACATAAATTTTTTCCCATCCAACATCACAGAATGCCCAAATTCTATCCATGGACCCTTTGGGGAACCACAGAACACAGGCTAAAAACTCCCAGTTAAGGAGTAAGTGTGTGCTGAAGAAGAGATGACAGCATATGTATTCTTTTAATAAGTTTGGCAGGAAATGAATAAGATATAGAAAGATATTTTGGTGGGGAGGGTAAGGGTTTTTTTTTTCTTTCTTTTAAGAACTTTAAACCAGGAGAATGGATTTAATGGGGCAGGAGAGAAAAAAGGTATGCCCACCTATGTATGAATGAAAGACTGGGAATAAATAAAAGGACAATAACTTAGAGGAAAAAAAAGAAGGAATAGCAGTGAATTGGGAAAACAGAGTTGGTTCAATGAGGCAAATGTTGGCTCTACTTTAGCCTCTAATTCTCGGTCAAAATTAACCAGCCTACCACCCTCAACCCTGCAGTCCTTTCCCAGCCTCCACAAGACCCAGAGGGCCAGGACTGACGGGGGTGAAGAGTGAAAGGCGAGGACAAGCACGGCTGGCAGGGAACTGCCAATGTTCAGGAGCAGGAAGTGCGTTCTTGTTGCTCTTCTGCCTCCTTTTCTAACGCATCTCCAGTCTTCTTTCCCAGCTCTCAAGATACCTAGAGGCTTAATGCTGCCATTTGGCCGTCTAGATACTCCCATCCTAGTTGCTCCATCCAGTCTCCCTTCCCGCAAAAATCAAAACTCCAAAAGAAAGATCATTGAGGGTACTGTGATGTTTATATGATAAAAGTAATTATTAAATATTTAAGTATGAAAGATTCTTGAGGAAGGGGCGTAAGTACAATGGATGCTCTAAGGATGGCTTGTTAAACCAAGTGACTATTTATTTAGATAAAACGATTGATGAAAGATTTTTAAATATAAGAATCTTAGTGTAATCCTGGTCTCTGGACCTCCTTCCTTGTCGGCACCTTTCCTCCTCTGCACTTGTGTGTGCATATGCACACGTGTGCATGGAGAGAAGGGGGTGCAGGGAGGACAGAACCAACTTACCGTATTTCTGACTCTTGGAAGAGATTCTTAAGCCTTTGGGTTTAGTAAGCAAAAAGCTACATTATTGGAAAGCAAAGATTTAGCAATAAAACAAATTAATCAGTCTTCAGACCCAGTATTTCTATTTTTTTCTTTTTTTTTCTTTGGCCATGCCATGCTGGCATGTGGGATCTTAGTTCCCCAACCAGGGATTAAGCCATGCCCCCTGCAGTGGAAGCACAAAGTCTTAACCACTGGACCACCAGGGAAGTCCCTAGACCCAGTATTTCTAAAATAAATAACTGATTGTTTTATTTTATCTTCTAATTCTGATTATTTTTTAAGAGATAATACAAAAAGTTGCAGAAGAGGTTAGCACACATTGAGAAGAAAATTATTTCAGGATTTTGATCAAATATAAATCCATGTTGAACTGGATTAGCTTATATTAGGTGTTTATCATAAAATAGTATTCAATCTATTAAAATGCACATAAGACTTAAGTACTCATTTGCTCTCAAAGTGGGAAATAAACATTTATGATCTACGTGTTATTTTGAGGAATGCTCAGGCCCAAGACTCAGCACCTGGTAGCACTCTTGCCAAATTGGCATTCTGGCTTCTGGCTATCACTCAGGAATTCCAAAGTGTTTTCTCTACCTGCCACATCTTCACTCAGGTGCTCTCCCAGCATGGGATGGTCTAGAAGCTAAGTTGCAGCTGTCAACCTGGCACATGCTTCCCAGCCACCTAGGCTAGCAGTAAAATTTTCTACATCAACCAAACTCACAGAATTAATTTTGTGAATTTTTTTCTTATAAGCCAACTCCTGATTTTTTTTTCAAAATCACACTTACACTACCTATACTCTAAACCTAGTCTCTCTCCTAGTACAGAAAATTTTTCTAATTTGTGGATCAGTATTTGACTTCAAACATTAGCTGCCTCTGATTCCCTACTGAGGTTCTTATTTAAAAGGGAGGGATTAAAGACCTTAGGACCTAGCAGAGCCTCTATTTAATATAATCAAAAGACCTGAAAGAACACTGAAAAATAGAGAACTAATGGGAAATAAAGGAGCAGCAATTTAAAGCATTTTGTTTTTCTTACTTATAGGGATCACTAGAATTGTCCACCATCCATTTTAAAGAATGTGGAGTATTTTCTAAAATTCTGTCATTTCTCTTGGCCAATGTATTCATCCCATCCATAAACAGGTCAGGAAAGAAGAACTAATTTTTATTTCCAAAGCTTTACAATTTTGGGGGTGACAGTATTTGAAAGATGCACCCTGAAATACTATAAACTGGTAAAGAGCATAGTGGGGCCCATGGAAAAACAGAGCTGCTGGCTCAACTTCCAACTCCAGGAAATCCTAGAACACACACAGAAGGGAGCACACAAGGGCCAAGGAGATGTAGAGATCTGCAGGCAGAGATGCCCCATTTAAGGAACTCAAATACTTTTCAAACAAACTTAGAGATCAGCTTATTTTGAAAGTTACACCATCCTATCCTTACACAAAGATGACAAAAAGCCCTGACAATCTAAAGCTTTAGATTTACTTCTTTTATCCACAGGCCTTAAATGATGATGATGGCATTAAACTCCAGGGTATATGTGTATTTAATCAACAACAGCAACAACAATTAAAATGGCCCTTATCTGAAGTACTCACAGAGTAATTGCTAGGGACTTCTTTTTTTTATTTTATTTTAATTTTTTATTTTTTGCCTCTCACTGTTGTGGCCTCTGCCGTTGCGGAGCACAGGCTCCGAACGCGCAGGCTCAGCAGCCATGGCTCACGGGCCCAGCCGCTCCGCGGCATGTGGGATCTTCCCAGACCAGGGCATGAACCCGTGTCCCCTGCATCGGCAGGCGCACTCTCAACCACTGCACCACCAGGGAAACCCTACTAGGGATTTCTTGACTTCAAAGATAAGATACAGAGGACATTTGCACTAGACAGACCAACTTTTTCAAGGCATTTAGGAAAAACTCAAACATAGAGAATGGAAGTATACTCTGACTATGAGACACAAAAATGAGAAGTCAGCATCTGATAACAAAAATTTTTTTAAACCCTAAAACTCCCAATATCTGTACATTAAAACTCTCTTCCAGATAACCCTGCAGTTAAAGAAAAATAAAAAATAAAATTACGGACATTAAAAATGGATGACAATAGAATTATAACCTATGGGATGTGGCCAAATTAATACTCAATGAAAAAATTAAGGGTGTAAATGTATTTAATAGAAAAAAGAAATAAATGAATTAAACATTTAAATTAGAAAGGTTAAAATAAGCAAACAAGCCAAAATAAAGGTAGGCAAAGTAATAAAATTAAAAGCATAAATAAGTAAATTAGGAAGCAAAAAAATGTAGAAATGGTTAATATAATGGAGAGCTGGTTCTAAATATGAATGAATGAATAAATGAATAAGTGAATAACTTCCTAAAAATGTGACCAAGAGGTTGAGGAACTCTACAAATTAACAATACAAATATAATGTTCAATGAAATGGAAGGGTTTCTTTGCATAAATCTTTATGCCAATAAATAAGAATCCATAATTGAAGCCGACTTAAGAAAAGGTTGTAAGTGAATAACCATGGAAGAAATAAAAACTTTGTTAAAGATTTATACCCTCTATTCCATTCCTGACAAAGAATGCTATACCCATTTTTTCTGTAGGTGTGTTCTGGCAAAATCCTTTGTTACTGAGATTATTCTAGGGCACCTAAGAACATGGAAAGCATCCCAACTGGTTTATGAGGCTGGCCTAATTATGACCAAACCTAACAAAGATGGCACCAAAACTAATCAAATATATGTATAATCTTACTTATACTTTATACAGAGTTCTAAATATAAGAAAGGTAAGTTATATAGTATATTCAAATTATAACAATACACATTTAACCAGTAGATTTCATTCTATGATAATAGATTTTTCTAATATTGAACACTGTTAATTCAGTTCATTTAATCATAAGTACTGATGGGTACTTATGGGTACTTGGATGGGTGTGGAAGATGAAAGAGACATGAAGAATCAAGAACTTCTAGATCTATGGTGTGAGCAGCTGAGAAGATGGTAGTAACATTTATTAAAGTGGGGAAGACTTGGAAAGGGACAGATTTGGAAGGACAAAAATTCTGTTTTAGATAATTTTGTTTCAGATACTAATAGCTATCCAAGTAGAGCTGTCCCAAGACAGCTGGGTAAAAGAGAGAAGTCAGTATTGGAGATAAAAATTTGGTAGTCATTAGCATGTAGATGGTATTTAAAAATATAGTTTGCATGGATGGAAAACTGTACAAAAAAGAAGAGAGTCCAGGATTCAAATTTTAGTAACCCAACAATAGAAAGACACTACCTAGATCTGTGAATACCATATCTTCATACAGTATATGTTGCTATACTTAATCATTTTTTAAAACATGCTAAATCAGGACTTTGGTACAAAAATTATTTAACAAAAACCTTACAATATCACAGGGTGGGTTTCCTGCTAGCCCCTGAAAACTTCAGTTTCAGTAGCACTGTCATATTTGTGATTTGTAAATTATTTCAATCTTTTTTTGGGGGTAGTCATTTTTAAACAGTTTTCTGAAAGATGCCTCAGAAGCTGAGTAAGGAGGGCTCTGGGACTATGACCCTAAGACTTTATTTGAATAAGGGTTTTATTCCAAGGGGCAAATTTGTTTCATTTACTTTAACTAGTATTTTATAAATATAATGTAATAGCAGACAATGCTGAAAAGTAAAGTGGGTCTCAAAGTCTGTATCATTGAGACAAGGATGGAATAATTAAGTGGGTTGAAAGCAGCAAAATTTCAGCCTTACTGACATTTAGCCTTATTTAAACTGACTGACTGTATGTTCAATTTAAAAAGAAGAGAACATGAGTCAAATGCTGAAAATATAGCTTTGAAGATGTGCCTAAAAGATACTTAGGAATTTAACAATTTAAAGGAATTCTCCCATAATATATACATCTATTTTCAAGTTTCTCACATTTAGCTTTTATAGATATTTGCAGGAATATGTGTATATAAGCAGGGGACACCTATGTCAGGAAACAATAGCCATTGGCATTTAAAAAATGAAATAACAGGGAGAAAGACCCAGTAAAATAAGAAATAAGCTCAAATGCCTACTATCACTGTTCTATGGTTTCAACCAATGCAATAAGACAAGAAAAAAAAGTTGAAATATTTTTTAAAATTTATATTATTTGGGGGTCACTTATAATATATCCTGAAAATCAAGACAGTCAACTGAAAAAGTATTGGAACTAAGTACTACAATATAACTAACGGTACATAAAAGATGGTTATTTAAAATTGACTAACTTTCCTTTATACCACCCACTACAAGGTATAAAATATAGGCATACCAAGTATAGAATATAATGAGGTGAAATCTCATTCATAATTAATAATGACAGCTAACATCTCTCAAGGGCTTATACTTCAATGTACATTATTAGTTAATAGCCACAACCATGATATTATATGATATTACCATGATAATAGGTACTATCATCACAATTTCACAAAGAAACTGCGGCTTAGGAAAATATAGGAAATTTGCCCACGATCACACAAGCGTCAGAACAGGAACTCAAACTCAATCTCTCTGACTCTACTGAAGGAGCTTCTTAGCACTATTATGTCATTCTTGTTTATCAAATTAACAAAGACAGGCTGTGAAGGGAAACTGTGATGGGTGCAGAGAGCGACACACATGCATTTCTAAGAATATAAATTGGTGCAACTTTTCTAGAGGGCAATTTGCATGATCACATCTAGGAATTTGTTTAAAATATATTCATCAATGTGTACAAAGATCTATATACATGGACATTTATCATGTTCACTATAACAATAAAAATATTGGTCATACTCTAAATACTCAACAATATGAGCTTGATTAAATTGCAGTATTTGAATGTGTTGAATGCATTCAGCCAATAAAAATAATCTTTTTTTTTTTTTTGTGGTACGCGGGCCTCTCACTGCTGCGGCCTCTACCGCTGCGGAGCACAGGCTCCGGACGTGCAGGCCCAGCGACCATGGCTCACGGGCCCAGCAGCTCCGCGGCATGTGGGATCTTCCCGGACCAGGGCACGAACCCGTGTCCCCTGTATCGGCAGGTGGACTCTCAACCACTGCGCCACCAGGGAAGCCCAATAAAAATAATCTTTTAAAAGGATATTTAATGATACAGGAAAACATCGTATATTGAATGAACAGCAAGAAACAAAACTACATATGCATACAAATTTTTTAAAGGATGTGTTTATATTGACTAGGAGATTAAAAAAAAATGAAAACATTACCAAAACTTTAAGTTCTCTCTACAGGAGAATTATATATGATTTTTCACTATCACTTTTACTTTTTCTCTATTTTAAAAATGTGATAAAATAAATGTTAAAATATTTAACTCAAAATTTAATTTTAAAAGATAAAACGAAGTAGTCAAAATAATAGAAATGCACTTTGGAAAACATCTCTCCTATTTAAAATTATTTTTTCCTATGCATGATATTGCTAATTTTAACATAACGTTATGAACACAATTTTTATGTTACTTAAGGCATTTTTCTATCTTAGCAAAAATAGAAATAATGCCTACTTTATCAAAATAGATAATTTATTGCACACTTCCAGCATTTTAGATCTGTACTAATCATTTACAATTACAGCAAAATTCCAAGAAGTATCTAATACATAAAATCGCCAACTCAGTGGGGCAATTCAAAGAAACGATGACTTAAAAAACGTCTAAGTCAACAATGAGGAGGCAGCCTCAATTATGTGGGAGAACTGCTCCCTATAAGTATACAAAATAATAAAAATAAATTATAAAGTAAAAGCCAAGATGTGAAACAGACTAAGTCACAGAATAAAGGATAAAATTAAGCCCATGTAATTTTGAATAGGAAATGAGTAGATGACTAAGAACAAAGAACAGAAACTAATTTTAGCTTCACCCTAAATGACATGAAGTAATAAATTTAAAAGCCCTTTGAAAAATCTAAAATATAAACTTACATATTAAAAGCAATAAAAGTAAACTTGATTTTTTAGGTATTTTTCATCTGGTAAGCCCAATTACCCAGAACACAATTAAGAGCCAGTGAATAAGTAGACAGAAAAATAAAACAAACAAACAAAATCTCTGTCTAATCAATTCAGTGAATACTGCTAAGTCACTTTATAATAACATTCACTGTCTTCTATGTGCCAGGCACTTTTTATACTCATTAGCTTAAATCACTAAAAACAACTTGCAAAGTACAAGAAATCAAAGAGAAACTGAGTTTTGTCTAAGGTCACAGCCAGTAAAGGACAGAGCTGGGATTCAAACCCAGGTCTATTTGATTGTTAGAGGCCCCAACTACTCTCTGAAAGTGCAATTTCTCAGTTCTCCAACCTAGACAATCTGCAAGTCCTAAAGGCCTTTAATTGCTGCCTAAATACTTTTATGTTAGCCATAATATCAGCTGTTGTCATTCAGTTTCACAGTCCATAGCAGTTATCTTCTTCAAATTAGAGGGAAGAAGTGACAACATCAGCAAGGAACAGCTAACAGCAAGGAAGGAAGACCAAAAATCATTAATATACATCAACAGAAATCATTGAGTTCTGCTGTCCTCACCATCTTTTTTTTTTTAAAAAAAAAAGCAAAACAAGCATTGTTATTTAGATAGGATAAGTAAGAAATCTTGATAACCCCTGTTCTATCACCTGGAAGATAGGCAAAACAACAGTATAAACTTTATACAATTGTTGTAAAACTAAATTAGATAATGTAAGTAAAGTGCTTAATACTGTACCTGGCATAAAGTTAGTGCCCCATAAATGTTAGCTATTATTATGCTTCATAATAAGTGAAGTTATAGGCTACATGTTACTTGAAGGTAGAAAAATATAATCCATGTATTTAAATTTTTCCATTTAAAATAGTTAAAATGTTTTGTTCTTGAAAGACTTTAAGACTAACTTCTAGAAATTTGCCTTTATAATATCCTTCCCCAGCTAAGTGGGGTAGATAAGGGTAAATGCATGTGACCACTCAAGAAATCACATCATACATACTAAGTTAATTTTAAAATGTTTGGGTACACAAATTGTGTTATTTGCTCTACTGATTACTGCGATCATCTCATAGCCATCTACTGACTTTTGTTCACCCTACCACATCAGCAGGTCCATTTAAAGAACATACTCTATGGCCTTTAACAATAAAAACACATCCATGAAGTATCTACTAGGTATTAAACACTGTAGAAGACTTGGGATAAAACAGTGTAAACCAAAGTCCTTGCCTAAAGACTACAAACAAGATAAAGAAGATCCTAGGCACTGTATTTTGTATTATCAGTTAATCCTTATGACAAATCTATGCCCTAGCTAGTACTTTTTTTTCTGTTATATAGATGAAGAGCAGAGACACAGAAAGCAAAAAAGAAATAAAGAAGAAACAGTTAACTATCACCAAATATACAAGTGTTATAGAGGGATTTAAAGTATTTTGAAAACACAGGGGAGTAAACAAATAATTTTGCCTAAAGATGGGTAATTAGAAAATGCTTGTATTTTAAATTTAAAACTCAAGTAAAAATTCTGTAAAGTATAACTACAGGAAGAAAAAATAGGACAGTGTTTATCAAAATATTTACAGAAGTTATTTATCGGTAAGAAGATTCCAGGTGGTTTTACTTTTCTCTTTGCTTCTTCTTAATCAACCTGCCTACTTTAATATCTTAAAATATAAGTAGAAAAAAGTCAGCATTAAAATTAGATATTAATGTTCATTTAACAAACTGTCAAAAAATTTTACAGTTAATAGTTAATTCAAACATGGAATGAAATCAGCTCTGTCACGCTTTTCTGACAAGTGTACATACCAATACAGCTTTTCTGGAAAACTTTTTGGCCATCAAAGACCTTAAAGCTTATTCTCTTTGATCATTACTTCTAGGAATCCATCCTAAGAACACAGATGCAGAAAAAAGAAAAATTACTGGGATGTTCAACTAAAGCATTATGATTTTGAAATACTGGGGGAAAACAAATGTCTAACTGAAATAGGAGAATGATTAAGTAAAATGATATGTTCTTAGGAAGAAAATGTTTGAAATATTTTTAATGTCATGAGAAAATCCTTAGTGAATGTTAAATGGGGATGGAAAGGTGGGGCACCAAGCTCTATAAACTCCCAAGAGAGATGATTCTATTATATAGTTTAAATCTCACAATAATATATTAACATGTATTAGGTTAAAGAGACCTTAATATTTCATACTTAGCCTAAGTTGGGACACCTGCTCTGCCATTATTAACTGTGAAACCTCTAGCAAGTTATTTAACCACACTGTAGTTTGGTTTCCTCATCAGAAAAAAAAAAAGTATTGAAATACTTCTTTACAGGAGTACAGTAAGTATTAGATGCATTAATATATGTAGAGCACTTAGAACAGTGCTTGGCACAGTAAGTGTCACCTCTATTATCAATCTTAACCTACAATGGAGTAAACCCAGTGAGATCTAAGCTGAGGCCTGAATAATGAGGTGTGAGCCAGGCAAAAGATGAGGGGGTATAGGGGAATAATGTCCAGGCAAGCAGGAAGAACTTGGGATTTTTATTTGCTATCTACCTTTAGAGATCTGATAATTTATCTTAAAGGCAGAATGCTTTGAGTGTTCAGACATCTGCTTATGGGCTTTACTTTATGCCAGTTCACTGGGCATAAGAATCATCATGCATCTCTTAATTTTGAAACAATGTGTATCAACATACAAACATACACACAATGACACACTTTTTACAGAACTAAAAATAGTATCACAGGAAGGCAGAACTGCCCAGTGGTTAAGGGCATGAGTTTTAAAGTCAGACTCAGGGGTTCAAACTCCCTTTGCAATTTACTAGATGTGTGACTTTGGACAAGTTATTTAAACTTTCTGTGTCTCAGTTTCCTCATCTATAGAATGAAGATAATAAAAGCAAGCATAAGCATGACATTAGCACATCAGTGCACAATACACAATAACTATTATTATGTCAGCTATAAAAACCAAAGATGGAATTGATATCTCCACATCACAGATCTGAAAGTTATCTTTATGCCACTGGATCCAAAATACAGTGTGCCACAGCAAAGGAAACCATGAAGCAAATGAAAAGACAACCTACAGAATGGGAGAAAATATTTGCAAATTATGTAACCGACAAGGGATTAATCTCCAAAATATATAAACAGCTCATACAGCTCAATATCAAAAAAACAACCCTATCAAAAAATGGGCAGAAGATCCAAAGAAGACAAACAAATGGCCAAAAGACACATGAAAAGATGCTGAACATCACTAATTATTAGAGAAATGCAAATCAAAGCTACAATGAGGTATCACCTCACACCCGTCAGAATGGCCATCATCAAAAAGTCTACAAATAATAAATGCTGGAGAGGGTGTGGAGAAAAAGGAACCCTCCTACACTGATGGTGGGAATGTAAATTGGTAGAGCCACTATGGAGAACAGTATGGAGGTTCCTTAAAAACCTAAAAAAAAGAGCTACCGTATGATCCTACAATCCCACTCCTGGGCATATATCTGAAGAAAACCATAATTCAAAGCAATACATGCACCCCCAATGGTCCTTACAGCCCTATTTACAATAGCCAAGACATGGAAGCAATCTAAATGTCCATCAACAGATGAATGGATAAAAAAGATCTGGTATGTTTATACAATGGAATATTACTCAGCCATAAAACAAGAATGAAATAATGCCATTCGCAGCAACATGGATGGACCTAGAGATGATCATACAGGAGGCATATCAGCACTTAAAACACAAATTTTTTTAAGAACATTTGGTATTTTTGAACCCCAGAATCACGATATTTTAGGCTTAAATTTGAATTCCTGATTTAATATGCTTCTGTTATTCACTGACCTTCTTACTTAATATTTTTCTTTCCAATAAAACTATACCCTTGAAACCATCTTTGCCACCTTAATCATCCACTACTCCTATCATCCGGGGAATGCTCCAGACACACTGGATCACCTACTCCCTGCTTTCCTTGACTCAGGGTATCCATTTGGAAATGACTCCCATCTTTAAGGCCTGGCATGCCACCTTTCTCAGTGCCTGAATTTCCTACTTCTTTGCTTATGGCACGTAGAATATTCCATCTAGCTTTATGTGCTCTCTGTTAATAATCTCTCTTCTTTTAGAGGTCAGGGTCCTTATACAGCACCTAGATTGATACTAAATAATTATTTGCTGAGGTAATAGAAGTTTACCAGTCTCACATGAGCAATAACTGTCAATTAGTTTACAATCCTACATTCTAATTCTAATACTAAAATGATAAAAAAAAAACCCTCCTACTTAAAATCTTACGTTTGCTTCTTTAAAACTGCTATCAAATAAGAATGAAAGTAGAATTCTTTTGAATATATGTAGAAAAGCAATTGAAAGCACTAAAAGGGTATAAAATGATATAAAAATGGTATTAAAAACTATAAAATGATAGCAACACTTTTACATCTGTTACAGTAATTAAAATTAATGTAGAGAACACTGTGATGTGCTAGAATGAAGACAAGGTAACCCAGTTGTAGAATGAGAAAAATACTTAAAAAACACTATATCTATTGAACACTTGGGGTTCAATTTGGCAGATGTAATCCATGAAAACATAGCTCCAGAGAAACCAGTAATATAAAATAGGATAATTTTATTAGTATAGTAATTAAAACAAAAATGTAGTAAAAGGAAATGACTAATAAAAACTTCCATCAGCATACAAACGTTTCTGTTTCCTATAATATTTTCCATTATAATAAACTAGTTCATTAGACTTCCATTATTAAAAGCAGGTTAAAAAAATAGTGGCCTCTTTTTTGCTGTTGTTTTGTTTAAAAGTTCATTTTACTTTACATATAGAGTTTAAGTACTTGTGTGATGACCAGATGCTAGAGGTAGAAATGTAACCTACTTTGAAAGCAAAATCCATTGTTAAACTAAGTAAAAATACTCAAACATTTCAAATCATAGATACACAGTTACCAAACGATTCTGATGTTTAGGGTATCTTCAAGTAGACAGATTAAGGTAACTTAAAATCCAAATGCCAAATTGGAAGAAAGCAGGTGAATAGAGAGGCAAGTCTGAAATAAGCATCTTCCTGGGGTTATCAACAGTAAGACAATTTTACAAATACTTGGTGAAGCTATCCTTATATTCGAACAACAGATAACACCAAAATTGAGAAATTGCGACTAAAATTAATTGCATATGTGATTAAATAAATGGAAGTCATACCCTCATACCCTAAATATATTAAGACTTTAAAAAATATATAACACATTACATTCCCACTTCTTGTGGTTCTCCAAGGTCCAAAAACTTGTATTAGGCATATCCACTGTTTTCTGTTTATAATATACATTAGAAAAACTACATGAAGAAATAAGTGAAGAACTGATGAATTTCCCCAAATTTCTAAATATACTGAGCCCCAAGTATCTCTGCAACTATTCTAAGATGGTTAAAAAAAAAAAAAAAAAACTGAATCAATAAGCGCCTCATGGGCCTGGGGATATTCCAACACATTCTTGCAACCAACAGGAAAACTTTCCCTAAATCTGGATTAGTATTTCTTCTCTTTATCACAAAACACAGAGCATAGACCAGGATTGTTAACGGTTACCCAAACAGCAAGAAATCCAGTTAGGGTGATCAGTACTTGGAAGCTTAGGCTGGTTTTAAGGTCTTGAAGGGGTGAAGGACGAGACAGTTAAGGGAGGAAATGCGGGATTCATTTCTCCAAGTTACATTTGTAACACCTCTTTGTAGGGAGTTAAACATGGGGACCGGTCCGGCTAAATGAACGCAGGGTGAAAATGGGAATTTGGCTGGACACTGAGGGGTGAGGGTTGCAGGAGGGACGCGGGAGCAGAGGGGGGTTTTCGCCACGGCCCGCCTGGGGGTTTGGTTGGAGGGATGGATAATAAAAGCTAATGGCTGGGGCTGTATCCGAGCTGTCGGATGCTGCCTCACCCCCCCGCCGCCCCCCCCCCCCCCGCCTCCCAGCGCGCGAGGTCTGAGCCTCAGGAGAGGGACTGTGGGTCCGTTTCCATCCGGGGCGCCCGGGTCCGCCTCCATGTTCGGCGGCCGTGCCCTGGGGCGGCCGGGAGTGGACCGAAGCCCTAGGCCGCGGGGCCGGAGAGACCGGCCTCCCCTCGCCCGAGATCCCCAGTGGGGCCGGCTTTGCCGCCCGGGAGGATGCGCTGAGCTTTCGCTCGACCCCGCCCGAGCCCCGGGAGCAGCCGGGGCTCAGGGACTCGACTTCCAGCGGCCCGACCTGCCTGGGCCTGGAGATCCGCCGGCGCGGCCGCCCCAGCCACGGCCCCTCCGCCCGGCGCTCGGGCGCGGCCTCCCGGCCCGCGGCCCTCCCCTCGCCCAGCTCCCTCAGGGCCATTGTCGCCGCTGTCCGCCCCTCCACCCCCTTCCCGAGGGACAAACCTGGGGGCCGCTACCCGGCATGGCCGGCCCCGCGAGGAAGCGGCGAGCCGGCGGCGGGGCCCGCAGCGACAGCAGCCACTTCGGCCCTCCCCGCTCGGCGCCGCGCCCGCCCGCCCAGCCCGCGCGCCCTCCGCGCCGGCCGCAGCCCCGGCTCCCCCTCCCCCAGCTGGCACCACTCGCCCCCCCGACCCCCACGCGCGAGCACCCGGATCTGTTGCTCAACCTACTTTCAGTCTCTTCTCATCAGCCATCACCACATGCCCTGGAAGCGGGGCCGCCCCGGGACCCTCCGGCGGGCGGCCGCCTCTCCTTCAGCCTCTGGCCGCCGCTAGAGCGCGGGGCGAGTGGGAGGCTCCCCCATGCCGCCTGCGCGCACACCGGCCACACGCCGGGGCCCCGGCTCGGCCCGCCGCCCGCGCCGCTGCTCCGCGGGGAGAGCGAGCCTGGATCTCCCGCTGTCGCCTCGCCCCTAGCCCCTCGCCCGCCCGCAGCGGCAGCCGCAGCCGCTGCGCCGGTTCCTCCTCCCCTTTCCTCTTTTCCTTCTCCTCCTTCGCCTCGTCTGGAGCTGAGGTTGGCAAACCAGCACCTGCTGCTGGAGATCACCGAGAACTGAAACAGGAAACCCCGAACCCAGGGGAAAACCCGGGAGGCGTGGGGAGGGGTGAGGGGAGCTGCTGGAACCTGTCGGGCTTGGCCGGGCCACTGCGGCCGCGGGAGGTTCCCGCTCCGCCTCTCCTCGCGCCCAGCCCAGGGGTCCCGACCTCCCCACTCCGCTCCCCCTGCCCGGGCCGGCGGCGCCTCTCGGCTCAGCTACGCCTCCTCCACCCGGCAGTACCACGGATCATTCCCTGGGCAGCAAGGGAATCGAGCGGCTGCCTTCCTTTCCTGTGCTAGTTTGCTTGTTATCAGTATTCCGTAATGAGGAAAAACCACACCCGGCATTAGCAAGACCAATAAGGGAATTTAAACAAATGAAGCTGTTGGGATTTTACCCAGGGGAAGGACTTCTTTCAGTAAGGAAACTGGCCTTGTTGGAAGTGGCAACATGTCCAAATTGAGGTGAAAGTCAAGTTGAATCCAGATCTCCTTCGGGAGGTTGGGAGGAGAGCCCTCTGCACGGAGGTGGGCTCCTGAGTTGCAAGTGTGAAAGCACTGAGAGCAGCGGGCCCTTCTACTTTGTGAATTGTCCAACACCCAGCACAATCTAGGCCAACATTTCAGAAATGTTCAAATCATCTCACTCACCTGCCTGTGGAATTGTCACCAGGCGCGTCACTCGTAGCCTTGGGCAGGATGCATCTGCTTTTGGAGTGAGAGGGAAAGGAACATCTCCGTCCCTGGATTGTGCCTCTACCACGTGCCACAGACCTGGCAGCTTCTTTAAGTGCATTAACTCGTTTAAGTGTCACCACGGCCAACTGAGCTAGGTGTTATAATCCCCTTTATCCCACAGAATATTGAGATTAGAAAAATTTCCCAAAAGTATACAGCTTGCATAGGAAGGACCCAGGTCTGTCTGCATCCAAAGCACATATTTGTTTCACTGGACCTGAGTTCACACCTTTGATCACACTTTTCACCCTTAACAAAGTTATTTCTTGCCTCTCTGAATTGTTTTTAATGAGGGCATACTTGCTTTAAGCATGGATCAGTTGAATCTGATTGGACTGCTTAATGGTAGTGATATCCATGATGCTTACTGGGGTTTAAACTTTATAGTTTCTCTATTTTAAAAAACCCTGCTTTTATGGCTCAGTTGAGCAGCATAGATGTCCCCGCCTCATTGGCCAGCATCTGTTGCTCTTTAGCTATGGATGATATGGGGTCCCAGCTGAGAGCATCCTGCTGGCTGGTGTCCATGGCATGCTGACACTGCGAGATGAAAGGAGAGCATCTCACTGAGCCTGCTTTCCACTACAGCAGGCCAGTCTTGGAGCCTAGTAAATGAAATAGTAGACTGGTAGGTTTTTTGGGGGACATATGAGAATTCTCTGGTCCACATTTTTAGTACCACCTTAGGAAGTTTGGCAACCTTCTGTCTGCAGCCAGGTCAGTTTGAATTGGCAGGAAGGGAGGGATGCTCGGGAAAGAATTCCCTGTTCACTGAGCCAAACCCTCAGAAGCCTCTTGAGCAGTATTAGGGAGTGGCAGGGACTTAGAAAGAGGCTGGCTTGCTGACAACAATACGTGACGGAATCTATGGCATGATTTTAGTGAGACCAGGAAGTTCCCCTATTCCACAATGTACCACCCACACAGTCCACTTATTTCCCTCAGTTGACTCAGCTGAATTCCACTCAATATTGATAAAGCATGGTTATGGGCCAAGGCACTATACTAGGAACTTTGGAAGTGAGAAGTATGAATAACTATTATAGTTGCTAACATTTAGTGAGTGCTTATCATGTTCCAGGTACTATTCTGAGCACTTTTATATTCTCTCACATAACACCCACAAAACCCCTACAAGGAAATAACTATCACTGTTTCCATTTCACAAATGAGAAAACTGAGACCAAGGTTAAGGTCAGTAAATAACAGTGCAAGGATTAAAACACAGGCATTCTAACCCTACAATTCAGGACTCATTATGTGAATGATACAGTAACTGCCCTTAATTACCTTACTATGTAGTTGGGAGATAAAAACATATGAAAGTTAAAAGAAAACTAAGAAGGCAAGAGAATTCTTAACTGTTAAATATGTGTCACGGGTAATAAATGCAATGAAGTTTCAGAGGACAGAGGAATCACTTTAGGTTGGAATGGTTGGAAAGACATAGAAGATTATTCTGGGTTTCAAAAAGGGGAAATTTAAGCTAGATAATGAAGATGAATAGTACTTTGATGAGCAGAGAGGATAAGGAAGGGCATTTGAGTGGCACAGCATAAACAAAAATAGAATGCCAGGGAAATCTGGGAAATAGGGATAAAAGAAGCTGGAAAGGAAAATTAGGAAATTACACAGATTTGCAAATAAGAGAGGGAGAGAGACAGACAGAGACAGGCAGACAGACAGAGACAGAGTTTGAGCTCAATGTATCCTATATACACTGGGAAGTCTGTGAAGGTTTTGAACAGAAGGTAACATGGAGAATATCCCAATTTAGTAAACCCAATATTGTATTGGTTATTGGATAGTTTGGAAAAGGCAAGGCTTGAAGCAGGGAAACAAGTTTGAAGGCCATTATGGGAGCACTGACAGGGAATAATGAAGAAATCGTGAGGGAAGTGAGGAAGGGACCAGTTAGTGAGACATTGTGACTTAAAAAAAATCACTGAGGCTTTGTAAATGATTGGATACATTTGATGGAGATGAAGCTAAGAAAAGGGAGAAGTCCAAAATGACTTGGGGGTGTGAATATGAAACCTGTAATATCACCAACTGGGAAAAAAGGGAAGTTAGGGATAGAAGAATTACTGTTTTGAGAAAATGTTTAGAGGAATTTGGTTTTAGGCATGTATTTGTGGTAATAGTGGGGATATGCTTGTGGAAATGTTTCATAGTATTATCTAGAAAAGGCAGGGAGTTGGGTAAATGAGGCTTTTATCTGCTACTGAGAGAGTAAGTATGAACACTTTAAATGGTCGCTGTTATAACAATAACCAACTATGGTTTTCATCTTAAGTAAACCAGAGTTGAAAGAAAATTTTAATCTCAGATAAATGAGCATTAGGGAATTCCTCTTCTCTTTACTCCAAGTTCTATTTACTCAAAGGAAAAGAAAATGTATAGGAAAGAAATTTCATGCTTCAGAGAATGTCAGACTGATGAAAGAAAACTTAAGAGATCATTGAATCTGACCCCACTTTTCAGTTTGGGAATGGTGAAAATGAGGATCAAATTTTTGAATGTCTGATACTAAAACTTCGAAATAGGCTTTAGGCAAGTATGGCACATTTGCTATTACCAATTCTGGATAGCCTGTTTGTATTTTAGTTGTAAACTCAAGTCTGGACCTAGAATTGTGACTTCGAGTTGCACATAATTAAACAATTTGAGTGGCTATGGAGCCATAACAGGCAAAGCCCTGGAATAGCCTCACTAGTTAAAAGCAAATGCTTTGGAAAGGACGGGCTGTGAGCAGAAGGTGGGAGGGAGAATGGTTGCAATGTCAGCACTTCTTTCTAAAATGTAGCTCCCAAGTAGACCACCTCACACTGAGATTCACATTTGAACCTTAAAAGACAGAGTTTCAGGTGCCCATCACCCCTTACTTGGCTGCCTCAGTCTGGATTTTCCAACTGCTCAGCCACCTTATCTAAGACCTCTCGGAGCTTCAAAAGTGATGGCCCGTAAGTCACCCTCAGGTTCAAAACTGGCACACAACCCTGGAAACTACTTCTAGTTCTATCCAGAGCTAGTGGTGTCCTTAGGAATTTTCTGATTGAAAAATGTGTGGACCCACTGGTTACACTTGGTGATGCAAGAGAATTATTTCTCTTGTTTTCACATCTCCCACTTTATCATTTATGCCAAAACACTTACCTTAGTTAAAGCGATGTCAATAGTCCCTTGGATGCACCTTCCTCTCCAGCTCTTTGTCCAGCACTTGATTTCCTCTGATTGAAGAGCTTCACACACATAGCCAGGTGACTACTGTGATTTTTCATTCACAGTTTCTTTTGTCTTTCAGAGAAGTTCTGGTTAATTCCAACAGCCCATGAAATGTAATGTTTCCTTAATATTATTACCCTAAATGACCACTTCCCAAGCACATGATCTATATAGATGGACATGGAAGGATACAACACACTCTTGCCCATGTGCTTCAGTGATTGGTTAGAGTTGCTTTTCAGTACTGAGTTCTTGGGGAAAGGAACTAGACGGCACGAGATAACAGGCTGTTGGCCAATCCCAGGGCTTCTTTCTTTTGATGAGTTACCACAGGATTCCATACTAGCAGCATGACTCTGGTTTTCAGCATGTGGGAATCCAGGCAGCAAGGTTTTCAATACGCTTGTGTCATACAGTTGTGTGCTTGTTCTTCTACCTGAGCCAGACAGTGTGGCTGCCCTAATTTCACCATATTTGACCAACGTAGAAATTTTGTAAACAGTAAACACTTAAAATAAGAAATGCTCCTTAGGTGACATTTTGCCATCTTGACAAGGATCACACCTGTCATTGTAGTTCACCCTGCCCAGAAGTTTAAAAATTTTTGTTTCAGCATGGAATTTTAAGTGTACCAAAAACATCCTCATCACCTCCGAAAGCATCTGTTGTTTTATAAGGAAATTGATATATAGAATTACAAATGTACAAAACTGAGATGGTAGTTGGAAACATAATTATGGAAATTTCAGGTTAGAGTACATCTTATGTTAAAAGGCTATATCCAAGACTATTAATTGCAGTATTACTTACAAAGTCAAAAAATTAGAATCAATTTAAAAGTCCATTAATAGGAAACTATTTAACTAAGTTGCAGTGTTGCCATATATTAGGATGCCATTCACCTATTAAAGAGAGTAAAGTGGCTCTATGGGTATGGAATAAACTTCAAGACCCATTGTTTATTGGAAAAGTAAGGTACAGTATATATAGTATGCTACCATTTGTGAGAAAGACAAAGAATGTCTCTGTGTTTGCTTATACATGCATATAACATCTCTGGGTGGGCACACAAGAAACTGCTAAGTGTTGTCTTGGGCAGGGAAACTGGATGATTTGGAAGAAAGGGCGGAAGAGAGATTCACTTTTTAGTCTATACCCAATAATGGCTTTTGAATTTTAAATTGGATACTTGAATTAGCTATTTGAAAAAAAAGTCTTTTAAGTCTACTCATTGGTGATGGGTACTATCGTCCACACCTTTCTATTTGATTCTATAAATAAGCAGATATTATTTTTTTTAATAGTTGAAAAGGAAGAGAAAGAGAAGAAGAAGTTGAGGGAGCCCTGTGAGTTGCACGTGTGGAGTCCGGGGCTTCCCAGGCGAGGGGAAGAGTCCTGTGATCGTGTGGAAGGGGAGATCCCATAATTGCTAAAGGATTCCCAGCCAGCGTTAGTGGGACGGGTCACTTTTTTTTTTTTTTTATAACAAGTAATTGTCAAAAGCTCCAAACTCAGATTCTGTGAAGATTTCTGATGGGAACTGCTTTAACTAAGGGAAACATTCAGGGACATTCTCATCAGCAGATGCAGGAGAAGTTCCTACAAGCTGCAGGCATCACAAGTCAGCAGTAGGCCTGGGCAGATGAAGCAGGTTTTGTTTTTTTTTGTTTTTTTCATGATACTCATCACCTAGGATTGTATTTGCTTATTTATTTTACTGTGTATCCTCACATCAGAACGTAAGCTCCGCAAAGGCAGGAACTCTGTCTGTCTTGTTCCCTGCAGTGTCCTCAGTTCTCCTGCGCCTGACATGTAGAAGGCACTTGGGTTGGTTCTAGACTACTGAAACTGGGGACCATAACACCCAGTGACTCTCCAGCCTGTGGCTACTTATTTAGGCCTTAATCATCTGAAAGAGCAAGCAAAGCAGAATTCAAACCTCAAAGCAACTGGGGAATTAGAAAACTACTTAAGCATGGAGAAACAAGGCAAGGAACCAACTACTGAAGTAGCAGAACAAGGTAGGGGTTGGCTTAAAAACAAAAGGAAGGAAAAAAGAAAAATAACCAACCAGAAAACAAATTAAAATGAAGGAATCTCCCCAAACAACAAATAGCATAACAATAAAATAGAAGAGATAGCTGCATAATTAGGGCTGCAGTTTACTGGAAGAGCAGGACTATAAACAGAGCAAGTTTGCTGCTGAGTCACTGTATGCTGGAGAGTTGGGTGGCTGAGGTGGGAGAGTCACCTTGATTTAGAGTCTACAGTGGCTTCAGAGTCTAGGATAGGGGTGAGTGAGCCTAGACGCTAAGGTCTGAGGAATACAGAGGAAATGGGTAACCTAGGTGGTTCCAGGTACTCCCTTCCATCCGTAGAGTAGAAATCAATGGGACATTTACACTGTCAGCTATTTTTGTTTGAACGTGGACATTCCAGGGGATATTCAGCCAAAGATCATCCAGGAGTCAGAAATGAGGAGTCCAGCCAGGCAGCGATGGGACCCACAAGCGAGTGCCACAGGCCCAGGCAGGAGATGATCTAGGCTGAAGAGATAAATAGACTGGAACTATCTGATGGTTTTTAACAGTTTTGGATATAGTACAGCCATTTACCTGTTTCTGTCTTCCTTTGTTTCTTTTTTTTTTTTTTTTGGCTGTGCCATGTAGCATGCAGAATCTTAGTTCCCTCACCAGGGATCGAACCTATGCCCCCTGCATTGGGAGCTTGGAGTCATAACCACTGGATCACCAGGGAAGTCCCCATTTATCTATTACTATGTCTCACGGCCCTTCATTTTCGTCCAAATATTTACCTAATTTGAAACGTCAGTATTCCCCTGAAATGTTTCTCTAACTCTTCAGTTATTATGTGACTTCCTCTGCTTTTTTTAGTTTCATACACAGACCCCTGTTTTAATGAGAAGGGCTAGGACTTCTGGGTTGTTTTTACAAGCATCTATTTTAAAAAGTGAGAATTATTTGTCTTTGGCAGTTTCTGCTTTTTAATGGCGATCTTGCTAGAGAAATTCAGGAACTTGTCACTTTATTTTGGAAAACTACAGGAGGCAGCTAAATGTTCTGTAAACTTTGGCAAGGACAACTTGTTTACTAGAAGACACTTTCCTGATGAATGTATTATTGCTACCTTCTGTGTTTCCTTTGCTAAAATATGTGTTTGCAAGAACATTTTAGAGAGTTGGTAGGTTTGAGTCTAAACAATTACTTGTATTGTCTTGGTGGTCAACTCTTTACGTACAAAAGCAGGAGCTGGCATTTTCCAAGGTTTTTTATTTTTATTTTATTTAACATCTTTATTGGAGTAAAATTGCTTTACAATGTTGTGTTAGTTTCTGCTTTATAACAAAGTGAATCAGCTATACATATACATATACCCCCATATCTCCTCCCTCTTGCATCTCCCTCCTACCCTCCCTATCCCACCCCGCTAGGTGGTCACAAAGCACTGAGCTGATCTCCCTGTGCTATGTGGCTGCTTCCCACTAGCTATCTATTTTACATTTGGTAGTATATATGTCCATGCCACTCTCTCTTTTTGTCCCAGCTTACCCTTCCCCCTCCCTGTGTCCTCAAGTCCATTCTCTACGTCTGCGTCTTTATTCCTGTCCTGCCCCTAGGTTCTATATAACCATTTTTTTTTGATTCCATATGTATGTGTTAGCATACAGTATTTGTTTTTCTCTTTCTGGCTTACTTCACTCTGTATGACAGACTCTAGGCCCATCCACCTCACTACAAATAACTCAATTTCATTTCTTTTTATGGCTGAGTAATATTCCATTATATATATGTACTACATCTTTATCCATTCATCTGTCAATGGACACTTAGTTTGCTTCCATGTCCTGACTATTGTAAATAGAGCTGCAATGAACATTGTGGTACATGACTCTTTTTGTAATATGGTTTTCTCCGGGTATATGCCCAGTAGTGGGATTGCTGGGTTGTATGGTAGCTCTATTTTTAGTTTTTCAAGGAACCTCCATACTGTTCTCCATAGTGGCTGTATCAATTTACATTCCCAGCAACAGTGCAAGAGTGTTCCCTTTTCTCCACACCCTCTCCAGCATTTATTATTTTTAGATTTTTTGATGATGGCCATTCTGACTGGTATGAGCAGATATCTCATTGTAGTTTTGATTTGAATTTCTCTAATGATTAGTGATGTTGAACATTCTTTCATGTGTTTGTTGGCAATCTGTATATCTTCTTTGGAGATATGTCTATTTAGGTCTTCTGCCCATTTTTTGGATTGGGTTGTTTGTTTTTTTGATATTGAGCTGCATGAGCTGCTTATAAATTTTGGAGATTAATCCATTGTCAGTTGCTTCATTTGCAAATATTTTCTCCCATTCTGAGGGTTGTCTTTTCATCTTGTTCATGTATTCCTTTGTTGGGCAAAAGATTTTAAGATTCATTAGGTCTCATTTGTTTATTTTATTTTATTTTTTCATTTCTCTAGGAGGTGGGTCATAAAGGATCTTGCTATGATTTATGTCACAGAGTGTTCTGCCTATGTTTTCCTCTAAGAGTGTTATAGTGTCTGGCCTTACATTTAGGTTTTTAATCCATTTTGAGTTTATTTTTGTGTATGGTGTTAGGGAGTGTTCTGAATTCATTGTTTTACATGTGGCTGTCCAGTTTTCCCAGCACCACTTATAGAAGAGGCTGTCTTTTCTCCATTGTATATTCTTGCCTGCTTTATCAAAGATAAGGTGACCATATGTGCATGGGTTTATCTCTGGGCTTTCTCTCCTGTTCTATTGATCTATATTTCTGTTTTTATGCCAGTACCATACTGTCTTGATTACTGTAGCTTTGTAGTATAGGTTGAGCCTGATTCTTCCAGCTCCATTTTTCTTTCTCAAGATGTTTTGGCTGTTCAGGGTCTTTTGTGTTTCCATACAAATTGTGAAATTTTTTGTTCTAGTTCTGAGAAAAATGCCATTGGTAGTTTGTTAGGGATTGCACTGAATCTGTAGATTGCTTTGGGTAGTATAGTCATTTTCACAATGTTGATTCTTCCAATCCAAGAACACGGTATATCTCTCCATCTGTTTGTATCATATTTAATTTCTTTCAACAGTGTCTTATAGATTTCTGCATACAGGTCTTTTGTCTCCTTAGGTAGGTTTATTCCTAGGTATTTTATTCTTTTTGTTGCAGTGGTAAATAGGAGTGTTTCTTTAATTTCTCTTTCAGATTTTTCATCATTAGTGTATAGGAATGCGAGAGATTTCTGTGAATTAATTTTGTATCCTGTTACTTTACCAAATTCATTGATTAGCTCTAGTAGTTTTCTGGGAGCATCTTTAGGATTCTCTATGTGTAGTATCATGTCATCTGCAAACAATGATAGCTTTACTTCTTCTTCTCTGATTTGGATTCTTTTTATATCTTTTTCTTCTCTGATTGCTGTGGCTAAAACTTCCAAATCTATGTGGAATCATAGTGGTGAGAGTGGACAACCTTGTCATCTTCCTGATCTTAGAGGAAATGGTTTCAGTTTTTCACTGTTGAAAACGATGAGAACCATTGAGAACCACTGAGAATGATGTTGGCTGTGGGTTTGTCATATATGGCCTTTATTGTATGATGTAAGTTCCCTCTATGCCTACTTTCTGGGTTTCTTTTTTTTATCATAAATCGTTGTTGAATTTTGTTGAAAGCTTTTTCTGCATCTATTGAGATGATCATATGGTTTTTCTCCTTCAATTTGTTAATATGGTATATCACACTGATTGATTTCCTTATATTGAAGAATCCTTGCATTCCTGGGATAAACCCCACTTATCATGGTGTATGATCCTTTTAATGTGCTGTTGGACTCTGTTTGCTAGTATTTTGTTGAGGATTTTTGCATCTATATTCATCAGTGTTATTGGCCTGTAATTTTCTTTCTTTGTGACATCTTTGTCTGTTTTTGGAATAAGGGTGATGGTGGCCTCACAGAATGAGTTTGGGAGTGATCCTTCCTCTGCTGTATTTTGGAAGAGTTTGAGAACTATAGGTGTTAGCTCTTCTCTAAATGTTTGATAGAATTTGCCTGTGAAGCCATCTGGTCCTGGGCTTTTGTTTGTTGGAAGAGTTTTAATCACAGTCTCAATTTCAGTGCTTGCAATTGATCTGTTTATATGTTCTATTTCTTCCTGGTTCAGTCTAGGAAGGTTGTGCTTTCCTAAGAATGTGTCCATTTCTTCCAGGTTGTCCATTTTATTGGCATATAGTTGCTTGTAGTAATCTCTCATGATCCTTCTTATTTCTTCAGTGTCAGTTGTTACTTCTCCTTTTTCATTTCTAATTCTATTGATGTGAGTCTTCCTCCTTTTTTTCTTGATGAGTCTGGCTAATGGTTTATCAATTTGGTTTATCTTCTCAAAGAACCAGCTTTTAGGTTTATTGCTATTTGCTATTGTTTCCTTCATTTCTTTTTCATTTATTTCTGATCTGATCTTTATGATTTCTTTCCTTCTGCTAACTTTGGGTGTTTTTTTTTTTTGTTGTTGTTCTTCTTTCTCTAATTGCTTTATGTGTAAGGTTAGGTTGTTTATTTGAGACATTTCTTGTTTCTTGAGGTAGGATTGTATTGCTATAAACTCCCCTCTTAGAACTGCTTTTGCTGCATCCCACAGGCTTTGAGTCATCGTGTTTTCATTGTCATTTGTTTCTAGTTATTTTCTGATTTCCTCTTTGATTTCTTCAGTGATCTCTTGGTTGTTTTTTAGTGTATTGTTTAGCCTCCATGTGTTTGTATTTTTTACCGATTTTTCCCTGTAATTCATATCTAGTCTCATAGCGTTGTGGTTGGAAAAGATACTTGATACAATTTCAATTTTCTTAAATTGACCAAGGCTTGATTTGTGACCCAAGATATGATCTGTCCTGGAGAATGTTCCATGAGCACCTGAGAAGAAAGTGTATTCTGTTGTTTTAGGATGGAATGGCCTATAAATATCAGTTAAGTTCATCTTGTTTAATGTATCATTTAAAGCTTTTGTTTCCTTATTTATTTTCATTTTGGATGATCTTTCCATTGGTGAAAGTGGGGTGTTAAGGTTCCCTACTATTTTTGTGTTACTGTCGATTTCCCCATTTATGGCTGTTAGCATTTGCCTTAGGTATTCGGGTGCTCCTATGTTCGGTGAATAAATATTTACAATTGTTATATCCTCTTCTTGGATTGATCCCTTGATCATTATGTAGTGTCCTTCTTGGTCTCTTGTAATAGTCTTTATTTTAAAGACTATTTTGTGTGATATGAGAATTGTTACGCCAGCTTTCTTTTGATTTCCATTTGCATGGAATATCTTTTTCCATCCCTTCACTTTCAGTCTGTATGTGTCCCTAGGTCTGAAGTGGGTCTCTTGTAGACAGTATATATACAGGTCTTGTTTCCGTACCCATTCAGCCAGTCCATGCCTTTCGGTTGGATCATTTAATCCATTTACATTTAAGGTAGTTATTGATATTTATATTCCTATTACCATTTTCTTAATTGTTTTGGGTTTGTTATTGCAGGTATTTTCCTTCTCTTGTGTTTCCTGTCCAGAGTAGTTCTGTTAGCATTTGTTTTAGAGCTGGTTTGGTGGTGCTGAATTGTCTTAGCTTTTGCTTGTCTGTAAAGGTTTTAATTTCTCCATCAAATCTGAATGAGAACCTTGCTGGGTAGAGTAATCTTGGTTGTAGGTATTTCCCTGTAATCGTTTTAAATATGTCCTGCCACTCCCTTCTGGCTTGCAGAGTTTCTGCTGAAAGATCAGCTGTTAACCTTATGGAGATTCCATTGTATATCATTTATTGCTTTTCCTTTGATGCTTTTAATATTTTTTCTTTATATTTAATTTTTGATAGTTTGATTGATGTGTGTCTTGGCATGTTTCTCCTGGGATTTATCCTGTATGGGACTCTCTGCACTTTTTGGACTTGGTTGACTATTTCCTTTCCCATATTAGGGAAGTTTTCAACTATAAACTCTTCCAATGTTTTCTCAGTCCCTTTCCTTTTCTCTTCTTCTTCTGGGACCCATATAATTCGAATGTTGGTGCGTTTAATGTTGTTCCAGAGGTCTCTGAGACTTTCCTCAATTCTATTTATTCTTTTTTCTTTATTCTGCTCTGCAGTAGTTATTTCCACTATTTTATCTTCCAGGTCACTTATCTGTTCTTCTGCCTCAGTTATTCTACTATTGATTCCTTCTAGAGAATTTTTAATTTCATTTATTTTGTTGTTCATCTTTGTTTGTTTGCTCTTTAGGTCTTCTAGGTCCTTGTTAAACATTTCTTGTATTTTCTCCATTCTATTTCCAAGATTTTGGATGATCTTTACTATTATTACTCTTAATTCTTTTTCAGGTAGACTGCCTATTTCCTCTTCATTTGTTTGGTCTGGTGGGTTTCTGCCTTGTTCCTTCATCTGCTGTGTGTTTCTCTGTCTTCTCATTTTGCTTAACTTACTGTTTGGGGTCTCCTTTTCACAGGCTGCAGGTTTGTAGTTCCTGTTGTTTTTGCTGTCTGCCCCTAGTGGCTAAGGTTTTTTCAGTGGGTTGTGTAAACTTCCTGGTGTAGGGGACTGGTGCCTGTTTGCTGATGGATGAGGCTGATCTTGTCTTTCTGGTGGGCAGGACTGTGTTTTGGGGTGTCTCTGACCTTATTTTGATTTTAGGCAGTGTCTCTGCTAATGGGTGGGGTTGTGTTCCTGTCTTGCTAGTTGTTTGGCATAGGGTGTCCAGCACTGTAGCTTGCTGGTTGTTGAGTGGAGCTGGGTCTTAGTGTTGAGATGGAGATCTCTGGGAGAGCTTTTGCTGTTTGATAGTACATGGAGTCATTAGGTCTCAGGTGGACAAATGTCCTGAACTCAGCTCTCCAACTTCAGAGGCACCAGCCTTACACCTGGCTAGAGCACAAAGACCCTCTCAGCCACATGGCTCTGAAGAAAAGGGAGAAAAAAAGAAAGAAAGAAAGAAAAATAAAATTATTAAAATAAAAAATAATATAAAATAAATAAAAAAATAAAAAGTAATAGAAAAAGAAAAAGAAAGAAGAGAGCAACCAAATCAAAAAAGAAATCCACCTATGATCAGTGATAACAGGCGCTAAAACTATACTAAAAAAAAAAAAGGACAGACAGAACCCTAGGACAAATGGTAAAAGCAAAGCTATACAGACAAAATCACACAAAGAAGCATACACATGCTCAGAAAAAGAGAAAAAGGAAAAAAAATCTATATATATATATATAAAAAGGAAGAGAGCAACCAAATCAATAAACAATTGTACCAATGATAATAAACTCTAAATACTAAACTAAGATAAACCTAAAACCAGAAACAAATTAGATGTAGAAAACAAACCCCAAGTCTACAGTTGCTCTCAAAGTCCACCTCCTTTTGGGATGATTCGTTGTCTATTCAGGTATTCCACAGATGCAGGGTACATTTAGTTGGTTGTGGAGATTTAATCCGCTGCTCCTGAGGCTGCTGGGAGTGATTTCCCTTTCTCTTGTTTGTTGACACAGATCCTGGGGTTGAGCTTTGGATCCAGCACCGCCTCTGCGTGTAAGTCGCCTGAGGGCATCTGTTCTTCGCTCAGACAGGACGGGGTTAAAGGAGCAGCTGATTCGGGGGCTCTGGCTCACTCAAGCCGGGGGGAAGGGAGGGGTACGGATGCGGGGCGAGCCTGTGGCGGCAGAAACCAGCGTGACATTGCAACAGCCTGAAGCACGCTGTGTGTTCTCCCAGGGAAGTTGTCCCTGGATCACAGGACCCTGGCAGTGGTGGGCTGCACAGGCTCCCAGGAGGGGTGGTGTGGAAAGTGACCTGTGCTTGCATACAGGCTTCTTGGTGGCGGCAGCAGCAGCCTTAGTGTCTCATGCCCGTCTCTGGGGTCCATGCTGATAGCCGCGGCTCGCGCCAAGTCTCTGGAGCTCCTTTAAGCAGCGCTCTTAATCCCCTCTCCTCGCGCACCAGGAAACAAAGAGGCAAGAAAAAGTCTCTTGCCTCTTCGGCAGGTCCAGTCTTTTTACCAGACTCCCTCCCGGCTAGCCGTGGTGCACTAACCCCTTCAGGCTGTGTTCACGCTGCCAACCCCAGTCCTCTCCCTGGGATCTGACCTCTGAAGCCCGAGCCTCAGCTCCCAGTCCCGCCCGCCCCGGCGGGTGAGCAGACAAGCCTCTCGGGCTGGTGAGTGCCGGTCGGCACCGATCCTCTGTGCGGAAATATCTCCGCTTTGCCCTCCGCACCCCTGTTGCTGCGCTCTCCTCCGCGGCTCTGAAGCTTCCCTCCTCTGCCCCCTGCAGTCTCCGCCCGCGAATGGGTTTCTAGTGTGTGGAAACCTTTCCTCCTTCACGGCTCCCTCCCACTGGTGCCGGTCCCGTCCCTATTCTTTTGTCTCTGTTTATTCTTTTTTCTTTTGCCCTACCCAGGTACATGGGGAGTTTCTTGCCTTTTGGGAGGTCTGAGGTCTTCTGCCAGAGTTCCGTAGGTGTTCTGTAGGAGTTTTTCCACATCAGTAGATGTATTTCTGATGTATTTGTGGGGAGGAAGGTGATCTCCACATCTTACTCCTCCACCATCTTGAAGGTCTCTCTCTCCAAGACTTTTTAAATATATGTAGCTGACTAATAGGGAAATTGAGACTCAAATACTTCAGCTGTATGGATCTTGAACAAGGGTTAATGGAGGTGGATTTCACTGGCTTTAATAGCTAGTACCTTGTAGTATTCTAATGTATCATTTTAAGTTATAACAAGAATACATGTATATGGTAGAAAGTTTTAAGACACATAAAAACATAAGGTTTCAAAGATACAAATCATCTCTCATCCCATCATCCAGATATAACCAACCACCCTTTATAATTTTTTCTTTTTCTTCCATTATATATCTACATTCCACTGCCTTTCCTGATTTATTTTTTTGAGTTCCAGCACTGAAGTTGGAATCAGAAAAGACATGGTCCATAACTTAAAAAAATATATATATTTTCTCGGAAAGGTAAGACATACATTTGAAAAAATTCTAGAGAAAACACTAATATAAATATAATTAAGTGACAAACTTGCCTGAGTTAGGGGCTCATTCAGTCAGCTGTGTTCTCCACGATGCAGATCTCAAATAATTCTCTGCCACCTGAGGGATTCATTCATTCACCAAATGTTTATTGGGCACTTATTGTGTGCTGGGTGCTGGTTGCACCCTACTTCCTAAGGCAGACTTGGAGAGTCCCTAAGATGAAAGCAGTTGCTGCTTCCTTCAGTCTATCCTGTTCACTACCAACCCCTTGTCTTCTTCCACCCACCCCCACCCCCACTCATTCTCCACCAGCCACACTGGACTTCTTGCTGTTTTTGTTGTTCCCTCTCTCTAGAACATTCTTCCCCAAATATATACAAGGCTCATTCACTAATGTCCTTAAGATTTCTGCTCAAATGCCATCTAATTATTAGAGAAGCCATTCCATAACACCTTATCTAGAATATCACATATATCCTTCATTCATATACATTCTGGTCACTATCCATCCCTAACCTTGCCTATTTTTTTAGTACATATATATATATATATATATATATATATGCCTATTTTTTTAGTATATATATATATATATATATATATATATATATATATATATATGTATGTATTTCAGTATCTCCAGGTAGGATGAATATATAAATGGAAATTTATTTATTTGAAGATGAGAATGCAGGGAAGTGTTTTTGAATAGGTAAAAGGAGAACAGACATGGCATCACTACTGAGATATATTACAGGAAAACTAGACAGACAGTAGATAAGTAGGTGAGGCTTCAGAAGTCCCCAGATGGGCACAATAATGAGACAATGTAATGAGTGGAGTCTTAGCTATCTAGGTATCTACTGTACATCATAATCAGCCAACAGCAAATCATCTAATCAAGTTGTGATTTACATTGTGAACTCTGTTTTCCTTTAGCTTCTGTGATACCATTTCTCTCCTGCTTCCCCCTTATCTCCCCTGATCAGTATCTTCGGGATATTTCTTCTTCTGTCTACTCCTACAAAGAATTCCTGTCTGACCCACGTCCTGGGTTTTATCACCCATTCCTCTGGCATTAACTACTACCTACATTCTGATGTTTGTTCAATCTCTGCAGCCTATAGGACCTGGCACTGAGTAGGTGCACAATAAAAGCACTTTTTATGTATTCAAAATGAATAAATGGCCTTTTTTTTTTTGGCTCTTACTGTTGTGTTAGCTATTGTTTTAGGTGCTGGAAAGGTTTCCTGCTCCAGGAGAACTTATATTACTTACCCAGTATATAATTAAACAAATACACAAAATCCACAAATAAGCAGAGGAGTATAATAATTTCACATAGTAGCAAGTGCTCTGAAAAAAATAAATTAGAATGAATCACTAGAAGGTCTGGGACTGGCTTGTGGGTGGGCATCAGGGAAGACCTCTTTTAAATCACATTTGAACTGAAATGATGCAAAAAGAGCCAGCTATGCAAAGAACGGACGTTCAGTTACAGGAAACAGAAAGTGAAGGAGCTTGGAGGCAGTATAAGCTCGGTGGTTCCCACGGCAGAGAATGAAGGGCAGTGTAGTGGAGCTTGGTGAGCAGGAAGGAGTTTGGCAGGAGCAGAGGCTGGGCCCCTATAGGTGAGTCCTGTGCTCTCCTGTTTGCCCAGATCTCACACCTTACTGTTATCTTACCCCTGGCCAGTCTCTTTACTTACCTTACTTGCCTGGTTCTTGTAGGTATTTGAGTTTGTGACCCTTCCTTGTCCTTGGGAAACTGCATTGACAGTTTAAAACAGTCAGGTTCCATGCTTTTGTTTACTTCTGGGCCTCCACATAGGCTGCTCTCTCCGCCTGCAACACTCTGACCCTTGTGAACAAAGATTCAGCTCAGCGATTCATTTCATGCTAGAAAGTTGTCTTTGATCTCATCTATCTGAGTTACATGTCCCTCCTCTGTTCTCCCAGAGTCCAGTGTGACAACCAATGCATGGAAAAGTTGAGTAGCTTCCCCCAAATCACGTGACAAGGTCAGGATTTGAACCCAGGCAGTCTAGCCCCCATTCTTAACCACTGTGCTCTATTCCCTGCCTATAAGGCCGTTGGGAGAACTACATGGGATGATGCATGCCAAATGCTTAACACAGCTCTGACCTTTGGAAAATACTCAGTAAATGTTAGCTCTAATTACAGACATAATCTCTGCCCTTGAGAAGCTTATGATCAAATGAGGGAGCTAAAAGTCTAGTAAATATATTAGTAAGTTGGAGAAAACAGTTTGAACACTAGAAGGATCTTCACTATAGTAGGATCTAAAACTGTACTTTTAACTGCTTCTCTCATTGGCATCGCTTTCTATAAAGTACTTGTCATTTAATAACAGTGATGGTGACACTCTTTGAAAAAGAAAATATTAAAAATAGGAGCAGGTCTTATGGAAAGAATTATTAATAAAATTCAGTTTTAGACATGTTGACCTTGTCTTCTGGAAGGGCTTCTGGAACATCCAATTAGAGATGACAAAGAGGCTGAACAAATGGCTGCATAATTCACCCTGTTGCTTCAGTATCATTCTTGATTCTCCCCTTCCCTCACTTCCACATGTAAGCCAGTGGCCAGGCCTTGTTGGTCCCACTTTCAAACTACATCTGTTAATCTGCTCTCTTTTCTCCTCTGCTGCCACCCTGATCCAAACCACCACCTCTGTGTCTCGCTTCCTTCATCTGTAAAATGTAAATACTGATAGTGCTTACCTTATGGGGTTGTTATGAACCTTAAATAAGAAAATTTGTGTCAAGCACTAGGAATGCTGCCTAGCACATAGAAGAAGGACAGACCAAAAAGTAGAGAGAGGACCAATACTGTGGGGTCAAGGAATCCACAGAACATAAGTTCCTAGAAAAAAGCAATTATCAGAGGATAAAAGATTGGGAACTTCCAACATGTGATGTCCTGTTCCATTAGGACAGGTTTACATGAGAGTGGTGAAAAAGAAAATTGAACAAGATTGTTCCACACAATGTGTTAATTAGAATAATGTATACAATAATTATCTACAGTAAGGTTGAGTCAATTAGGCTTCTTAGTTAAAAGGAGTAAGACTCAACTAGGATCTGGTTGACTCAGGTCACCTCTGTTGAGTCAAAACTTTTTGTGTCGGGCAACCTCATAGACTGCCGATCAGTCTGTTGAATTGGCTTTCTTTGCGTCAGCTGCCCACCCCTGTTCAATTAGTGGAGGCCAGAGAGGGGTATGATCAAACCACCGTGTCTGGGGGCTGCCCTGTCAGTAGGGACTCAAGATGGGCAATTTCCCCTAGAAGTGGTTCTGGGTTCTGGGTGTGGCAGGCACCACAAATGAGACTAATAGTTGAGAAGTACAGTTATGTAGAGGAAAAGTAGGGTGTTTGAAGCTTGGGTTTTGAGTCCCAGCAATTCAGTTCCACTTTGAACCAGCTCTGTGCTTTGAGCAAGTTAGTAACTTTCTTTAACATCTAACTTCTCCTTCATCAAGTGGATATGCTCATGATTTCACAGATGCTAGCTTTGGAAAGCTCTATGTGAACTGTCACCACCTTGAATCAGCTAGGTCCCAAATAACCTTTTTTTGCTTAGAAGGAGAGATGGTTTCAATTGAATAGTTAAGTTATTTGCTGAAAATTTTGTTAAGATACTACTTAAAGTGACACCACTCTCTGAGAATAGAACAAAGGTAAAATTCCCACAAAAGATTCTCTCATCTTTCAGAGGTACGGAGAGAAGACATTCTTTAATGCTAATGAGAGATAATAGGGTAACGCCAACAAGGACAGTCTCCACATGCACAACTGACTGCTATGAATTTACCTCCTAAGAAGTAGAATGAAATGGGGTAGAAGAGCTAGTTAAAGCTCTTCTTCAAAGAAGCAGAATATTGTACTAAGGAACTCTGACAAGAAAGGGGAAAGAGAATGAACTAAATGAGGGAAAGTCCAGCGGAACAAAAGGTGGACCTAGGATTTCAATGCTGTTCTCAGTGAATGGGAATGGGAATTACTCCCAGTCGAGCACCCTGAGTGGGCCATTTGGGGGTAGAGAAAGAGCAGACTGGGAGCCATAGTGTGGTGTGAGGGCTCTAGAACAGGTAAGAGAAAACAGTTAAATGCTGATTCACATCACATGTCTGTGCACAGTCATTGCCACCTGGAAGGTACATTCTGGAATTCAAAGTGATAATGCTCCCGACTACCAGCAAATGTTTTTGCAATGGCTACCAACTGCCCACCCCCTTCTCAAGCTACCACATATAGCTGGAGTAATGAGTTCGATATTTTAAAATATTTAAAAATAAATATAACAAAATAGTCAGGATTCTTACACAAAAAAAAATATTTTAAAATGTTTGGTATTTGATATAACCTCCAGAAGGGCTTGAAAACCGGGCTTGTAAGTGATAGAACCAGGAACCATGTCCAACATTACATCTCAGAAGCATCCCAGTAAGATATCACTGTCCCTATGATAGGCTCAGACACCACAGCTTGCCCTGCCTTCAACCTGATGCTGGCACTGGAGGTGGCCTGGAATCGCTGCGCTTTGGAAAATGAATGCAGCTTCTGTCCCTGCTATTATTAATCTATTCAGAATGGACTCTGAGCTTCCTCCTTCTTTGGTCCTGGTTCAAAATCTGAGGTGGGTGCATCCAATCAGAGGAATCTAGACCATGTGCCAGCAGCAGTCTAGCTGGCCAAGCCAATACCTGGAGTGCTGAGCTTCTGTAGTGGAAGGTGGGTTCTGTCTCATAAGGTTTCTCATGCATAGCAAAGAGGTTTAGATGCTGGGGAGCCAAAAACATTAAAAGTGTATACAAGGTTTGTTTTCTAAGAATGCTTGGTTTTGGTCAACAAATTCTTGATTTAGTTAATTCAAGATATTTTAGCATACCACAAGCAGTCTTCTAGACATACCCTTTTTGTTCCCAGTACTTGTTGGCAATTCCTGAGAAATCCCAAAGAAAGTGAAGGCAATACTGATTCATTAGACCCTTTTACCAAAGTAATGTTTCCCCTGTGGGATATTATGTAAACATTTGCTTAGTTCAAAATTTTGAACATTTACTAGTATTAAAAATTATGACGTGTTTTTTGTTGCACAAAGATAATTGTTAATATATTGAATAATCACCCATAAAAATAATGAATAGGTTAAAAGAAAAGCTTATGTATTAATAAGATACTTTCCTACTTAAAGTATGCCATGATTAGGTAGCATTATGTGGTGATAATCATCATCAACATCATTAAGGAAAGGGTATCACACTAAATATTTTATGTATTCTCAGATTTTTTTTTTAGATTTCTGCCCAGACCTCTGAGAGTGTATACATACAGAAACTAGCTTCAATCTCTTTTTGTCACCAGTGGAATATTTTGTGGTCCAACATCCAGACTGTAAACAAGTTCTCTTATCAAAGCTGTCTAATAGTCATTTCATAATTGATTAGCAGTGCCAGTCATGACGCAGATACATGCCACATGTAAATATTTCTAATATCCATGGTCCCTGTACATCTTCTCCCAACTCCTAGTGTAGCTAATTTAGAAGTTATGCAGTGTATAAGCCAGGTAGGAATTAGACTATCCTCAGAAGCCTGGGAGATCTTGTCTATATGTTTTTGGTTGTTCCATAGTGAGACCATATTTTCCCAGAGTGATGTTGAAGGGATGAGTGGCCTGTCGTTGGTGCTTACTCAGTCTTTGTCTTTCCTGTGAGTCATTATTGTTTTCTAGCTAGATGCTGTGGCCAGCCTCTCTTTCAATGTGCCATTTTTTCATTCATTTGGAAACTAAAGAGCTGTGCTTTGCATCATGTCCCTAATGTCAGCAAAGCCAGCTCTGCTGGATTAAAATGCAGAGATGCACTAGCAGCTAGTGCGAAGGGCTGCAGGCTGCCTATCTGAGCCAAGCAGACACACTGCGCACATTGAAGGCCCTGTTCTGAAGGGGTCAGGGCTGGATGCCTAGGGTTAGTAACATGTCAAGGCTGGCCACAGCAGGAAAAACTGCCTTTATTTTGTGACTGGCAGGTACAGAATATGGCATGTAGGAGAGATGTGGGCTTGGTAGAACTCACAGTAAAGTGGTCACATGATATTTATCCCTAAGCCTCCTATGGGATGGACACCTGGTAAAGGGTAAATTAGTTAATACATATAAAGCACTTAGAACAATGTGTAGTTAAACTTTTTATAAATGTTATTTCACTTAATCTTTATAATAGTTCTATTCAGATAAGAAAACTAGATTCAGGGATGTTAAGTAACTTATCCAAAGTCACACCGCTAGTTAATGATTTGGAGGCAGAATTCAAATCCAGTTCTGCCCGACATCTAGAACTCAACCTTTCAGTTAACTCAAATTCAACATCTAGAATTATATTCTGTTGGAAATGGAGCGGGGGGGGGGGGGGGGAGTGGTATACTTCACGTGGAAAGGAAAAAGCGTTCATTAAAGAGAACTGCCCCAGTGGGCTTCTCAGACAAAGGAAGAGACCATTGCTAAACAGATTGGAAGTTCCAGAATGGAGTCCCTTAAGCTACAGCCAAAAGCCGTTTTAATCTTTGATGAGGGATTCTGTTGACTTTTATGTTCTTCGGTGTATTTATACTTCCCCCAAATTACTTCACTACATAAATAAACCCACAGGTGTGGGAAAACTGAGTGTGTGATAATTGAGTCAGGAAACAAAGAATTAAAAACTCAAGCTATGCTAACCCTTGGGGTAATGATAATAATCATAGTACCTCAATAAATGTTTTATTTAATGAAAGAACTTAGAGATTGTCACAGAATGTTTTGTATGTAGAGCACAGATTACAGGCAAAAAGAATTAAGATCTTTCTGACCATAGTAAAATAATTTATGCATGTATAATTTTAACAGGTGTTTTGAAAAAACCTGGATCTTTCCAAGAAGAGACATGTTGTTGTTTAAAACAGGAAGACTTATTGCAGTGAATTCTATGAGGCCTGGGAGGCTCCAGATGATACTGGCCCAGGCATCTCGTGTTTTTCACAATGTATTTGCATTTAACTATATCACCATCTAAAGGCTGAATATCCTTTAGGCAGTAATGTTGCAAGGAAGTTAGGGTTGCCAAAGACCCTAAGGTACTGCTCTCCCGAGTACCCTAGAACCTGTCATTAATATTAAGAGAAGGGTGCCTCTGGACCAGGGGTGCCCCTGGGCAGCTGGTTGGTCAACTATTAACTTAGTGGGTAAAGAGTATACCTCCCAAAGACCCTGCACTCTGAATTTCAGCCAGGTTTCATTTCTCTGACTCCAAAATTTGCATAGTTGCTTCTTCTTAAGTTTTCCCATGGCATTTTGTATGTTATCCCACTGTGACTCCCATGGGACTTTATTGTGTAAGCTGGTTTACTTGTCTGTCTCTTCTCTAGAGGCTTGGAACTGCTTCATGTTCACTAAGAAAGTTCCACTGCCTATCACATTGCTTGGCACATGGTCGGCACTAGATAGATAACTGTTGAGTGACTGATGTTAAGCCATAAAGGAGTAGGAAATTTTAAAGAGGGTGTGGGAGAAGGATGCTCTCTAACTGCAGTTAGTACAGTAGGAGTTATTTAAAAGTCCTTCATCTGAATTGCATTAAATTACAAAGAATTATGCACATTTTATGCCACTTTTAGGTTCAGTTAAAAACCCACTTATTGTGCATTTACTGTATGTCAGGCCCTGTGATGAATAAGACATGATTCTTGCTCTTAAGAAGCTTCTAGTCTAGTTGGGTGGAGTGAAACTGAAATAAATAACTACAACCCAATATGATATGATCAATGGTAAAAGTGCTTATTATGTGTCAGAACCTAAATACTTTTAATTTCTTATATTATTTAATTCTAACAACCCTATGAGATAGATACTATTATTGTCCCCTTTTGCAGATCAGGAAACTGAGGCCTAGTAAGGTTAAATAAATTGCCCAAGATCACGTAGTTGCTAAGTGGTGGAGCCAGGAGATGAACTCAGGTTAATTTGAATTCAGAGACTAAGCTAGAAACCATTGCACTGTAACTATCCAGCACAGAAGAGGGAGGAATTACTTTGGGAAAGGAGAAGAGAAAGGGAGGAGGGAGGACAGCTGGCATCATGGAGGAGGCGTTCCTTAAGCAGTGATCTGAATGACAGATGGCACTATGTCAGATAGACAAGTTGGCAAAGGAAGGGTGAGAGGGAACATTTGCAAAGATGTGGAGAATTGAAAGACATGATGTGTTCAGGGAACTGGGGTAGTTTTGTGTTGATTAAGCTTAGTGTGCAAGGAATGGAAGTCGGGAAGGTTTAGACAAGGATCATATCATGGGAATTAGAATATCCTCAAAAGTCAGTAGCCTCTGGCAGAATCTGCACCTATGTTAAATTGCTTCTTTCTAGAAGGCCATTATGAACTTGGGGTCAGGGGCTGCACACGGGTAGAATGGAAATTTGTATTACTCTGCTACGCAGGTCCTTGATGGCCATGCGTCTGGTAGTGTCTGCAGAGCCCTCTGGTTCAGAGAGACCAACATGGGGGATGAGACAGTTGCAAAGAGCCTGGAATTTTTGACAGAGAGATCATAAGTTTGTAAAAGAGCCCAAAATAACTTAGTGTGAGTTGATTCCTAGCTTAGATTGTAAACTCCATGACTGCTTCTGTCTTAATCACGAGCTCCCAGACTTGGCACATAGTGGGCTCTCAATACACGGCAATACATTTTGTTGAATGAGTGAATAAAAGAATAAGACTAAGAAATTACCACTAAAAAAGGCTTAAGCCTAAAGCAAATAGAGGAAAAGCAAGAATATATGGAGAAGGTGGCTTGTAAACTGAAGAGATAACAAGTTATGGCTGGAGTGGCCATATTACCTGATAATGACTAGCAGAGCTTTTACTGCAAACTGGGCTCAGAGGACCTGGAGAAGTAAGCTACTGGGCTGAAATTTTGACTTCACTTAGTAGGAAGGAGGAATCATACACAATATCTCTCAGAGTAACTGAGATTTTCTTAGTCCTATTACTTTTTCTTTTTATCTTAAGAAATGTTGCACATGAAAGTTTCTGTTAAGGATGGTCATTAATGATTCCAGTGATTTTATTTTTTTATGGGAAATCAAATAGGGGATTTAATATCACTATTTCTTGCAGGTTTTGTTGATAAACATCTCATCTGACAGTCTGATTTGATTCAATGCAGTAACAAAGTAACATATCTTCTACCATAGAAGAACAGAGGGATTGTATATCATGAAAGATAATTTCTAAATCATACCACTCTCAGAGAGGCTCTTGATAGGAGCTGAGTAGGAGGTAGATAATGCTGAGGTTGCCTTCTCTGTCCAGTGCCTGATATGCTAGTGGTCTCTGTGGCTGGTTGAGATCGATATGTGCTTTGAAAATAAAAACAATAGAGGTCATATTGTTATCCTATTATTAATATATAAGCTCTTTCAGTACACTCTTGGATAATCATTTCTATCTCTACATGGAAATAGATCAGAGAATCAAAAGCATCTGAGACATGTAGGGGAGGGGAGGAAACTTCTTCCTCCCATCCAACTTTTCAGAATTAAAAAAAGAAAAAAATCAGTAGACCCATCGAAAGCATATATAATCAGCTATGTACATTGTAAAACAGGTCTCAGGTTCTATTTATCTTCTCATGCCACACAAAAATATCTTCTTTTTCCTTCATTACGATAGAAAACAACAACAACAACAGCAGCAAAATTATGAACCCCTTGAAAAACTCAACTAATAATAACAATACTACAGTGTCATCTTTTCCTGGCTGATGTCCTGCCTGCCTGCCAGCATGATGTTTCCTCATAGCATCACCTACAGACTTACATCACTGGATGCAAATTTTCCTTCCCTCCTAACTTGTATAATATTGGTTGGTTAATATGTTTTTCTTAGTAACTCATATATTTGGAATTGTTATCAAAGAAAAATTTTAATGTTTTTACCTGGCAAAACCGTCAGCTGCTATCATTTTGAGTTTCTTTCAATTTCCTTCTGTTCTTTTCCATTACAACCTCTTTTATTTCAGAATTCCTGGAGAATGTGCAGGAATCACCAGGGTCCCAAGAGAAACTCTCACAAAATATTGTTCAAACTGGAGAATGCCTACTTCTTTTTCTTCTCTTTCACCATAAAAAAATCAGTGATATTACTCAACTCTGGTAGAGTTATACATCTAAAAGTAATGTTACATTTTTTCTAAGAATGTGTTTTGGATCTACACTAACATTCATTAATTCATTTATTAGTTCCTTCACTCAATGATAATTACGGGTCAGGTACTATCCAAGGAACTAGAGATTCAAAGACAATTAGTGAGAAGACAAATATTAAAAACAAATGATTAGGGCTTCCCTGGTGGCACAGTGTTTAAGAATCCGCCTGCCAATGCAGGGGACATGGGTTCGAGCCCTGGTCCGGGAAGATCCCACATGCCATGGAGCAACTAAGCCTGTGCACCACAATTATGTGGTTGGGGCAACATCACAAAGGACTTTGTCCACCATGTTTGCCACGGGGAATTTGTACTATCTCTTGAAGTCAGGCCACAGGGAGCCGCTGAAGCATTTTAAGCAGGGAGGAAACATCATGTTTAATTTTAGAGAGATGAATCTGGCTTCAGTTTAGAGGATAGATAATGAAGAAATTAAGACTAGAAACTTTTCAATTTCTCTTGGCATAGGTGCTAAAAGACTGGTGTGGGGAGGGTTAGAGGTATCTCTTACCCAAGTGCTAAGTGGAGAATGATATGAGGTGAATATCAGGATTCTGTCTGAGAGAGATACTGGAGTTGAGTTGGAGTAGAATTGTCCAAAGGAAACCATTATAGCTGGGGTCAGAAATCCAGAAGAGACAAGAGCAAAGGGTACCAGATTGGAATACATGGAGCAGGAGGCAGCTTGAGTGAATTCCGAGGATGGAAGTGGGAACCTACACTGGGACTGTTAAGTGGTGGGACTTTTATATTTTCACACATCTGTATGGGCAGAATGAGTTCATTGAAAGTAGCCAGGATGAGGCAGACCAGAAGCAAGGATACTTGTTAGAACTCATTTATGGTTGTCCAGTCAAGAAACATGAAGAATGAGTGGCAGAGCTGATAAAGAGGAAGAGATGGATTTTAGAGCTTTTCAGTTGCTTTCTTGTGATATTTTCTAAGATAAATTAACAACAAAATGTATCACTAGATAACGAATCAAATTAATTTACGGTAAGTGTTTATTTTATGTTAAACTTTGGAGTTAATTTTGGAGACTATCAAAGACAATGTGTTTTAGCTTTCACATAACTAATACCAAGCCTCTCTTTCTGGCAATAGACTCAAGGACCAATTGATTATGAATCCATTCCCTGTTCATAATAAAACCTTGTTAATAGCATGTAGGAAGATACCTGTCTTCTTATTATATATGGAAGGGGACATTCTCTAGGCCATGTAAAGTGTAATTTCAAGCTATGAATGTATAAATTATAAAGAAGTGGGGTCAGAACACATACCACTGAAGGTTATCATCTGACTTCTCAGAAGACCACTTGTGCCTACCCTCATTTTGTGTGAACATAAATAACCACAGCCTATATTGAGCTCATGTAGCTTGGTCCAGAGGCAAGCTGCCCAAAGGAAAGGGCAATGACAGGGCACTGAGAGTTGTAAGCAGTAGTAATGGAGGTGCCTGCTCTTCTCTATGACACAACTCTTTCGTCCTGTCCTTCTCCTTGTCCCCAGTGACCTCACCGCTTTGCTCTCTAACCTTCTTTACCAGTCAGTGGGGCTCTACTCTCCTTTCTAAGGATGGCCACTCTAACTACCCATGTACCCCTTGGAAAGGTAGTTGCCCTAAATCCTAACAACCTCCTTTCCAGGCTGCCTAACTTAATTTTATTTATTTATTATTTATTTATTTATTTTAACATTTTATTGAAGTATAAAGATGCTTTACAATGCTGTGTTAGTTTCTGCTTTATAACAAAGTGAATCAGTTATACATATACATATATCCCCATATCTCTTCCCTCTTGTGTCTCCCTCCCTCCCACCCTCCCTATTCCACCCCTCTAGGTGGTCACATAGCACCGAGCTCATCTCCCTGTGCTATGCGGCTGCTTCCCACTAGCTACCGGTTATACATTTGGTAGTGTAAATATGTCCATGCCACTCTCTCACTTTGTCCCAGCTTACCCTTCCCTCTCCCCGTGTCCTCAAGTCCATTCTCTAGTAGGTCTGCGTCTTTACTTCTGTCCTGCCCCCTAGGTTCTTCATGACCATTTTTTTGTTTTTTGTTTTTTTTTAGATTCCACATATATGTGTTAGCATACGGTATTTGTTTTTCTCTTTCTGACTTACCTCACTCTGTATGACAGACTCTAGGTCCATCCACCTCACTACAAATAACTCAATGTCGTTTCTTTTTTTTTTTTTTTTTTCGGTACGCGGGCTTCTCACCATTGTGGCCTCTCCCATTGCGGAGCACAGGCTCCGGATGCGCAGGCTCAGCTGCCATAGCCCACGGGCCCAGCTGCTCCGCGGCGTGTGGAATCTCCCCGGACCGGGGCACGAACCCGCATCCCCTGCATCGGCAGGCGGACTCCCAACAACTGCTCCACCCATTGAGGGAAGCCCTCAATGTCGTTTCTTTTTGTGGCTGAGTAATATTCCATTGTATATATGTGTAGGCTGCCTAATTTTAATCCCTACAGTCCTGCCCTGACCTAAGTGTGGCTGTACTAAATCTCTACCCACCCCTTCTTAAGAGGTGTCTTCAGGGCGAACAGAAGGAAAACAATGCAAACTTATTCTCAAGCAGACATTCACTCCACAGTCTTAAATTTTTCTTTTCTGATTTCTCTATGAGATGAGAATGTTACATAGTCAGTAGTGGAGTAAGTACTAAATGGCTCTGTGACAAAGCAGGGTCACCCTAAACTTCAATTTAAGAGGTATATTCAGATGAATTGCAAAACCAGTGACCAGGTTCAGTTTGAGAACAGCTTAGAGTCTATGACACTTGAGGAACCCGAGACATACAAGGTCCCTTTAGAATTATAAAGCTGGAAGATATAGGCCTTTCAGACAGTTTTTATTTGTGCTTCCAGTATCTTTTTTTGAAAGAGGTACGGTGGAAAACTGTCAATAAACACATCTTTGTCATTGGTTAATCAAACTAAACATAGGGCCTCCTATCTTGATATTTTACTTTTTTTTTTTTTTTTTTGCGGTACGCGGGCCTCTCACTGCTGTGGCCTCTCCCGTTGCGGAGCACAGGCTCTGGACGCACAGGCTCAGCGGCCATGGCTCATGGGCCCAGCCGCTCCGCGGCATGCGGGATCCTCCCGGACCGGGGCACGAACCCATGTCTCCTGCATTGGCAGGCGGACTCCCAACCACTGTGCCACCAGAGAAGCCCTATTTCACATTTTTTAATGAAATACTTTCAAAAATTTTAAGTATCATCTATTTCTTGAGTGGTTAAGTGTTAGCTTTGCTCTTTTCAGTTGCAAAGAAAAGACATGTCCCAGTGACCCTAGGATTATTTAAGGAGCTCTGCGCAGCTCTGCCGTAGTGTTTGGCTTACTTGTTTGCTAACTCCCTTGCCCCAACTACCCTCATCTGGGGTGTTTTTCACCTTTAACTTCCTCAATGAGAGGACCTGGGGCAAGTGACTAGGATGGTTGATCACGGTGCTTCCAGGCCAGTTCAGCACACTGCCTGCCCTTTACCTAGCTAACCAAACCAGGTTCATTCCTGCTGCCTAATAGTCCTCAGCAAACACCTGTAGAAGGGTGATGGGGTTATCAATCTATCAGCAGGATGTACTTAGTGCAATTGGAAATGGAATTTAGAAGTCCTTCTAGTTAAAAAAGATTCCTATAGAAGTAGGAATGTCCTTCCTATTTCAGTTTAATAAACTCCTATTTTTGATAGTGTGATGATGTGTATAAATAGTTTTTGGAACCAATACTACATTAAGGTAAGGGCTAAGAAGAGGAGGCATTTTCTTCTTTATACCATTCATTTGTCTACTTTATTTAAAGATAATTTTGTTACCTTTTTCACAGTTAGATAGCTTTATTTTTATATAAAATTTATTATATAAAATATGTTTGTCAATAAGTATAACTATATTTATCTATACATATAGTAAAGTATGAGAGACTGAATATACAAACAGCCAATGGCCAGACCATAAATACAAATAGAACTCTGACTCACTACCTGCAGCAACCTGCCCATGATACCAACCCCGTTATCTACAATAATGAGCCTAGGAAGCCAGCCCACTGTAAATCAGTCTTGCAGGAAGCCAGCTTGCTATCTCTAGTGGTAATCCAGGAAGCTAAACAATAACTTGCCTAACAATCACTCCAAAATGATCAGAACTTGATGAATAACTAATGGCTTCCCTGATTTCTGTCCCTGCTTCCAGCTGAGGACCAACCTGAGAAAGCCAAATGTGCACCCCTAACCAATCTCAAAGGATGCCCCAGTCTTAGTTAGCCCAGCCACAGCTTCCCTGTGCCCACAGCCTTCAGTCAGGGCACACCTGAAGCCTTCTCTTTTCGCCGCTATAACATTTCCCACTCCTCTGCCGGCCTTTGAGTCTCTCTGAGCCTAACACAAGTGATGTAGTTCACGCCTTTGCTATAGCAAGCTCTGAATAAATAGGCTTTGCTTTACTCATTTGGTTGGTCTTTATTTCCACAGATATAATATATAAATAAATTTATATAAAATAAAAGTAGCACATGCTCTTCTTAAAGAATTCAAGCAACATACAAAGAAAAAAAAGAAAGTCAGGTTCATCTAAAATTCCACTACCCTGATATAACCATCATTAACTTTTGGTGATCACTGTTTTTGTGTATCTTTATAGGAGGATATATAAAAATATAAATTCATACATGAACAGCATCATATCATATATTGTTTTTATCATGGACACTTATCATCCCACCCTGTCTAGATTAATTATATTACTTATAGCAAGTTGAGGGAGTTTATATTTTGAAGGTTCTGTTGGTCCATAATGTGACTTCTTAGCAGAGTTGTTTTAAGTTTTGAGACTCCCTCTTGTTAAAATAAGCTTGAGGACAGCATGTTGTGGTACCTCTCTGGAAGAAACCTGGCACCTTCCTCTCCCTTCTGCTGTGTAGTGATCCTCCACAGGTCTGGCTCCCATCCATTGATTTGTACAGCAGAGACCATGCATGGTAGAAGGACATTACAGAAGGACATCACAGAGCACAGTGTGAGAAGCAACCATCATTCCAAATGTGCTAGTATGTGCAGCTAGAATAGGAACTTTATTGTCTGAGGAAGGAATCGTGGCTGCTGGGTCTTCTGAATTGTCTGTGTTAAAGGTTTCAGCTGGGCGTTTGGGCGTGTGTAGAGTGGGTGGAAAGTGGCTGTTAAAACTGGAAGAAATAGGGGAACCCCCAGGCAATGCTAAGAAATCAGAAGCAATCCTGCAACTAGTTAAGAAAAGAGACAAATAGAAATATAGCTATTATAAAAAGTAGTAAGAGAATTAAAAGTGACTAGAAAACTAGATAAAATATAGGCTTTTGAATATTGTTAAAAATATTAAAAGGCAAAAATTGAATAGTAAGGAAGGTAAAACAGACTAAATATAATTAAAGCAAAAGAAAACCATCATATGCCAAGAAGATATTTCAAAAATAAATATAATAATGTAAAATGTTAAAATAATGCAATTAAGCCAAGAGATTGAGAAATTTAAAAAATTTAAATCCAATGGGTTAAAAATGAAAGTGAAAATGCAAAACAGATAACAATTCTAGGGCTAAGATCTCCATGTGGGGACAAACCTTCAAAGCTTCCAGGATGAGACCACTTACTTCCAAGGTAAGTCTGCAGATCGCTGATGACCCAGAGCAAGGACCTGTGGCCTCTGCCCTCCCCTTTCACTGCTGGTTCTCACCATGCCCACGTGTCCTCTTGGCTAAATGCTCTCTGTGCTGTGGGACAGTTGAGTCCCTACCCTAGGCCATAGCAGTACGACAGCCCAGTTTGGTGCACCAACAAGCAGTCTTGGACGCTGGACAATGTTGTCAAAGGTTCAGCTGGAAGACAGTCTCCCAAGATACCAAGAGAGTGTCTCATGCTTTAAAATGTTCCGGGTTTAAAAATGTTTAATAGACAGGTGTGTTTGGCTTTGTACTTCACCTTAATTTTTTGCATGGTACACCACAAGGTTGTCTTACCCAGTTGGTAAAATGCAGCAGTGGCACTGAGTGTACTCTAAGCATGTTTTCCTGTAGTGGGACTGGAGGGGTGAAACAACCCTGGAAATTCCAGGTTCCTCACCTCTGGGGGAGGTACAACACAGAAATCAGTTCGAAAGGAAGTTGGTGGCTGAAATTCAGTGTGGGGTGTGAGACAGACCCTGCAATCTTGCTCCTAAACCAGTGTTTCTCACTTGCTTAACTCTGGACACGTGTTTTACACTCCAGTATTTCACTCCTATGCAATGACCTAAATTTAAAAGACTTCAGTAATAAAGAGATGTTTACCTGATTCAAATCTCAATAGAATTAGGGAATTGACTTACCGTTTTCATTGTTTCATGGAGATGTGCCAAGTCATGTCACTTGGTTTGTACATGTTGTTGCACTCAGATGGCTTTACATATGGTGTGTGTGTAAAAACATTTTCATCTTTTCTTTCTGGAACCACATCTATAGCCAAAATTTTAGTATTACGTGTATTATGAGTTTTTTTAAGGGATTATTTTAAAATGCATTCGTGTAGCGATGATTCTTTTCTCTTCAAATTTGTAATACCGCCTACTCCATCTTCATTCTCAGTTGATGGTCTTGCTTCCCACTTCACTGAAAAATTGAGGAAAATGTGAGACAAATAACACAAGCTCTCACCATCACATTTACCCACTTACATGCATCTATGCCCATAAACTCTGCCTTCCCCCCATGACTATTGGTGAAACCTGTGTTGGGAGCTCCTCCACTTGGGTACCAGAGCCATCCCCCTCTTGCCCACTCAAGGACATTTCCCAGAAATTATCCCTTCTTCTCCTTGGAGCATCATTTCTTATATTTTCACTATCAGCTTACAAAATCCCACAGATATCACAACGTTTCCCTGCCACACTAGAGCCTGTTCTTAGCTGAACAGCCAGAGTGATCCTGCTAAAACCTGAGTCACATCATGTTATTCCTCTGTTAAAAATCATCTGATGGCTTCCTGTCTCAGAGGAAAGGGAAAAATCTTTAAAATGGCCAACAAGACCCAACATAATTCCCTCTGCCCCCACCTCATTTCTCCTCCTTATTTACTCTGCTTCAGTCATATTAGGCTCCTTGCCGTTTCTTGAACAAGCCAAGAGTGTTCCCAACTTGGCGCCTTTACATTTGCTTTCATCTGCCTGGAATGCTGTTCCCTGGACATCCTGCTCCCTTACTTCCTACAGGACTTGCTCCAGTATCACTTTCTCAGTGAGTTCAACCTTGAGCACCTTATTTAAAACTGCATGCTCTATCCACACTCCCATCCCCTTTCCTGTTTCAGTATCTGCGCCCAAAGCCCCAGGATTTACTACTTTCCAATATATCAGTGTTTGTTAATTTCTGGGCATACACATATATATATGTATGTAAAGCTCTTGGAGGCAGGAATGTATATCCACTGCCCTATAGACGGCTTGGCACAGTCATTATTTGTCATTTGGATGAATGAAACGGTAACTCCATGAAAGAAGAACCTTGTTGGCTTGTCCATTGCTCTGCCCCCAGTGGCTAGAAAACTGTCCGGCTCACAATGATTTTTCAGTAACTATTTGTTGAATGAATGGGTAAATAAAACTAAAAACTGAGAAAAACTGTGCAGGACTGTCTCATGGCATTTAGCTCCCCATCACCCACACCTCTGAGCTGGCTATGCAAGTTCTTTGCTTTTACCTGCATTTAGCTTAGAAATGATCCTAGTTGAAACATGATCAATTGGTCTTCAGCCTCTGCTGATTCCTCAAATATTTCCAAGTAATGGGGTGAGCTTGGGAATGGGGGAGGGCAGTGGGGAAAGGTTGGGATTATAATTGCAAGGTCAGCAATTCTGCCTTGACTTTTATCTGTTGGGTTGAGTTTACTTACTCATTCAAGAAATACTCCTAAAATTTCATCTATGTGCTGGATACTAGAGATACAATTCATTCATTCATCCTTTCATTTAACAATGCTGAATGTTGCCCCCTGTTCCTGCAGCTCCAAGTTGTCTTTGTATAGTGATAAGTGTCCAGATTCAGGGAATGAAGCCTTACCCTCAGGGAATGGTGAGGAAACTAACTACAACCCCCTCATGGAGGGAGAAGGCAATGGGGAGGGGCTCATTCAACTCAAGATTGGGGTCTACTGGATACTTTGAACCCAAAGGAACAAGCAAAGCCTCAAACTGTCCTGGATTTTAAGCCTTCTTTTTTTTTAAATTGATTTTTATTGGAGTATAGTTGCTTTACAATGTTGTGTTAGTTTCTACTGCACAGCAAAATGAATCAGCTATACATATACATATATCCCCTCTTTTTTGGATTTCCCTTCCCATTTAGGTCACCACAGAGCATTAAGTAGAGTTCCCTGTACTATACAGTAGGTTCTCATTAGCTAGCTATTTTATACATAGTATCAATAGTGTATATGTGTCAATCCCAATCTCCCAATTCATCCCCCCACCCCTTTCCCCCTTGGTGTCCATACATTTGTTCTCTACGTCTGTGTCTCTATTTCTGCTTTGTAAATAAGATCATCTATACCATTTTTCTAGATTCCACATATATGTGTTAATACACAATATTTGTTTTTCTCTTTCTGACTTACTTCACTCTGTATGACACTCTCTAGGTCCATCCACATCTCTACAAATGATCCAATTTCGTTCCTTTTTATGGCTGAGTAATATTCCATTGTATATATGTATCACATCTTCTTTATCCATTCTTCTGTTGATGGACATTTAGGCTGATTCCATGTCCTGGCTATTGTAAATAGTGCTGCTATGAACATTGGGGTACATGTGTCTTTTTGAATTATGGTTTTCTCTGGGTATGGTTAGGACTAAGTGAGAACAATACTTGACTATCCTTTGGTGATGAAAGAATTAGAGCTCAGATTCATCTGGCAGCAGGCTTTTTTCCTTGTCCTTGGTTGCCAGTAGCTTATTTGACCTAGAAAAATTGAGATTATTTGATAGTATCCCACTACTTTAAGAATCTTTGTATTTAGCATTTATTTTGTTTCTGGTGGTGAGATTTATATTTATAGCCAGAAATAGATTATGAACAAGACTCTTCTCTTAAACATCCAGTAGCTAATCCCTCACAGAGCACTTTGTACATAGGTACCCAGGAGATATTTGTTCGATTCATTGTGTGTTTTGCATACCTAGGAGAAAGTCTGTCTTTTTCTTCCTGAAGACACTGTCACTATCTTTTTCAATTAAAATATTCCCTGTTTATTAGAAGCCTATATCAAAAAAACTGGCAAAAATCAATCACAGTGTAGGATATAGATTCTTTCCACTGTTGTAAATGAAGAAGGGCTGGAGATACAGATTATTCTTTTCAAAAGCCTGATTGTGAAAGGAAGACAAGAGGGTGGAAGCCAGAGAAGCACAACTGAGTTAGGGATGGACTTTTTAAATAGGATGGGAGTAACTGCACTGTGAGTGTATGGCTTGAGGGGGGTCAGCTGAGAGGAAGAGATTCAGAATACACAGAAGAGAAATGAAATAATTGCATAATGAGCAAAGAAATGAATTAATGTGTTGAGGGAGTGGAGGGTGTTAGGGCAGTGAGGGAGGAAGGAGGCTTGAAGAGAGTGGTGCAGGCTTAGAACAGCCTCTAAAGCCATAGATCGGGGGCTGACCACAGGCCCAGGACAGCATTGCTGAACTCCTAGCCAAGGCCCTCACAAGCTCAGGAGTGTGAGGATAATAGTGTCACTTCCCAGGGACTGGAATTGTAAAGGCCTGCCCCAACGCCTGGCACACAGAGGCACTGAGAGGCAGTAGAAATTGTTATCATTATTGAATCCATGGATCACTTTGGGAGAAAATATAGATTAAAAAAGTCTTTATTCCAATATCATTTCAGACTTTAAAAAGTTGCAAAATAGTACAAAAATTCCTGTTTACCTTTTATCCATATTTACCCAGATGTTCACATCATACCACACGTGTTTTATTATTTATTTTATAGTTCTCTCTATACGTGAGTGTATAATTTTTTTCTGATATGTTTTAGAATAAGTTGAGATATATTGACTCCTTTACATTTAAATACTTCAGTGTGTATTTCTTAAAAACAAGAATATGTTTTTATATAACCACAGAGTAATTTTTAAAATCAGGAAATTAACATCAATCTAATACTACTGTCTAACCTACAGACCTTATTCAAATTTACTTTGGTAAAAATTTTAAAAGTGATTATACCTGTCATCTTTCAATAGACTAGGAGAAATTCTTTTCTTAACTAAGATGATATATTCTCTGTAAATCAGTGCAAAGATCATAAAAAAGCATGGTTTAAAAAATAAATGAAGCTTTTAACAATTCTATATTCAATTAAGAAGAAAGGTGGATTGGTTTAAAATTGTTTGTAGTGGTTACAGGAAAAGGCTGAATCTATTCAAATAAGATTGCTAATGGGGTTTTCGGTAATGGCTTAAAAAAAAAGATGCCTGGGTCACTGTTTTTACAGTAACACGCCACTGAATTCAGGATTATTTTAGAAAATTACTAATGGAGGTGTAGAAATAGTGACTATCACATTTCTCAATACTTCTTGTAAAATGTGGTATTTTTATTTCCCGCACACAAAAATGTCAAGATGTGTTCAAAGAGGAACACGTTGTTCTGGAACCACTGTCACACTCAATAGGCAGCGTCCCAGGGTCTGGGAGGAGGCAAGAGGGCATGTCTCTCCAAAGCTGAAAAGGTTATAAAACTCCTGGACAAACAGCCAGAAGGACAACATGATGAATGGGCAGCCATTTTAAATGAGAAGTGACCGACGGTGGCCCTTCTCTCGGACAGCTTCTCATAAATTCTTAGAGTCCTGGCTAATGCTGCTCATTTAACTCAGTCCTGAGGGAGTGTATACATATTCTAGTTTTCTCTTTTCTTTTCTTATCCATTTATTTTAGTTACACAGGCAATACACCAAAAATTCTTACTCTATTAAACTGAATCTTATGAAGTTTATATTTCTGTAGGTTAAAATGGCCAAATAAGCAATTTCAAATAGTCCAATCTAATAAAAGAGGTATAACAAAAAAAGAGTCAAACAATAGAAAATACACAGAACCAAATGTTAGAAGCTGTCTCTCCTTACTTATCACACTTCCTTTCCCAGAAGTAACCTCTATAACTTTTGGAAGTATATCCTTCAGTCTTTTTCTGAATATTTACACCATATATATATATATATATATATATATATATATATATATATATATATATTTTTTTTTTTTTCCGGTACGCAGGCCTCTCACTGTTGTGGCCTCTCCCATTGCGGAGCACAGGCTCGGGACGTGCAGGCTCAGCGGCCATGTCTCACGGGCCTAGTCGCTCTGCGGCATGTGCGATCTTCCCGGACCGGGGCACGAACCCGTGTCCCCTGCATCGGCAGGCGGACTCTCAACCACTGCGCCACCAGGGAAGCCCTAGATATATATATTTAAAATGTGTAAGTGGGCTCATTCTATATGCATTGCTTTACAAATTGCACTATGCATGTGAGATTTTTGCATGTCAGAATATCGGGTCTGCCTCATTAGAGTAATAGTAATACATTCCACATGACTATTTCATGGTTTTTTTAACTACAGTATTTGCTTATTAATTTCCTTTTTAATATGTAGCTATATTTTTAAATGTTTTGGATAGTACTAAATGAAGATCCTAATGTGTATTTATTGTACACATGTACAAAATTTTTGTAAATTAAGTTCCTAGGAATGAAATAGCTGGACCAGAGGTATATGCATTTAAAATTTCATTAAGTACTGCCAAATCCCTTCCAAAAAGAGTTTACCAATTTATCTACTAGCAGTAACTATTTTTCCACATCCTCCTTGCTTATACTAGGTATTATAAATCTTTTAAATTCTTATTAGTCTGATGGGAGGAATATAATATTATCTTTTAAAATATATTATCTTAAAATGTATTTCCTTGATTACTAGAGAGGCTAGACAAATTTTGATAGGTTTTTATGGGACACTTAGATTTCTTCTGACAATTACCTTTATACAACCTTTGATTTGTATGTGGATTGAATATTAATTCTCTATTTGTTTTATGTTCTATTATTTTCTACTGGTATTGTGTTTTAACTTTATGGCAAACCTCATATTAAGAAGTTTTTAGTTTTATTTAATTAAATCCATCAATCTATCCCATTTCGAATTATGGAGTTTTATAATTTAAGAAAGCCTTTTCAATTTTAAGATTTCAAAATTGATTTTTTTGTTTTTCTAATTCTAATTTTTAAATTTGTTTTTCACCTTTAGCTTTCTATTACATTTGCCATTTTGTATTTATGTAAGTTAAAGTGAAGGTCCGGTTTGTTTTATTTTTTCCAAATAGATGTTTATTCTAATACTATTTTTTCAATGAGTACATCATTTCCTAACTGATTATGATGCCACTTTTATGGAATATACTGAAGTCCTATTTACATATGAGTCTATTTCTAGACTTTGTATTCTGTTTTATTTATCTATATATTTCTAAATCCATATCACATTAATCTTATTACTGTAGCTTCAAAATATTTTAAAGACTATCTGGAAGAGTGCTTTCTCCTTATAATTTTTGTTTTTAAATCTTGGCTATTAACTCATATTTTCTTTATCATATGAAACTTAGCATCAGCTAAGGGATTAATTGGGAAAGATGGATATTTTTACAATTTTGAGTTTTTCCGTCCAGAAACTTTACAAATTTTGTATTTAGTTTGGTCTTTAAAAAAAAAAAATCCTTACTTCTTATTATTGCTTTCTTTGTTGTTTTCTTTTACTCTTCTTGACAGGTTTACTCATAGCTGTTTTGTAGTTTTGATTCTGTTGTGAATGGAATAGTTTTTCATTGTGCTTTGAAAAGATTAAGGAAACAGAAATGAAATTGATTTTTGTATGTTGATCTTATGTCTGATCATCTCTAAAGTTCCTATTAGTTCTAATATGTTTTCAATTGACTCTTTTCAAATTTTTAGGTAGACAATCATTGGCAAATGGGAAATTTGTCTTCTTTTCCATTTTATTTACCTCTTATTTCTTTTTTTGTAGTATTATTTGACAAGCATTTCCAGGATAATGTTGAATAGCAGTGGTGTTAAGAATCCTTGTTTCACCTCTGACTTTAATGGGACTGTTTCTAATGTTTCCCTATTATTTATGATGTTTATTTCAGGAAGATACTCTATCAAGTAAAAGAAGTTTCTTTCCAGTTTTTTTTCTAGTTTTCTAATACATTTTTTTTTAGAAAGTCACATTAAAAAAATTGCTGTATGATGTACCCACACTAATCTTGAGATGCACAAATCTTAAGTGTTCAGTACATTTGACAATTGCATTTACCCATTTAACCATCACCCAAAATAAGATATAAGACTGTGACCTCAGAAGATTCCCTCATACCCCTTTCTAGTCAATTCCTCTCCTGATCAGGGGCAACTGCTTTCTGACTTTGGCACTGTTGATTAGCTTTGCCTGTTCTTGGACTTCATTTAAGTGGAAACACTCCACATGTATTCTGTTGTGTCTAAGTTATTTCACTCAATATAATATCTGTGAGATTTGCACATGTTGCTGCTTGTGAAGGTGGTGGTTCCTTTTTATTTCTGACTAATAGTCCATTGTATAAATATACCACAATTTTTTTATCCAGTCACCTGTAGATGGACATTTGAGAGGGTTACCACTATTTGGCTACTATAAATAGGGTTTCTGTAAGTATTCTTATAAAAGGTTGCTTTTGGTGTTTTTTCTTTCTTGGCTGTGGGCTTGTCATATATGGCCTTTATTATGTTGAGGTAACTTCCCTCTATGCCTACTTTCTGGAGGATTTTTATCCTAAATTTTTTATCATAAATGGGTGTTGAATTTTGTCAAAAGCTTTTTCTGCATCTATTGAGATGATCATATGATTTTTATTCTTTTGTTAATATGGTGTATCACATTGATTGATTTGCATATATTGAAGATTCCTTGCTTCTTGAGATAAACTCCACTTGATCATGGTGTATGATCCTTTTAATTGTGCTTTTGGATTCTGTTTGCTAGTATTTTGCTGAGGATTTTTCCAACTATGTTCATCAGTGATATTGGCCTGTGATTTTCGTTCTTTGTGACATCTTTGTCTGGTTTTGGTATCAGGGTGATGGTGGCCTCGTAAATGAGTTTGGGAGTGTTCCTCCCTCTGCTATATTTTGGAAGAGTTTGAGAAGGATAGCTCTTCTCTATACATTTGATAGATTTCGCCTGTGAAGCCATCTGGTCCTGGACTTTTGTTTGTTGGAAGATTTTCAATCACAGTCTCAATTTCAGTGCTTGTGATTGGTCTGTTTATATTTTCTATTTCTTCCTGGTTCAGTCTAGGAAGGTTGTGCTTTTCTAAGAATGTGTCCATTTCTTCCAGGTTGTCCATTTTATTGGCATATAGTTGCTTGTAGTAATCTCTCATGATCCTTTGTATTTCTGCAGTGTCCATTGTTAATTCTCCTTTTTCATTTCTAAATCTATTGATTGGAGTCTTCTCTCTTTTTTTCCTGATGAATCTGGCTAATGGTTTATCAATTTTGTTTATCTTCTCAAAGAACGAGCTTTTAGTTTTATTGATCTTTACTATTGTTTTCTTCCTTTCTTTTTCATTTATTTCTGATCCGATCTTCATGATTTCTTTCCTTCTGCTAACTTTTGGGTTTTTTGTTCTTCTTTCTCTAATTGCTTTAGGTGTATTAAGTAGTGTATTGTTTAGCCTCCATGTGTTTGCATTTTTTACAGATTTTTTCCTGTCATTAATATCTAGTCTCATAGTGTTGTCAGAAAAAATACTTGATACAATTTCAATTTTCTTAAATTCACCAAGGCTTAATTTCTGACCCAAGATATCATCTATCCTGGAGAATATTCCATGAGCACTTGAGAAGAAAATGTATTCTGTTGTTTTTGGATGGAATGTCCTATAAATGTCAATTAAGTCCATCTTGTTTAATGTGTCATTTAAAGCTTGTGTTTCCTTATTTATTTTCATTTTGGATGATCTGTCCATTGGTGAAAGTGGGGTGTTAAAATCCCCTACTATGATTGTGTTACTGTCGATTTCCCCTTTTATGGCTGTTAGTATTTGCCTTATGTATTGAGGTGCTCCTATGTTAGGTGCATAAATATTTACAATTTTTATATCTTCTTCTTGGATTGATCACTTCATCATTATGTAGTGTCCTTCTTTGTCTGTTGTAATAGTCTTAATTTTAAAGTCTATTTTGTCTGATATGAGAATTGCTACTCCAGTTTTCTTTTGATTTCCATTTGTATGGAATATCTTTTTCCATCCCCTCACTTTCAGTCTGCATGTGTCCCTAGGTCTGAAGTGGGTCTCTTGTAGACAGCATATATACAGGTCTTGCTTTTGTATCCATTCAGCCAGTCTATGTCTTTTGGTTGGAGCATTTAATCCATTTACATTTAAGGTAGTTATTGATATGTATGTTCCTATTACCATTTTCTTTATTGTTTGGGGTTTGTTATTGTAGATCTTTTCATTCTCTTGTGTTTCCTGCCTAGAGAAGTTCCTTTAGAATTTGTTGTAAAGCTGGTTTGGTGGTGCTGAATTGTCTTAGCTTTTGCTTGTCTGTAAAGGTTTTAATTTCTCTGTTGAATCTGAATGAGATCCTTGCTGGGTAGAGTAATCTTCGTTGTAGGCTTTTCCTTTTCATCACTTAAATATGTCCTGTCATTCCCTCTGGATTGCAGAGTTTCTGCTGAAAGATAAGCTGTTAACCTTATGGGGATTCCCTTGTATGTTATTTGTTGTTTTTCCCTTGCTGCTTTAAAAATGTTTTCTTTGTATGTAATTTTTGATAGTTTTATTAATATGTGTCTTGACGTGTTTCTCCTTGGATTTATCCTGTATGGTACTCTGTGTGCTTCCTGGACTCGATTAACTATTTTCTTTCCCATATTAGGGAAGTTTTCAACTATAATCTCTTCAAATATTTTCTCAGTCCCTTTCTTTTTGTCTTCTTCTTCTGGGACCCCTATAATTCACATGTTGTTGTGTTTAATGTTGTCCCAGTGGTCTCTGAGACTGTCCTCAATTTGTTTCATTCTTGTTTCTTATTCTACTCTGCAGTAGTTATTTCCATTATTTTACCTTCCAGGTCACTTATCCATTGTTCTTCCTCAGTTTTTCTGCTATTAATTCCTCCTGGAGAATTTTTAATTCTTTTATTTTGTTTTTCATCTTTGTTTGTTTGCTCTTTAGTTCTTTTACATCTTTGTTAAATGTTTCTTGTATTTTCTCCATTCTATTTACAAGATTTGGGATCATCTTTACTATCATTCTGAATTCTTTTTCAGGTAGACTGCCTATTTCCTCTTCATTTGTTTTGTCTGGTGGGTTTTTACCTTGATCCTTCATCTGCTATGTGTTTCTTTGTCTTCTCATTTTGCTTAACTTACTGTGTTTGGGTTCTCCTTTTTGCAGGCTGCAGGTTCATAGTTCCCATTGTTTTTGGTGTCTTCCCCCAGTGGCGAAGGTTTGTTCAGTGGGTTATGTAGGTTTCCTGGTGGAGGGGACTAGTGTCTGTGTTCTCGTGGATAAGTCTGGATCTTGTCTTTCTGATGGGAAGGCCCACATCTGGTGGTGTGTTTTGGGGTATCTGTGACCTTATTATGATTTTAGGCAGCCTCTCTGCTAGGTGGGGTTGTGTTCCTGTCTTGCCAGTTGTTTGACATAGGGTGTCTAGCACTGTAGCTTTCTGGTCGTTGAATGGATATTGGTCTTAGTGTTGAGATGGAGGTCTCTGGGAGAGCTTTCGCTATTTGATATTACATGGAGCCATAAGGTCTCTGGTGGACAATGTGCTGAACTTGGCTCTCCCACCTCAGAAGCACAGGCCTGATGCCTGGCCGGAGTACCAATACCCTGTCATCCACATGACTCAGAATAAAAGGGTGAAAGAAAGAAAAAAAGAAAGAAAAAATAAAATAAAGTTTATTAAAATAAAAAATAATTATTAAAAATAAAAAAATTAAAAAGTAATTAAAACAAAGAAAGAAGGAAAGGAGCAAGAGAGCAACCAAAGCAATAACCAAATCCACCAATGATAACAAGCACTAAAAACTATACTAAAAAACAAAACAAAACAAAAAATGGACAGAACCTTAGGACAAATGATAAAAGCAAAGCTATACAGAAAAAATCACACACAGAAGCATACACATACAAACTCCCAAAACAGAAAAAGGAAAAAAAAATATATATCGTGGCTCCCAAAGTCCACCTCCTCAATTTTGGATGATTCGTTGTCTATTCAGGTATTCCAGAGATGCAGGGTACATCAGCTTGAATGTGGAGATTTAATCCGCTGCTCCTGAGGCCGCTGGGAGAGGTTTCCCTTTCTCTTCTTTGTTCTCACAGCTCCTGGGATTCAGCTTTGGATTTGGCTGCTCCTTTGCGTGTAGGTTGCCTGAGGGCGTCTGTTCTTCACTCAGACAGGATGGGGTTAAAGTTGCAGCTGATTAAGGGGCTCTGGCTCACTCAGGCTGAGGGGAAGGAGAGGTAAGGAATGCGGGGCAAGCCTGTGGTGGCAGAGCCCGGCGTGACGTTGCAGCAGCCTGAGGTGCACTGTGTGTTTCCCGGGGCAGTTGTCCCTGGATCACGGGACCTTGGCAGTGGCGGACTGCACAAGCTCCCGGGAGTGGTAGTGTGGATAGTGACATGTGCTTGCACACAGGCTTCTTGGTAGCTGCAGCAGCAGCCTTAGCATCTCATGCCCATCTCTGGGGTCCGCGCTGATAGCAACGGCTCATGCCAGTCTCTGGAGCTCCTTTAAGCATCGCTCTTAATCCCCTCTCGTTGCGCACCGCGAAACAAAGAGGCAAGAAAAAGTCTCTTGCCTCTTCGGCAGCTCCAGACCTTCTTCTGGACTCCCTCCTGGCTAGGCGTGGCGCACTAGCCCCCTTCAGGCTGTGTTCACATAGCCAACCCCAGTCCTCTCCCTGGGATCTGACCTCCGAAGCTCAAGCCTCAGCTCACAGCCCCCGACTGCCCCGGCAGGTGAGCAGACAAACCTCTCGGGCTGGTGAGTGCTGGTCGGCACTGATCCTCTGTGCGACCATCTCTCCACTTTGCCCTCCGCAGCCCTGTTGCTGCGCTCTCCTCTGTGGCTCTGAAGCTTCCCCCCTCCATCACCCGCAGTCTCTGCCCGGGAAGGGGCTTCCTAGTGTGTGGAATTCTTTCCTCCTTCACAGCTCCCTCCCACTAGTGCAGGTCCCGTCCCTATTCTTTTGTCTCTGTTTTTTCTTTTGCCCTACCCAGGTACGTGGGGGAGTTTCTTACCTTTCTGGAGGTCTGAGTTCTTCTGCCAGTGTTTAGTAGGTGTTCTGTAGGAGTTGTTCCACATGTAGAAATATTTCTGATGTATTTGTGGCAAGGAAGGTGATCTCCTCTTCTTACTCTTCAGCCATCTTGATGTCGTTCCCCCCCCCCCACCCCCCGCTCCCCGTATTGATGACTTTGGAAGAGTAGAAATTTAAAATTTTGATGAAACCTAATTTATTTATATATTTTTAATGCTTTTGCTGTCCTTTTCAAGAAATAGTGGTTTACTCCTAAGGTCCCAAAGATATTTTTCTATGTTTTCTTCAAGAAAGTTTGTATTATTTTTTGCATACAGAGTGAGATGAGATCAAGATTCATTTTTTCCCATAAAAATATCCTATTGTTCCAGAAGCATTTGTTAAAAAGTCTTTTTTAACCCACTGAATTGGCTTTGTGCCTTGGTCAATTATCAACTGAGCACATATATAAGGATCTATTTCTGAACTTTGTATTGTTTTCTATTGATTTATTTTTCTATTCTTATACTCATACCACACTGTCTTGATTATTGTAGCTTTACAGTAAATTTTAAAATAGGAATTAAGTTTTCAATTCAGCTATTGAAGCTCCTATGCATTTCCATATAAATTTTAAAATGACCTTGTCAGTTTCTATTAAAATCTGGTGGACATTTTAATAGAGATGGTATTGGATCTATGAAGTAGTTTTAAAACAGTGAACATCTTAATAATATTGTCTTTGAATCCATAAACTTTTATTTAGAACTCCATTAATTTTCTTTAGCAATGTTTTGTAGTTTTCAGTTAGAAATCTTATTCACTGTTAGATGTATTTCTAGGGTCTTTACATTTTTTGATGCTGTTTAAATGTTATGTTTAAAAAGTTTTATTTTCCAATTGTTTGATGGTGGCATCTATGGCAACAATTTGACTTTTTACATGGTCTAATCCTGCTAATTTCACTTATTAATTCTAGTGGATTTTGTTTTTGTAGATTCAATGGGGTTTTCTATGTACACAATCACACTGTTGGTAAATAACAGCTTCTGTCTTTCCAATACTGATGACTTTTATCCTTTCTCTTTATCCTTTCTCTCCTTGTATTTTTAATAACTTTGTTTTATATATTTTAATTTATGTTGTGAGATTAATAAAAATGCATGACCAGTGTGCCTTTCATTGTGTCTTCAAATTGGAGTATACCTTTTAAAAGTTGTGATTAAATACACACAACAAAATTTACCATGTTACACATTTTGACATGTATAGTTGCATGGCATTAAGTATGTTCACATTGTTGTGCAACCATCACCACCATCCATCTCCAGAACTCTTCCATCATCCCAAACATAATCTCTGCACCCATTAAACACAAATTCTTCATTCTACCCCTTACCCAGCCCTTGGCAACCACCATGCTACTTTTCATCTCTATGAATTTGACTACTCTAGGTACTTTAGGTACCTTATATAAGTATTTGTCTTTTTGTGATCAGCTTATTGTGTTTAGCATAATATCCTTAAGGTTCATCCATGGTTTAGCATGTGTCAGAATTTCATCCTTTTTAAGGCTAAGTAAAATTCCATTGAATGTATATGCCATATTTTGTTTATTCATTCATTTGTCTCTGGACACTTGGGGTGTTCACACCTTTTAGTTATTGTAAATAATGCTGCTATGCACATGGTGTACAAATATTTCTTAAAATTCCTGTTTTCAATTTTTTTGGTTATATACTCAGAAGTGGAATTGCTGGATCATATGATAATTCTGAGGATTTTCTGACGAGCTACCATACTGTTTTTCCACAGCAGCTATGCCATTTTTCATTCCCATCAGAAATGCAGTGTTCTAATTTCTCCACATCCTTGCCAATACTTGTTATTTTCTGCTTTTTGTTTTGTTTTTAATAATAGCCATCCTAGTGGGTATGAAGTGGTATTTCATTGTGGCTTTGATTTACAGTTCCCTGAAGACTAGGACTGCCAAACAACTTTTCATGTGGTTATTGTTATTTATATAACTTTTGGAGAAATATCTATTCAAGTCCTTTGCCCATTTAAAAATCAGGTTTGCTTCTGTTGTTGTTGAGTTGTAGAAGTTCTTTATATATTTTGGATATTAATCCTTTATCAGATATGATTTGCAAATATTTTTCTGCCATTCCAGAGTGGGAATTGCCTTCTCACTCTGTTGATAGTGTCCTTTGGTGCACAAAATATTTTAATTTTGATAAAGTATTTTTTTCTTTTGTTGCCAATGCTTTTGGTGTCATATTCATAAAATAATTGCGAAATCAAATGTAATGAAGCTTTTTGCCTATGTTTTGTTATAAGAGTTTTAAAATTTGGATGATTCTTTGTATCAGTATGAAATGTCTCATTATGCTGGGTCAGTGCATTTTACCTTGGATTCTACTTTGTCTGCTTCCATACAAATGCCAAAAGAATGAGTAGGCAAATTATGGTATGGAAATTGCGGCAGTGACACAGGAGCAGGAGGCAGGCAGAGAGGTTCTGGGTGAGCTGGCCAGAGTGGAGAGGCTGAGGAAGTAAAGGAACAGAGGACAGGCTGAAGTCAGGAAAAATTATCAAGATTTCTTTTCTTCTTTTTTTTAAAAAAAATTATTTTACATTGGAGTATAGTTGATTAACAATGTTGTGTGAGTTTCAGGTGGACAGCAAAGTGATTCAGTTATACATATGCATGTATCTATTCTTTTTCAAATTCTTTTCCCATTTAGGTTGTTACACAATATTGAGTAGAGTTCCCTGTGCTACACAGTAGGTCTTTGTTGATTATCTATTTTAAATATAGTAGTGTGTAAATGTTAAACCAAAACTCCCTATTTATCCCTCTCCTTCACCTTTCTGCTTTGGTAACCATAAGTTTTTTCCTAAGTCTGTGAGTCTGTTTCTGTTTTGTAAATAAGTTCATTTGCATCATTTTCTTAGATTCCTCATATAAGCAATATTATATAATATTTGCCTTTTTCTGTCTGACTTAGTATGATAATCTCCAGGTCCATCCATGTTGCTGCAAATGGCATTATTTCATTCTTTTTAACAGATGAGTATATTCCATGGTATATATGTACCACATCTTTTTTTATCCATTCATCTGTTGATGGACATTTACGTTGCTTTCATGTCTTGGCCATTGTAAACAGCGCTGCAATGAACATTGGGGTGCATGTAGCCTTTTGAACAATGGTTTTCTATGGATATATGCTGAGGAGTGGGATTGCTGGATCATATGGTAGCTCTATTTTTAGTTTTTTAAGGAATCTCCATGCTGTTCTCCATACTGGCTGTACCAATTTCCATCCCTTTTCTTCACATCTTTTCCAGCATTTATTGTTTGTAGACTTTTTGATGATGGCCATTCTGACTGGTGTGAGGTGATATATCTTTGTGGTTTTGATTTGTTTTTCTCTAACAGTTAACAATGTTGAACATCTTTTCATATGCTTCATGGCCATCTGTATGTCTTCGTTGGAGAAATGTCTGTTTAGGTCTTCTTCCCATTTTTTTGATTGGGTTGTTTGTTTTTTTTGATATTGAGCTGCATGAGCTGTTTGTAAATTTTGGAGATTAATCCCTTGTCAGTTGCATCATTTGCAAATATTTTCTCCCACTCTGTGGGTTGTCTTTTTGTTTTGTTTATGGTTTCCTTTGCTGTGCAAAAGCTTTTGAGTTTAATTAGGTCCCATTTATTTATTTTTGTTTTTAATTCTATTACTCTAGGAGGTGGACTGAAAGAGATGTTGCTGCAATTTATGTCAAAGAGTGTTCTGCCTATGTTTTCATCTAAGTGTTTTATAGTATTCGGTCTTATTTTTAGGTCTTTAATCCATTTTGAGTTTATTTTTGTGTATGGTGCTAAAGAATGTTCTAATTTCATTCTTTTACATGTAGCTGTCCAGTTTTCACAGAAATATTTATTGAAGAAACTATCTTTTGTCCATTGTATAGTTATGCCTCCTTTGTCATAGATTAATTGACCATAGGTGCATGGGTTTATTTCTGGGCTTTCTATCCTGTTCCATTGATCTATATTTCTGTTTTTGTTCCAGTACCATACTGTTTTGATGACTGAAGCTTTGTAGTATAGTCTGAAGTCAGGAAGCCTGATTTCTCCAGCTCCGTCTTTCTTTCTCAAGATTACTTTAGGTTATTTGGGGTCTTTTGTGTCTCCATACAAATTAAAAAAATTTTTTTGTTCTAGTTCTGTGAAAAATGCCATTGGTAATTTGATAGGGATTGCATTCAATCTGTAGATTGCCTTGGGTAGTATAGTCATTTTGACAATATTGTTTCTTCAAATCCAAGAATATGGTATATCTTTCCATCTGTTTGTGTCATTTTTGGTTTCTTTCATCAGTGTCTTATAGTTTTTGGAGTACAGGTCTTTTGCCTTCTTAGGTAGGTTTAGTCCTAGGTATTTTATTCTTTTTGATGTGATGGTAAATAGGACTGTTTCTCTAATTTTTCTTTCTGAACTTTTGTTGATAGTGTATAGAAATGCAACAGATTTCTGTGTATTAATTTTGTTCCTGCAACTTTACTGAATTCACTGATGAGCTCTAACAGTTTTCTGGTAGCATTTTTAGGATTTTTTTTGTATAGTAGCAATATCATGTTGTCTGCAAACAGTGACAGTTTTACTTCTTCTTTTCTAGTTTGGATTCCTTGTATTTCTTTTTCTTCTCTGATTGCCATGGCTAGGACTTCCAAAACTATGTTGAATGAAAGTGGGGAGAGTGGACATCCTTGTCATGTTCCTGATCTTAGAGAAAATGCTGTTAGCTATTCACAGTTGAATATGATGTTGGCTGTATGTTTGTCATATATGGCCTTTATTATGTTGAGGTATGTTACCTCTATGCCTACTTTCTGGAGAATTTTTATCATAAATGGGTGTTGAATTTTGTCAAAAGCTTTTTCTGCATCTATTGAGGTGATTATATTCTTTTTTCCTTCAATTTATTAATATGGTGTACCACACTGATTGATTTGTAGATATTGAAAAATCCTTGCATCCCTGGAATGAATGCTACTTGATCATGGTTATGATCGTTTTAATGTATTGTTGGATTCAGTTTGCTAGTATTTTGTTGAGGACATTTGTGTCTATGTTCATCAGTGATATTGGCCTGTAATTTTCTTTTTGTGGTATTTTTTTCTGGTTTTGATATCAGGGTGATGGTGGCTTCATAGAATAAGTTTGGGAGTATTCCTTCCTCTGCAATTTTTTGGAATTGTTTCAGAAGGATAGATATTAACTTTTCTCTAAATGTTTGATAGAATTCATCTATGAAGACATCTGGTCTTGGACTTTTGTTTGTTGGGAGTTTTTTAATCATAGTTTCAATTTCAGCACTTGTGATTGGTCTATTCATATTTTTAATTTCTTCCTGGTTCAGTCTTGGGAGATTGTGTCTTTCTAAGAATTTGTCCATTTCTTTTAGGTTGTCCATTTTACTGGCATATAGTTGCTTGTAGTAGTCTCTTATGATCCTTTGTATATCTGTGGTGTCTGATGTAACTTCCCCTTTTTCATTTTTAATTTTATTGATTTGAGCCCTCTCCCTGTTTTTCTTGATGAGTCTGGCTAAAGGTTTATCAATTTTGTTTATTTTTTCAAAGAGACAGCTTTTAGTTTCATTGATCTTTTCTGTCATTTTCTTCATCTCTCTTTCATTTATTTCACTCTTATCTTTAGTATTTCTTTCCTTCTACTAACTTTGGGTTTTGTTTGTTTTTCTTTCTCTAGTTGCTTTAGGTGTAAGGTTAGGTTGTTTATTTGAGATTTTTCTTGTTTTCTGAGGTGGGATTTTATTGCTATAAACTTCCTTCTTAGAACTTCTTTTGCCGTGTTCCACAGGTTTTGGATCATCATGCTTTCGTTTTCATTTGTCTCCAGGTTATTTTTGATTTCCTCTTTGATTTCTTCAGTGATCCTTTGGTTGTTTAGTAGCATATTGGTTAGCCTCCATGTGTTTGTTTTTTAATTTTTTCTTGTAGTTGATTTCTAATCTCATAACGTTGTGATTGGAAAAGATGCTTGATATGATTTCAATTTTGTTAAATTTACCAAGGCTCTCTTTGTGGCCCAGCATGTGATTAATCTTGGAGAATGTTCCATGTGATCTTGAGAAGAATGCGTATTCTGTTGCTTTTGGATGGAATGCTCTATAAATATCAATTAAGTCCATCTGGTCTAATATGTCATTTAAGGTCTGTGTTTCCTTATTGATTTTCTGTCTGGATGATCTGTCCATTGGTGTAAGTGGGGTGTTAAATTCCCCCACTATTATTGTGTTACTGTTGATTTCCTCATTTATGGATGTTAGCATTTGCCTTATGTATTGAGGTGCTCCTATGTTGGATGCATATATATTTACAATTGTTATATCTTCTTCTTTAAGGTAATTTTTGATATGTATGTTTTTATTGCCATTTTGTTAATTGTTATGGATTTGTTTTTGTAGGTCTTTTTTCTTCCCTTCCTCTTTTGTTCTCTTTTCTTGTGATTTGCTGACTAACTTTAGTGTTGTGTTTGGATTCCTCTTTCTTTTTTTGTGTGTATCTATTCTAGATTTTCTGTTTGTGGTTACCATGAGGTTTTGATATAGTAGTCTATATATAAACAAGATTTCGAGTTGCTGCTCTTTTAATTTGAAATGCATTTACAATATCCTGCACTTGTACTCTCCTCTTCTCACAATTGCTGGTTTTGATAGCATATTTATGTGTGGCTGATTTTCTACCTTTACTTTATGTTTGCCCTTACTCGTGAGCTTTCACATTCATAATTTTCGTGATTCTAGTTGTGGCCTTTTCTTTTATCCCTAGAGAAGTTCCTTTAGGACTTGTTGTAAAGCTGGTTTGGTGGTATTGAGTTCTCTTGGCTTTTGCTTGTCTGTAAAACTTTTGATTTCTCCTTTGAATCTGAATGAGAGCCTTGCTGGGTAGAGTATTCTTGGTTGAGGTTTCTTCTTTGTCTTTGGATGTAGGATATCTTTTTTGGCAGTTTCCAGCATTTTTTTTGTTGATGGTTGTTCAGCAGTTAGTTGTGATTTTGGTGCTGTCATAAGAAGAGGTGAGCTCACATCCTTCTACTCTGCCATCTTGTCTCTGCCCCAAGATTTCTTTTTGAAAGTGAACATCCCCTCCCTCAAAGACTCTAGAATTCTGAAATTTTTTTTCTTTTTGTGGTACACGGGCCTCTCACTGTTGTGGCCTCTCCCATTGCGGAGCACAGGCTCCGGATACGCAGGCTCAGTGGCCATGGCGCAGGGACCCAGCCACTCCACTGCATGTGGGATCTTCCTGGACCGGGGCATGAACCCGTGTCCCCTGCATCGGCAGGCGGACTCTCAACCACTGTGCCACCAGGGAAGCCCATAGAATTCTGCATTTTAACTAATGTCTTGGGACTTAATTAGGTCACAGATTGAATTCTTTTGGAACAAAGGCTTTTTTGGCTAAGGTCATTATTTTGTCCTCCATGGCTCAAGTCTCTTGAGTTCAACTCAGAATTAAACTCTTTGTTACACTGTCAGGAGATGTGGAGCTCCACATATACCATGACATAAGAATGAAATGATGACATTATTTAAAATAATGGGGACATGGGAAAGATAGGTTAAAAAATGTTTAAGATATTTAAATGTTGGATAAATATCTAAGGCAAAATGTCTTCTTAGAAAGGAAATTAAATAAGCCTAGTGAGGTACAACCTCCAAGGCCAAAATATAATAATAATAGAAGCACTGAATATAAGGCGAGTATTTAAATCACTTTACAAATTCATACACATTTATTCTTTCAATCGCTGAAGTAATACCAGTTATAGGTCAACTATGCTCTCTTAACAAATATTAATGATATGTCCACTATCTTCTACTATACTTACTCTTGTCTACTCTGTGTAAATCTATAAAAGTATTCCCTTCATTTTTCTTTACTTTGACTTCAGATTCCCAATCATAACATTGACATTTGTGTCCTAGAATTAGGTAGCTTTTGACAGGGTTCATAAAACATGATCTGGGTTAGAATCCAAGACAGAGAGCCACCTGGGACAAAAAGGTAAAATCCAGGACAGTTTAGGTCAATACAAGACACAGATTATCTTATAAACAAGTGACATTTTTTTAAAACGAATATCGTATATGTTTATTTATTTATTTATTTTATTTTTGGCTGCGTTGTGTCTTCATTGCTGTATGCAGGCTTTCTCTAGTTGCAGCAAGTGGGGGTTAGTCTTTGTTGCAGTGCATGGGCTTCTCACCATGGTGGCTTCTCTTGTTGTGGAGCACGGGCTCTAGGCGTGAGGGCTTCAGTAGTTGTGGCATGTGGACTCAGTAGTTGTGGTGCACAGGCTTAGTTGCTCTGTGGCATGTGGGATCTTCCCAGACCAGGGCTCGAACCCATGTCCCCTGCATTGGCAGGGGGATTCTTAACCACTGCGCCACCAGGGAAGCCCCAACAAGTGACATTTTTAAAAGGTGGGAAATTTAATTTTAAAGCAAATGCTCTATTCAGCATAACTAATCTCCCTGTCTTTTTATCTGGGTATCTTTAGGAGACAAGTATTCTCTGCAGAATAATGTCCACTTTATCAGAACTAAAATTTTGATGTGGTAAATAAAAGAGACAGAATATTTCTCTTATAATAGTCTCTCTCTTTTTAAGACCTTTTTATTTGTTTGTTTTTTAGAGCAGTTTCAGGTTCACAACAAAATTGAGCAGAAAGTACAGAGTTCTCATACACCCTGGAACCTACACACGCACATTATTAACCCTGCATTATCAACATCTCCCACCAATGTGGTACATTTGTTACAATTGATAAACCTGCATTGACACATCTTAATCACCCAAAGTCCATAGTTTACATTAGGGTTCACTCTTGGTGTTGTACATTCTATGGGTTTGGACAAATACATAATGATGCATCCACCATTAGAGTATCTTACAGGGTAGTTTCACTTTCCTAAATATCCTCTATGCTCCACAAAGTTACAGACAAATTACAAGTTCAGTATAAAGAACTTAGTTTTCCTGAACCACGTGAGCTTAAATTGCTGACCTGATACCTCATTACTCTCCTCCCCGGAATACCTTAGCATGTATTTCCTATAACAAGGACATTGTTCTATGTAACAACACAACCAGGAAATTAAGAATGATACATCTCTATTACTTAGTCCTCAGACCACATTCAAGTTTCATCAGTTTGGTCCCAATATTTAGTAACTTTTACAGCAAAGGGATCCAGCTCTATATCCTGCATTGCATTTTGTTATCATGTCTCTTTAGATAACTTCAGTTTAAAACTGTTTCTCAATCTTTCCTTGACTTTTTCTTTTTGACTTTCATGATGTTGATAGTTTTGAAGATAACAGACAAAATATTTTGTAAAATGTTTCCCATTGTGCGTCTGTCTCATGTTTCCTCATAAATAGAATTAAATTATGCTGCTTTGGCAGGAATATGACAGAAGTGAGTTGTGTTTTTCTAGGTGGTGCACAATTTCAATTTTTTCTGTTACTGATGAGGTTCAATTTAATCACTTAGTGTCTGCTGGTCTTCTTCAGTTTCTTACCATTTCTTCCTTTGTAATTAATAAGTAATTTGCATGAAGGTACTTGTACATATCCCATTCCACATTACACTTACAATTTATCTATGGATTTTTAAAATCTTTATGGACTCACTGTTTCCTATTTTGTCTAATTTTTAACTTATTTTAATTTTATATAATTTTAATCATTTTAATACTTTATTCCTATTTTACATATTACTATCATTACTTATTTTGATGCTCATATTGTCCCTAATTAAGTTAGTAGGAGCTCTTTCAAGATGACTTCTGTAGGGCTTCCCTGGTGGTGCAGTGGTTGAGAGTCCCTCTGCCAATGCAGGGGACACGGGTTTGTGCCCCGGTCTGGGAAGACCCCACATGCCGTGGAGCGGTTGGGCCCGTGAGCCATGGCTGCTGAGTCTGCGCGTCCAGAGCCTGTGCTCCGCAACGGGAGAGGCCACAACAGTGAGAGGTCCGTGTATCACAAAAAAAAAAAAAAAAAAAAAAAAAAAAAAAAAAAAAAAAAAAGACTTATGTATCCTTTTGCCATGTTCCTATCATTCTTTGAACATTTTCTTATTTTTTGGCATAAGACATTCCAGACTTATATTGTCCTTGTCTGAGCCTTGGAATCAGGCATTTTTCCAAGGAATGCGGGCTCTTTTTGAGGAACCCCCTCCCCGTACAGTCTCCCTTCTCTCCTGCTCATGGTTCTGATGCTCCTCACTGGGCTGTCCTGCCTAGGATACTCTTCTTTCCCTTTTGGGCTCTGTCATCCTGTGCTAGGCTGTGCTCTACCACCCCTCCCCTGTAAACACCCTTCTAGCCTGTTTAGGCAGAGTCCTTTGAAAACCAAAGTCGGATCATGTAGCTTATTTGGCTCAAAACCCTAAAAGGGCTCCAGTTCACTCAGAGTAAAAGCCAAAGTTTGCCATAAGCTCTGAGCTGCAACACGGTCAGGGTCAGGCCCCAGCCTCTCCCATCTCCTCTCCTTCTGCTCTCTTTTTGCTCACCCTGCTCTGTGCACACACCAGGCCCTCTCCTGCTGGAGGGCTCTTGCTCTTCCTCCCAGCAATGTTCTTCCTCCACAGAATCTCTTGGCCAGCTGCCCCGTACCCTTTGAGTCTTTGCTGAGATCTCACATCTTCAGTGAGGCCTCCCCGACCCATCTCTTTAATACTACAAACTTCCCTTTGCTTAGGTTGACCACGTTTCTTTCCTTTAGGAAATATGTATAGATGGATCTATTTGGCAATGCAGGCTGATGCCCACAGGACATGGGCCTGAGAAGAACAGCAGAACCAAAAGAGATCAGAGCTGCTCTGCCTCAGAAAGTGAAGGGAACTTAAAGTTTGCATGGGTGGCTGCCCAGCAAAGGGATGACGGCTCTGGGAACAAGTGCGAGCAGCAGGGATAAGATGTGAACAAGATTTAGAGGTGATCCAGAAACATTTAAGAAGTTGTCTCACACTCAAGTGTAAGTTGTTTTCTTGGAACTTGCAGCAATGCAACTATCTTGTTTGAGGGTGCAGTTAGTGTTCAACTGGGGCAGATGGAAAATGCAGTGGACATGACCCACCAAGGAGAAAGAAGTCAGTGAGAATATATGCACCCCCAGAAAATCTTGCCGTGGGGGGAGGCGGGAAGCTGGTCTTTTCACAACGTGTGGGATGATGGGCCAAGCTGCTGAAACAAGCTGTTAAAGGGAAGGTTGATCCCAGAAGTCTGAAGGCTTCAGGGACTCCTAGGTGCAGGTGATACATACGAATGCAAGAGTACTCCCAAGACCCTTTCTCTGATCTCATGCAAATGAATATCTATTACATGCTCAGAGGAAGGGAGTTCACCATTCAAAGAACTGTATCTGAGACTGCCAGGTGTGCTCTGGGAATGAAGACCGTCTTGGACTGAGGTGGAATGTTCTTCTCAAATTGGGAGGACAGGCAGTGTGAGCATCGAACTGTGGGACCAAATACGGCACAATTTCATATATTATGAAGTTAAATATCATTGTGTTAAAACAGAGACACTATGGAACCAGTTGTAACATTGGCTGCAATTTTTGAGTAAATCTAAAACAGAAGCTCTGCACTGAAGATAAGCTGCTTTAGGCTGTGCCTTTACACCTTGGGAGTTGTTTAATTCCCTCTGCCACTGGATTACTACATTCTAAGAATTAGAGAAACACTGAAGGAAGGTAAAAACACTGAAGTGCCCTTTCTTCATCACTGTTGACCTTGGGCAAATTGCCAAACTCATTAGTTTTCTGACTTATAAAATAAAATAAGGAAGTTGACTAGATGCTTTTCAGTTGGGCTGCTTTTGGCTTTAGAAATGCCCTCAGGGTTCCTTTCTCTTTCTTTCTCTTTCAGCATCTCTTTTTCTGCAGGTCTGTTCTATATTCACCTCTCTACCATTTGCCTTCTGTGTCCTCTGAGTTTCTATTTTCTTAGAACTTTGACCTTTACCTTGTCCACTGTGAAGGTCCCACTTCTCTCTACTTTATGACACTTCTTAATTTTCAGTTTCTGCCTTTCCTGTAAATTGTTCAGTCTGTCCACTTCCACTTAATTCCTTACACCTGAAAGGAATCTGGCCCAGCTCATCTTTCTGAAACAATTCACTCAGTTACAGATTGCGGCCAACCAATAGAGGAGGAACCCTGCAATCAACTCCCATCCTGACACAATCAGAGTCAGTGAACAGTAAGTTTCTATGTTAGAAAACATGGCTGCTGTCCCTTAGCAGGACTGTAGGAAAGTCATAGTCCCTTAGAACTGAAAGCAATTGGCAGGAATCATTTTAAAAAGTCAGATTTAACCCCAAACCTCTTTTGACTTTTATTAATTCTATAAGTAAGACACTGTCTCACACCCAGGTTTGCTACGACCATCATTTTGATACTTATGACTTTATTGGCTGTATTTTAATAGGATTTATAATATTCATCTATGTTACTAAGTAACTCTAGAAAATGAACACAACATTACTAACAATTTTTAAGGTTGTTGAATATTTTAGGCTCAGTAAAGATATGAGTTCATTCCTTATCCATTTCCTTTTATTCAGTTCAACAGATATTTATTGAATGTCAGTTCTGGACCAGATGCTGTTCTAAGTAATTGAGATACAGAAAGGAACAAAGTGAACAAAATCCCTTCTCACATGGAACTCACATTCTAGAGAAATCTAAATAAGTTGTTTGCTTGTTTCTTATTTTAAAAAAATCTTTAAGCATAAAGAATTATTAACAAAATCTCATATATCCCCTACTCTGTTAGAGCTCAACATTTTGCCACACTTGTTTAGTTTTTTGTTTTTTTTTTTTTTAAGAAAAAACACTGCATATAAAGTTGAAACTCTTTATGTAGCTTCCCCTTCCCAGAGTGTTATGGACTGAATTGTGTCCCTTCAAAATTCATATTTCGAAGCCCTAACTCCCAATGTTACTGTATTTGGAGAAAGGACAAATAAGGAGGTAATAAAGTTGAAGTTAAAAGGGTGGAGTCCTGATGTGGTAAAGTTGGTGTCTTAAACAAAGAGAGAGACACAGCGCCATCTCTCTCTCTCTCTGCTGTATGAGGACCCAGTGAGCAGGTGGCTATCTAAAAACCAGGAAGAGGGTCCTCACCAACCAGAACCTTGATCTTGGACTTCCAGCATCCAGAACTGTGAGAAAAGAATTTCTGTTATTTAAGCCACCTAGTTTATGGCATTTTGTTATAGCAGCTGAGCAGACTAAGACACAGAGTTAAGCACTATTCTGATGTTGGTATTTACCAATCCCAAGCAGGATATATACTTTTACTACATTTATGTGGACCTGTGAACAAGAACTACATAGCTCTTTATATAAATAGTATCATGCTCTACATACATTGCATATTTTAAATAACTAGTCTATTTTCATTACAGCTCCTTTGAAAATTTGATGAAAGTTATGGCCAATTTTCTCACAGGAAAATTGTACAATATTTTGTATATAATTTCTGACAGCTCATAAACTGTGATGCTCAGCTATGAAACCCAGATTAAGAACCTTTGCTGTAGTTATAATTACTCTTCAGAATATTTACCCCACAATATTGCAAGGTCCTTAGTCATGTAGCAATAAAGTAAATCATGACCACTGTTCCATGCTTACTGAGACTGGAAAGTGGACTCATATTTTAGAAAGATATGTAATAATAAATATTGGAAATAATTTTCTTTTGAATGCCAGAAAATTGAATTATCTGCATATTCCATTTTTCAAGTCTTCTAAATAATTGAGGTTAGCAGCAGAGAATCACACAGTAGTGATATTGGCTTGATAAGGTGTTAATAAAAATAGGGTTCATTTGACATGACATGAAGGGTTTTAGTTATTACAAATGAATAGAACTAAAAAAAAAGTTCCTGTAATTTAGTGTGTTGATTGCTATAGTTAATATCAAGTCCCATCTTGTTCCCCTATAAAATGTGAGGACACTCAACTACTTCCCTGGGAATTTGGAAAGCAAAGGATTTTTTTAAAAACCCGGTGTGAAGTTTCTTGGAAAGGATGCCTAGCATAAGGATATAATTGTTTTTTGGCATGCTGGTAGGTGCTTCTGTACTGCTCTTTGCTTTCCTCTGATCGTAACAAGAATACTGAGAAAGACGTTCAAGGCCAAATGAACATTTACAGATGAATTACCACCTGCCATGAACACAGAAAGAAATATTGATGTTAAATAGAGCCATTTGAGAAATCAAGTAGAGGAAAAGACTGTGGAACCCAGTGAGATCTAAAGAAACCTCCAAATTCCAGAAAACAGCACAGATCTAGAATGAAGTGGGATATTATCTGGAAATCACATTCTTGTTTTTGTTGAAGTCTAACATTGCCTATCTTTATCAAGGAGTGCTGCCAGCTATGGAGGAGACACATTCTGAGATTAACTCCAGAACAAATATTTCCCAGGCAGAAAAGAAAGGAAAAGTCTTAACCATGATAAAGGTGAGGAATCGAAGACAGCATACATACAGTCCAAGAGAGACAGAAATTTGTGGACTGGAAGAATCAGTGGGAAAAAAGATCATGTTTAGGTTTTTAAAATACAAAGAGAAACAAAGTGATAGAGAGATAGAAGGAGAAAGGCTGAGGAAACTGAGTTGCTAATATACACAGGGAGATGGGCATTCTGAACATTATTTTAGTACATTATTTTAATAGGTGATTGCTGGATGGACAGACCATAACTTAGGACCAGCATACACCTGAGAGTCTATATATATGGAGAGAGAGAGATCCATCTTCAGTAAGGTATAGAAGAAGAGCTGTTATTAATAATACTTAGGAGGAGAGAGAATGAAGAATAGGCTAACCACACTTTGAGTCCCCATATGGCTTGTCTTCTCCTGAGATTGTGGTAGGTTGAAAAATGGCCCATCAAAAGATATCTATCTCCTAAGTCCTGGAACCTGTGAATGTTACCTTATGTAGAAAAAAAGACTGTGGATATGAGTAAGTATCTTGAGATGAGGAAATTATCCAAGATTATCCTGAATTTACCTTAAATGAAAACACATGTCCTTACAAGAGGGAGGCAGAGAGAGATTTAACACATACACAGAAGAGAAAGAGGTCATGTGACCACAGAAGCAGAGATTGGAATGATGAGGCCACAAGCCAAGGAATGCTGGTGGCCACCAAAACCTGGAAAAGACCAGGAATGGATTCTCCCCTAGGGTGTGAAGGAAGCTGACACCTTGATTTTGATCCATTGATGCTTATTTCAGACATTTAGCCTCCAGAGCTGTAAGAAAGTAAATCTCTGTTTTTGTAAGGCACCAAGTTTTTGTTAATTTGTTACAGCGCCCATAGGAACATAATACAGAGATCAAGCAGACAATCAGCTGCAGAGCATCACACGACAGGGATATCAAAGATTGCACATATGATGACTCTTTGAATGAGGATTTGAGAGTTAATAGGCTCACATTAGCCTCCTGGACATCTGAGTAATGTAACCATGTGAGTTTCCCAGAGTAAGAATGAGAAAGTATGAGGAAAAATTTAAGTGTTTATCCTGCCTTTTCTGTAGAATTGTATTTTAGAATAGCCAGTTACTCCTTTGATAAGGGAAAGCTTTTTTTTTTTTTTTTTTTTTTTTAAATACAGGGAGAGGGAATTATAGAATTAGAAAGTCACCAATTTTCAACCACCAGTGAAAAAACTGAGGCAAAGATCAGGGAAAGATCATCAGGCTAAAACCATTCCATCAGTGGTTCTCAAAGTCCGCTGTTTGCTGGAATCACTGATGAGCTTTGCACAATGTCAATGCCTGTATGAACTACTAGAAATTCTGATGGAATTGGCCTGGAATGGGTTCTGGGCATCAAGTTATTTAGAAGCTCCGAGGTGATTGCTTTTTTTTTTTAATTTTATTTATTTATTTATTTTTGTCTGCATTGGGTCTTCGTTGCTGTGTGTGGGCTTTCTCTAGTTGCGGCGAGTGGGGGCTACTCTTCGTTGCAGTGCACAGGCTTCTCATTGCAGTGGCTTCTCTTGTTGTGGAGCATGGGCTTTAGATGCATGGGCTTCAGTAGTTGTGGCACACAGGCTCAGTGGTTGTGGCTCACGGGCTCTAGAGCGCAGGCTCAGTAGTTGTGGCACACGGGCCTAGTTGCTCCACGGCATGTGGGATCTTCCCAGACCAGTGCTCAAACCCATGTACCCTGCATTGGCAGGCGGATTCTTAACCACTGTGCCACCAGGGAAGTCCCACAAGGTGATTTCTAATGAGCAGCTCAGGTTACAAATCATTGCTGCCAAAATATCACTCCGTAGATTTTTTAAGTTTAATTCTATCTATCTATCATCTATCTATCTATCTATCTATCTATCTATCTATCTATCTATGCTAATCACACAGGAGAAATGTACCTTACAATGGAGAGATCTGGATGTCATTACCTCAACCCAGTGATCAAATTTAGTATCACTGTACTTAGAGCTACCAGACATTATGTACCTTTGATGTGATGCAATACACCATCATATGATGATGCATATTAGATAGATGATGTCCTTAACTTGTAAAATTCCATGTAAAATTAAAAATTATAACTGTGCTAAGTGCTGTGAAAGAAAGGTACATGATGACAGGAGAGGGTCTAATGGGGCGAGACCTGGATGAAGAGTCAGGACTGGAGCCTCCTGGGTGACTCATGTAACAATGAGATTCATAGAATTCCTGACTCACTCCTGCTAGCTATACTAGCTCTCAGATCTCCTTTCTGCAAGTTCAAGGTGGGTTCACAGGGGAGTGGGAAGCTGGTTTTATAGACCTCATGCAAGTGCCGCACAGCCTCCTCCTCCTTCACTGCTCCTACCAAGCTAACAGAGCCTGAGAGGAGAGCTGTCTGCTCCTGCTAAAGTGCTCACTGTCCCTTGGAGGACCCTGAGACCAGACTGCCTTCTACTGACACTCAGCCACTTGCAAGCCAGCTCTTGAGTCATCATCGTAGCTGTGTCTTCCCATGGGAGTGTGACAGACCAGCTTTAGTATCAAGCAGTCCTGTATTTGAATTCTTTCTCTGCCACTTAGCAGCTCTGGGCCATCATTTAAGCTCTCTGAGCCTCAATTTTTCTCATCTGTAAAATGGGAACAATAATACCTACTTCAGTATAATTGTGTGGAAGAACTAAGATAATGAGTGCAAAGTGCTAAGGAAAAGACCTGGTGCATAATAGGTGCTCAATGAATGGTAGTCCTTCTGCTGTAGGCTCTGTTTGCCTGTCAAACTGGAGGAACGAAAGACCTGCCAGTGTCGTAGTCTGCCTTGTGCCCTCAGGATGTGGTATACATTTTTGACTCTCTCCCTATGAGTGCTTCTGCAAAGTCTGACATTGAAATTGCTTGGAAAAGAAGATAGTCTCTGTGTCTCTGTGCAGGATGCATCCTGTGATCTCCACCTGGTGTCTCAGTTCTTTCCCCAGGCCAAGCTTGTGAACCCTCAATTAGACTGAATTTCGCCCCCACTCATAAAGGGCCTCATTCTGCATCAGCTCCCTTCAGTGAACAGTCATGTATGAGCACATCCTAGCATTACTTTCAGCACTGGAGAAAGAGTGCAATGGATACATTGTTTGTGTTCACAGAGCTTACACCCGGTGGAGGTTACAGGTGATCAACTCAAAAGCAAATAAATATGTAGGATAATTCCAGATAAGTCCTACAAAGAAAATAAAACACAGCAATTGGACAGAGAGTGAAGAAAAGCAGGAAGGGTTTTCGTTAGCTATGGTCAGGGACATTTTGTTGTTGTTGAGGAGACATTTCAACTGAAGGGAGTCCCTCAAAGATCGGGGGAAAGAGCTTTCCAGATGGAGGCAACAGCTGGTGCAATGGCCAAGGCTAGAATCATCTTGGGGGGCTTGAAGGCTTGAAAGAAGGCCGGTGTGAATGGAGCTGAGTGGTGAGAAATGAGGTCAGAGAAGGAGGCAGGGGTCAGATCATGCAGGGCTGTGGTAAGGAGTTGGATTTTATTCTATTGAAATGGAAAGCCACTGGAGAACTTTCAGAGAGCTCATGCCCTAATTTTCACCTTAGAAAGATCACTCTGACTGCTGTGTGGGTAATGGACCATGTAGGAACAACAGTGGAGGTAGGCTGACCAAGGGGAAGTTATCATATAGTCTAGGAGAGATGATGGCGGTTTGGATTAAGGTTATAGCAACAAAGGCAGTGGGGACTGGTAGGATGGGTGATATGATTTAGAGCTCATCATCAGGACTTACTCATTGGTTTTGAGTGCAAGGGAAGGAGAATAATCAAGAATGACCCCAGATTCTTGGCTTAAGCAACTGGTGACTGGTGGTGCCATGTAATTAGATAGGAAAGACTGTGGGGAGAGTGGATTTTGGAAAAGAAAAAACAACTTCTTTTTTAGTCATGTTATGTTGGAAATGTTTACTGAATGACCAATTGGAAATAGCAAATAAACAACAGAAATACAAGTCTGTAACAAGAAGATCCTGGCTTCAGTCATAAATTTGAGAATCATTAGCCTATTAGATTAATGGTACTAAAGCCATGGGAAAGAATGCAGTTAGAGGAGAAAAAAATACCTGAACACGTAGTGAGATAAGGTCCACAATCGTGGCCTAGAATCCTCCTGACCCTATGGGCTCCTTATCTAGTGCTACCCTCTTCCTGGCCCAGTTCAAAGCCAGAGGCTCTGTTTTTCCCAGTCAATCCTGGTTTGGCCTTTCTCTCAACCCCAGCTGCTCTTACAATCTATCTCACTCACTTAATGGCACGTGGCCTTGCTTGGTTACTTTATCTCTTTGATCTGCTTTAGTCTTGTTGCCCCACCTGCATTGCTGCTCCTGGAGGACAGTAAACATGTCTAGTAAATCCCTGAATCATCTTCAGAATCTGGCAGAGAACTCCATGCTGACTGATGAGATACGGTTGCCTGGGAAATGCCCCATCAGGCCTGCTGGCACTGTTGTGTTTGTGACCTCCAGGTCTCCTGGCACCCTCCCTCCAGGATGGTACCTCCTGGCAGGGATAAACCATTGCTTCTACTACAGAAAATTAAATAAGCATCAGAAAGTCTCCTAGCAAGGCAGGTGGGCAAAACAAAGCACAAGGAAGTAAAATTGCCTTCTTGGTAAACAAACAAACAGAAACAAAACAATACAACATAAATAAATCCCAAACCAAACTCCATTAGAAGGGAAAAGGCCTTCAGCATCCACTCTGGGAGCCTGACCACAAGATCTATTTGTTGAATGAGTCAAGCCAATTTGAACAGTAAGTACAGTTAGTCCCGTTTATGTCTCTAGAACACTGACATTACTGAAAAGCTTGTGGCAGGATATTTTCTCTGTGCTTCTGTTTCTTGCTTGAATATTACAAGTTGCCTGCAGCTTAAAGAGCTGTTGGATTGTTAGCTGTGGCCAGAATGCCAGGTCCTCACAGCCCTTGAATCTCTGATCAGCAGCATAAAAGACAAAGAAGCTCACAGGAAGTGAGGACAGTGAGGGAGGGAGGAAAATGGAAAGAAAGTGGTGCATTGAAGCCAGGGAACACAAAGGAAACCACAGTGCAGAGGTCAGCGAGGGAGAATAAGAAAATGTTGATGAATGGAGAGGTGTCGAAACTAACAGAAACAAAGAAAAGATTATTGGAAAAGGAACAGAAAGCACAATATGAAACATGGATCAGAGAAGAGAGAATGAATGTAAAAGTAATTAGAAAAAAATAGGTGACGTGTAGATTAGTGGGAAAATTATATACTAAACTGGAAAAAATAACTCTTTTTAGGGTATAACTCGAAATACTTTAAGGCCTTTGGAATGCTTGGCTGAGAATGATGAATAACAATGCCTTTAGTGGAATTAACTTAATATGTTATTAATTAACTTTGGTAGGTATAGCACATGGTTGAATTTATTTGGAAAATCAGAAAAATTATACAATACATAATTTGTATAATTCATGAAAGTCACAAGGGAGAAATTTTTTTCTTCAATTACTATAATTAATACCAACTTACTAACATGTGTGCACTCAGGGTAAATAAGGTGAGTTTTTACTGATATTTCTACTAATAATGAGGCCAAACTATGGACCATGTGGTATTCCAAAACTAAATGTGAATAACAAAATGCAGAAAGCAAAAGGGTTTTTTTCCCTAGGCTGTTGCATTGCAGGAAGAATATTATTTTCAATTACCATTGTCACATTCACAATATTACAGGATGAAAAGTTGGAAATTATCCTATGAGAACTGTTTGTCCATTCTCTCTGGCTCTAAATGCAAATCCTAAGACCTAAAATAGTTGGGAAGATTTGACAGCAGTCAGAATGGATCTATGAAAGCTAAAATCTTTACTTACTAAATGATTACTAAGAACTCAGCCAATTTTTAGTGACAGATGAACACCCATGTATCCATTCTGCCTAAAGTAATCAATCCAGAAGGCATTAGCATCCCATGGACCGTCCACCCATGGTTCATCTGTGGCCATCTGGACTAGTGGGAGGTTTGATGTTTCCTGAGTAATTCACATCAAGAAGTGTGGGAAAACATAGGATTACTGGCAAACCAATTAGTTGTTTTGTTTCATTCAAGTATAATGTTTGGTTCTTTCTAGCACAGTGAAATTAAGAAAGGTATCAAAAAATATTAGATCTGAAATAACTCGATTAAAAAAGGGCTAAGGACTTGAATAGACATTTCTCCAAAGAAGACATACAAATAGCGAAGAGGTACATGAAAATGTGCTCAATGTCACTAATCATCAGGGAAATCAAAACCACAGTGAGCTATCATCTTACTCTTGTCTGTATGGTTATCTTCCCAAAAAACCCCAAAAGACAAGTGTTGGTGAGAATCAGGAGAAACTAGGACTCTTGTACACTATATGTAAGAATTCAGAATGATGCAGTTGCTACGGAAAATGGTGTAGAAGTTGCTCAAAAAATAAAAAATAGAACTGTCATATGATCCAGCAATCCCACATCTAGGTATTTATCAAAAAAATCTTGAAATCAGGATCTTGAAGAGACACTGATTGTTCATTGCAGTGCTATTCATAATAGCCAAAATGTGAAAACAACCTAAATGTTCATTGACAAATGAATGGATAAAGAAAATGTGGTGTATTACAAATAATCGAATACTATTCAGCCATAAAAAGAAGAAAATTCTGTAGTATGTGACAAAATGGATAAAACTTGTGGACATTATAATGAGTGAAATAAGTTAGTCACACAAAGACAAATACTGCATGATCCCAATTATATTAGGTACCTAAAATAGTCAAATTCCTGAAAGCAAAGAGTGGAATGGTGGTTGCCAGGGGCTGAGGGGAGGGGGAACTTGGGAGTTGCTAATCAAATGGACATAAGCTTTCAGTTAAGTAAGATGAATAAGTTCTAGAGATCTGATGTACAATATTGCACCTGCAGTCAACAATACTGTATTGTACACTTAAAAATTTGATAAGGAGATACATCTTATGTTAAGTGTTTTTACCATAATCAAATCAAATCAAATCAAAGGAAAACAAAAGGTGAAGATCAGTGTATTGCTACAAATTTTTAATTCATGCTCTTTTTTTTAAAATCAAGAAGTCCAAATATATTTTAGAAATAAAGACAAAACTTTATTTAAGGAGAGCAAAAAATATATTAGATCTGAGATTTATGATGGTTAGCTCCAAAGTATCTTCCCATCCTCTGACACCAATGACCTAAGTGGCTTGTTCAGTGGCCACTTTTATACCCCATGCTACACTGGTCTATTCTTGATTTCAAGGACCCTGAGAACTCATTTTAGGTGGTCATGTCAGGTTCAGTGTAGACTCTGGGTAAGTTTACTCCAAAATATGGAGAAAATTGGCCATGGCTTTAGACTTGTTTAAGTAGCCCCAAGGATCCTGGAGGAGACAGATGGTAATTGGTCTCCTGGGTGACTCATAATCTCTGGAACCAAATTGCTCCCTCAGTAGCTCTGGACCAGATTTTGGCTCAGGACCATAAAAGACCCTAGAGGGGAACTGCAGAAATGTGGGTTTCCCAGGTGCTCCTCAACAATGTTGCCCATTACCAAGGCCATTTACCAGGGGAAATAATTTGGGAAGGAAAGTTTACATCTTCCCTTCTCAGAATTTTAGGAGCAGAGCATCCATGATAGAGAAAATAATATGACTAAAAGTAAGCCCCTCAAAGTGGCCTGTCCCACTTTGGGTCAGAGACAGGCACATTAAACTACAGAGGTTAAGAGATTTGCCCAAGTTTGCAGCCAACTGGAGAAGAAGCAGTACTCTCTTCCTTCCACAAAACTGCATTCCTTATGTATGACCAGAAATATTTTATGCCCTCACAGGTCAAAAAGTGGCAAATAAGATAAAGCCCCTAAGTCCACCCCTGGACCCTTGGCAGGTGGCCACGCTCTACTGTGCTTTCCTTACAACCTATCTTTTCAGACGTGGCCTCTGCACCTTCTCGCAGGGCAGTGGGCAGTGAACGGGACGCTCCCTGTAGAGAATGACCAGCAAGGACTTTCATTGGAGCACAGGGGCGCTGTGTTTGGAATGACTCCACACTTGTCTTAACAGGCATGACCCTTCCTCCTGGGACACATTTTTCACTGTCATGTCTGCCTCATAGCTGAATCAAGGCAGTGATTCATTTGAGTTTTTCACATTCTCTCTTTCATTACTGAAAGAACCCTTGGGTCATATATAGTTTGGACCTCAGCTCCTATCATCCTTTATTTATAAAGAGGCATGAACACTCTCCCTGTTCATAGGGAGGCCTGCTTCACTGGCACCCTATTTCCTTTTGTTCACAAGGTCAGTATTTTTGTTTTGTCTTCTCTCCTCTCATAGATTATTTCTACACATCTGATAAAAAAGAAAGCTCAAAGAAGACTTTTAAGCGCCCTTGTCACTCTATGGCTTGTTAAATCTCATGTTGCCTTGTCTTTTGCCTACCTCTCTTGTGGCCTAAAGTGTTTTCTCTGGTGCATGCAATTATAGGGAGTGGATTTTGGCTCAGTATAAAGGCAAGCCAATAGCAGTTACAGCTACCTGAAAAATAAATGGGCTTCTTAGCTTTGAGGCATGTAGCCTATGTATTGGCAAAGGCCATGTGCCAGAGATAACATCAGAGAGGATTCATGTGTCAGATTAAGGATGGCTCAATAGCAGCAAACATTTGAGTATTTTTTATGCTAGGGACAAGGAAAGCACAAGTGAGACTGTCCAGCAGGGTTAGATTACAAGATCCCCCAGTTTCATTTCAACCTGAAACTATATCTAGATACATATGTTGAGACCTTTAAGAAAAGTCTTAAATGCAGCATGTTTCTTAGAATTACTGAGCCATCTTTAGAGATAATTTTTATTGAGCCTATTTATTTTTTCTAATAGAAGAATAAAATTAGGCTCCAACAGGTGAAGTATTTTTTTCCAAGATCACACCATTAGTCATGTTTGTTTAAAAAACAAAAATAGACAAGCTCCATAGATTACAGAGTAGGCAGAACACTTAAGCCATGACAGTATTCTAAATTTCCCTTCTGACTGGGTTTGGAAATTCCTACCTCTTTAGCTACTATTATAGCTGCCATTTGGCAAAGGGACAAAATTTGCCCCTCTGTAAAACACCCTGATTCATGAGAACGAGGGGAAGAAAGTGGTGGCGGTGGTGGTGTGGGTTTCTGTTAGGACCTCAGAAGCATCACTCGAAAGGAGGTAGTGAAGCAACAAGGAGGAAGGTAGTTAATTGTTTCCATGGTGTGATTTGAGGGGCTACCATGGTTACAATTCCATATATCAATGCCAGTAATCTTTCTGTAAGAACAGTTTCATTGGGCCTTGAAGGCATTTGCCATCTTAAAGAGTTCTCTATATAAAATCACAGTTAATGTATCTAACTATATCAGTTAATACTTTAGCTAACCATTAGTACTTCAAATATCTCCTATGTGCTAGGCTCATAATGTCCTTTTTTAATTCACTGGCTGAGCGATACTTGAAAGAAAGGCTCTGCAGGAAATGGAATACAAAACAGGCACTCTGAGGTGGAGTACTACCAGGGTGATTAGCTTTGGACTCAGACAGAACTAGGTTCTAATGTCAACTCTGCCATTTATTTGTACTGTGACCTTGGGAAAGTTAGGTAGCTAATATATGGAAGTCCAAGTTTCCTGATTTGTAAAATAAGGATAATAATAACATATCTGTTAGGGTTATATTTGAGAATTGGTTAAGCAATCTCTGTAAGGCACTTGCAAGAATACTAGGCATATATGAAGTATTTCATGAATGTTAATTATTTCTGCTATTATATCAGAATCAAAGAAATGGCTTGAATAGGGACAAAGAAGGCCCCAAAGAAAAGCCATGCTTACAAAAGAGGTTGCCTAAAGCCAGTTTTATCCAGGCGGTCTTATCTTGAGAGGAAAAATTGTGCGTCAGAAAAAGTCAAGAAAAGCAGTCCTGTGAACCATATTGCAAGAGGTCTTTTCCCCTTCGCGAGAGCCCTTGGAGGACGGTGAGTATATGTTGTTTGTGTTTGCATGGCAGCTAGGGTTTGAGTATGCCTCTCAGTCTAATTTTTTCCTCCTCATCCCAACCTTCCTGCACTCTACACTCCAGGTATTTGGAATTTCTAATCTCCAGATAATTACACATGCTGTTTCTTCTGCCTGGAAAACATCCCACTGGATTGGCTTTGTTAATTCTGGTTTGAATGTCAGGTCTCAGCTTAGATGTAACTTCCCTGGGGAAGCCTCCCTTCCCCATTAGGCTGAGCTGAGTGCCTCTCTGTGTTTTTTCCCACAGCACCCTGCCAGATAAGTTATTGCATTTATTGTAATCAGTTGATTATGCTTGTTTTTCCCACTAGGTTGTAAATTCAGTGAAAGCAGGTACTATTCACCATGCATAGTACCCCTAGCCTCTAGCATGATAACTGGTAGTTAAGAGGAACACAATAAATACTTATTAAATAAGTGAATGAATGAATGAATTATATGCTGAAGTTTGAGGAAGGGGAAGTTACGTTGGATTTATTCTGGCATTTCTACCTTATATGTTAATTTTGATTTGAAAATGCCCTTGTTAGGATAATATCATTATCGTTCCCCTTTTCCCTTGTAGAAACTGTCCACAGATTATTTAAGTGTCAAAATACTGGAAGGCTTTTCATAAAGTTACAAAATAATGGAGGTACAGATCATCGCTGCTTAGTTAACCTATAGTTGACCAGGATCTTGATGTTTTATCAGATAAAGAAGAATGTATATCTGTTCAGTTAGTAGTGATGTCTTCCAAATCGTTAAAAAAAAAAAAAAACCCAAAACCCACAGCATTAAATCACTGTGAAAGGAAAACAAATTTGGGTTTCTTCTCAGCTGGAATCTTTTTGTGCTATTTTGGTTACAAAATACTCTCAATCACTTTCCCCTACGCTTGGGACTTTTCCAATTTAGCACATGACTTTGTCTTAATCGGTGGTTAATGTAGGGTGACCGTACATTTATCATTCAAACCCAGGTAGTTTTGAGTTCCATACTGAGCCCCAGGCCTGGGCACAGTTCCTCTTTGTGTTGTGTGTTCAACAAATGAAAGGGGAATTACAAACAACTTTCTCTAGAGAGGGATTGGGAAGGTACACCTATTAGTGTGTAGTTTAAGATGCACATGGAGTTAAAAACCTTAGTTCAGTTGCTGGGCAACAGAGCTTTGAAATGGAAGAAAAACAACGTGTGATAGTGTGGGTTTTGTCTTTACACTAAAAAGTAATTTATTTTGAAATGATTTCAAACTTAAACAGAAAACTTGCAAGTCAAGCACAAAGAACTCCAAGATCTGCCTCACCTAGATTCCCTAACTGTTAATATTTCGTTGCATTGGCCCCATCTCTGTCGCTCTGTTTGTCTCTCTCAGTCGTGTGATTTGGAAAAAGAAGAGGAAAGTCCATTCTTCTTATTAAATTTATGGGAGCAGTACCAGCAGGAAGACTTGGGAAACAACCAAACAAGAAAGGCTAGAAACTGGAGAAAAAAAGTATTTTTGGAGGCAACCTCCATATGCTGAGAACTGTGCTAATTGATTTGGGAACATTGCCTCTTTAAATCCGTGGTACAACCTCTGAAGTGGGTATTATTCCCACCTTACAGAGAGAAAACTTGCGCTCAGAAAAGGTAAGCAGCTTGCCAGGTTGCCACAGTCTAGGAAAATGGCTGTGCCTGAGTATACAATTTTAAAGATTTTAGAGCACACTTTTTCATTCTAAAAAGAGTATTCAATTGAGAATAAAAAACAGCCTGCCTCTAAAGCTGTGTGGTCTTGGGCAAGCCACTTCAATTCATAGAAATTCAGCTTTCTAATTGTTGCAAGGCAAGATGAAATTAATCTTAAAATGCCTTCCAGCTCTAAACTCTTTGAATAATTTAATAAGTGAAATATTTCTGCTGGCTCACTGACAAAAGTATATTGAACATATTGTTCCCCATAAGAATAGGAGGGATGGGACTTAGAGCATATTTAATTCTGTAGCAAAATAGTGATTTCCCCGTCTATGCTGGGTTGTCTATAATTTAGCCTCCTTAAAGCATCTGTGAATCTGACTTTTGACTGCTTTTTCCCCTACTCTGGTCACTTTGCTTGGAGTTTCAGGTGTTGGGATAATTCTGAAGGATAGGAGTTTAGTGCCTCTGATGGATGAATTGAAGGAATGAATTAAAGGACTCTGTTTTTGTTCATGAGGTTGGTTTTGAACTCACTGTTGGTAGCTTAGAGGCCATCCTATCTGGGTACAAGTTTCCTTAGATAGTCCATTACATTCTCAGACAGTTCTAAATATTTTTAAAAACACCTTCTTTTAAAATATTTGTGCTTCAGAAACTGGAGTATGCATACCCATAGAGTTAGGCATTGATGTTCCAAGAGGCTCCCAAACAAGCCATAATATAAATACAGGACAATGTTTCAAATTAAGTTGTTGGTAGTCAGAAAAACATTTTTTAAATGCTGATGTCTTATTTTTAACATAACAGATGAGTCCCATGAGTTTTTAACATAAAAGCTGAGAACCCCTAACAATCTTACCATTGGCATGGATTCTTTCACCTTGACCCCTGTGATCTGGAGGTAAGCATTCTCTTTTTTCTGTCATTAAAGGTACTGGAGTTCAAAGGTTGGAGATGCAATTGATATTTAAGGTGTATGACATAGTGCCTAGTATATAGTATATGCCAAAAAATAGCCATTTTTGTTAATATCATTATATCAAGCTCAATTCTCTTTTAACATAATTTCCTAATCCCAGCTTCAAGGTCTTCCTTATTGTTTCATTTCTTTACAATGGGAATTACTTCAGCAGTTGACTCCTAGTGAAAACAGACCCAACTTCCTTTCACTTTTCACTTTTCCTTGATTCTGAATGCTGTTTGTTCCAAAACTAATCCTTGTAAAGATAGTGACTCTAAGATCATCAACACATGACAAATATGTTATGACAGCTAACCTATCCCTCCTGAAACCTTTTTCTCTTGACTAATATTCCTAGTTCCTTTAACATTTCTTCATATGATTTTTGTTATATGGTTTTATCAGGATGGTTCTCTTGCCACCCTGATCCTCCCCCCTTAAAATATACTCTGGTTTAACTGTATCTCTCTCAAAGAACTGATCCAGTTGTACTAAGAGAATTCTCCTTATTCATGTTTTATGCCTTCCACTGAAGACTGATTAGCTTTAAGAGAGACAGTTAGAAATCATCTCCATCTTACTGAATTTGTTCACCAGTACTAATTGGGAAGTGTGACATAAGCTATTAAACAGTTAAAGTTATTTGGCTGTTCAACATTCTTTCCCTTTTTCCCTCCCTCTTTCTTCCTTCCTTCCTCCCTCCCTCCCTCCCTTCCTTCCTTTCTCTCTCTCTTTCTTTCTTTCCCTCCCTCCTCCCTCTCTTTCTTTCTTTCTTTCTTTCTTTCTTTCTTTCTTTCTTTCTTTCTTTCTTTCTTTCTTTCTTTCTTTCTTTCTTTCCTTTTGCTTTCTGACCTGACTTCCTTTTTAGGAATTATCTCTTCCCCAGTGGATATTGTCTGTTGATATTGTAATCAGGAATCCTGTTTAGTCCTCCTCAAGGACTGGGTACTGATGCAAGCTGTTATAACAGTCAAATCTGCTGTTATCTCCCTGGAATTCTGAATTTAAATTGAATTTTGAACAGGAGGACAATGATTTTGAAAGTAGTTGGATTTCTATCCCACTCTAGCCAAGCTCCTTGATCATACTGTTTTTGTATGTGGTTTCATTGTTGCAATTCCTGCTTTCTAGCCTTCCATTCTTTCTGTAAACCTCCTAATACATGTCTTTGGCTTAAGCTAGCAGAGTTGCTATCTATTGCTTACAATTAAAGAACCCTAACCAATACTACCATTGTACATGGTGATGGGCCTGTCTACTGTGTAAATACAATATCTTTCCCTAAAGATTTCTTTAATACTTATTCATACAGTTTAAAAAATTCTGAGTAATCTCCTGCCTTTTAAGTTTTGCCATAATGTGCTGTCTATCTTTATTTCCAGGAGGCTGAATCCATGCTAGAGAAATCTGAATGTGTTTCCATCTTCTCCTTCCCACAACATTTTTCTGTAATTTTTACTAGAAAGTTAATTAATAAAGCATCTAATTTAGACTGAACATAAAAGATTAGTGACCTTTTGAAGAGGCAGAATGTCTGCCTTTTAATGGGAAGAAGCCAGCTCAGTTGTGGAGTTGTAGGGCAAGTGTTGTAACGCTGGGGGGTGTAGGAAGCGTTTGTATCTGCCCAAATGTCAGTGTTCTGCAATTGTCAGGTTTCATCCTCTTATTGGTTTCATCCTCTTATTTGAAATGACAAAAGGAAAGCAGGTGTACTAGCATAACATTAAAATCAATACTCGAGTGAGGATGAAAGCTTTGTCATCAGAGCAGACAAGCCACGTGAGGCCACTGCTTTAGCGCTGCAGTGAGACAGTGGCAGGCCAACTTCCTCCTCTGCCTTGGCACCTCGGCACACTGTGAGCCAGACAGCCTTCTGCGCTCATCATCTCCAGGGCAGATTTTTGTTACTGATGTTCATGAAACATCAGTAACATCATTCTTCCTTCCTGGTGAGATCTCATCTGGATATTTCACAGGGAAAACCAGATGTTTCCTCTGGGAAGTAGATGCTGAGATGGATTTAGTAGTTCAAGAAGTTTATTGGGAGTAACACCTGTGAAAGGAATGGGATGAGGAACCAGATTGAGCAGAGAGGGCCTTGGGCCACTGTGCAGATCTGACAGGGAGCTCCAGAGCAGAGACTGCCTGTTCCAGGGGCCACTTTGGGCAGAAGCAGCCAGGCCCTGGTGTCCTCACCTTGTGGTCATTTGTGGAGGACTGCCCAGGAAGAGTATGGATCCTGAAACAGCGGAGCCTGCGACTGCTGAGCTCCTTGTAACTGAAGGGAGATCTGGGCAGTGCACTCCCATGGCTGTCACACTGTCCCTCTGAACTGTGTCCTAAATTCATTCATGGCATAATTGTTCAGTACATGGACTCTGGAGCCAGATAGTCTAGGATTGAATCCCAGTTCCAACACTCGCTCCTATGTGACCTTAGGAAAAATTTTAAACCTCTCTGTGCCTCATACGCCTCATCTTTAAAGTGGAGACAGAATCAGTAATAAACTTATAGAATTATTGTAAAGCACTTACACAATATATTAATATTATTATCTTCTAATATATTATTAATATATTATACTAATATACTCAAATTCTTGACACAGTGTATATTGCATATGAGTATTTAAGTGTAAAATGCTTGTACAGTATATTTTTGCTATTATTTATTTATTCACTGAATATCAGCTGTGTGCCAATCCCCACTGACCTACCTTGTTGGAGCATTCAGATGACCTTCTCTGAATCAGCTTAGTTGACTATCATTTACCTTTTATTGAAAGCACATCTGAAGACTTGGGAGACTCAGCAGTGACAGTTCTTGGATCAAGACTTAGCTCATATCTTTTGTGCAGACTTCGTTGTTCCTGGTTTTCATTATTTTTTAAAAGATTATTTTATTTTATTTTTCCTTAAGAAATTAGCTTTGAACAGATACACCAGAAATACATCCACACGTGGAACAACTCCTACAGAACACCTACGGAACTCTGGCAGAAGAACTCAGACCTCCAAAAAGGCAAGAAACCCGCCACGTACCTGGTTAGGGCAAAAGAAAAAAATAAACAGAGACCAAAGGATAGGGACGGGTCCTGCAACAGCGGGAGGGAGCTGTGAAGGAGGAAAAGTGTCCACACACTAGGAAGCCCCTTCGCGGGCAGAGACTGCGGGTGGCGGAGTGGGGGAGCTTCGAAGCCGAGGAGGAGAGCACAGCAACAGGGGTGCGGAGGGCAAAACGGAAAGATTCCAGCACAGAGGATCAGGGCCGACCGGCACTCACCAGCCGAGAGACATGTCTGCTCACCCGCCGGGGTGGGCGGGGCTGGGAGCTGAGGCTCCGGCTTCAATCTGAGCGCTGGGAGAGGACTGGGGTTGGCGGCGTGAACACAGCCTGCAGGGCGTTAGTGCACCGCGGGTAGCCAGGAGGGAGTCCAGGGAAAAGTCTGGACCTGCCGAAGAGGCAAGAGACTTTTTCTTCCCTCTTTATTTCCTGGTGTGCTAGGAGAGGGGATTAAGAATGCTGCTTAAAGGAGCTCCAAAGACGGGCGCGAGCCGCGGCTAAAAGTGCGGACCGCAGAGACAGACAAGAGACGCTAAGGCCGCTGCTACCGCCACCAAGAAGCCTGTGTGCGAACACAGGTCACTATCCACACCCCCCTTCCGGGGAGCCTGTGCAGCCCGCCACTGCCAGGGTCCCGGGATCCAGGGACAACTCCCCCGGGAGAACGCACGGCGCGCCTGAGGCTGGCAACGTCACGCAGGGCTCTGCCGCCGCAGGCCCGCCCCGCACTCCGTGATGCTCCCTACCCTCGGCCTGAGTGAGCCAGAGCCACCGAATCAGCGGCCCCTTTAACCCCGTCCTGTCTGAGCAAAGAACAGAAGCCCTCCGGCGACCTACACGCACAGGCGGGGCCAAATCCAAAGCTGAGCCCCTGGGAGCTGTGAGAACAAAGAAGAGAAAGGGAAATCTCTCCCAGCAGCCTCAGAAGCAGTGGATTTAAGCTCCACAATCAACTTGATGTACCCTGCATCTGTGGAATACATGAATAGACAACGAATCATCCCAAATTAAGGAGCCGTGTGGATGAAAGGCTCTTGGTGCTGCAGCCAGGAGTTAGTGCTGTGCCTCTGAGGTGGGAGAGCCAACTTCAGGATACTGGTCCACAAGAGGCCTCCCAGCTGTACATAATATCAAACGGCGAAAATCTCCCAGAGATCTCCATCTCAACGCCAGCACCCAGCTTCACTCAACGACCAGCAAGCTACAGTGCTGGACATCCTATGCCAAACAACTAGCAAGACAGGAACACAACCCCACCCATTAGCAGAGAGGCTGCCCAAAATCATAATAAGTCCACAGATACCCCAAAACACACCACCAGACGTGGACCTGCCTACCAGAAAGACAAGATCCAGCCTCATCCACCAGAACACAGGCACTAGTACCCTCCACCAGGAAGCCTACACAACCCACTGAACCAACCTTAGCCACTGGGGACAGACACTAAAAACAACAGGAACTACGCACCTTCAGCCAGCAAAAAGGAGACCCCAAACACAGTAAGATAAGCAAAATGAAAAGACAGAAAAACACACAACAGATGAAGGAGCAAGATAAAAACCCACCAGACCTAACAAATGAAGAGGAAATAGGCAGTGTACCTGAAAAAGAATTCAGAATAATGATAGTAAAGATGATCCAAAATCTTGGAAATAAAATAGACAAAATGCAAGAAACATTTAACAAGGACCTAGAAAAACTAAAGATGAAACAAACAATGATGAACAACACAATAAATGAAATGAAAAATACTCTAGATGGGATCAATAGCAGAATAACTGAGGCAGAAGAACGGATAAGTGACCTGGAAGATAAAATAGTGGAAATAACTACTGCAGAGCAGAATAAAGAAAAAAGAATGAAAACAACTGAGGACAGTCTCAGAGACCTCTGGGACAACATTAAACACACCAACATTCGAATTATAGGGGTTCCAGAAGAAGAAGAGAAAAAGAAAGGGACTGAGAAAATATTTGAAGAGATTATAGTTGAAAACTTCCCTAATATGGGAAAGGAAATAGTTAATCAAGTCCAGGAAGCACAGAGAGTCCCATACAGGTTAAATCCAAGGAGAAATACGCCAAGACACATATTAATCAAACTGTCAAAAATTAAATACAAAGAAAGCATATTAAAAGCAGCAAGGGAAAACCAACAAATAACACACAAGGGAATCCCCATAAGGTTAACAGCTGATCTTTCAGCAGAAACTCTGCAAGCCAGAAGGGAGTGGCAGGACATACTGAAAGTGATGAAGGAGAAAAACCTGCAACCAAGATTACTCTACCCAGCAAGGATCTCAGATTTGATGGAGAAATTAAAACCTTTACAGACAAGCAAAAGCTGAAAGAGTTCAGCACCACCAAACCAGCTCTACAACAACTGCTAAAGGAACTTCTCTAGGCAAGAAACACAAAAGAAGGAAAAAACCTACAATAACGAACCCAAAACAATTAAGAAAATGGGAATGGGAACATACATATCGATAATTACCTTAAATGTAAATGGACTAAATGCTCCCACCAAAAGACACAGATTGGCTGAATGGATACAAAAACAAGATGCATATATTTGCTGTCTACAAGAGACCCACTTCAGACCTAGAGACACATACAGACTGAAAGTACGGGGATGGAAAAAGGTATTTCATGCAAATGGAAACCAAAAGAAAGCTGGAGTAGCAATTCTCATATCAGACAAAATAGACTTTAAAATAAATACTATTAGAAGAGACAAAGAAGGACACTATATAATGTTCAAGGAATCGATCCAAGAAGAAGATATAACAATTGTAAATATTTATGCACCCAACATAGGTGCACCTCAATACATAAGGCAAATACTAACAGCCATAAAAGGGGAAATCGACAGTAACACATTCATAGTAGGGGACTTTAACTCCCCACTTTCACCCATGGACAGATCTTCCAAAATGAAAATAAATAAGGAAACACAAGCTTTAAATGATACATTAAACAAGATGGACTTAATTGATATTTACAGGACATTCCATCCAAAAACAACAGAATACACATTTTTCTCAAAGGCTCATGGAACATTCTCCAGGATAGATCAGATCATATCTTGGGTCACAAATCAGGCCTCGGTAAATTTAAGAAAATTGAAATTGTATCAAGTATCTTTTCCAACCACAATGGTATGAGACTAGATATCAATTACAGGAAAAGATCAGTAAAAAATACAAACACATGGAGGCTAAACAATACACTACTTAATAACGAAGTGATCACTGAAGAAATCAAAGAGAAAATCAAAAAATACCTAGAAACAAATGACAATGGAGACACGACGACTCAGAATCTATGGGATGCAGCAAAAGCAGCTCTAAGAGGGAAGTTTATAACAATACAATCCTACCTTAAGAAACAGGAAACATCTTGAATAAACAACCTAACCTTGCACCTAAAACAATTAGAGAAAGAAGAACAAAAATCCCCAAAGTTAGCAGAAGAAAAGAAATCATAAAAATCAGATCAGAAATAAATGAAAAAGAAATGAAGGAAATGATAGCAAAGATCAATAAAACTAAAAACTGGTTCTTTGAAAGGATAAACAAAATTGATAAACCATTAGCCAGACTCATCAAGAAAAAAAGGGAGAAGACTGAAATCAATAGAATTAGAAATGAAAAAGGAGAAGTAATAACTGACACTGCAGAAATACAAAAGATCATGAGAGATTACTACAAGCAACTCTATGCCAATAAAAAGGACAACCTGGAAGAAATGGACAAATTCTTAGAAAAGCACAACCTGCCAAGACTGAATCAGGAAGAAATAGAAAATATGAACTGGCCAATCACAAGCACTGAAATTGAAACTGTGATTAAAAATCTTCCAACAAGCAAAAGCCCAGGACCAGATGGCTTCACAGACGAATTCTATCAAACATTTAGAGAAGAGCTATCACCTATCCTTCTCAAACTCTTCCAAAATATAGCAGAAGGAGGAACACTCCCCAACTCATTCTACGAGGCCACCATCACCCTGATACCAAAACCAGACAAGGATGTCACAAAGAAAGAAAACTACAGGCCAATATCACTGATGAACATAGATGCAAAAATCCTCAACAAAATACTAGCAAACAGAATCCAACAGCACATTAAATGGATCATACACCATGATCAAGTGGGGTTTATTCCAGGAATGCAAGGATTCTTCAATATATGCAAATCAATCAATGTGATACACCATATTAACAAATTGAAGGAGAAAAACCATATGATCATTTCAATAGATGCAGAGAAAGCTTTTGACAAAATTCAACACCCATTTATGATAAAAACCCTGCAGAAAGTAGGCAAAGAGGGAACTTTCCTCAACATAATAAAGGCCATATATGACAAGCCCACAACCAACATCGTCCTGAATGGTGAAAAACTGAAAGCATTTCCACTAAGATCAGGAACAAGACAAGGTTGCCCACTCTCACCACTCTTATTCAATATTGTTTTGGAAGTTTTAGCCACAGCAATCAGAGAAGAAAAGGAAATAAAAGGAATCCAAATCAGAAAAGAAGAAGTAAAGCTGTCACTCTTTGCAGATGACATGATACTATACATTGAGAATCCTAAAGATGCTACCAGAAAACTACTAGAGCTAATCAATGAATTTGGTAAAGTAACAGGATACAAAATTAATGCACAGAAATCTCTGGCATTCCTGTACACTAAGGATGAAAAATCTGAAAGTGAAATCAAGAAAACACTCCCATTTACCATTGAAACAAAAAGAATAAAATATCTAGGAATAAACCTACCTAAGGAGACAAAAGACCTGTATGCAGAAAATTATAAGACATTGATGAAAGAAATTAAAGATGATACAAATAGATGAGAGATATGCCATGTTCTTGGATTGGAAGAATCAACATTGTGAAAATGACTCTACTACCCAAAGCAATCTAAAGATTCAATGCAATCCCTATTAAACTACCACTGGCATTTTTCACAGAACTAGAACAAAAAATTTCACAATTTGTATGGAAACACAAAAGACCCCGAATAGCCAAAGCAATCTTGAGAATGAAAAACGGAGCTGGAGAAATCAGGCTTCCTGACTTCAGACTATACTACAAAGCTACAGTAATCAAGACAGTATGGTACTGGCACAAAAACAGAAATATAGATCAATGGACAGGATAGAAAGCCCAGTGATAAACCCACGCACATATGGTCACCTTATCTTTGATAAAGGAGGCAGGAATGTACAGTGGAGAAAGGACAGCCTCTTCAATAAGTGGTGCTGGGAAAACTGGACAGGTACATGTAAAAGTATGAGATTAGATCACTCTCTAACACCATACACAAAAATAAGCTCAAAACGGGTTAAAGACCTAAATGTAAGACCAGAAACTATCAAACTCTTAGAGGAAAACATAGGCAGGACACTCTATGACATAACTCACAGCAAGGTCCTTTTTGACCCACCTCCTAGAGAAATGGAAATGAAAACAAAAATAAACAAATGGGACCTAATGAAACTTAAAAGCTTTTGTGCAGCAAAGGAAACCATAAACAAGACCAAAAGACAACCCTCAGAATGGGAGAAAATATTTGCAAATGAAGCAACTGACAAAGGATTAATCTCCAAAATTTATAAGTAGCTCATGCAGCTTAATAACAAAAAAACAAACAACCCAATCCAAAAATGGGCAGAAGACCTAAATAGACATTTCTCCAAAGAAGATATACAGACTGCCAACAAACACATGAAAGAATGCTCAACATCACTAATCATTAGAGAAATGCAAATCAAAACTACAATGAGATATAATCTCACACCAGTCAGAATGGCCATCATCAAAAAATCTAGAAACAATAAATGCTGGAGAGGGTGTGGAGAAAAGGGAACCCTCTAACACTGTTGGTGGGAATGTAAATTGATACAGCCACTGTGGAGAACAGTATGGAGATTCCTTAAAAAACTACAAATAGAACTACCATATGACCCAGCAATCCCACTACTGGGCATATACCCTAAGAAAACCATAATTCAAAAAGAGTCATGTACCAAAATGTTCATTGCAGCTCTATTTACAATAGCCCAGAGATGGAAACAACCTAAGTGTCCATCATCAGAGAATGGATAAAGAAGATGTGGCACATATATACAATGGAATATTACTCAGCCATAAAAAGAAACGAAATTGAGCTATTTGTAAAGAGGTGGATAGACCTAGAGTCTGTCATACAGAGTGAAGTAAGTCAGAAAGAGAGAGACAAATACCGTATGCTAACACATATATATGGAATTTAAGGAAAAAAAATGTCATGAAAAACCTAGGGGTGAAACAGGAATAAAGACACAGACTTACTAGAGAATGGACTTGAGGCCAAGGGGGGGGGGGGTGAAGGGTAAACTGTGACAAAGCGAGAGAGAGGCATGAACATATATACACTACCAAACGTAAGGTAGATATCTAGTGGGAAGCAGCCGCATAGCACAGGGAGATCAGCTCGGTGATTTGTGACCGCCTGGAGGGGTGGGATAGGGAGGGTGGGAGGGAGGGAGACGCAAGTGGGAAGAGATATGGGAACATATGTATATATATATAACTGATTTATTTTGTTGTGAAGCTGAAACTAACATACCATTATAAAGCAATTATACTCCAATAAAGATGTTAAAATGAAAAAAAAAAGAGAAAAAGAAATTAGCTTTGGCCCATTGGCTAATTGTAATGTGGCAGCATTTCAGCTTTAAATGTCAAGCTTCCTCTTACTTGTCTGTTGAGATGGAACAAGGAACACGCTTTCCAAACAGTCACAGCAGTGTGAGGAAACAGGACCACTGGAGGCACTTTCAGGAGCTATGGAGATGGTACTTCCTTAAAAGAAGTCCCCTAAATGCTCTCAGGGAGATCATTTTGTTTATTCAGCAAACACTAAAGATGCAGTACTTTGAGGTCCCAGTTACTCTAAGTGCTTTAAAGTATCAATTAATTTAATCCTTCCCACTACTCTATGATGTAAATTCTCAATTTAAGTACCATCAATACACCCGTTTTATAGCTATGGCAATTGAAGTTATATGACTTGCCCAAGATGAAAGTCTAATGAGAAGCAGAGTTAGACTTTGAACCCAGGTAGAATTTGTGTCTTCAGCGTTTGTGCTCTTAACCACCAGATGTCCTGTCGCCTGAGTAAGGGCTCATCTTAAAATGCATTCTTTGCTTCTATCACCTGATTGTGAGGACTCTTAGGAGCATAAATCTCTGAAAGGAAGGTCCTAATTTAGTCTGGGGTTGAGGATCTGTCTTGCTTTTAAGAGGAGCTCTTAAATTGTGTGGTTTTGAGTTTATGTTACCCTGGGGACTTTTAATTTGGAACTTTACGGTGGAGCTCCCTGAACTCTTCGTTGCTCCTTGGATTCAATGTGCCATTCACCTGGTAAAACACGTAGGACAAGTTCCCAGGCCTACGCCACATCTGAGGGCAATAAAGTGGATCACTAGTTGACAAAGTTGACATGTCTCTAAGAGTGATGGAAGATTTTGGATTTAGAAACATCACTTTGCCTTAGGTTTATTATTATTATTATTATTTTTTTTTTTTTTTGCGGTATGCGGGCCTCTCACTGTTGTGGCCTCTCCCGTTGCGGAGCACAGGCTCCGGACTCACAGGCTCAGCGGCCATGGCTCACGGGCCCAGCCGCTCCGTGGCATGTGAGATCTTCCCGGACTGGGGCACGAACCCGCGTCCCCTGCATCGGCAGGCGGACTCTCAACCACTGCGCCACCAGGGAAGCCCTATTATTACTTTAAATTTTGTGTTCAAAACAACTTTTTTTTTCTGGCTTTAACTCCAATTATTTTGGTGTGTGCATTTGTGTATGAGTTTCCTGGGTTTTACCTTTCATACACAGATGGAATAATCCAGCAAATGACAATATAGCAGAATAACAGCATTAGATTTTCATATCAGGTTGTCATGATTTTTTAGCAGAATTTCAGAAAGCAAAACCCTATTCTAAAAAGAAGAAAAAGAAGGAAGATATAGAACCCTACAAAGAGAGAAGACTCATGATCAACTAAATTTCACTCAATACTACTGAACTGGGTGTTAGACAATCTGAATTCCAACTCCAGCTTTTCCATAAATTCAGTATAAAACCTGGGGCAAGAAAATAGTTACTTTTTCTGAGCCTTAGTCACTAGTGACTGCTATGATAATTCCAGCCTCAATAATCCATAAAGTTTTGCAGAAAGAAAGGTTAATGACAGCATTCTGGAGGGGAAAAAAATAAAGCAGTATTTATTATATTGATTTTTTCCCTACCAACCCTCACCATTGTAAAGCTGTGCATGTGCTATTGTCTAATCAACACAAGAAAAATTACCCTGGAGTGCTATTTACAGTGGGAAACAAAGTAGATGGTAAATCACTGAATGAATTTTATAGAAAGAAATGATTGTAATAGTATTATTTCCAATGACATTCTTAATTCAGTTCTGGAGATAGGTTAGCAGGTGAAGTTGGGGATGTGGTATATTATATTGATCTAAGCAGGTTTACTTTATAATTTTTAATAATAGAGATCTGGTAGCCACAGTGAGAATTTTTTTTTTTTTATTCATTAGGCCTATCTTTCTTCCCATGTCTTCTTTTCTCCAGTAGAAGAAGACTGTTACCAACTACAAACCAAGCTTTCTGTTTCTTATTTTAAAAATAAAGAAAGCCAGATCAAAAGGAAAAGGAGTGTTATTGTAACTTTTAATTTTACAAACACCATAGCAGAGAACAACTAAAATTTTACTTCAGTGGCATAATATTTAATTAGTTAAATAATTCTTGCAGTCAACCAATATTTCTTGGACACTTACTATATGCCTAAGCACTATGCCAGGTACTGCGGATACACTGGTGAGTGAAAATACATCTTGCAGTCCATGGGGGAGTCAGACAATCAGAAAATAATTTCACCGGGATATAAAAGTGGTTCATATTATAAAGGAAGAGCACAAACAGCTCTGAGAATGTATACCTGGTGGGGCCTGCCCTGGTCTGGGACAAGAGGTCGGGGAAGGTTTTCCTGAGGAATTGACTTTTGAGCTTGAAGATTAAAAAAAAGTACAATCTATTCTGCTACTATTACTTATTTCTGTAAATCAAATTGGCTCATGCTTGATTGGTAAATTGGAGAAGAGTGTCAGTATAAGGTGAAAGTCATATTCTTTGATGTTGTAGAACTGAACACAGCAAAGTGAAAGACAATTCAGTACTGTGCATGTTGCCCATTCATCCTATTTCTCCCCCAGTTTGGATACATGTTCTATGTTAGAAGTATTTATTGTGTGGTTCTTTTGATTTTTCAGCATTTGCCCTTGTCTCTCTATAAATCAGAAACCTCAATCCCTTGTCACCCCTTTCACCATGAAAACTTTACCTTTGGGGGAGTTTCCTATATTTATAATAGTCTTTCTTTGTTAGGAATGTAATGTTTTTTTAATGGGACCACTATTTTCTATTGAAATTATTATTGTTTTTCTGTTGCTCAGATTAGAACATTGCATAAATTTTGAGTTTTCTCAAGTTTAATTTTCCTTTAAGATTTTTAGAAGGCAGTACAGATATTTTCAAGTAACTTCTAGCAGAAACACATTTATCTGAAAGCAAACTCACAATTAAAAATATGTACAACAACTATAAATTCCAATTTTTAAATGAAACTCTGTTTCAAAGAGCTCAATGTAGGTATGTTAAATCTCAGCTTTTTAGTTTGGTCAAAATTTAAGAAATATACAACTTTTCCTTCACTTTTCTAAATAATTTGGACATAGAGAAGGTATTTGACTTATTCAAGGTGACAAACTCATTTCAGTTGAATATTCCATGATGACATACTGCCTTTGACTTGTGAATTATTTTTACTTACCACTCACACATTCTTTCAGACATATACATAAGGACAAAGTATTTTAAAAACACATTTTATTAAAGTGTACTTTGCATACAATAGGAGCCATACATTTTAAGTTTATAGTAGGATGAACTTTGACAATGTCGTCACCACCTCAAAAGGTTCCCTCCTTCCCAGTCAGTCCTCCCCACCCCAGTCCCAAGCAAACAATGAGCTGCCTTTGGTCTCTATACGTTAGATCTGTCTTCTCTAGAGTTTCATGTGTAACGCAGTCAAGCAGTTCCTAAGCAACAGCATCTATTGCAGGTGCTGATCTAGCTGACTACCCCTCCAGAGACTCGGTCAGGCTGGCAGCATGAGCCTGGATGATTCACACAGTTTTCACTCACAGCACAGTATGCAGCATGAGAACTGTGTTCTCACTGGTTCTCCTTACCCACCCCAGACCCGTGGGGCTGATGTGGAGGAGTGCCCAGGTGAATACTTATGCACACAGTGGATCTGTGTCACAGTTGAATAGCACTGAGCCCAGGAACCCCTAATATTATAAATGGATGGCCAGTAAACCTATCCATTCTCCCCTATGGAAACAGACATCATTCTTATTCTCCTAGTCAGGAAAAAAATCTGCCTATTGACTTAGAGGAAGAATTATCTATATAGCCCTGGAATGTTTCAAGGGAGAAGAGACCCTGAGCAACTTGAGGGTAAATATCAAGCAGTCTAACATATGTGTATTTGAAGAAATAATTCCCCCAAATGTCAGGTAATCAGAAGACCCCTAATTGTTCCAGAGCTTGTGTGCCCTCTATTTTTCTAATATATCTACCACACTTACTAAAATGGTCTTTGAACTTGTAGAATTCAGTTTCTCTCTTCCAGTAGATGTTCAATGATATTTCTCCCATTTGTGATGACAGAGAATGAGCTTGAGTCTTAATATGTCCAAACAGTAGAACACTTTCTTTTTAACTCTACATGTATGGATTGCAAAACTAAATAAACAGAGCCAATGGATGTTAAACGTAGAATCCAGGTCTGATACACAATTGCAGCTAACCAAGGAGCAACTGTAATGATATTTTGAAATAAATCTTATTTTATTATGTTACAGAAAATTATTAAAATTAAAAATTAGACAAGTATAGCTAAGAATCAAAAATCTTCCTATGAAGCCTCTACAAATTCAGCCTGAGAGGTCATTGCAAATTCTCCTAGCTCTCTAAAGATAATTAGTTTCTTTTGAATAATGCTTAAAGGAAAATAGCCTTTCAGCTTTGTGAGTGAGCTAATCTTCTGGGAACTTTTTCCCCCAAACAGGAAATTCCTCTGCAACTACATAGTGCATAACTACAAAAAGAAAGGGAAAAAAAAATCTCAGGTTGATAAACAAATAAGAAATCAAAATCTATTAGTTCATCCAGCTACATTATCCCTTATTGTGTCTGGGAAGAGCTACCATGATATAAGTTTTACCAGCTAGAGATGAGGGGGGAATGTTCCTAACAGAAGTTGAAAATGCACATACTGTTCAGGTGCTCAACAAGCCAACACTAGCACATCTTGTCAGACAGTGAAGTGGACCCAAGATGAAGGACGCTCCTAGACTACTGAGGGGACATTTAGAGACAGAAAAGGAGCATATAGTCCTTCATACTCCAGTATCCACTGAATATCAGTAATAAAATTTGTTAGTACATTCATTCAACATACGTCTTTCATTATTATTTCTAATAATTATTTCTGTTGTTAGTAAACTATTTATTATATTGCATTACTGGCTATCAATATTATTATTCCTTTTTACTGGTTGTTGTTATTATTCATATTATTATTAGGAAAAGAGTCATCTTCCACTCTCAGAATGATTGCATCCAAACTAGGCACTATCTTTAGGTTGCTGCCAAGGCTTTCTCTTCCTATAGTAAGAACAGTAAGAAATATGCAGTGCTGTCACTGTGCCAAGGGCAAAATCAAATTGAAATAGACCCTAAGTAAAGTAAAACACAAAAGACACAATATCTTATCCTTAATAAGAGAGAAAGTAACCCTGGATTGAATGTAGACCATGAAATCATACCCCTAGAACCTAAAACTCTTAATTAACCAAAGGATCTGGACTATCTGTCCTCTGGAAATAAGACATGGAGCCCAAAAGCATGGTGGGAGGGCTGACCATAAGACAGGCAGTGTGCATCAATTTTAATTATATCTAATTGGTCTTCTTCTACATCAGATATGTGGTGTCTTTGTGGGACCTATAGTAAACAGGCTTTTTCCAGAAAATTTTGCAAATACAATAATTGAAATGATTAACTTTATTTGTTAGCATAGGAGGGTAAAAACACTATGAAAGAAATGATGTATTCTTAAGATTTTCTTGGTTCAGTCTTGGAAGGTTGTACCTTTCTAAGAATTTGTCCATTTCTTCCAGGTTGTCCATTTTATTTGTATATAGCTTCTTGTAATAGTCTCTTATGATCCTTTGTGAACCAGAAAGAAATAGGAAATATGAAAAGACCAATCACAAGCACTGAAATTGAAACTGTGAGGAAAAAACTCTCAACAAACAAAAGTCCAGGACCAGATGGCTTCACAGGCAAATTCTATCAAACATTTAGAAAAGAGTTAACACCTATTCTCAAACTCTTCCAAATAATTGCAGAGGAAGGAGCACTCCCAAGCTCATTCTATGAGGCCACCATCACGCTGATACTAAAACCAGACAAAGATATCACAAAAAAAGAAAATTATAGGCCAATATCACTGATGAACATAGATGCAAAAATCCTCAACAAAATAGTAGCAAACCGAATCCAACAACACATTCAAAGGATCATACATCATGATCAAGTGGGATTTATCCCAGGGATGCAAGGATTCCTCAACATATGCAAATCAATCAATGTCACACACTATATTAACATATTAAATAATAAAAACCATATGATCATCTCAATAGATGCAGAAAAAGCTTTTGACAAAATTCAACACCCATTTATGATCAAAATTCTCCAGAAAATGGGCATAGAGGGAACCTACCTCAACATAATAAAGGCCATATATGACAAACCCACAGGAAACATTATTCTCAGTGGTGAAAAACTGAAAGCATTTCCTCTTAGATCAGGAAGGAGACTAGGATGTCTACTCTTGCCACTATTATTAAATGTAGTTTTGGAAGTCCTAGATGTGGCAATCAGAGAAGAAAAAGAAATAAAAGGAATCCAAACTGGAAAAGAAGTAAAACTGTCACTGTTTGCAGATGACATGATACTATACATAGAAAATCCTAAAGATGCTACCAGAAAACTACTAGAGCTCATCAATGAATTTTGTAAAGTTGCAGGATTGCAACAAAATTAATGAACAGAAATCTCTTGCATTCCTATACACTAACAACAAAAGATCAGAAAGAGAAATTAAGGAAACAATCTCATTTACCATTGCATCAAAAAGAATAAAATACCTAGGAATAAACCTACCTAAGGAGGCAAAAGATCTGTACTCTGAAAACTATAAGATACTGATGAGAGAAATCAAAGATGACACAAACAGATGGAGAGATATACCATGTTTTTGGATTGGAAGAATCAATATTGTGAAAATGACTATACTACCCAAAGCAATCTACAGATTCAATGCAATTCCTATCAAATTATCAATGGCATTTTTCACAGAATTAGAACAAAAAATTTTGCAGTTTTTATGGAAGCACAAAAGACCAAGAATAGCCAAAGCAATCTAGAGAAAGAAAAACGGAGCTGGAAGAAGCAGACTATACTACATAGCTATAGTAATCAAAACAGTATGGTACTGGTACAAAAACAGAAATATAGATCAATGGAACAGGATAGAAAGTCCAGAGATAAACCCATACACCTATGGTCACCTAATCTATGAAAAGGGGGCAAGAATATAAAATGGAGAAAAGACAGCCTTTTCAGTAAGTGGTGCTGAGAAAACTGGACAGCTACATGTAAAAGAATGAAATTAGGACACTCCCTAACACCATACACAAAAATAAACTCAAAATGGATTAAAAACCTAAATGTAAGGCAAGACACTATCAAACTCTTAGGGGAAAACATAGGCAAAACACTCTATGACATAAGTCACAGCAAGATTCTTTTTGACCCACCTCCTAGAGAAATGGAAATAAAAACAAAAATAAACAAATGGGACCTAACTAAACTTAAAAGCTTTTGTACAGCAAAGGAAACCATAAACAAGACTATAAGACAACCCTCAGAATGGGAGAATATATTTGCAAACCAAGCAACCAACAAGGGATTAATCTCCAAAATATACTAACAGCTCTTGCAGCTCAATATCAAGAAAATGAATAACCCAATCAAAAAATGGATAGAGTATCTAAATAGACATTTCTCCAAAGAAGACATACAGATGGTCAAGAAGCACATGAAAAGATGCTTAACATCACTAATTATTAGAGAAATGCAAATCAAAACCACAATGAGGTATCACCTTACACCAGTCAGAATGGCCATCATCAGAAAATCTACAAACAAGAAATGCTGGAGAGGGTGTGGGGAAAAGGGAACCCTCCTACACTGTTGGTGGGAATGTAAATTGGTATAGCCACTTAGAGAACAGTATGGAGGTTCCTTAAAAAACTAAAAAAAGAACTACCATATGACACAGTAATCCCACTCCTAGGCATATAACTGGAGAAAACCATAATTCAAAAAAATACATGCATCCCATTGTTCATTGCAGCACTGTTTACAATAACCAGGACATGGAAGCAACCAAAATGTACATCAGCAGAGGAATGGATAAAGAAGATGTGGTACATATATACAATGGAATATTACTCATCCATAAAAAAAAACCAAAATAATGCCATTTGCAGCAACATGGATGCAACTAGAGATTGTCATACTGAGTGAAGTAAGTCAGACAGAGAAAGATAAATATCATATGATATTGCTTATATATGAAATCTAAAAAAAGGTTTGTTGTCCGTTGTTTTTTTCTTACCTTTTCTGAGTCATTTTGTTTTGAGTATATCTCTTAATGACAGTATAGAGTTGGATTTTATGTTTTGACCCCAGTAAGAAACTTTCCTTTTAATAGATGAGATTTCCTTTACATTTATTTTTATAACATATGTTTATTACTTTTCTTATTTCATTTCATATTTTCTGCCTTTTCTCTGTTTCATTTATTCTCTATCTTGATATAGTGTCTGTGGTTTTTCTTTTTTCATTTTCTTAAATGTAAGTAAATATATGATTCAGTAATGTTGTGAATTAAGAATAACATTTAAGTTCACTAATGATTTCTTTGAAATCTTTAAGTACAAACTTTCTCAGGTTATTAATATGAAATAGTACATAATGACTGTCATCTATTAAGATGAAGAATTTATCGGGGTGACATTTCTTTCCGTTTCTCAGGTTTTTGTTGGTATACTTTGGGAATTTTTCTTAGATAGCTAATGAATTGCTAAAATATTATTCTTTTTAAATTTATTATCTTTTCTTTCAAGAGTTATATTTGTACCTTGCTTTATAACTTTATTTGCCCAGTCATTTAGATGTTTTATTTTAACATTTTCTATTGGTGTATAATTGCTTTACAATGGTGTGTTAGTTTCTGCTTTATAACAAAGTGAATCAGTTATACATAGACATATATCCCCATATGTCTTCCCTCTTGCATCTCCCTACCTCCCAGCCTCCCTATGCCACCCTTCTAGCTGGTCACAAAGCACAGAGCTGATCTCCCTATGTTATGCAACTGCTTCCCACTAGATATCTATTTTATATTTGGTAGTGTATACTTGTCCATATATAGACTACCACTCTCACACTTTGTCCCAGCCTACCCTTCCCCCTCCCTAAGTCCTCAAGTCCATTCCCTAGTAGCACTGCATCTTTATTCCCGTCTTGCCCCTAGGTTCTTCATGACCTTTTTTTTTTTTTTTAAGATTCCACATATATGTGTTAGCATACAGTATTTGTTTTTCTCTTTCTGACTTACTTCACTCTGTATGACAGACTTTAGGTCCATCCACCTCACTACAAATAACTCAATTTCGTTTCTTTTTATGGCTGAGTAATATTCCACTGTATATATGTGCCACATCTTCTTTATCCATTCATCTGTCAATGGACACTTAGGTTGCTTCTATGTCCTGGCTATTGTAATAGAGCTGCAATGAACATTGTGGTATATGACTCTTTTTGAAATATGGTTTTCTCAGGCTATATGCCCAGTACTGGGATTCCTGGGTCGTATGGTAGTTCTATTTGTAGTTTTTAAAGGAACCTCCATACTGTTCTCCATAGTGGCTGTACCAATTTACATTCCCACCAAGAGAGTATGAGGGTTCCCTTTTCTCCACACCCTCTCCAGCATTTATTGTTTGTAGATTCTTTGATGATGGCCACTCTGACTGGTGTGAGATGATATCACATTGTAGTTTTGATTTGCATTTCTCTAATGATTAATGATGTTGAGCATTATTTCATATGTTTTTTGGCAATCTGTGTATATTCCTTCGAGAAATCTCTATTTAGGTCTTCTGCCTGTTTTTGGATTGGGTTGTTTGTTTCTTTAATATTGAGCTGCATGAGCTGCTTGTAAATTTTTGGGATTAATCCTTTGTCAGTTGCTTCATTTGCAAATATATTTTCATATTCTGAGGGTTGTCTTTTCATCTTGGTTATGGTTTCCTTTGCTGTGCAAAGGCTTTGAAGTTTCATTAGGTCCCATTTGTTTATTTTTGTTTTCATTTCCATTTCTCTAGGAGGTGCGTCAAAAAGGATCTTGCTGAGATTTATGTCATAGAGTGTTCTGCCTATGTTTTCCTCTAAGAGTTTGATAGTGTCTGGCCTTAACATTTAGGTCTTTAATCCATTTTGAGTTTATTTTTGTGTATGGTGTTAGGGAGTGTTCTAATTTCATTCTTTTACATGTAGCTGTCCAGTTTTCCCAACACCACTTATTGAAGAGACTGTCTTCTCCATTGTATACAATGTACCCTTTATCAAAGATAATGTGACCATACGTGCATGCATTTATCTCTGGGCTCTCTATCCTGTCCCGTTGATCTATATTTCTGGTTTTGTGCCAATACCATACTGTCTTGATTACTGTAACTTTGTAGTACAGTCTGAAGTCAGGGAGCCTGATTCCTCCAGCTCCATATTTCTTTCTCAAGATTGCTTTGACTATTCGGGGTCTTGTGTGTTTTCATATAAATTGTGAAATATTTTGTTCTAGTTCTGTGAAAAATGCCATTGGTAATTTGATAGGGATTGCATTGAATCTGTAGATTGCTTTAGGTAGTAGAGTCATTTTCACAATGTTGATTCTTCCAATCCAAGAACATGGCATATCTCTCCATCTGTATCATCTTTAATTTATTTCATCAGTGTCTTATACTTTTCTGCATACAGGTGTTTTGCCTCCTTAGGTAGGTTTACTCCTTGGCATTTTATTCTTTTTGTTGCAGTGGTAAATGGGGGTGTTTCCTTTATTTCTCTTTCAGATTTTTCATCATTAATGTATAGGAAGGCAAGAGATTGCTGTGCATTAATTTTGTATCCTGCTACTTTACCAAATTCATTGATTACCCACAGTAGTTTTCTGGTAGCATCTTTAGGATTCTCAATGTATAGTATCATGTCATCTGCAAACAGTGACAGTTTTACTTCTTCTTTTCCAATTTGGATTCCTTTTATTTCTTTTTCTTCTCTGATTGCTGTGGCTAAAACTTCCAAAACTATATTGAATAATAGTGGTGAGAGTGGACAACTTTGTCTTGTTCCTGATCTTAGAGCAAATGGTTTCAGAATTCACCATTGAGAATGATGTTGGCTGGGGTTTTTGTCATATATGGCCTTAATTATGTTTAGGTAAGTTCGCTCTATGCCTACTTTCTGGAGGGTTTTTGTCATAAATGGGTGCTCTGTGCTTCCTGGACTTGATTAACTATTTCCTTTCCCATATTAGGGAAGTTTTCAACTATAATCTCTTCAAATATTTTCTCAGTCCCTTTCTTTTTGTTTTCTTCTTCTGGGACCCCTATAATTCTAATGTTGGTGTGTTTAATATTGTCCCAGAGGTCTGTGAGACTGTCCTCAATTCATTTCATTCTTTTTTCTTTATTATGCTCCGCAGTAGTTATGTCCACCACTTTATCTTCCAGGTCACTTATCCGTTCTTCTGCCTCAGTTATTCTGCTATTGATCTCTTCTAGAGAATTTTTAATTTCATGTATTGTGTTGTTCTTAATTGTTTGTTTGCTCTTTACTTCTAGGTCCTTGTTAAACATTTCTTTTATTTTCTCCATTCTATTTCCAAGATTTTGGATCATCTTTACTATCATTATTCTGAATTCTTTTTCAGGTAGACTTCCTATTTCCTCTTCATTTGTTAGGTCTGGTGGGTTTTTACCTTGCTCCTTCATCAGCTGTGTGTTTCTTTGTCTTCTCATTTTGCTTAACTTACTGTGTTTGGGGTCTCCTTCTCACAGCCTGCAGGTTCGTAGTTCCCGTTGTTTTTTGTTGTCTGCCCCCAGTGGCTAAGTTTGGTTCAGGGGGTTGTGTAGGCTTCCTGGTGGAGGGGACTAGTGCCTGTGTTCTGGTGGATAAGGCTGTATCCTGTCTTTCTGGTGGGCAGGTCCACGTCCATTGGTGTGTTTTGGGGTGTTTGTGACCTTATTATGAGTTTAGACAGCCTCTCTGCTAATGGGTGGGGTTGTGTTCCTGTCTTGCTAGTTCTTTGTCATAGGGTGTCCAGCACTGTAGCTTGCTTGTCATTGAGTGGAGCTGGGTCTTGACGTTGAGATGGAGATCTCTGGGATTTTTTGCCATTGGATATTACGTGGAGTTGGGAGGTCTTTGGTGGACCAATGTCCTGAACTTGGCTCTCCCACCTCAGAGGCACAGCCCTGATGCCTGGTTGGAGCACCAACAGCCTGTCATCTACACGGCTCAGCATAAAAGGGAGAAAGGAAAGAAAGAAAGAAAGAAAGAAAGAAAGAAAGAAAGAAAGAAAGAAAGAAAGAAAGAAAGAAAGAAAGAAAGAGAAAGAAAGAAAGAAAGAAGATAAACTAAACTAAACTAAAAACATTATTAAAATAAAGAACAAAAACTATTTAAAAAAAATTTTAAGTAATTAAAAATAAGAAATAAGAGGCCAACCAAACCAAAAAAGAAACCCACCAATGATAACAAGCACTAAAGAGTATAGTAAAAAAAAAAAAACAAAAACAAAACGGACAGATAGAACCCTAGGACAAATGGTAAAAGTAAAGCTACACAGACAAAATCACACACAGAAGCATACACATACACACTCACAAAAAGGGAAAAATGGAAAAAAAAAAATATCCTTGCCCCCAAAGTCCACCTCCTCAATTTGGGATGATTTGTTGTCTATTCAGGTATTCCACAGATGCAGGGTACATCAGGTTGACTGTGGGGATTTAATCTGCTGCTCCTGAGGCTTCTGGGAGATATTTTCCTTTCTCTTGTTTGTTGACACAGCTCCTGGGATTCAGCTTTGGATTTGATCCTGCCTGTGCAAGTAGGTCGCCTGAGGCCATGTGTTATTCGCTCAGACAGGACTGGGTTAAAGGAGCAGCTGATTCGTGGGCTCTGGCTCAGTCAGGCCAGGGGGAGGGAGGGGTACGGAATGCGGGGCGAGCCTGTCGCTGCAGAGACCGGTGGGACGTTGCAGCAGCCTGAGGCGTGCCGTGTGTTCTCCCGGGGAAGCTGTCCCTGGATCACGGGACTCTGGCAGTGGCGGGCTGCACAGACTCCCGGGAGGGAAGGTGTGAATAGTGACCTGTGCTCGCACACAGTCTTGGTGGCGGCAGTAGCAGCCTTAGTGTCTCATGCCCGTCTCTGGGGTCCATGCTGATAGCCGTGGCTCGCGCCCTTCTCTGGAGCTCCTTTAAGCAGCGCTCTTAATCCTCTTTCCTCCCGCACCAGGAAACAAAGAGGCAAGAAAAAGTCTCTTGCCTCTTCGGCAACTCCAGACGTTTTCCCGGACTCTCTCCCGGCTAGCCGTGGAGCACTAGCCCCATTTAGGCTGTGTTCACACAGCCAACCCCAGTCCTCTCCCAGGGATCCGACCTCCGAAGCCCGAGCCTCAGCTCCCAGCCGCCGCCCGCCCCGGTGGGTGAGCAGACAAGCCTCTCGGGCTGGTGAGTGCTGGTCGGTACCAATCCTCTGCGGGAATCTCTCCGCTTTGCCCTCCGCAGCCCTGTTGCTGTGCTCTCCTCCGCAGCTCCGAAGCTTCCCCGCTCCGCCAGCCGCAGTCTCCATCCGTGAAGGGTCTTCCTAATGGGTGGAAACTTTTCTTCCTTCACAGCTCCCTCCCACTGGTGCAGGTCCCGTTCCTATTCTTTGTCTCTGTTTTTCCTTTTTTCTTTTGCCCTACCCAGGTACGTGGGGACTTTCTTGCCTTTTGGGAGGTCTGAGGTCTTCTGCCAACGTTCAGTAGGTGTTCTGTAGGAGTTGTTCCACGTGTAGATGTATTTCTGATGTATTTGTGGGGAGGAAGGTGATCTCCGCGTCTTACTCTTCCGCCATCTTGAAGCTCCTCCTCCTGGTTGTGTTTTAGTTCATGTCTCTGGGCCTTTCATACCAGTGAATCTCCATCTGTTACTTCTTTATTTGCATCTCCTCTTGGCCACTGGTACCTAATCTCAAGTCATTTTTCTGAGTAGAGTATATGGGTTGTACACCTTCTGAAGATCTGCATATTTGATTTTCCTGTTACCTCTATATGAAAGGACACTTTACTGAGTTACAGAACTCAGTATTATGTTCTATACTGTGTTATGTTCATTACTGACTCAGTGTTATAGCTATTTCCCTTAAAAATTAATGATTCCCTTTTTTTTGGCATTCAATATTGCAAAGAAGCTGTCTGACTCCAGTCTGTTTTTTAAAATAATTTTTCCTCATAGATAACCTGGAGGACTGGATGTTGTTGGATAATGTTATCAATTCAATCATTCAGTAGCCTGAATAGGGTAGGGAGGGAACGGGGTCACATGTGGGTTAGGAAGGGGGGAAATTTATACGTTTGTCTCAGAAGTTGTGTTTCCACTCTTTGCTGAAATTATTGTACCTGAGGCCAGATATTTTACATTTGGCATTTTGTTTAGCCCGACCACTAACTCCAAGTACACAAGGTGGGTATAGCTTTCTCTAGGATCTTCCCCAGAGATTTTACCCTCCAGACTGGGAGAGTGACTTGTCATTTTGGAGGGCTGTCCCTCTACAATGTTCCCAATTATTTCTATTGTAATTTGGGAATGCATTTTAATGTATCGGGAGGAAATGGCCAAGAAGGTAAAATTTTGGACGAGAGAAAGCTTGGAGTGAGCTTCATGGGCCTCCCTGCTCCATATACGCTGCAGTTAGAGCCCGTACAAATGTGCCTTCACAAGGAGTGACCTTCATCTTTCTCCACCATCCTTCCTGCTCTGTCAGAGTGAGATTGAGGGTCCTGCCTCCTTCCCCATTTCAGGAAATGTTTCTCCAGGTCAAAATGCGTCCACTCTGCTATCGAGAACCCAGGCGCAACAAGCTGAGTTGCTGCACAGTTTTCTGCTGTACCCAGGGCTTGCTTTTCCCACCTGCCCCAGCCTCTGAATCCACAGATCCATCCATTGCTGCACTCACCTCTTGCCCTCATCCCTCATTATTAGGGATTGCTGGTGAAACTTGTCAAGATTTGCTTTACTCTCTTCCTGTAACCCTGTACTTCCAGGGAAAACTGAATTGTTTTTTAGTGAGATCTTCTGATCCTGTTTATCCTTTTACCTTATAGGTCAGATAATCTTCCTTGTTTGTTGACAACATGCCTTACTTTCAGTACTGAGGAATTGTTTCCTATATTTTACTTTTATGATTTTGTCTGTGTCTGGGAAGAGATTTGAAACTAGTTGTTCCACTGTTACCTTCCCTAGAATTTAAAAGATTAAGAAGAATTTTTACATAAATTGCAGTTCATCTCCTTCTTAAGAATAAGAAAGATTTCTTTTCAAATTCTTCTCAGCATGTGGCTTAGCGCATTCATTTTCAATTGATTTATATTAGCTTTCTTTAGACTTGCCCCCCCCCCCAATTTGGGAGTACTTGGTTTTTATTTTTTTGAATAGTATTTTATTGGTAAGTATATGATTTCAGTGACAATAATAAATTCACTTGAACAGGAGACAATAAGCAAGTCAAAGAATAAATGCTTGCTAATCATTGTAAAATTTGTGTCCATTACGGCCTTCAGGTAGAAATCCAAATCACTCAGAGGCCAAATCTTAAAGAAGACACATCCTCTTATTAGTCTACATGGAATAGGTTCAAAGTACTTGCAATCTGTAGAATTGTGTAGATTACCACCTTCTAACCAAACATGATCTATTGGCATATAATTATAGCTTTTAAAGAAACCTGATGGACTGTTGCTGGGGATTTTGTCTCCTTTCAAACCAATTACTCTTTTACAAAAATTTGATTTTGGATCACTTGGGCTTTTTGCAATCACAGTGTCACCTTTTTGGATGTCATAAAAATGTCAGTTAAGATTCTCTGCAAATTTGCAAATATTTTAACATCTGAATTTTGAATTGTAGGCTCCATTGATAGTCCAGAATACATGACAGCACCACCAACATGTTCAAAAACACAATGAGCTACACAGTTATACTGAACAGTATAGCCAACAGTTGAAGGGTTTTTCCCAGAAGACCATGAAGCAGAGACTTCATGTAGACTCTGCCACCATTGGCCATAACTCTATTCTGCAATACATTCAATTTTTCAAGTAGTTGCAGGGCTTCTAAAAATAAACATCTAAAGCATGTCTCAAAACATATATGGGTGATGTGTATTTTCAGGATTTCTCTGGCCCCAAAGAGACCCAGGAGGCTCTCATCCAGGACTCAGGTGGTCCTTTCTCAGGAGGCTGGTCCTCCACAATGCTCTAACCATGATAGCTCTGAAGAGGTTGGTTGTGTGCCTGAGGGAAAGGAGAGAGATTGCAGTGAGTAGGCATGTTTGCAACCACGCTTCTCCCTGGGCCACTTGTTGGGGCTGATGGATGGCAGAACCATCAATAAAGTGCTTGGCCTCACTCCCCTCCATACTCTCAGGGTTCCAGGCCACACCTCCTACTCATTTACAGACACAATTTGTTTTGTAGATGATCTCTGGCAAAATTTTATCTCCCTGGCTTCCCTGTGCCCTTGACATTGCTATTGGGTATGTTCCCCCATCCATCAGGTAATTAATATCCAAAAAGGGAAACAAATCTGAAATACAATTGGGAAGATATATCTACTGATATAATACAAAAGCAAATATAAAAGATTTTTGGATTATCTTTGCTGCTGTACATCATTGTTAGCGTAGATGATGTGTTAGCTCTAACAGTGTTGACTTGTGCATTATTCTATAATTCTTCGCCCCTATTTCTGAAGTAAATTCCTTACTGAAATGATTTCATGTACCGGCAGTAACATTTCAGCTGCTTTCAACACGGCACCTTAGCTGTCTTTCTGAGTGTTATCTCTTAACCATTCCTACCAAATGAAATTTAGATTTTGAATGTTATTATATTTGCATCATTTTAAAGCTTTTTTCTATAAAATGTATGCATTCTAACTTATTTTGTAAGGAATTAGGAGTGGGGTCCTAGTTTAGAACATTTCTATTTCTTTCTGACATTTAGTAAGCTGTTACAGAAAACTGATGATGGTAGCTTACTGTCTTCAAGTTACATCAGTTATTTAGTGAATTGAATGAGAATACATTAAGCTTAATTTTAGAATGTTCCTTCTTATAAATGTATCATGTACGTCATAGAGACTTACCAGCCCCACTAATGTGGGAAGTCAGATATCACTCCCTTTGCGGGGTCAGGTTTAATTGAATCTTTGAGAGGGAAGTAGGGGACCACTAAAGAAAACTCCAAGTGATTCATGTAGCAGTATTTATAAACCTCTGAGTCAGTAATGATTCAGCACTGAAGCACAGTTCTGAGGACGCTGCTTGGTTAAAGAGACAGTGGTGTGAAATTAAAGCTGAGACCACTTGTAGTTCTTATTTGTGGATATGTGGCATTACGAGCAGGCAAAACATTTGGCCCAAGACCCTTTTCACTCCAGGTTCATCTGTGTAATTGTTTACGAACTCGAGAAGTAAATTTAAACTCTTCCTCCCAGTTGCTTTTTGAAAAATAATACAAACAGAAAAAAAGGTATCTTGTGTAAGTTTATTTGAAAGTAAAATTTGGGTCTAATTATATTAAAAAATACTACTAGCATTTCTTGAATACTTTATACCAACTGTATTACAACTATGCTGTTTGTCTTATAATACCCATTTTACAAATGATGAAACTGAGGCTTAGAGATGTTAAAAGCTTGCTGAAAGTAATATAGCTAATAAAAAATTTTCAGTCAAGATTAAAAATCAGATACTTGCTGTCAGACAGACCAAAGTTCCCTATACTATGCTGTCTCCTGTGCAGGAAAGAAGTGAAGCACCATGTCAAATGAGCCAAACTGCCAAATTCAACCTGGGTTGAAAGTAAACTTCCTAAAATTTTAATCACTGAATGATGGAGAGAACATCAGGAATCATTTTGAAAGTTTGGAAGGTAAGAGCATGATGTAAATGAAGACAACACTTCTCTGTCTTTGGTTTGATCGGTAAAATTATGACCTTCAATTTTCACTGTTTATTCTTTTGAATTTTAAAGACAGATTCAGGGCAACTTTGTCATATTTGTGATGATTGCTATGAGTGTATCTGAGAATTTTTCTTTTAGAATGACATTGGATTATGATGAGTTTACCCAGTAGAATATGTGGGGGACCAAACTTATGACATCAGTTGGCAATGTGGGGACAGATCCATCAGGCTCAGCAATGCTTGGCAACGCAGTGTGTTCTTCCAGCCTCCCAGGACTGGATTCTGTATTATGTAGCCCCCATCCCTCCGGGTGAAATCTGGTTCCTTGAATGACTGGACCATTTCCATTGCTGGTCAAGATGTATTTGCAGAGTGAGAGGTGATGGCAGAAATGTATACTTTCAGCATGGATAGTTCTTAGTAGTATGGGGGTGGGGAGGCTTCCCTGGAGGTCCTGTGGTTAAGACTCTGTGCTTCCACTGCAAAGGGCACGGGGTCGATCCCTGTTTGGGGAACTAAGATCCCGCATGCCCTGCAGTGTGGCCACACACCCACACCCACACAAAGTACAGAGAGGAAGCCATAGAGAACAGAGGTCCCCACACATTTGAATTCACAGAGTTATACATCTTACATTCATCATACATTAAATTATTTGTGGGGGGGGGTTTATAGGGTTGTCAACGTTTTATTTTTCAAGTAAGAATATTAAAAAGAACTCTGCCATCTGCTATCATTTCATAAGAGAAAGACTACTTTAAGCTATAAAGAGGAAAGACATAGTATCAGGATAAAGAAAAATTGTCTAAATGGAATAGATTTAGCTTCACTAAAAACTCACTTTATTGTATAAATGGAATAGATTTAGCTTCACTAAAAACTCACTTTATTGTATTAATCTTTTTTAAGATTAATTAATTAATTTATTTTTGGCTGCATTGGGTCTTCATTGCTGTGATGGGCTTTCTCTAGTTGCAGCGAGTGGGGGCTACTCTTTGTTGCAGGGCAGGGGATTCTCATTGCAGTGGCTTCTCTTGTTGTGGAGCACGGGCTCTAGGCACTTCAGTAGTTGTGGTTCATGGGCTCTAGAGCACAGACTCAGTATTTGTGGTGCATGGGCTTAGTTGCTCCGCGGCATGTGGGATCTTCCCGGACCAGGGATCGAACCTGTGTCCTCTGCATTGACAGGAGGATTCTTAACCGCTGTGCCACCAGGGAAGTCCCTGTATTAACCTTAATACAATAATTTTTCCTCAGCCTGATGGAAATTAAGTCATGGGTCAGAACTGCCTATGGACCATTGCCAGACAAGCCCAAAATGTGGAGCATTTGGAAGCCACATGAGTCCTAGAACTCTGGCTCACTCACCAGACCTGAGGGAAATCTTGGGGGAAAAAGTGCCCTAAATAAAGAAGCCCAGAACAGGGTCTTATACATACTGTGTACTCAAAACTCTTTTGTTGTTGAAATTGAAGAGGGATGAATGTTTGCCAAGTTCCAGGATTGAATCTAGGGAGTGGCTAGCAGAGGACAGAGAGGACTCTGGTCTCCCTTCAGGACACCCACCCCTTTTACCCCACTGGGGTAACGCATTAGGGGTGAGGATGCAGTGTGAGGCTCAGATGGTCCTGGTGGAGGACCAGGGTGGAAGGATGGCCTGAGGCCATGCTGCACCAGTAGGGATGGAACATATCCTCAGAGGGGCCCCAGGGGCCCTCCATTCTGCTCTCTGCCTGGTGGGCCCTGTGATGCTTCTTGCTGGGTTCACTTTGGCCTAAGGGAGAGTGTACAGTGTGGTAAGGGGATCACCAGCTTTCAAAACAAGACCCTTGTTGGAATCTTTATAAGTAAACTTAATACCTACAGGCACCCTTCCTCTAAGAATAACTGCACCTGAGGGGATCTACCAAAGCATAAACATGGCCACCTACACTAAACACAGGAACAAAAATATAAAAGTGATATAATAAAAGTAATTATTAAAATAACCTAGTATAAAGTTAAGGTTTATGTATCATTTTTAAAGAAGATTTCTAGTGGTGTTTGCCTCATATATTTAGCTTTTTAGATATTTGGTACCTACAGATTTGTGACTGTTACATCCTTTTAATAAATGGTGCCTTTATGTTTTATAACCTTCCTCTTGCCCTGATTAATGCTTTTAATCTTAAATGCTGCTTTGCTAATTATAATTGTATGCTGCTTTTCCTCCTTTCCTTTTCTAAAAAAAATGTATTTTCCTGATATCTGTTTGCCTACTTCTTTCTTTCCAACATTAAAAAAACCTTCTGTTTCCAGTGTGTTTTGAAAATAGACACATCTACTTTTTAAAAAATCCAATCTGACAGTCTTTGTCTTTGAAAGATGAATCCAATCCGTTCACATTTAACTGAAAACAGATATTTTTGATTTTATTTCTTTCATTTTACCTCATGCATATTATTTATATTATGTTGTTTTTCCTTCCCCCACCCCTTAGTTTTGGTGGGTTGATCAAAGTACTATTAATTGTCTATCTTTTCCTTATTAAATTTAGAGGTTCTATCACATTTCCCCACTCTTCTAGGTATTTTACTCTCCCATTTTGTTTATTTCTATTGAACCACTTCTTTCTCTGCTATCAATATGAAAATAAGGTACCGATCATATCTCTCCATGGAAGTGTTTTATTTTCTCTCTGTCCTCTTTCACCTTTAAAATGTTTTCATTTCCCTACTTGTTTCTCAGGTGAAACCTTAAGAAAACTTCCACTTCCCTTCTCTACTTGCTCCTTCCTCCCTTCCCAAGGATTTATGAGATTATTTAATACTTTTAGACTTTTTTAGGTTTTCCTCTGTAAGTTGTTTCTTCTCTTTATATGATCATTGTTTAGCACTTATATTACAAATTCCCAGACATCCTACCATTTTCAATTTAGGTTTAAGTGGAAAATTAAGTATATCTAAGTGGAAAACTGTACACACACACACATATGCAGAGAGACAGAGACTTATGTTCATGCTATTTCCTCACCTCTTTGTGCCCTACTAGGGACTTTGTTTTGATTATCTTGTTGTCTTGGCGTGCTTCCTGAAGCATTACCTTAGATGGAATATGTGGGTGATGTAAGTCCTGGATTCCCGCATATTTGCCACTCCCTCTCTCACCCTGACAGCTGGCTTTCTCAGTGGGGATAGGATTTGGGGTTGGCATCCTCCTCCCTCAGTGCTCTATGGGGGTAATTCTTCTGTCTAGTGCCTCAGTCCTATTTGTGTTGGCCCTTTCCTTTGTATGTAATACAGTTTTTATGTGTGACAGCCTATACATTTTCTTTATGCTTGAATTTAGGAATTCTGCCTGGATATGCCCAACTGGGTTTTTAAAAATTTTTTTCCTCATCAATTATGCCTGGAACTCAATGAACACTTTAAATTTGTAGACTTGAGTCTTTCTTCAAAAAAGGGAAAATTTCTTCTGTTATTTCCTTAATTAATGCATTCCTACATCTGTTCCCTTTCCCTCCCTTGGAAATTTCATTATTCACATGTTGGGTCTATGCATCTGTCCTCCAAGCCCTTTTTAAACATTTCTCTTATGATTTCCATCTCTTTGTGTTTTTACTTTCTGTGTTGAGATATGTTTTGCTTGATCATACAGGTCCAAATTCAATCCCCAACAGAAAATAGAAGCTCCTTCTATTCCATCTGTGGAATTTGTAAAGTTAAAAAAGAAAACAAAACAAGAAAAAACTCTTTGAATTCCAGAGTCTGTTTTTTTTTTCCTCTTCATATATTAGAAGCGAATTTCTTTGAGCACCATTGTTATTAGCATTTTTTAAATCTCATGCAAAAATTAAAGCTATCATTTTTCTTCTCCAGCATTTCTGGTATATAAGGAGCTGCCAGTTTTAGGCATTCTGCTTGTTTTCCTCTCTCTGGTTGCTGGGTGCTGTAGGTGCTATTGTTATTTTCTTTTTCCTATGCATGGCTCCATTCACCCCTGGGATATTAGTTGGGCAGTTAAGCAGGCTCTTGAATGATGGCAAGGCCAGGTAGAGGCAGTAATCTGTGCTCCATCGAACTGGTGATGGACCTCCTGGCAAGCAGTCAGCCTTGCTCATGGAAAGTTCAGTGCGTATGTTGCTGCTCAGGAGGTTCTCCTGGACAACTCTGCTCTAAGTGACTCGGGGATTCATGTGCCTTCTATCTAGTGGATCTTCAATCACCTGAGACCTTTTCAGGATCTTCTGTGGGATCTAGTAAATACAGTAAATTCTGTACATTTTAGGAAGTGATGAGTGCTATTAAAATAGAGCAGGATAAGGAGTGTGTATGGATGTATTGGGAATATGTATGGGGGCATAATAATGTTTAAATAGGAATGATCAGTGTGGGCTTTATTAGGAAGTTGACATTTGCGAAAAACGTCAGAGTGTTGACACATGAGGATAACCAGAGCGAGAGCATCCGAGGCCAAGGAGACAGCCAGTGCAAAGGCACTAAAGTGAGAGCAAGTCTGGAGTCCTTGGGGAGCAGCTGCTGTGGGGGGAGTTCAGTAGGATGAATATGGAGACTATTAAGAGATGGGGTTAGGGAGGTAATGGAGGGCCTGATCAGTTAAGAGGTTACTGCAATAATCCAGTAAGAGTTGGCTGTGGCTGGCTCTGTGGTGGTGGCAGTGGGGGCTGGGAGGAGGGAGTGTAGTGTAAAACAGTCAGACTTAAAATATGACTTGCAGGTAAAGCCAAAAGGAGTTCCTGACTGATTTGAAGGGCAGTGTGAAGTAAAGAAAGGGATTAAGGAATTTATTTATTTAAGCAACATTTATGTAGCACTTACTATGTATAGGCATTTGACAAATACTAACTCATTTAATCCTCATACCACCCTTAAGGGATATTATTATCTCATTTTTAAGATTAGGAAACAGAAGCACAAAGGAGTTAATAAAGTAATTTGCCCAAGGCCACACAGCTAGTGACATATATCGGATTTGAACCCAGGCAGGCTAGCTCCAGAGTCTATAATCTTAACCATCATTATTCTGCCCTTCTTGTGGGGATTCTGACAGTTCCTAAGAATGTCAATTCCAACTGGACCTTAAGCCACTAGGGAAATAATCACAGAATGGGTCTCTGCATCCACTGGGTCCATGAAAGACTTAGGCCAAAATTACATTTATCACCTGACTTCCATAGGTCCCCATTTGGTCTTGTAGGCCACAGTAGCATTTTGGGTTCTTAGGAATGAGTGTCAACTCAGAGCCAATCTTCAGTAATCCCAGAAAAGTTTGGGTATTTCCATTTCCATGGTGCACAGTCACCCTGGTAAATTACCACATTCCCTTTGGGGAAGACTGAAAGGAAGATTTGTGGTACTTGTGGCACTGGGTCCTTCTTCAAAGGGATCTGTGACATTTTAGTAGGACCTCTCTTGGGAAAAGAAAAAAAAACTCTTACTTTAAGGAAATTAGACACAAATTCTGAGATTTTGAGCTTGAACAAGTGGAAGAATGGATGCTATTTACTGAGATGGGAAAGATTATGGGTGATCCAAATTTGATGGTGACAAGGAGATCATGAGTTTGGTTTGGGACATATTAATTTTGAGATATTTTTTAGACATCCAAATAGAGTTGCTGAGTAGATGGTTGGATGGATAAGAAAAGGTTTCAGAGGAGAGGTCCAGCATGGAAGTATAAATCTGGCAGTCATTAACATAGAGATGGTATTTAACGCCACGAGGTCTCAAGTGAGAGTGTGGAGAAAAGAGAGAGGTTCAAGAACCAAGCACTGGGCTTGGAGAAGAGGATAAACCAGTAAGGGAGGCAGCCAATGTGTGTCCATGGATTCCAAGTGAAGGAAGTATTTCCAAGAAATTGAATGCTGTCAATTGTATCAGATGTTGCTGATAATGCCAAGAGAGATGACTGAGCATTGACCGTTGGATTCAGCAACATGGAGTTCATTAATGAGCTTTTGGGGAGTAGTGGTGGAAAAGCCTAATTAGAGTGTGGTAACAAAATTGGAGGAATAAATAGTGAGTAGTGAATAGTCAAATCTTTCAAGAAGTTTTGCTGAAAAGGAGAACAGAGAAATGGGCAGCAGCTGAAGGGGGAAGTACAGTCCAGAGAGGACATTTTTATAAGATGAAAAAGAAAAAACATGTTTACATGTGTTGGAAATGATCCAACAAATAGACAAGGAGAAAATGATGATACAGGACAGAGAAGGGGACTTTCCTGGAGTGATGCATTTGAATGGGTCAAAGGCTGTTTAATTACAAATGTGAGTCAAAGCATAAGCTCTAAACCACAGAGATGTACTCTAATTCCCCACTCTTCTTTTTTTCCCCTGCTAAGTCCACATTGTCAAATCTTTGTAAGGGTCATGTGTTCTTATGAACCACTATGGAGAGGAACCTCCATTCTTAGACTTATGTTTACATCAATGCAGACCCACTTGATACTCGGAACTTCACAGCATGCACTCTGAGAATGCCATTTACCATGACTTCAGACAGAAGGAGGTGGCTAGGAGGGGGCAATCACTGAATTTTAAGACCTAGGGAATATTTGGTTCCATTTCTCATAGCACGTTGCTCACATCCTCCACCTTCATGTATATTAATCTTGCCTCTGAATATGCGCATGGTGTTTCACTGGGAGAGACCACAGTTTCTATCTTCCATTTAAAGCACCACTATAGAGCGTTAGGCCAGCTGTCCCCTGATCTTCACTGTGGTTATCTGCCTTTTAGTATCCTTGATGTTCATTCATTTTCTATTTTTTCTATCACATTATCTATTAATCTACTTTAACTAAATATTACATTGTTAACAATTGTTTAATCCTCTAGTTATTCCACTTAGAAATCAAGACCCTGTCAGGTAGCTTTTGCCTTAAGAAAATTAAACATTGGAAACCTTTAAACACAAATAATTACAAGGTTTAATTCTCTTTTTCCTTTTCCAAAACAAACATTTCTTTTTCAGTATTATCTGTAATATCATGCAGAAGTAGATTCCTGGTGGACATAAAGTTGAAGTATTCCAACTGTGGCATGATAGTACAATTGTCTGAGGCTTCATGAAAGACAAAGACTATTAGATTCTGAAAAATCATCTCCCACTGGCTCTTGTCTGCTGTTATTCTGATTATTCAATCTCTCTGTGAATCTAATTCTTAATTTAGGAGCTTCTAAATTCAAACCATGGTGCATTTTGTGCATCCAGCTGAAGTCACTGTGGGCAGCAACACCACTGTGCCCAACCGAGAATCATTTGAGGGAAGTGAGGACACGGTCACACGGGTCCCTCATGCTTGCTGTCTGCTTGCCGAGATGCCAGCCTCCTCCTCCAGGTGATGCCCTTGTTGAGGAGGCTTTGTGTCTTCTTTACCTCCTTCTCTGCAGTGCCCAGCACAGTGTCTGCCTACATATAGAGGCATCCAAGAAATATTTGTCAAATGAATAAATACATCATGTAATTAATAAACTATATAACCTGGTTGTCAATTTCTGCCTGAAAGTAGCTTGCAGTTGAGAAGATGGAAAGGTAATATATTAAGTTTTCAGCTTCACTGTAAATAAACTCTATTGCTCATCCACTCCAATTCCACTCTCAACACTTTTACTCAAATGATCTATTTTTGAATGTTTAGTGAAAAACTTCTAGCAGAGACTGTAATCATTTTCTGCTCTCTACCAGGACCTGCTTTCTGTGAGTGTGGACTGCTGCCCCTCACTTCAAAGCTTTTGTAGACACCCACCCCTCTGCCTGGGATGTCCTTCCTCTACTCGCCCACCTGACAAACTCCTGGGCAGAGAGGCCGAGAGTATTAGCATAAGAAGCTATTGTTGCAACCGGAGGGATTGGTTTAACCAAAAGTTTTGGTAGGTGGTTTTGATTTCACCTATCTCTTGTGTGATTAGGTACAATTCTTAACTTCCTAGATCTCAGCTATTTCCTTTGTAAAATGTGGGTAAAGCTGATCTCGATGGACTAGTGTGAAGGTTTAGTGAGATATTATATAAACATGGCACAGTTATAAGCCTTTAGTTAGTGCTCAGTAACGATAGCTGCTATCACCACAACCTGCACCACCAGAACTACCACCACCAGAACCACCATTTTCACCATCATCATTGTCATCCTTCAACAGTCAGTTCATAGATGCTCTCCTCTGTGAAAACCTCCTAGACTCTGGGCAGCATTAGCTATTCCCTTTCATGCATCCTTGTAGCACTTTATACACCCAGTTCTCATTGCATTATATCATCTTTGTTCCTTTACATGTCAGTTCTCTATGGGGCTGAGCTACTTACTGACAGTAACCTTGTCTTATTAGTCATTAGCTCTCTAGTATCTAGCATCTAACACTGGACCTGTCACCTAAGATTGGCTCATTAAATGTGTATTGAATGACTACAGGAATAAAATAAACTTTTACTTAGGCATAAAGTTGGCATTCACCATATATCCGAAAAAGTAACATGAAAATGATAGACCCAAGTCTGGGAGACTGAATACAAGTGTAACAATAGTAAATATGGAGATTCAGTAGGATCATATCATTTGTAAGCTCTATGTGCAATTATAGTAAATTGGGACTGCTTTAAACATCAATATACAAGGTAAATTTATGTTCATTTATAGCACTTGGAATATTATTTTATTATTTTAAATAATTGCAAAAATTGTAAGGTTTTTTTTTAACATATTGTTGGATATGTCTTAATTGTTTTTTTTTTTTTTTTGAGATGGTTTTTTGGTCAAGAATGCAATCCCTGATCAAAATATTACCTCTCTGAGAGACTGAAACTGCTTTAAACTTGTTTTATTACAAGGTTTTAAGGCACTGTTTTTTTTTTTTAAGAAAAACGGAGTCTGCCTGACTTTCATTATGTTTAGAGTCATCATTCGGTAGTTACCAACTCTGCAAAGCTTGAGGTCAAGGAGGCAAGTATGACAGATGCCATTTTGAATCTCTCTCTCCTTATGGCACTCTCCGGTCACTCTCAACAACTTCTTCATCTCCTTCTGACCTCTGAAAGGCTAAAAGCTGATACCAGGAGTTGGGGATGGGGGGATGATTGCTCAGCTGATATTTCAGTAATTTCTGTTGTTTTTGTGGGAATTAATTGGAAATATCTAAGTGGTTAGAAGGTTTGATACTCATTCCTTCATTCATTACAGAAACCCAGATTTCTGGGATGCCTGGGCTCAAATTTGCTTGGATAGCATTTCAAAAGAAAACAGAGGTCGTCTTGAGCTTTGGAGACCCAAGTACATGGTGACTTGGGAGGCCATCGATAGAAAGAACATGGGCTTTGGAGTCAAGGAGGTCTGCAGATGTAAACTCTGTCACTGCTAGTGTATTCATTTTTCTAAGCCTTCATTTCCTGATCTTGTATCTAGGTAATTATAATATCTACTTGTAAAGGGTTCTGGTGATGAATAAATATGATGATATCCATTAAGTGTCTAGCATAGTTCCTGTCCCATTTATTATTCAATTTCAATATAAAAGGAAGAGGCTGGGGAAAAAATGAAAGATGAAAAGGGAAGCTATAGATTGAAAGAGACTTAGAGGATGCATCAACTAACTGCAATATATGGAGCTTATTGGGGTCCTTATTTGAATGACTGGGAAATATATTGGGAAGTTGAAATGATGAGTAGACATTTGATGATATTAAGGAGTTATTAACTTTTTAAGATGTGATCATGGTATTGTTATGTTTAAAAAAATAAGTTCCTAGCTTTTAGAAATACATACTGAAATATTTATGAATAAAACAAAAATTTGCTTATAAACATTTCCACAATAAAAAGTTGTACCTATACACTGCTCTTTTAAAAATTCAAGCCTGTCTATATAGATACAAATAAAATTTTGCAAGCAAATAAAATATTCCTGCACATGTGCACTGGGATAAATTAAATGCCAGGCAAGGTTCAGGCACATCTGCTCTGTTTCTACTCTCGCTGGCATTAATAATCAGGTGGGAAAGAGTAAAATTGTGCTGTGATATTTCACTGTAGGTATTTTTGGTGTTTTTTGTATATCATGAGTGCTTCTTTTCTGACATTATGAAATAAATGCAAGCAACTCTTAGATATTGTAATTCATATTTAAAATAAAAATTACCACTATTCCTCTTTTAAGCCTCTAGATTTGTTTAATTTTAGACTTTCCTAAGATTGCAAGGTGAGCTGTCAACAAATAAATACATTTTCAAAACTACTGGTCTGTGGAAGTCATGATCTTATTGCTTCTGTACAACCAGAACAAAAGAAATAATGTGGATGCTAAGTTTGATATAAATCCGAATACACTCAAATACAAGAGTTTGTATTTATCTGTGTATTAATCTCATTGACTGACTATAATAATAAGTAATACACTTTGGGGAGAAACTGTCTAGCAGGAGAGGAACAGCAAAAACAAGGTTTGGTTCCTCTGTGAAATGATCTCACTAAGCTATCTTCCTCAGACGTCAAGGATCACTGAGGTGGGAGTCACTCCTGCCTGCCCTCCCATTCTCACTGACAACCACACCTTATATTTTAGAAAAGTCAGGTTAATGTACACTCTTCTCTTTGTTTTCTGTGCTGATGTCTCCTAACTCCTCATCAGCATCAGGTTCACCTCCTTTTCTCCAGCTTCAGAGGAAGATGGTCTCTTTTCATCAATCTCGTGATTGTTCTACTTTTACTGTTCATCTAGGTTTGAAAAAAAATTCTTTTTTTACATTGTGGTAAAACACACATAACATAAAACTTACCATCTTAACAACTTTTGAATGTACAGCTCAGTAGTGTTAAGTATATTCACAGAAATCTTTTCATCTGGCAAAACTGAAGTTCTATACTCATTAAGCAATAACTCCCATATCCTGAAGTAATAGTTCAAACTTACTTTCCTGGCTTTCTTACCTCTTCCTCACCCACTAAAACCAAGGTCCTCTTTGTTTACTTTTCTCCAAAGTCTGCTAGCAGACTCTATTTTTTGGTAGCTTTTCACATTCCCAGTCCTCCCCCTCAAATCCCCACCCCCCAACCACAGTAATAACACTCTCCTGGCTCCACTCCTGTCTTACTGAATGCTCCTTCTTTGTTTCCACTGTTAAGTGTTGCTAAATGTTCCACTGCTAAACATTCTCTAAATGTTATTATTTGTTGGGTTCTTTCTGCCCTTGGCTTTTATCCCATTCTACACCCATCTTGGGTAGTCTCACTCACCCACTCTCATGACCTCAATTTTGAAGTTTCCCACATCTATATAAACTCCAACCCAGGTCCCTTGCAAGATTTATTTTATTACTACTCTGTGTCAGACACTCCTACAGCACTACATATTCAGAGCTGAATAAGAGAGACATGGACAAGCTAAGTAGCTGCAAAAGAAACTCTGCCTATTATAATGATATCATACTTTTTTTTTAAACTTATAATCATATTCTAAAGCCATTCATTATTTTCTTGGCTTCTGTGCTGCCACAGTATCTTTTTAAAACCATATTTACATCTTCTTCTCAGCATCCAGAGCTGGTTTTTGGGTATCCTCCTCTCCTCCCATTACACCATCTCCTTGGTGTCCCACCCAGTCCCAGGGCTTTCGAAACACTACACAGGGGTGACTTTCAAATCTTTATCTACAGCTCTGACCTCTCCTTGGAGCTCCAGACATGTACACCCATTTGCCAACTTGACATCTCCTCTTGGATTCAATAGTTATCTCACATTTAACATGGTCCCATAGAAATTCCCATTTTCCTCTCTCCAATCTGCTCCTTTCTCAACAAATATTTCCAACAACCACACATTGCACATGCCAAACATTCAGCAGTGTTCTTTGATTCCACTTTTCCTCTTGTTCCCCACGTTTAATCTACCACTAAAAAGTCCTTTTTAACTCTACACACACGTCCCAGTTCCCTCTGCTTCTCTCCATCTCTACTGCCATCACCCCATTCCACCTGATCCCTTTCATGAGGACGACTGCAATAGCTTGCCAACTTCTTTCTACTTCTGCTCCTGTCCACCTTCCACAAAGAAGCCCATGATCATCTAAAAATATACACCAGACCATGTCACTTGCCTGCCTAAAACCATGCAGTGACTTCCTATGGCACTTAAAATAAAACCCAAATATGTTGCCTCAGGTCACATGGCCTTTGAATTCTAGTCTGGGTCTACCTATTAAACTTAACTGCTTACCCCTCACCATTTTAACACTGTTCACTGGCCTTGTTTCCATTTCTTGAGCTGGCTAAACTTTTATCTTCTTAGCACCAGCTGTCCCTTAGCCTGGAATACTTACTGCCCAATCATAGAATGACGGATTTTTCTTGTCATTCAGATTCTGCTCAGAGAGGTCTTTCTTTCCATGCAATTTCAAGTAGCCATTGACCAGTCTCTCTTATGTCACCCTATTTTCATTTTTACACAGTGCTTAACGTTATCTTCTGTTTTTCTTGTTTGTCTCTTTATTTGTTTAGTAATTATCTATCTGCCTCTGCTAGGATGCTCTGTGAGACCAGAGATCTTGTCTCTTTGGTTCATTCCCATATTCCTAGAGGTAGACAGTATCTGGTACTTAAAAAGTACTTTTAAAATGTTTGAATGAATTAATAAAATGTCTCCAGACCTCAAACTTTCTAATTCAATCTCTAAACAGCTGCCAAAGTGAGCTCCTCAAACACCTGTCTCACCAAGTCATTCCCTACTTGAAACATTCCAGAGATGCCACATTGCCAAGAGAATATAATCCAAACTGCTCAGCACAGCACACAAAACACCACAAAACCTGGTCTCTCCTTGCCTCTCCCATCTCATTTCTTACTGAACCCCACTCTGTGCCCAGTGACCTGCAAGACGCCTAATGACCAGCATGTCCAAGATGTCATGCTGTTTCACGTTCCTGGGTCTTTGATCCACTTTTTCAAGTCTGGACTGTCCTTTCTCCCCATTATCCTCTCATTCCAACCCCCTTATTTACTCAGTTTTCAAGATACAGCTCAGGTCAGGAAGCCATTCTGACACTCCTATTATCCCAGACTCCAATCTTTTCCTCTATCAGTTATACTTGCCTCCATAATAGCTGCTTAACTCTTTACTGCTCCTACTTGCTTGCATGTCTGTCTTTCCACTTGGACTATAAACTCCATGAGGACAAGCATAGTGTTATATATCTTTTCATATTACATATCATAGTGTGTATATAATTCTTTTCCCGAATATGACTTATGGTTGGCACTTGCACATGTTAGTTGACTAATTCACTGAATATATGGGTCAAATTATATTACTTATCATAAAAATGCAAGAAACTTGAAAATGCTTGATATCACTTGCCATTGGGTTAACAGATGCTACTCATTATGTTGTGTTTACTGTAGCTCAGGCCCCACTGCATGATAACTTAGGTGAATAAAGATGAATGTTTTCAAACTCTTAAGAAAAATGTGCTTTGGGAGAACATAGTCAATTTATCGCCTAAAACCAATTCTTAGATCATCATAGGGGAAATGAATGGGCCTGACAAGAATTTGAAATACTTAAGGAAAAGTTGATTAAAGAAGGCTTCATGAATGATTAATTATAAAATTTAATATCTGTGGGAGAGAGTTTTACTGACATTTAAATAGATGCCAACAAAACAAGCTGCAGTTAAGCACTTGCCATAGCAAATAAAGCATCATCAAGGTATTTGTTCTGAATCACAATTATATAAAAATGGAATGTGCAACTCTGAAATAAATGTTCATTTATTAGGTTAGGTGTGACTCACTGGTTAAAGTCTTACATTTTGGACACTTGTTTTTACATGACAATTGCAAGTCTTGCTATGCAAAGGTGGGTGTACTATACCTCCTTTCTCTGGGCTCCCAGCCCATCTTTAGTCTACTGCTTTCTGGTTTCCAGTTATCTCTGCTTTAACTGACACCTTTTCATAAAGTCTCCAGTGACCTTCTGATGAACATATCCAATACCCCAGGTTACTTGGATCTTTGGGGCTTTTAATCCATTGATTCAATTAGTATTTATTTATCATCCACTCTGTGTTAGTGTTAGGCACTGATGTGACACAGTGTTAGGCACTGATGTAAAAAAAAAAAAAGAAAGGACCCTCCCCTCCAAAAACCAAACAAACAAACGAACAAAAACCCACCCAGGAAAATCCCCAAACACACACCCAGACACACACGGGAAACAAAGGATAAAAACAAAAATCAAATCAAACCAAATGACAAACTAAACAACTAAACAACAGACTAAACTACAAAACAAACTTGGTTCCTGACCTCAAATATTCTATCATCTAGTAAGAAAATAGACATTAAATAAATAAGTATAGAGATAAACATTTAATTAAATTGTGATGAGTGCTATGAAAAGTGAAGCATATGATGTTCTGAGAAACAGTAACAGGTTACCCAATTTGAATTGAGGATAAAGGCAGAACCTCTGAGGAAGAGACTTGAAGGAGGAGAAGGGAGAAAAAGTCCAAATGGAAAGAGAAAAATAAATAATAGCTTGGAAAATATGTTTGGTTGGCTAACACATGAAGAATATGAATCCTGTTTGGCTTGATCATTTCCACAAAGCAGCAGATGAAGAGGAGGAATTGTCAGCTATCACAAATAAACCAAACAGTCATGGGGATACACAGGATACAGTCAAAGAGAAAGCATTCTGGAGCCATATTTTAAAGCAGATAAGAGAGAGACTAACTTGTAACATTTTCTTCATTTTGAGGTAATTCAGAGAAAAAGGAGAGAAAGCCAGATTGCTTAAGAATACATATAAAGAATGTAGAGTGTGTTATGCACATACGCCATCAGAAGAAAGAAAAGAAGTTAGGTACCTGTCAAGACACTGATTCTGCTACATTCTATCCAACACAAAAGGGAATTTCTGGGAAGCTGTTTTTCCTTCTGACATATAGCAGATCTTCCCTTAATCCTTGATGGTACATAAATGTTGGACACATCCATGGCCTCAAGGTTGGGGAAGATGAAGTCATTGGCTGAAAATTGTTTTATACGTCTAGGATTGCAAACAATAAGTATGAAAGAGAAACGGATAGGTTTTGCAGAAATGAAACTTCCTTTGTGTGGTTAGTACATGTGATTAAACAAGAACTGCAAAGTGTACTCGCCACCCTGTTTGGGCTTTTCTGGACCTTTGGCACTTTCATTCCTTGTACAGAAATAGGGGAAAAGTCTTTCTCTTTTTAAAAATTAAAAAAAAAATTCCTAAGGCAGTAGTTCTCAACCTTGTCTACACATCAAGATTACCTTGGGTCACTTTGAAAATTTCATGTGCGTTGGAAGCACTTCAGGACATCCTTATCAGTGTGTCTGGGATGGGTTCAGGGATCAGTAGTTTAAAAATCTTCCCAAGTGATTCTGATGTGCTGCCAAGTTTAAGACCTATTTTAGTAAGTAAGTCTTTATTTTTCTATTCTCTCTTTTTTCTTTTTAAAATAATCCCTTTTCTGAAAATTAAATGAGCATTGAAATAAACCCCAAACTTAAATGATCAGATTTCTTAAAATAAAAAGGAGGAGATTAGAAACTTCCACTAGAATGTTTGTGATCTTACTGTCCTGCCCTCAACACCCTGCTTTGTAGGTGGTGATGAGTAGCTGGGCCACAGGTCCCCATAGGCAAGTCTGACTTTGGCTGGAGGACTTGTTCGGGTTTCCCAAATATTCTCACTCACCACAGCCTCCGTACGACTCCAGATGTCTACAACGGTACGCTATCTAGTATTCTCTGCCTTTGACAGACCACATGTTTAACCAGGCCTTCTGAAAATTGGGCCCCTGGAGCCATACCAGCTTCCCCCATTTGCCATTACTTCCCTTCACTTTGCTCTCAGTTTCCTCTAGCAGATGTCAACACATAGTGTACAACCCTTTATCTGCAACCCTTGGGGTCACGTGGGTACTGGAATTCAGCATGTCTTAGACTTTGGAAAGGTAGATTATGCATTCCACATCTTACATACTTCCCTTAGTGTGGCTGGAGGAGCACCCTGTAATCAAGCACTTGCATGTTTCTTCAGGAAACACAGGACTACTCCTATGAATTGGGATGAAAAATGACTACAAACAGTCTCATGTCTATTCAGTTCAAGTTTTGCCACCAAATGATATTGCTAGAATTTTATGAATAAAAAACTTCAGGAATGGAGGACCTGTGGTAGCTGCATTATTTAAAACTTGTTTTGCAAGATTGCCTTTTCACTGACTTTACTGGTTTTTCTCATTGCTTGTAACAGAAACATTGTAACATGAAGTTAAACGGATTTCCATTGTCAGTTGCTTTGACTGTTAATACTTTCCATTTGGTCAGCAATGGAAACCCCAGATAACCCCAGATTTTTTTGTTGGGGGAGAATAAAACTAAAATAGATTAAACAAACAGACCTTTAGAGGCTGTTACCATTGAACCCTGGTGACTCAAGCTCAGAAAATGAAATAGCTGACTTAAACCTCAGGTGGACCATTTCACCCATGGTCATCTTAGTAACTCTCTTCAGCCTTCAGATGTCTTTCCCCGCTCTAATTTTACGTTATTTAGTCTCCATAGTTGTATTAGCTGAATTTATGTTATATTGGCCTTCCTCATATCTGTCAGGACATGGGGCTGGGGGTGTCGGGGGGGATGTGGGCATGTTGTGGAGACTGAACTGTTAAATATCATGTGACCTCGTTGTTTTCACAGGCTGGTGAGGCCCAAGGGAACTCTGAGTTATGTGTATCTATTTTCCTATTAGGTTAGCTACTCTTTTTTTTTTTTTTTGCGGTACGCGGGCCTCTCACTGTTGCGGCCTCTCCCGTTGCGGAGCACAGGCTCCGTACGCGCAGGCCCAGTGGCCATGGCTCACAGGCCCAGCCGCTCCGTGGCATGTGGGATCCTCCCGGACCAGGGCACGAACCCGTGTCCCCTGCATTGGCAGGCAGACTCTCAACCACTGCGCCACCAGGGAAGCCCCTAGCTACTCTTTAAGAGCAGATTTTCTTCCCTATGTGCCCCTTAGATCATGTGGTATAGTTCATGGGTGGTTTAAAAAATCCTATTGTTTTCTTAATAGTTGATAGTACAATTTCTTTTGGGAATAAGTGGTCTTAAAAGAAGACAATACCTTGGAGCATTTGGGTATGAAAAAATAGGCCCACCGTAGGATTCAGAGTGTGGGGCAGAACAAATGGAGGGTAGAATTACTTTGCATTAAAAAGAAAAAATGATGGTGGTAGGAGGGGACAGAAAGGAGAGAGAATGGCTGAGCAACATAGAAAATCAGCCAAAAGACTCTCTAGAACAGAATGACTATTAATTCCAGTTGTGATGGGTCGGCAGTGCAAACCCCATCTATTTCTTAATTTCTCTAAACGTTTTGTAACATCTGCTACACAAAGGCTTTGTGTGCATAATTTTATTTGTGTGTGTGTGTATGTAAAACTAAGAAAGGTAGCTAAAAAACCCATGCAGTAATGAGCAAGTTGCAAGATACCAAGTGGAGAACAAGAAGTCAGCTGAAGCAGGAGACAGTTATGAGAACATAAGCCCCCCAGGAATGCACAGAAATCTTGGACAGGGATTTGGACTTTCAACATGAGGTATGCTGGAGACCAGTCTTGTCTAGATTTTAAGAGTCAATTTGACCCTGAATGTCATCTAAATTAAGTAATAAATGCTCTACAAAGGTTACAAATGACATTACAAAATGATAAACACTGGACTTAGTAGATGTTACAATTACCTGTAAAATGCAAAGAGTCCTGGAGAAGAAATTAGAAGTCCTGGGTTTGAATTTTTTTTTTTCTTCAACTCCCAGCACCTTTATTTTTCCTAGAATCTAGATATAATGAACTCTAGCAGGGCAGTTATTACTATTTAAGCCTTACACTTTAGATTCTTTAAACTACTTCAAAATTTGTAAATCTGAGAATGCACATTCCAATAACCGCGAAACTAAAATTTGAGATTATACCAAAAAATTTACTCACTGTTTATGTGACTACACAAAATTTTGTGTGCAGCACATGGACATTAATATTGCAGAATTTGGCCTTTTTTTAAGTTGAAGTATAGTTGATTTACAATGTTGCAATTGTTTCAGGTGTACAGCAAAATGTTTCAGTTATATGTATGCATACATATATCTATTCTTTTTCAGATTCTTTTCCATTATAGGTTATTGTAAGATATCGAATACAGTTTCCGGTCTTATACAGTAAATCCTTGTTGTTTATCTATTTTATCTATTGTAGTGTGTATCTGTTAATTCCAAACCCCTAATTTATCCCTCCCCCTCCCCCTTCCACTTTGGTAACCATAACTTTGTTTTCTATGTGTGTGAGTCTATTCTTGTTTTGTAAATAAGTTCATTTGTATCATTTTTTAAGATTCCACATATAAGTGATATCATATGATATTGGTCTTTGTCAGACTGACTTCACTTAGTATGATAACTTCTAGGTCCAGCCATGTTGCTGCAAATGTTAATATTTCATTCTTTTTAATGGCTGAGTAATATTCCATTGTATATATATATATATATGTGTGTATATATATATATATATATATATATATACACCACATCTTCTTTATCCATTCATCTGTCAATGGGCATTTAGGTTCCTTATAAAACACCAAAAATAGCTGATAGGAAATGCTTACTTAAATCTTTTACCTAAGTCATACTATAGGAATTTACAGTCTTGACCAAAAGAGGACACAGGTTTCTCATTAAACTTTATTTTAATGGGTCTCAAAATTCTGTGACAGATTTTTAGTCAAATTGTTTCTATTAAAAATTACTGATTTTTAAAACTTATAACTTAAAACTGCCATACGCACACAAAAACAAATGGTCCACAACATATTTTCCTTTTTTTTCTGAAAGTTTTACAATGCATTATCATTAACCAATCTTTTACTGTTAAACTTAAATGGCCAACAGAAACAAACAATCCTGATAATGTTCTTCAACAACTGATTAAAACTGGGGTGTCAGGTATTAGGGATATTATTCACTTAGCCTTCTGAACTTTCTGAGTCATCCACTGCTTTGACGACACCCAAGACACGTCTGTCTCATGTCACAAACAGCAAAATGACCCTGAGGAGGATTGTCAGAAAAGCTCTCAAAATACATGGGCTTTCCAGCAACCAAATGAACCATGCCAACATCACCAGCTTTACAGAATTGGGAACCATCTTCCAGCTTCTTCACAGAATAGCAGTCAACCTTCCTCTTCAGCCCAGCAAACTTGCAAGCAACATTAGCTATTTGACAATCCTGCACAAGTGCATAGCCAGCACTGATTTGGCCTGGATGGTACAAGATAATCACCTGAGCTGTGAAGCCATCTGTTTCCATTGGTAGATCATTTATTTATTTATTTTTGGCTGCGCTGGGTCTTGGTCATTGCGTGCAGGCTTTCTCTAGTTGCGGAGAGTGGAGGCTACTCTTCGTTGCGGGCGCGGGCTTCTCATTGTTGTGGCTTCTCTTGTTGCGGAGTACGGGCTCTAGGCACATGGGCTTCAGCAGTTGTGGCATGTGGGCTCAGTAGTTGCGGCACATGGGCTTAGTTGCTCCACAGCATGTGGGATCTTCCAGGACCAGGGATTGAACCCATGTCCCCTGCATTGGCAGGCAGATTCTTAACCACTGTGCCACCAGGGAAGTCCCTGGTGGGTCATTTTTGCTGTCATCAGCCACAGTGCCACAACAAACATCTTTTTTTTTTTTTGTGGTACGCGGGCCTCTCACTGTTGTGGCCTCTCCCGTTGTGGAGCACAGGCTCCGGACGCTCAGGCCCAGCGGCCATGGCTCATGGGCCCAGCCGCTCCGCGGCATGTGGCATCTTCCCGGACCAGGGCACGAACCCGTGACCCCTGCATCGGCAGGCAGACTCTCAACCACTGTGCCACCAGGGAAGCCCCACAACAAACATCTCTGACAGACATGTTCTTGACATTGAGACCCACCTTGTCCCAAGATAGAGCTTCACTCAAAGCTTTAGGATGCATTTCAACAGACTTGACTTCAGTTGTAATGGTGACTACAGCAAAGGTGACCATTATGCTGGGTTTGAGAACACCAGTCTCCACAGGGACAGTGCCAATACCGTCAATTTTGTAGACACCCTGGAGGAGCAGACGCAAGGGTTTGTCAGTTGGAAGACTTGGTGGCAGGATGCAATCCAGAGCTTCAAGCATCGTGGTTTCACTGGCATTGATTGCCATCTTTATGAGTGACTTTCCATCCTTCGAGTCAAAGCATGTTTGTACTTGGCTGCAGCATGTTGTCACCATTCCAACCAGAAACTGGCACAAGTGCCACTGTGTTGGAGTTGTAGCCAATTTTCTTAATGTAGGTGCTGACTTTCTTAATGATTTCCTTTTATCTCTTCTGGCTGCCAGGTGGCTCAGTGGAACCCATTTTAACACCAACAATTAGTTGTCTCACCCACAGTCTGTAAGCCAGAAGTGCATGCTCACAGGTCTGCCCATTCTTGGAGATCCCTGCTTCAACTTCACCAATGCCAGCAGCAGCAGCAGTCAGCGCAGCACAGTCAGCCTAGGGTGTGCCTATAGGCATGTTTTGGGTAGTCTCTGTGTCCTGAGACATCAATGATACTACTTGCTGGTCTTGAATTTCTACAGGGGAATATCAGTGGTGATACCAAGCCCATGTTCAGCTTTCAGTTTGCCCAATACCCAGGCATACTTGAAGGAGTCCTTTCTCATATCAGTAGCCTCATTCTCAAATTTTTTCTTTGGCTCTTTTGTTGATCCCACCACATTTGTAGACCAGATGGCCAGTGGTGGTAGACTTGCTCTAATCTATGTGTCTGGTGACAACAATATTGATATGAATCGTTTTCTTTCCCATTTTGGCTTAGATTTAGTTGTGATACTTGTGATCTGGTGGTAAATCTGTTGTGAAAAAGTAGGTTTGAATTCTGTGGCATTAAGTAATTATGTGACTTTGGGAACATGCTTAATTACTCTGAGGTGCAGTTTTCTTACCTGTCAAAGGATAGAAGAAATTAATTATTGGTTCTCTTATCTGTAAAATGGCTCCAATGGTAACTAAGATGCCTTAGGAAGGAGAACAGAATTTGGAATCAGGAAAAATACACCTATGTTTGCATCCTGCTCCTGCCACTCTCTGGCTGTGTGACCTTCAGTTAGCTACTTAACTTCCTAAGCCTTGGTTTCTTCATCTATAAAGTAGTAATAATAACACCTATGCCTCAGATGGCTCTGAAAGGATTAAATATTTTAGCCTAGGTAGAGATGCTTGATAAATATTAAGCCCATCTCTTTCAGATTTAAGTTCAATTTCTTCACTCAGTTTCCTTCTTCATGGTCTTGAAAGAGAAAAATTTCTGGCTCTGTTTTGCAGGGTGACCCAACTTCATACCAACTTACCTCTGTGGAGCAGAAAAGGAAATAATGTTAATTCATCTTTACATTTGCCAATTATATGGAATTTAACAGCAATATTCAAATCCGTACGCTGCTATGGTTACTGGTATAATGTACTAAGTATTAACCGAGAAAACTCTATTTAAGAATGGCATCCAGAGAGGTGGTAAAGTTTGCCTACAGATTCTTTCACTACTATGTAGCTTCTATATCTACTGTAAAGATAATACTTTCCCAGTGTCAATTTGAAGTCCCAAGTCTCTTTGTATTAATAATCCTGGAAGACACAGTGGTAGTGGAACTCTTGACTCACTTTTTCTTCCCCTGGGAATAATTGGAGGCTGTAGTCATCACCCACCTCACTCCTAACCCCAATAAGCTAGGAGTAACTCCATTTAGGTTTATAGCAAAAGGCAGCCCACAGCAAAGAAGGTATGAAACCCTCAGTTTTCCTATGCAAATGGGAAGTCCATTTCTTGATCTGGATCTTGTCCTAACGGTTCTTCTCACTAAATACCCAGCCATCATAAGGATGCCTTGGATAGGACTTTATCTCACTAAATACTGCTTTTGCAGTATTGTTGAAGAACAGCAAGAGCAAGGGCACAAGTCTGTCTGTCTTACTTCTGTCCATATTTCTTGGGTGCCTACACTTTCTGTCTCCCTATGTTCCTAGTATCATGAAAGGGGAAAGGGAGCTCTTCCCAGTACCTAAGAAGTGTTGATGGGCTACTTTATCTGTCCTAAATCTTGTATTTCCTATTGGCCTTATGACATATCCATTTCACCCAGAGTGTGTATCTGAGCTTTACCTACCAAAGAAAGTTAGATTTAGGGGAGGGGGTCTGAGAATGGGTGGAAAGCGACATACAAATATATTATTCTTAATTTTGGTTCACATTTTCAACTGTTATCTTAATGGGATGAGTATATACTGCATTGATCCAACGGCTTTATAATCACTCTTAGGTTGAAATGATAGTGCTAAGCTGATTAAGAATTTCCAAATGAATGTTGTATTTCAAAAGATGCTCTTCTAGGCTTTGTGTTAATATGTGCTGCCTATATTTCTGACCTAATATTTCTCTTTATTTGTATGGCCCGTAATCTTTCTGTGATAAGTATTAACGATTCTAAATTCTAAATTCCTAAAAGAAATGAGCAGATTATGAAAGTTTCTCTACCATGTTGTCATTAGGATGGTAATGGAGTACAAAGATAGCTGGTGCTGATTCAATTTATTTTGCCCTGGAAATACACAATGCCCTAAATTATAAATATACCTTAAACTGAGAGGTTCAGTGCTTCAGTGTAGATATAACATCAAAACTATGTCTTAGATTTTTTTAAAAACATCTTTATTGGAGTATAATTGCTTTAAAATGGTGTCTTATCTCTGCTTTATAACAAAGTGAATCAGATATATATATATATATATATATATATATCCCCATCTCCTCCCTCTTGCGTCTCCTTCCCACCCTCCCTATCCCACCCCTCTAGGTGGTCACAAAGCACCAAGCTGATCTCCCTGGGCTATGTGGCTGCTTCCCACTAGCTATCTATTTTACATTTGATAGTGTTTATATGTCCATGCCACTCTCTCACTTCGTCCCAGCTTACCCTTCCCCCTCCCCGTGTCCTCAAATCCATTCTCTACGTCTGTGTCTTTATTCCTGTCCTGCCCCTAGGTTTGTCAGAACCATTTTTTTTTTTTTTAGATTCCTTAAATGTGTTAGCATACAGGATTTGTTTTTTTTTCTTTCTGACTTATTTCACTCTGTATGACAGACTCTAGGTCCATCCACCTCACTACAAATAACTCAATTTCGTTTCTTTTTACGGCTGAATAATATTCCATTGTACATATGTGCCACATCTTCTTTATCCGTTCATCTGTCAATGGACACTTAGTTTGCTTCCATGTCCTGGCTATTGTAGAGCTGCATTGAACATTGTGATCCAACACTTTTTTTTTTAAACATCTTTATTAGAGTATAATTGCTTTACAATGGTGTGTTAGTTTCTGCTTTATAACAAAGTGAATCAGTTATACATATACATATGTTCCCACAACTCTTCCCTCTTGCATCTTGCTCCCTTCCACCCTCCCTATCCCATGCCTCTAGGTGGTCACAAACCACCGAGCTGATCTCCCTGTGCTATGCGGCTGCTTCCCACTAGCTATCTATTTTACGTTTGGCAGTGTATATATGTCCATGCTACTCTCTCACTTTGTCACAGCTTATCCTTCCCCCTCCCCATATCCTCAAGTCCATTCTCTAGTAGCTCTGCGTCTTTATTCCCGTCTTACCCCTAGGTTCTTCATGACCTTTTTCTTTTTTTTCTTAGATTCCATATATATGTGTTAGCATACGTTATTTGTTTTTCTCTTTCTGACTTACTTCGCTCTGTATGACAGATTCTATGTCCATCCACCTCACTACAAATAACTCAATTTCGTTTCTTTTTATGGCTGAGTAATATTCCATTGTATATATGTGCCACATCTTCTTTATCCATTCATCTGTTGATGAACACTTAGGTTGCTTCCATCTCCTGGCTCTTGTAAATAGAGCTGCAATGAACATTTTGGTACATGACTCTTTTTGAATTATGGTTTTCTCAGGGTATATGCCCAGTAGTGGGATTGCTGGGTCATATGGTAGTTCTATTTGTAGTTTTTTAAGGATCCTCCGTACTGTTCTCCATAGTGGCTGTACCAATTTACATTCCCACCAGAAGTGCCAGAGTGTTCCCTTTTCTCCACACCCTCTCTAGCATTGATTGTTTCTAGATTTTTTGATGATGGCCATTCTGACTGGAGTGAGATGATATCTCATTGTAGTTTTGATTTGCATTTCTCTAATGATTAATGATGTTGAGCATTCTTTCATGTGTTTTTTTGCAATCTGTATATCTTCTTTGGAGAAATGTCTATTTAGGTTTTCTGTCCATTTTTGGATTGCATTGTTTGTCTTTTTGTTATTGAGCTGCATGAGCTACTTGTAAATTTTGTAGATTAATCCTTTGTCAGTTGCTTCATTTGCAAATACTTTCTCCCATTTTGAGGGTTATCTTATGGTCTTGTTTATGGTTTCCTTTGTTGTGTAAAAGCTTTGAAGTTTCATTAGGTCCCATTTTTTTATTTTTGTTTTTATTTCCATTTCTCTAGGAGGTGGGTCAAAAAGGGTCTTGTTGTGATTTATGTCATGGAGTGTTCTGCCTATGTTTTCCTCTAAGAGTGTTATAGTGTCTGGCCTTACATTTAAGTCTTTAACCCATTTGGAGTTTATTTTTATGTATGGTGTTAGGGATTGTTCTAATTTCATTCTTTTGCATCTAGCTGTCCAGTTATCGCAGCACCACTTATTGAAGAGGCTGTCTTTTCTCCATTGTATATTCTTGCCTCCTTTATCAAAGATAAGGTGACAATGTGTGCATGGGTTTATCTCTGGGCTTTCTATCCTGTTCCATTGATCTATATTTCTGGTTTTGTGCCAGTACTATACTGTCTTGATTACTATAGCTTTGTAGGATAGTGTGAGGTCTGGGAGCCTGATTCCTCCAGCTCCATATTACTTTCTCAAGATTGCTTTGGCTATTAGGGGTCTTTTGTGTTTCCATACAAATTGTGAAATTTTTTGTTTTTGTTCTGTGAAAAATGCCATTGGTAGTTTGATAGGGATTGCATTGAATCTGTAGATTGCTTTGGGTAGTAGAGTCATTTTCACAATGTTCATTCTTCCATCCAAGAACATGGTATATCTCTCCATCTGTTTGTATTATCTTTAATTTCTTTCATCAGTGTCATAGTTTTCTGCAAACAGGTCTTTTGTCTCCTTAGGTTTTTTTATTCCTAGGTATTTTATTCCTTTTTTGCCATGGTAAATGGGAGTGTTTCCTTGATTTCTCCTTTAGATTTTCATCATTAGTGTATAGAAATGCAACAGATTTTGTGCATTAATTTTGTATCCTGCTACTTTCCAAATTCATTGATTAGCTCTAGTAGTTTTCTGGTAGCATCCTTAGGATTCTCTATGTATAGTATCATGTCATTTGCAAACAATGACAGCTTTACTTCTTTTCCGATTTGGATTCCTTTTATTTCTTTTTCTTCTCTGATTGCTGTGGCTAAAACTTCCAAAACAATGTTGAATAATAGTGGTGAGAGTGGACAACCTTGCATTGTTCCTGATCTTAGAGGAAATGGTTTACCTTTTTCACCATTGAGAACGATGTTGGCTGTGGGTTTGTCATAGATGGCCTTAATTATGTTTAGGTAGTTCCCTCTATGCTGACTTTCTGGAGGGTTTTTATCATAAATGGGTGTTGAATTTTGTTAAAAGATTTTTCTGCATCTATTGAGATGATCATATGGTTTTTATTCTACAATTTGTTATTATGGTTTATCTCCTTGATTGATGTGTATATTGAAGAATCCTTGCATTCCTGGGATAAACCTAACTTGATAATAGTGTATGATCCTTTTAATGCGCTGCTGGATTATGTTTGCTAGTATTTTGTTGAGGATATTTGCATCTATGTTCATCGGTGATATTGGCCTGTAGTTGTCTTTCTTTGTGACATCTTTGTCTGGTTTTGGTATCAGGGTGATGGTGATGGCGTAGAATGAGTTTGGGAGTGTTACTCCCTCTGCTATATTTTGGAGGAGTTTGAGAAGGTAGATGTTAGCCCTTCTCTATATGTTTGATAGAATTCGCCTGTGAAGCAACCTGGTCTTGGACTTTTGTTTGTTGGAAGATTTTTAATCACAGTTTCAATTTCAGTGCTTGTGATTGGTCTGTTTATATTTTCTATTTCTTCCTGGTTCAGTCTTGGAGTGTTGTGATTTTCTAAGAATGTGTCCATTTCTTCCAGGGTGTCCATTTTATTGGCATAGAGTTGCTTGTAGTAATCTCTCATGATACTTTGTATTTCTGCAGTGTCCGTAGTTACTTCTCCTTTTTCATTTCAAATTCTATTGATGCGAGTCTTCTCCCTTTTTTTCTTGATGAATCTGGTTAATTGTTTATCAATTTTGTTTATCTTCTCAAAGAACCATCTTTTAGTTTTATTAATCTTTGTTATTCTTTCCTTCATTTATTTTTCATTTATTTCTGATTTGATCTTTATTATTTCTTCTGCTAACTTTGGGGTATTTTTGTTTTTCTTTCTCTAATTGTTTTAGCTGTAAGGTTAGGTTGTTTATTTGAGATGTTTCCTGTTTCTTGAGGTAGGATTGTGTTGCTATAAAATTCCCTCTTAGAACTGTTTTTGCTGCATCTCATAGATTTTGGGTCTTAATAGTTTCATTGTCATTTGTTTCTATGTATTTTTAAATTTCCTCTTTGATTTCTTCTGTGATCTCTCAGTTTTTTAGTAGTGTATCATTTAGTCTCCATGTGTTTGAAATTTTTACAGATTTTTTTCTGTAATTGAAATGTAGTCTCATAGCATTGTGGGTAGAAAGATACTTGATACGATTTCAAATTTCTTAAATTTACCAAGGCTTGATTTGTGACCCAAGATATGATCCGTCCTGGAGAATGTTCCATGAGCACTTGAGAAAAATGTGTATTCTGTTGTTTTTGGATGGAATGTCCTATAAATATCAATTAAGTCCATCTTGTTTAATGTATCATTTAAAGCTTGTGTTTCCTTAGTTATTTTCATTTTGGGTGATTTGTCCATTGGTGAAAGTGGGGTGTTAAAGTCCCCTACTATGATTGTGTTACTGTTGACTTCCCCTTTTATGGCTGTTAGCGTTTGCCTTAGATATTGAGGTGCTCCTATGTTAGGTGCATAAATATTAACAATTGTTATATCTTCTTCTTGGATTGATCCCTTGATCATTATGTAGTGTCCTTCTTGGTCTCTTGTAATAGTCTTTATTTTAAAGTCTATTTTGTCTGATATGAGAATTACTACTCCAGCTTTCTTTTGATTTCAATTTGCATGGAATATCTTTTTCCATCTCCTCACTTTCAGTCTGTATGTGTCCCTAGGTCTGATGTGGGTCTCTTGTAGACAGCCTATATATGGGTCTTGTTTTTTTATCCATTCAGCCAGTCTGTGTCTTTTGGTTGGAGCATTTAATCCATTTACATTTAAGGTAGTTATCGATTTGTTTGTTCCTATTACCATTTTCTTAATTGTTTTGTGTTTGTTACTGTAGGTCTTTTCCTTCTTTTGTGTTTCCTGACTAGAGAAGTTCCTTTAGCATTTGTTGTAAAGCTGGTTTGGTGGTGCTGAATTCTCTTAGCTTTTGCTTTGTCTGTAAAGGTTTTAATTTCTCTGTTGAATCTGAATGAGATCCTTGCTGGGTAGAGTAATTTTGGTTGTTGGTATTTCCCTTTCATCATTTTAAATATGTCCTGTCACTCCCTTCTGACCTGCAGAGTTTCTGCTGAAAGATCAGCTGTTAAGAGAATTCCATTGTGTGTTATTTGTTGTTTTTGCCTTGCTTCTTTTAAAATTTTTCTTTGTATGTAATTTTTGGTAGTTTTATTAATATGTGTCTTGACGTGTTTCTCTTTGGATTTATCCTGTATGGTACTCTGTGTGCTTCCTGGACTCAATTAACTATTTCCTTTCCCATATTAGGGAAGTTTTCAACTATCATCTCTTCAAATATTTTCTCTGTCCCTTTCCTTTTCTCTTCTTCTTCTGGGACCCTTATAATTAGAATGTTGTTGTGTTTAATGTTGTCTCAGAGGTCTCTGAGACTGTCCTCAATTCTTTTCATTCCTTTTTCTTTATTCTGCTCTGTGGTAGTTATTTCCACTATTTTATCTTCCAGGTCACTTAATCAGTCTTCTGCCTAGTTATTTTGCTATTAATTCCTTCTAGAGAATTTTTAATTTCATTTATTATGTTGTTCATCTTTGTTTATTTGCTCTTTAGTTCTTCTAGGTCCTTGTTAAATGTTTCTTTTTTTTCTCCATTCTATTTCCAAGATTTTGGATCATCTTTACTCTCATTATTCTGAATTCTTTTTCAAGTAGACTGTTTATTTCTTCTTCATTTGTTTGGTCTAGTTGGTTTTTACCTTGCTCCTTCATCTGCTGTGTGTGTCTCTGTCTTCTCATTTTGCTTAACTTGCTGTGCTTGGGGTCTTCTTTTCTCAGGCTGCAAGTTCATAGTTCCCATTGTTTTTGGTGTCTGCCCCCAGTTGCTAAGGTTGTTTCAGTGGGTTGTGTAGGCTTTTTGGTGTAGGGGACTTGTGCCTGTGTTCTGGTGGATGAGGCTGGATCCTGTCTTTCTGGTGGGCAGGACCACATCCGGTGGTTTGTTTTGGGGTGTCTGTGACCTTACTGTGGTTTTAGGCAGCCTCTCTGCTAATGGGTGGAATTGTGTTCCTGTCTTGCTAGTTGTTTGGCATAAGGTGTCCAGCAATGTAGCTTGCTGGTTATTGAATGGAGCTGGGTCTTACTTTGCGTTGAGATGGAGATCTCTGGGAGACCTTTCACCATTTGATATTACATGGAGCCAGGAGGCCTCTGTTGGACCAATATCTTGAATTTGGCTCTCCCACCTCAGAGGCACAGGCCTGACACCCAGCCAGAACACCAAGTCCCTGTCAGACACATTGCTCAGAAGAAAAGGGAGAAAAAAGAAAGAAAAAAAATTATTTAAAAAAATAATTAAAATAAAAAACTAAAAATGAATTAAAACTTAAAATATTAGAAAGTCATAAAAAAGAGAACAAAAAGGAATAAAGAAAGAAGAGAGTAACCAGACCAAAAAATAAATCCACCAATGATAACAAAACTAAAAAGTATACTAAAAAAAAAAAAAAATGGACAGAGAGAATCCTAGGACAAATGATAAAAGCAAAGCTATACAGACAAAATTACACAAAGAAGCATACACATACACACTAACAAAAAGAGAAGGAAAAAACATGTGTATATATATAAAAAAAAGGAAGAAAACAACCAAATCAATAAACAAATCTACCAGTGATAATAAAGTCTAAATACCAAATTAAGATAAACATAAAACCAGAAACAAATTAGATGCAGAAGGCAAACCCCAAGTCTACAGTTGCTCCCAAAGTCCACCGCCTCAATTTTGGGATGATTCATTGTCTATTCAGGTATTCCACAGATGCAGGTACATCAAGTTGATTGTGGAGATTTAGTCCACTGCTCCTGAGGCTACTGGGAGAGATTTCCCTTTTTCTTCTTTGTTCGCAAAGCTCCTGGGGTTCAGTTTTGGATTTGGCTGCACCTTTGCGTGTAGGTCGCCTGAGGGCATGTGTTCTTCGCTCAGACAGGACGGGGTTAAAGAAGCAGCTGATTCGGGGGCCCTGGCTCACTCAGGCCGGGGGGAGGGAGGGGTATGGATGCGGGGTGAACCTGCGGTGGCAGAGGCTGGCCTGACTTTGCATCAGCCTGAGGCGCGCTGTGCGTTCTCCCAGGGAAGTTGTCCCTGGATCGTGGGACCCTGGCAGTGGCGGGCTGCACAGGCTCCCGGGAGGGGAGGTGTAGACAGTGACCTGTGCTCGCACACAGGCTTCTTGGTGGCGGCAGCAGCAGCCTTAGCGTCTCATGCCCGTCTCTGGGGTCCGCGCTGATAGCCGCGGCTCGCGCCCGTCTCTGGAGCCCCTTTAAGCAGTGCTCTTAATCCTCTTTCCTCCCACACAAGGAAACAAAGAGGCAAGAAAATGTCTCCTGCCCTTTCGTCAGTTCCAGGCCTTTTCCCGGACACACTCCCAGCTAGCTGTGGCTCACTAGACTCCTTCAGGCTGTGTTCACGCAGCCAACCCCAGTCCTCTCCCTGGAATCCGACCTCTGAAGCCCGAGCCTCAGCTCCCAAGCCCCCCCCGTCCCAGCGGGTGAGCAGACAAGCCTCTTGGGCTGGTGAGTGCTGGTTGGCACCGATCCTCCGTGCGGGAATCTCTCTGCTTTGCCCTCCACACCCCTTTTGCTGTGATCTCCTCCATGGCTCCAAAGCTTCCCCTGTCTGCCACCCACAGTCTCTGCCCACGAAGGGCCTTCCACCTTTCCTCCTTCACAACTTCCTCCCAGAGGTGCAGGTCCTGTCCCTATTATTTTGTCTCTGTTTTTTCTTTTTTCTTTTGCCCTACCCAGGTATGTGGGGAGTTTCTTGCCTTTTGGGAGGTCTGAGTTCTTCTGCCAGCGTTCAGTAGGTGTTCTATAGGAGCTGTTCCACGTGTATATGTAATTCTTATGTATTTGTTGGGAGAAAGGTGATCTCCACGTCTTACTCCTCCGCCATCTTGAAGGTCTCTTATGTCTTAGATTTTGATTGAAGTGCAGGAATACCTTTGTCAGGTCAGCATGATGAAATTGTGTCAATGTATCTTGCTCTAATAAAGGAAAATGAGACATAGAAAAATAGTTTTAGGGGTTCAGAACTGTATTAGGATTAACAACTGAGAATGTAGTTTGGGGGCTCTAAATATGGGAATCCCATAGTGAACAAAGAGTAAGGAATATCTAACTTTAAAATAGGCTATTTTCCAGAAGTTGATTGTTTTGTAACTCAACACAATTTCACATAAGATTAGTAAATGGTGGTTGTTTTCTCAAGGCAGTATATGCATTTGCAAATGTGGAGTACGAGGCCTAGGAGTTCAGAGCATGGCATCGGCGTGGGGTGAGGGAGGCAGCTGGTGCAGGGAGTTGGAACAATATTGGGCTTCTCTGGAGCACTGGGGTGAGTAGTCGTCAGAGGAGTCTGGATCATGCATACTGCAGGCTAGTTCCAGCGATGGCCCTTGGCAACGGGGTCTTCTGACTTATTGAAATCTGACCAGTAACCACAAAACCATTTCAATTCAACTTCCTAAGTGCTTATTAAATCTGTATAATTCTCCTTATTTTTATTACCACCACCCCAACACCACCTGCCACTAAGACTCCTGGAATAACCTTCTAACCAATCTGCTCCACATCTACACTTTCCCATCAAGTTTCCATAATACAATCAAACTGATCTTTTAAAGGCTCAACTTTTAGAGAATCATGGCTGTATTTGAATCTGTCAGTAATTTTCCATTGTCCTTACAATATGGCCCCAAATGTTTAATGATCAAAACATTTAAACTCCATTCAGTGCTGTTGTAAGGTAGGCAATCACTTTCCCCAGCAACAAGTGGTTGTAATGAAAAGGAGACCGCAATTCATTTTGCCAATTAATTGACATTTCAATACATAGTTATTGATAAAATAACTCCAATATTTACTGTAGTTCAGATTCTATTCAGAGGTCATTAACTGGTGGTCTGTGTGTCAGAACCAGCCTATAAACATGTTTTGTTTAGCCTATACAGTATTAAAAACATTTCAGGCAGTATTTTAAAATTGGGAGAATGAAAATAATTGAGACTTTCAGCGTTCTTAAACCTGGGAGAGTGTGATGACCTGGGAGTCATAGTCCCCTCTTGGTAACAAGCAGCTGGAGCAGAGTGGCAGATGTTCCTTTTAGGGAGAGCAGTGGTTCTCAAACATTTTAGGTGAGCATGCAAAGAATTAGAATCACTGCAAGGCCTTGTTAAGCCACAAATTGCAGGCCCCACCAGGGAGTTTTCATTTCAGCCAGGCAGGATCCAAAAAATGTGCATTTCTAACAATCTCCCAGGTGATACTGATGCTGCAGGTCCGGGGTCCACACTTTGAGAACCACTGAGGTAGGAAACGTGCTTTCTACCAAAGCATGGTCCTTTCACTTCTTATTGGTTCCCTTATCCTGGGTATCCCTGCCATTTTTCACCAAGCTCACATCACTACCTTAGAGAAATATTTTTCCCTATGTATCCCTCCAGAAAGTGGGAAAATTAAAACAAAAACAAAAACAGGAGAAACATATGTCTTTGTGGAAGTAAAGAATATTCCAACATGTTTAAAATGCAAACACTTAGGCCTTTTCACTCAGATTTGATTTGTGAGCTCAGTTCCATGGCAACTTTCACACACAAGAAGATTTTGCCAGTAAACCTGGGCAGTAGGACTTAGGCTTTCAGTCATTCAACAACTGGGTTTGAACTCCTGTCTCTGCCATTTACCAGCTTTGTGACCTTGGAAAGCTTCTGAATCTTATTAAGACTCATTTCCTCATCTAGAACATAGGGATTTTTATTGATATGTATGTTAAAATAAAAACCAAATGGAAACCAGCCTTGAAAATTCCCTAAGCAGTCAAAACCAGCAAAGCTTAATTTAGCTTATTTTGCAAGACTAAGCTTGACCTGGGTCATTTCTTGCTTATGCCTCTGGAAATCATAAGGAAAACTTAAACTGTTTCCTAAGATTGTTGAGGTAACCACTGACCAATTCCCTATCACTTAAGAAAATTCTAATACTATAACCAATCACTGTGAAGAATAAATAGTCACTTCACTGCTTTCTCATCATATAAACTGCTTTACAAAAATATACCCTGGAGCTTCCTTCCATATTTCGGTTTGAGCATTCTCAGTTTGCACAGTGTCTTTTTGGTGTGTGTGCAGTAAACTTTTACTACTTACTACTTTGGTGATTCATTGGATTTACTTCTGTTATTTATAAACTTTTGACACCTGATCCATTGGGTTATTGTGAAATTAAAAGATTGAATTTGAGGTGCCTGGTACACAATAAGTGCTCAATGACTGCTATCTGTCAATGTTATTGTTGAGATTTTAATACAAATTTTAAAATGATATAACCATAAGCTGGAAGGAGAGGAAAGAAACTAAGCAGAAATAGAAAGCATCAGGAACCTGGAAAGGCTGGATCAGAAAGGTTAAAACCCAGATTGAGTAGAGGTTTGCAAAAAAGGACACAGGACAACAAAAGCAGAGCCTCAGTCATTTTTAGGGAAGGAAAAATAAGGAAGGAGAACCTACTACTTTAATTGTGTAATGTTAACCGACAACAGAAAAAAAGCAGAACTAATGAACTAGTGTTTTAATTTTTTTCTTCTTGGTCAGAGAGAAGAATTTTCTGTCAGAAAGGGAAGAATAAAAATTGGTAAGAGGAGTCTAAGTTCTTAGAGACAGAAAGAGAGCTATCCAAATGAGTTCATATTAATCACTTCATAGGCTACTGGGAAAAGGGCAGGCAAGACTATAGAACAACAAATGGCAATCCATGAGGAATCACAGAGCATGAGCATGTGTCCAGACAATGACACAGAGACAGAGTTTATCCTGATTTCCAAAAGAGAGAAGAGGAAGAGTCTACTCATTCTCATAACTTCATGTATTATAAACCAATAAGCCTTATGTTTACCCCAAGTGAAATATTATATGGATTGTTTGTAAGCATTTAGGAAAGGAAAAGGATGATCATCAACAGTTGATGTTGGTTCTTAAGTGTGAATTTTGTCATTTTCCTTTCTGGTAAGATTATTAAGCTAGTAAATCATGGAAATTATTCACTCACCCAGCGAATAGTTATTGAAACACTAGGTGCAGGAATATTGTCTGTCACATTTTTATTGGAGAAATAGGCAATATGTTCATGTATTAATGAACATGGATAGAAGCAAGTATTCTAGGAAGGGATGAGACAGAGATCTGACCAGGTACACAAAAAAGAATGGTGACAGTCTTTACCAAAATTGGAAATCAGTAGGTGCTGAATGGGGTAATAGAAAACAAGTTACATTTTAGACTTAAAATAAGTCAGTGATGTTGAGATGTCTATTAACATACAGATATGGAGCTCAGAAGGCTCTGGACTAGAGACACAGATCTGGGATTAATTAACTTGTATGGCTGTCAAATTTTCACAGTGACTGAGATTTCTCAGGTGTGTTGAGTAAGAAGAGAGCAAGAATTCAGGGAAAAGGCTAGAATGCAGGGAACACTAATATTTAAGAAAAGAAGGTCAGGGAGATGGAAGGAGAACCAGAAGAGAGTGGTGTTACCTTGGCAGAGGGAGGAGGATACTGCTACGCAGTGTTGAGGGCTCAGGTGGTTTGAGAGACATGCTTTGTTGTGACACAAACTGGCATTGATGTGTGACTTTTGTGCAACAGTCCTCAGCTGTAGAACTACACCCTCACCTCAGGATATAGGAGAGGAAGAGGGAGATGGACAGAATGGTCTAAGAATGACAGGTCTGCAGAAATGGTAAAATGAAAGAACAAGGAGCAAGGGAAAGAAGCTGTTGAAGAAGTAGATTCATACGGTGATTAATTAAAATCATGTGATATTGAGCGGGCAGCCAAAATACTGGTTACCATAAGTGAGACTCAAAATAGCATGTTGGAACAAATGGTCAAATCTAGCAGAGTGAAAAAAATCTCATAGGACATGTCTGTTCCTCCACTTGTCCAAGGAATTGGCAAAGTGCTGAATGAAACAGAGACCAGGACAAATTCCTGTGGAATGAAGGCATACACTGCACACTCCCTCCTTTTTTCTTTCCCGTAAAGTGACAATAAATCTTTAATTAACATTTTTCTTTTTTTAAGAATGGATTTTAAGAGAGCAATGGACTGAATCAAGATTTTTCCATGCAGACACAAAAACCATGTAGAATTCAGCTGACAGTTGTACAAATGAAAAATACCTTTCAGATTTTATAGTTGACTTTGAATTCACTAATAAAAATATTATTAATAGCATAGATAATATTTTGAGCATTTATTATGTATTAGGTAGTTATGGATGTTTTATACATATTGTAGATATACAAATCTCAGTCCACAGACTCAGTTAATCCAGAAAAATAACTTAAATATTCCCTCTAACTCAATTCTACGTTAACCCTCCTACTGCCAGGCTAAGAGTAATAATCTCAGGTAATTTTTGTTTCTCCCTTCATCCCTAAGGTTGAGACAAAGTCCTTGGAAGGATTTACACAGTACCTTGTCCAGTAAATTGGGGAAGTGGGGAGTCATCTGTTGAAGTTGAGTTACCCTGAGATGGCATTTGGCCTGCAGCACAGCCCTTTAGGGTTGGAGGCTCACAACTCGTTAGGGTTTCTAAATCACTTAAGGACAGGGAAACTTTAAGAGGCAATGGACCATTTGTTCTGAGGACATTCTGCAAGAAGCCATTTCCTCTTTGGGGTCTGACTGACTCGCCAGGGGCAGTGCCTAGAAAGAAGGGAACTTGGCTCCCAGACCCATCATTCTGTCTGTTCTAACTGCCTCCTCTTTACTTTCCCTCCCTCAGCCCATGGAAAACCCTATTCTAGGCAGGGAGTGGAGGAATTATGGCTCTCTGACCCCTACTTCTCTCACGTGTTTTGTCTATACATCATCCCCCAAACTCTAAGATCCCCCCCTTTAAAACACAGAGACAAAAAGTGCCCATTGGCTATTTCTACTTTTTGGCTAGCTGCATCCTTTCCCCACGGCAATGAGCTCAGGCTTGCCCATATACTTGGAAAAGGGGAAATACCAGGAGAAAAATATGCCAAAATAACTATACCACCACACCCGCAACAACATTTTTCTTGAAGCAACAACATTAGATAACTAATTGGTAGGGTCTTAGACTGCTGCAAGAAAGGGTCCTCCCAAATCTAAAATTCTGTAGTTCTACTAAAGCAAGGTGAGGCCAGTTGGCTTGTGCTGCCAGAAAGGACAGGAAAAGCCACGGGCATCTTTGAGGTAGATGGCAGCAGTGGGTCAGACGCCGAGAAAGTGCTCTGGCTCACTAGGTTTGAAAGTTCAAGTTTCTTAAGAAATAATAGTGAACAAAACTGAAAACTCTTCTCTGATGCCTGATGGTTGACTTTGCCTCCTCTCTCAAAACCTCTAGCCGTTAAATGGAGTTTTTCACTTCTCTGCCAGGGTAGGCCTTGCCATTTCCTCAGTTCCAATCCCCTCACTGTGCCTTGACAAGATGTCTCAGTCTCTGGGGACCCTCACTCTTCTGCCTTGGGGTCAGGACATGGTGGCCTCTGAAATTTTACAGAACTTCATTATCAATGAACATTTATCAATGTGGGGTGTTCAGAGCCCTGTGATAAGGTTTCACACATTGTAAACCTCAAGGGGCTTCCAATCACGTTAGAGAGATGGGGTATGTGCATAATCCAGCACAGCCCATCCTAAATGCCCTCTGTGCCATTACTCTAGGAGTTTGGAGAAGGAGAGGAGCATGAAACAGAACTCTCAGCTGCTGAGTCAAAAAGGCATGCACTTGTGCCACTTGCGTTGCAGCTGCTTTTTTGGAGGCCCACCTAAAAATAAATAACTTAAGCTCGATCTGCAGAAATTCTGCCCTGAGTGGGTATGCCTGAGTTCAGGAAGGATGAATGATTCTTAGACCTTATAAGCAACTGAGAAGGAAGTCTCAACCTCAGCAACACCAGCAATTAAGATTAATAATATCTATCTCTGGCTCTGCTTCGAAGATGAAAAAGACGAGATAGCTGAAAGAGCACAGGTGGCCATTCAAATATTTACTGGGATTGTTCATTTTATTTTATATTCAAGAGGTACAGCAGGCACTTTTACATTCTGATCTAACTACTAAATCCAGTGAGACCCTTCCCTCCAAACTGATCACTCTGGTGTTTAATCAGATTCTGAAAGCCTCAGACTACCAAAGCACCCATTTAAAAAATTGCTATTTAAGATGAATGTCCTACCTTTTATGTTGCATTTTTGAAACTGATTCGATCAGAACAGTCTTTTGATGTTGTAAATATCCACACATCAGCTCATCTACTTTCAGATTAATCAAAATATTTAGGCATCTTCACAGAAATTTCTCATATTCATAAAACAAGGCTATAGTTATTGACTTTCTGGTATTATGTTTTGGGAAATCTCTATGTGACTTGTGTAAAAGGAATAAAAGCTAGTTGCATGGAACTACATTGTCAGAATAATGAATGCTTTAAAACTACATTGATTCAAAGCCTGCCTGGCTCTCTAGCTCTGACTATGGAGAGTGTGGCCCAGTGAGTCTTAGAAGGAAGGAAACTCTTCCTTTGCCCCACTTCCTGTGCCTTCTCGGAGCTGGGCTTCTAGCCAGTGGGAGTAGAAAACGGCCAACATGGTGTTCTCAGCATCTCTTAGGGGTACTTACGAAACTAGTTGCAGGGAGCTGAGTGGCAGAGTGGTACCCTAGAGAGTACACTTGAGTTTTTCATTCCACATGATTACATATGTAAATTGGTTTTGATTCCCTGGGCACCATGGGGGGTGGGGGTGGGTTGTCGGGGGAGGTGGAAGAGAAGCATGCTGGGTAGGGACAGGGGCCACAGAGGAAGCTGATCTGGCATTAAAACTGTGCTACAGACATTTCCCTCAGGTGAAGAAGCCCTACAATCATGAAAATCCAGACAACCAGGCAGAAGCTGTGAATCTAAAAACTGAGGCTGAATTTCCAAGTGACATATGATAATCCCTCAACACATTAAGAATTCTACCTTGCATTAGCAATGACTTTTTTTCCTTGAATTCTTCATAACTGGCTTTTTAAGATTTTTCCTATTATAGCCAGGTAGGTTAACACATGCCCACCCTGCTCTCTAGACTAAAAACCCCCAGGAATGATGAGTATATGTCTGTGACATTTTGGTTAATTGGAGTTGGTGTTGGGGAACCTTTTGACTGTTAGCGGCTACAGGCATAACCTTTGGTTGTCTTCACTAATGTGGTTTGAGAGGATGCAGGGTTATGTTGGAAACTGTGGGCAGAGGCAGGGAATTTGGAAAACGTATGAAATTTTTTATTAGCTTTGTACATTTGTGACATCTCAATAACAAAATATGAAAAGAACTTTGCAAAATCATATTCTCAATGGTAGTATAAATAGGATATGAACATACAGATAAAAGAGAATACAGTCTGTTTAAAACACATTATAAGGTTGAAAATCCTTATCAAGTAAGCCATTTCACCCGGGAAAAACTGAAATGTGCTGCCAGACATGGGAGGGTCAACCACAGAAGGAGGGAACTGAATCAGGAGGAGGTGGGACTTGGGGAATAAAATGGAAGAGAGACTGCAGGTGAGGGATTTGGACTGAGTACAGCACTATCTACAACAGACCACAGATGATGGCTGTGCAACAGGCAGCATCAGGAGACCCAACGTGAGGGTGAGGGCAATGAGTGTTTTAACCACAGAGAATTTCAGAGCAAACAATATTTAAGGGTCTTACCAGCACTGCCCAACAGGAACAGGTAATTAACATTTTCTAGTAGCTACCTTTTAAAAAGTAAATAGAAACAGGTGAACTAAATTTTAATAATATATGTTATGGTACCCAGTACATCCTGTCAGCAGGAGGCACTAGCTACTTCCAGTGCTCAGTAGCCACACGTGACTATGACAGTGCAGAAATCAGTCAGGCTTGGGCACCAGGGAAGTCTGTCAGTCCGGGGGAAGCCTAGCCTAATGAGGACTGATGGGAAGTCTTATGTTAACTGTTAATTCACAGAAGAGAAAAAACAAGTTAGAAAATTCATTAAAAAATTTCCATCTCATTTGTGGTGAAAGCTATAAAAATTAAAATATCAGTGAGATACTGTTTCCCACCTGTCAAAATAGCCAAAGTTTAAAATAATTGCAGTTGTTTGAGGTACCTATGCTGCTATTAGCAGTGTAAATTAGTATAACTGTTTTGGAAAACAGCTTTACATTTCATGGCAAGGGTTTTTAATTTTTTTATTAACTTCTAAGACTCTACAACAGAAAACAATAAAAGTGATCATTTATTGAATGCTTCTTATATAACAGATAATATGCTTAGCATATGTTTTAAGTCTTTTAATTCTCATACCAGCCCTATGAAGTAGCTATTATTATGCAGTTTTAACTCCATGAAAATAAACCAAAGTATGGAAAAATTTATATATCACTGTGTTATTGTAACATTGCTAAAAGGAGCAAAAAAAAAAAGAAGCTCCCCCTGCCCACTAGAAAAAAAAACTGAGAAAAAACTTAAACAATTCAAAATCAAGGAATGGTTACTTAAGTGAAACTACTCAGTGGAATTGATGTTTTTACTAAAGTGTTCTTAAAGATATGTAATGACATGGAAAATACAGGTCTTAGTCTGATATTGTCTCAATAAAGTTCTGTAACAGAAGCACTAAATCTGGGTGGCATACATCAATAAGCATTTATTTCCCATGCATGTGTTTGCAGATTAGCTGGAATGTGGCTCTGCTTTTGGCTTCGGATAAGCTGGCTTTGGTTGCAGGCTCAGGTATGATGCACTGAATTCACTTTAGAGCCTGAGTTGAAGGACACCTGCTACCCCTGGAGTGCAAGAAGGCATGAGGGCACAAGGACAAGAGTAACTGCACAGCACATTTTAAGCATCTGCTTGCTTCATGTCTGCTAACTTCCCATTGACTAAAGAAAGTCATATGGCCAAGCCTAAAGTTGAGGAGTGGAAAAGTATCCTCTTCCTGCCCTGAGAAAGTGTCAGGAATGTGTATGCATAATTCTATTACAGGAGAATAAAGAATTGGCACCAATAATTCAATCTACCACAGTCTGGTTTCCAATACTGTTATTCACATCCCTGCCACATACACTCACCCCCATCTGAACATTCCCCCAAATGTCATTCCATGATGACACCAGGCTAGAAAGATAGCATCTCTGGATCTATGTCAACTCCGGATGTGATTCTTCTTGAAAGTCAGGAAATGGACTTGATAAAGTTGGCATGATAGGCAAGCACAATGCACAATGTTGACAGGGTAAGTGGGTTGTTGCCCTTTGAAATTTTTAGACAAGTTATCTCCCCCTCCCACATCCAACATACAAAAGTGGAACAGGAACAAGATGACTACAATAAACATCCCCATTCTAATAGGGGAAGAGTGAGAAGCATATAGTAGTCATGGGTTTATAATAATTGTGAAATCCTGGTAGGCGAATATTGCCAGGCTCCCCTACCCGGCTGAAGGGACTGTTCTTGGATTAGATTCCATTACTGCATTCTGGGAATAACTTCCAAGACCCCAGTCTGGTTTTCCCTCAAGCTCCTGGTACTAGTCTTTGGGAGGTCCTTCTTTGCCAAAATTCCCCCTTGGCGACGTCTGAAGACAGCAATGGAGAATATGCCCAATTAGCTAGTGGAGCAGCCTTCTCAGCTTGCTCCCTACCTGAAGAAAGTTGGGAGAATAGGAGTCTAGAGGTATTTTCATATCTCAAAGAGTCATAATCACTTTTAGTTCAAGCTGACAAATTTTTCTCAATACAATTTAATTTTTCATCCCTGCAAATCCTAGGATTTCTGAGCTCTGTTCACTCTCAATTCTGTTTGAAAACCAGCCATGTTTTTCTCCACCCCCATCTCTTACAGTGCCTTTTCAAATGCAATTAGCAACAACCCACTTACCCTGTCAACATTGTGCATTGTGCTTGCCCATCATGCCAACTTTATCAAGTCCATTTTCTGACTTTCAGTGTATTGCAAGTAACAGCTCTAACAAATGTTTCACTACTAAATAACAGGGAACTAAATAACAGGGATCAACATTTTTCCAGCCTCGCATGACAATATCATTGTTGCCTGCTCCGTAGTCCCAAAGCTGATGGCACATATTTTGGGATTTATTATGGAAGCACCCTATTTCTAGTACTTATTTTAGTTTTATTTAGCTATTGCCACAATAATGCTAGGTAACAAATAACCACAAAATCTTAGAGGCATGCAGCAATAAACATTAATTTCTCACTTATGTGGGTTGGCTGGGGTCTGACTCAGCTTCCAGTTCAGTGGCAAATAGGCTTAGGTCTTGGCCTTGCCTTGGATTCAAGTCTGCTCTACTTGTGGTTGTTCTGTAGCCATGGCTGCATGAGCTCTTCTCATTATGGACAACCACGTTGCAAGAGAACAAGCCCAGACACACCAGCATATTCCAAGCCTGTGCTTGCATCATGTTGTATTGTCCTTTTATTCTGTATTTTTGATGCTCTGACATTATTAGGGCCTTGCTGACCCTGGAGGGATTGCCCCTCCCAGGGTTAGCTAATTCCCAGAGACAGTGAATAACTAAGTTTTCCAGTATGCCTTTCATATGCAAACCAATACAGAGTCCATACCCACAACCATCTCCTTTATGGAGCTTTTATATTCCTGGCCAATATTCCCCTTCCCTAATCACCCCAGGGCCAGGTACCAGGCAACTAGGAACTCCACAGAGCCCATTGAAACTATTAAAAATAGCCAATCTTGCTTATACTGCTTTGACTGTTCCTTCCCACAGATACCTCAGTAAAGCTCTTGCCCACATTTTCGCATTGTTGCCTCTGCCTCCTGACTGACCCTGTGGTATGACATGCCTGATCTGTTGACTTTGCTATACCTGAATAATAAAGTCTACATTTTAAAACACCTGCCCACTAATATCCCTTTGACCAATTTAAGTCACTTGGCCAAGCCCAAAGTCAAGGTGTGAGGAAGTAATCTCTGCTCACCAGCTTTGGCGAGAATGAATGCATGCTTCTGTTAGAAAGGAGTGAAGAATCGGACACTGTTTACACTGGTAAGCATGTGGATGTCTAATTCTATTAGAGGAATTGAAGAATTGGGACTAATAATTCAATTTGCCAAAACTGAGATAGGCAATATGATTGCAAATATATAAAACCTAATCTATGCAGAGAAAGAAGTCTTGAAGGAAATACATTAAAATATTAATAGGGTATATTTTTGGGCGCTAGGACTGTGGACAATTAAAATTATTCTTTCTTCCTCGATTTTACCAATTGTCTTTCATGAGAATATATTTATTTTAAAATTTAAAATGTACAATATTATCTAGAAGCTGAGTCTTCTAAGTATTAAACTAAAATTGCTTGAATATCTTCTGCTTAAGATCAGTAATGGTCCTAAAAGCATGGGCAAGGAGGATGTGCTGCTGTTTCCACCTGTGAGAATAGACAGGCTTCCAGAGCAGAGAACCATGAAGGGTCTGGCATGGGTCACCCTCTTTTTTGTTTTACTATTGAAAGTGTGGTGCACAGACCCCCAACATTAGCATCACCTGGGCACTTGTTAGAAATACATACTTCTTCAGGTGGTTTGCATGCACATTAAAGTTTGAGATGTAAACTGGTTATTATAACATTTAAATTAAACACATTTTTACTTCATAATTCAAAATGGTTGATAGTTATAATTATTTTTAAATTAAAAACAGGCAGATAGTGGGATAGATAGGTGAACAGATTGACTAGCCCAATGAACAAGTACCAAGAATTTTCACACAATAAAAATTAATTATACAATCTATAGTCTTATTGATTACAAGTTTGATGTGGGCCCCTGTTCCAGGTAGGACAGCATTTCCCCGCCAAATTGTAACAAAGAACTATAATTCCGGGAGGTGTTAGTTGGAGGTTAATAGGTGTCCCCCTGTATGTTACTACAGCTGTGATAGATGACTTGCAAACTTAGTGACTTAATACAACACAAATTTATTATCTTACAGTTCTGGTGGTAAAAAGTCTGATAAGGGTCTCACTGGGCTAAAATCAAGTTGTGAGCAGGACTGTTTTCCTTCTGGAGGCTCTAGGGGGGAATCATTCCCTTGCCTTTTTCCAGCTTCTACGGGCTACCTGCATTGCTTTGCCCCCTTCCATCTCCAAAGCCAGCAATGGCCAGTTGAGTGCTTCTTATGCTGCCTTACTGACTCTCTTCCGCCTCCCAATTCCACTTTTAAGGACCTTGGTGATTACGTTGGGCCCACCCAAACAATCCAGAATAACCTCCCTACTTTAAAGTCAGCTGATTAACAACCTTAATTCCCCTTTGCCATGTAAGATTCCAGGGATTAGAACATGGACATCTTTGGGTGGTCATTAGTTTGCCTTCCATACCCATGAAATAGAGATTTGGTGGTCACATAAATCTGCAAATAATATTTCCTTCTTGGATTTTGCAATGTTCATCAGCATAGTAAAGTCTCAGAGAATTCTTGAAAGAGGCTTTTAACTTTGCCCAGACTAGGAACTCTTCTTTTACTTGTACATTTCATGAAGCTGATCCTAAAAAATATGAAGAAATTCAGAGAAAATCAAAGAACTGGTTTCTGTCCTAAAGGGGTTGAAGAAAGTGTTTTATTTCTTTAATCATGTACTGTATTTCAAATTAATCCTGAATTCATTAGTTCTGAAGGCATGCAGGGCAGAAGAGTGAGTGAGGACATCTGTAGAAATAAGAGGCCCTAATTACCAGGCTTCTATTCCATTATAGGGCAAAGCTGAGCGCAGCAGTGGTTTGTGGGAGTCGACGCCTATTTCCATTTTTACCAGTGACATATTGTGGCATTATGAATAATTTTAAAAAATCTGTCCTGGTCTCTATAACTCTGTTTCTTATATGTAAAATTGCATTAGCAGTATTCCTTTCATCCAATATCATTGTGGGGTTTTAATTAATGTTAAAATGCTGTTTGGCATCTATGTGCAGAAAGTTATTAAATTTCATCACCAAATATTATGATGGTAATGAGGACTAGCTCACCAATATTTCATTACATTTGCAACTTTTTTTCCATTAATTTACTGCATAAGTCATCAATGGCTATATACAGTATTATCCCTATAGCCAGAGCAGAAAGCTTATTTCATCTTTTAAATATCTCATGTTGAAACCAAGAAATATAAACTACAGAAAGCTGTGTCTTGTAAAAAAAAAATTCCCAGAAGGCATTTTTTTAATGTGGTGAGCATAATGATTGCTTACAATAAAAAAGTCTTGAAAGGTCTCACTTGTTCTAAGATTATTCATGCAGCAATTATGCTATTGATGACAATCTGCTTTTATGATAATGTATTATAAGCTCTTCTGAGCCCACTCAACAAAGCATAGTATAATGCTTGCAATCTTCCTCAAGACCTCTCTTGCCAAGATACCTATTCACTTCCTTGATTAGAAAAAGCTAAAAAAAAATAGGGGTTTTAAAAACAGAGATAAAGTGAATATCAGTTTTAGTCTACATTGAATTGGAACTTGTAATTTTAAAGCGAAGAATCACAAAAGAGAGAAATTGTTGGGTACTCTGACATATTCTTGATGATCTTATTTATCTTAGTACAAACACTGTACTTGTGAGCCCCTACACTGGGTGTATGGCACAAAGGAAGGGGACCTATTTATTTTATTTTATTATTAATTTTTAATTAAAAAGATTTTTTTGGCTGTGTTGAGTCTTCGTTGCTGCATGCGGGCTTTATCTAGTTGCGGCGAGAGGGGGCTACTCTTCATTGCGGTGCGCGGGCTTCTCATTGCAGTTGCTTCTCTTGTTGCGGAGCACAGGCTCTAGACGTGCGGGCTTCGGTAGTTGCAGCCCTCGGGCTCAGTTGTGGCACACAGACTTAGTTGCTCTGTGGCATGTGGGATCTTCCCGGATCAGGGATCGAACCTGTGTCCCCTGCATTGGCAGGAGGATTCTTAACCACTGCACCACCGGGGAAGTCCCTATTTATTTTATTTACAATTTGCCAAGAGCAAAAGGGCTTTCCCAACTCAAATCTTAAATTTTACCTTGCATTGCTATAGGTTTTCAAGTAACTATTTTTATTTCAAGTGAGTGTTATTATTTAGGTTCTTAAGTTTCTTCCTTGTTTTTGCAGAGTATGTAGCACATACCTTGGGTGAGTCTACCTAAAAAGAGAGTCGAATTACATATTAAAAGAAAGTGTGCTCCCTGATCTTAAAAACGGTTAAATCTTACTCTTGTTTCACTCAAGTTTAGTTACAACATTAAATTGAGATTAGAACCCTATGGGTAGAGTGAAAGCCCTACTGAAACATCTATTTGCTGTCGTTATCTGTGTTCACAGTCTGCAAAACTTACTAGTTATTATTGTATGAAAGATGCTTTTCATCCTCAAGAGCAGGATTTTTTCCTTATTTGTTTTCCCTCCGTTTCATTTTGACTTGTAGATATAATTTGGGTAAACAATTTAAAGATGGGTGAAAAAAAGGTTGGTCGAAGCTTCTGAGAGCAAACAAATTGATTAATATCCTGATCTTTGTAGACTAGGTTACAAAAACATTTAATTATGTAAAATAAAATTTAAAAACAGGTGTAGAATTCAGGGTAAAGGAATATGGACAGAGAAAAGTAAAATGAGACCGAGTGTGAGGTCACACTTAAAATGCACCCTACTTTTGTAGCACACACAAGCAGGTTTGTTGAGTAACACATACAATTCAGGCTCACTGGGATGCATACTCGATAGGGGTGGGACACACACATTTAGTTCTATATTTTTTAGCACCTCATGAAATGAGGGAAAATAACTTCTGATGAGAATCTCTTGAAGATAAAGGGAGTCAGTTAGCCAGAGTCTAAGTATTCTCCACAATGAGGCAAGAGGAGATAAGGAAGCTGTCTTTCTCTGTGTGTTTCCATCTTTCTTGGTCTCTGTCACTGTCTCTACTTCTCTTTTTCTGTCTCTCATTTTGGGATTGAGGCTGAATCTGCTCAGTTGAATTCTCTGAAATTAGATGTGCTTATGGTACAATGTAACTGTTCTCTGAATTGGGCTGTTCAAAGAACAGAATTTTAAAATCCACTTACCTCTGTTATTTTCAGAAAGGAGGGGAGTGGTGTAGTTGATCATCTGAAAATATCAGATGATACAACATAATTTTATTTTTAGCTTTGAAATGCAACCATGGGACTTTAAAACAAAATCCAATGTGCTACAACCAGTCATGACCAGCTGGCACTGCAAAAAACTGATAGTCACCAACAAAGGGAATTATCAGTGAAAGCAAAGGACTAAGGGAAGTCCTCACCAATAGCTGACTGGTTTGCCCCAAAGGTAGAAGAGTTGTGTGTTGCTTATAAATCTGAGATAGCAATGTCCAGTGGACCCAGTGATTTCCACCATCAACTGCTGTGGGTGAAAGGGGCTCTTGATTTTGAACACTCACATATCAGGGTGCTTTGGAGATGGGGAATGTTGTCCTAGTTATGTTGCTAACTACCTCAGTGACCCTGAGATAATTACTTCCCTATTCCCCGTCTGTTTCCTCTCAACCCAATGTGAATTGGACTAGATACCTTTAAAGTCCATTCCAGGACCCGAAGTTTAAGCAGGGCAGTAACATCTTCCCTGCATGTGTAAGCATGTAATATTTTTTTTTACCTCTCTATAGCCAAACTAAATTCTCATAGTCCCTATTCTAATGATGGGAGAGAGAGAGAGAGAGGGAGAGCAAACAGTTGTATTTAGTCACTTCAAAGTACCTTATTTTCTTCTAGTTTAGAATTAGTCTTTCGGTGTGGTTACTCAGAATTTAAATTTAGTTGATTAAAAACTCAAGGTCTCTGTTAAGATTGTCTTTTCCTCTCTAGGGTTCTACCGGGTTTGCTTGTTCTTGCCTTGTCCTCCTGATCCCCCTCTCCTCGTCTTCCTCCTCTTTTTTTATTTTTATTTTTTGTGGCACGCGGGCCTCTCACTGTTGTGGCCTCTCCCGTTGTGGAGCACAGGCTCCAGACGCGCAGGCTCAGCGGCCATGGCTCGCGGGCCCAGCTGCTCCGCGGCATGTGGGATCTTCCCGCACCGGGGCACGAACCCGTGTCCCCTGCATCGGCAGGCGGACTCTCAACCACTGCACCACCAGGGAAGCCCTCGTCTTCCTCCTCTTGTACTGCTTCTTCTCTTTATGATGGCTTCTGGGTACAGGGGACAGCTGTATGATAGTGTGGGGTAGAAGTGGGGTTTCTAGCCTGGGGTGGTCTCCACCTGAGTATCTCACGCCACCAGTTCCTGCTCATCTTCTGACATGTACCAACATCTAAGCTGGTGCCCTTTGTTGTAGTCATGCCATCTGATATTCAGGCCCATGGACTTTGTGCCCTGCTTATCCTGTCCCCCACCCCTGCTGCAGCATGCTGGAACTGTTGGATGAGAGGCAACTATGAGGATCAGGAACTCTAAGGCTCTCTACCTAAATATGCTGTGTTACATTTCTACTCCCCTGAATCTGAACTATGAGAGCTTAGGGCACACAGCAATTCTTTCTCTCTCTCTCTCTCTCTGTCTTGTGCACACGCTCTCTGCTATAAATCAGACTCTTCTTTCCTTAGATTCTTAAACCCACTTAGGGGTTTCCATTTTGCACCAAGCTAGTCTCAATCCTAGGAGAGAGTATACTCACCTATGTCTTACTATCTCTCTTTTCTGCCACCTGGCTGGGAGAAATCCTTTCTCTTTTTTGTTAGAATATCAAATCCTGATCATATCACATATCCTATCTTTCTGTGTTTCATACTAAGCATTCGATACTCATGTCCTCTATACTTTACTACTTTTAAGTCAGCAAAAGTATTTCCCCCCTGCTTAACAAAGTTTGGCTCTTGCAAATTAGAAATAAAAATCTGGTATTCTTATCTTCAAAATGTGCATGATCGAGCTTCCCTGGTGGCGCAGTGGTTGAGAGTCCGCGTGCTGATGCAGGGGACACGGGTTCGTGCCCCGGTCCGGGAAGATCCCACATGCCGCGGAGCGTCTGGGCCCGTGGGCCATGGCCGCTGAGCCTGCGCGTCCGGAGCCTGTGCTCCGCAACGGGAGAGGCCACAGCAGTGAGAGACCCACGTACTGCAAAAAAAAAATAATAATAATTGTGCATCATCAGCTTATTTAAGAAGTTAGAAGCTGAAATGTGACTACTCTCTTCCTTGTTTTTAGGCAAGAGATTCCAAGACTTCTATGGGCAGAGGACAAAATGGGTAGCAAGAATTAACAAGAATAAAAAGATACAAGCTAATATCTCAATATATTATTTAAAAACAGCACTGGGTTTTACTTCTGGGAGTACGAAGTAGACAGGCTTTTCCCTATTTCTCCTGTGAAGAACAACACCCCCTGGACATTATATATAAAACAAATATAAGAATGCTCTGAAAAATGGAGAGAAAGCAGATTGGCTAGGGACATTGAGGCCCAGGTAACAGCACTGCAGTGATTTAACTGATTTTTTTTCTTTTTGCCTCATATATCCCAGACTTGGAGCTGAATAACGGGCAATCCGGAAATACCAACAAGGACAGACAAAAAAGAAAATAAGTAAAAAGCTAAAACAAAAGCCTGCTCTCTCTAACCAAAAGAAATACAAATCAGAATGGACAAATAAAACTGTCTCTATTTGCAAATGACCTGATTATCCATACAGAAAATCCTAAGGAATCTAAAAAGAATTACACTGTAGAACTAATTAGTAAATTCGGTATTGTTGCATGATATACATTAAACCTATGAAATCAATTGTATATTATATGTATATTATATGTATTGTTTACTATAAATGAACATATGGACACCAAAATTAAGATGAAAATACTATTTACAATTGCTCAATGATTATGAATACATTGAAACACAATGAAATACTTATGTGTAAATCTAACAAAACATATTTAGGAAGTAAGTATATGCTGAAAACTACAAAACGCTGATGAAAAAAGTCAAAGATGATCGAAATAGATGGAGAGACATGCTACATTCATGAGTCTGAAGACAACATAGTAAAGATGGTTATTCTTCCCAAATTGATATACAACTTTGATGAAATTCTTACCAAAATCCTAGCAAGATTTATTTTTGTAAAGACATGATTATTCTAAAATTTATATGGAAAATAAGTAAAATAGTTAAACAATTTTGAAAAAGTAGAACAAAATGGGAGGAATCAGTCTACCTGGTTTCAAGATGTTATTTAGCTACAGTGGAGAGATAGACACAGAGATCTGTTGAACAGATTAGAGAACCTATAAATAGACTCACACAAATATGCCCAACTGATTTTGACAAAGGTGCAAAAGCAATTCAATGGAAGAAAAATTGCCTTTCAACAAATGATGCTGAAACAATTGAACATTCATAGGCAAAAAAAAAACCCAGTGGATCTCAACCTATACCTCACAGCTTACATAAAAATTAATTCAAAATGGATTATGGACTTAAAGATAAAATGTAAAACTATAAGCTTCCTGTAAAACAACAACAAAAACAGGAGAAAATCTTCAGGATCTAGAGCTGGGCAAAGAATTCTTAGACTTGACAATAAAATCAAAATCTATAAAAATTTGATAAGTTATTACACACCATTAAAATTAAGCACTTTTTCTCTGGGAAACACCCTGTTAAGAGGATGAAATGAAAAGCTACAGACTGAGAGAAGATATTTGCAAACCACATATCTGACAAAGTACTAGTATCTAGAATATATAAATAAAACGAATGAACTCTCAAAACTTAATGGCAAATTAACCAAACCATCCAATTAGGAAATGGGCAAAAGACACAAAGATATATTTCATTAAAGAAGATATACAGATGGCAAATAAGCATATGAAAAGATGTTCAACACCATTAGTTAGTCATCAGATAAATGTAATATAAATCTACAATGAGATATTACTATGTACCTATCAGAATGGCTAAAATTAAAAAAAATATTGTGGCAATACCAAAAACTGGCAAGGATGTAGAGAAACTGGATCACTCATACACTGCTAGTGAGAATAAAAATGGTACAGCTTCTCTGGAAAACAGTTGACAGTTTCTTAAGAAACTAAACAAGCAACTACCACACAACTCAGCAACTGCACTCCTGGACATTTATTCCAGAGAAATAAAAATTTATGTTCACACAAAATCCTGTACACGAATGTTCATGGCAGCTTTATTTGTAACACACAAATACTAGAAACATTCCAGAGGTCCTTCAATGGACAAATAAACAAACTATGGTATATCCATAACATGGACTATTACTCAGCAATAAAAAGTAATGAACTATGAACAGCTTGGTCTCCAGAGAATTATGCTGAGTGAAAAAAGCCAATTTCAAAAAGTTGCATACTGTATGCTTCCATTTATACAGCAATTTCAAGATGACAAAATTATAAAAATGGAGAACAGATTAGTGGTTACCAAGGGTTAAGGGGTGGGGGTATAGGAGGTGTCAGGGGAGGTGGGTGTGGCTGTAAAAGGACAGCATGAGGGATCCTAGGGTGAAGGAAATACTGTATCTTAGCTGTATTAATGTCAATATCCTGGTTGTGATATTGTACTTTAGTTTTCTAAGATGTTACCATTAGAGGAAAATGGATAAAGGGTCTATGGGATCTTTCTATTATTTCTTATAACTAAATATGAATCCACAGTTATCTCAAAATAGGGAATTAAAAAAGTATATGTATTAAAAATAAAGCAAAAATGATCTTAAATTTAGTACCTGTGCCCCATACACACTTTCTGGTACCTAGAACAGTTCCTGGCCAATAGAAGATAATTCATTTTGTTAAATGAATAAGACATGAATTTGAAATAAGAAAATGATTCTTAAATTGATTTTATTTAAGATTCATAAATCTTAAAACCTCCAGGAGAGATAGGAACTCTTTCTCTTCCTTTATCTACAGATGTTTTACAGTCTGTTCCCCTCCCCCTGTAATACTGGTTTAGTCTTCTAAATTTGTGGACCTTTGAAGGATTGTTGGAATCAGAATATGCTTGAGAGCACAAGCAAACTTCCCACAGAAGCCAGCTGAAAAAATTTTCATTTTTCCAAAGAACTTCTATTCAGTTTTGTTTTTTCTGACTCACTGGGGTTACCAGTTTCATGCATTTCTTCCTACTTTGCATGTACTTGATATCTAGGTCTTAGCTGGCAGAGGCCCCACTCTTAATTACTGGACCAGTATCCTCCCCGGGTTCCTGCATTATGTAATCCAGCACCCAGTGAGGTTTTTGGAAATGAGTGTTTTCGGAGAGAGAAGGGGGATCATGCTTTTGGCTGTTTACTGTTGGAATTCCCTGGGAGGACACTCTCAGTTTACCCCTCACCCTAAGTAGGGGAAGATTCTCAGTTGCCTGGGGGAGTTACATTTCCTCCGAAAGGAAACCGGGTCTCCAAGAACTCATTCTGCTCAATAGGAGTGTTTCCACCCTTACAACTCTGGGGCTGGGAGAATACATTTTGAAGGTCACGAAGTACAGATGATCAGATCAATGATCAATTTATGCTTCTGAGGGAACTGGCATAGTCACAGCCACGGTAATGTAGGGCCTGAAGTCAATTTATCACACAGCTGATGGAGCGGCTCCCTCTCGTGGTCGGAGCCTGCGCTGCTGAGTGAAGCAAAAGGGCATCTTGAACTAACTCAGAAATTAAGGTGAAAGAAAATAGAGCCTTAATTCGGCCACTAGCAACATCTGACGTTCATAAATGCATTTTCAAAGTTTATAAAACAAGCCAGACTCCACAGGCACCTGGAGGGGAACCTGGGTTATGACTGGCAAACGGTTAACCAGACACAGAACCGTAAGATTCCTGTTTGCCTTTGAGGCCACCTTCAGCACTTCTTTATCCCCAAGGCTATGAAACCTCCCAGCTCCTCTGAGAGCAGCCCAACACATACACATTAAGAATTCAGTGCTATTGCCTTGATCAAGATCTGTGATCTAGTATCACACTCACATTTTTCTGTGAAAATCACAGAAAGTCAGTAGATTCCCATTTCCAATGGAAATACATTCTAAGCCCTGTTCTAAATGTGAAATTGAAGGCTGTTAAATTACAAGCATCAGGAAGAAGTAAACATTGGTTAGGGCAGTAAGCTTAGCCCAATCCAGACCAGCTCAGCACAGCTCAGCTCAAGTCTTAGAATCCTTGTCTCTGGATTGTTCTGGGGTCTTGGGGAGGCAGCTGAGTGATGACTTTTAGCATTAGACTGAGGTGCCTGAACTCTCTACCAGCTCGAAGTCCTTTTTCACAATGGTTCCTTTGCCCAGAACTTCCTGTCCTCAAATACCACTTACCGTCTTCAAAAGTTTCTTTCTTTTGCTATTTATTCTTAAGTGGATAATTTATATAGGTTATCATGCTATTTGTGGGGAGCGTGACTCTGACATTTTGGAATTCACTCCATCTGGTAAAGGCTTCTTGTTTCCTTAAGGAGAGTGGTGTTTTCAGGTGGTGATGCAGGAATGAGGAGGGTGTGGAAAAGAGGTGGCTACCCACCTCTTTATTGTATAATAGTTTGATAAAGTACATTTTTAAATTACCATTGCTTTAATGTACACTTTAGCACAATTTTTTACTTTAAAGTTTTAAATACCATTAAAGAATTTATGCTTTAAAAGACACTTATGCTTTCAAAAAATGGGACAATGCCCCCCAAAAAACTTCGACACAGTTCTGAGCTGAAGAGAACTGTGCAATAATTACAATAGCTAATCCACATTGTGATTGCTGTGTCAGGTGCTGTTCTAAGTGTTTTATATACTGATTTATTTAGTCCCCATAACAATAGTGAGATAGGTTACTATTATATTCCCTATTTTACAGATGGAAAAATGGAGGCATAGTGATTCTGTAAAGTGCCTAATAAATGTCACCTAATATAAGGCAGCCTGACTCAAATCTTGGACTTGAATAAAAAGACCTATTATAGTCCTGATTGTATGATTTAGGAAAAGTCATTGGAGTACCTCTGAGATTTTCTTACCTATGAAATGAGGATAATAATTCTGCTCTGTGTGATGTACTAGGTTGCCACAAGACCATTCATTTATTTCCCACGTATTTGTTGAGTGTCAACCGTATGTCGACTGGAAACACAACTGTAATGACAGATATGTTCTTGCCCTCATGCACTTCATACTCTAATGAGGGAGACAGAAAACAGATGAACAAAGAAATAAATACAATCATTACAAATTGTGCTAACATTTCTGAAGGCAATGATACAGGGACTGAGATAGAGAACCAAAGTTGGGGGGCAGTGGAGGGCATTTAGTGGTGTGATTACAGCTCCTTTAGATGGAGGACTAGGGTAATCAGCAAAAGTATAGAGAAGGTGATATATTAGTAGAGACCTGGAGATCCACAGAGAGCTAGCCATGGGGAAACACTGGAGAAGATGGAAGAATAGAGTGTTCCAGATGAAATGGTATGTGAAAAAGCCAAGTGATAAAAAGGGGCTAGCTATACGAGCAGAAACTGAGACCAGTATGATGCCATCAATGAAATTATTGTACATAAAGGTGTGAAAAGAACTATCAAAGTTAGGGAGTTAAAATACCCTGAAACAAAAACACTGATACATTTGGTGCACTTAGGCCAGTGGAAACCAAACCTCATTTCTCATTTCTCCTGAGAAGAAATGGTTTAAATAGTCCAGTTGCTCCTTTGTTTTCCCTCCATGCCCATCAATGCGCGGAGACATCTTTGCTCCTGCCCATTTGTTAGTGTAACAGAATAGTTTTTGAAACATTTGGGTTTATCTTTCTGTGTTTTCTTCTTTCCTGTTCTCCTGAACTCAACCTTTCCTCCTTTTTTTATTTCAGGGATATTTCTGCAGTTTCTTTCAGGCCTTTTGTTAAAACCCTATGCCACTGAAGGAATAAGACTGGATGCCATTGTTCTCTTTCCATTGGCTCTCTATACCATTTTCTTTTAATTCTTATGTTTTTCTTATTTATTTACCCAAGAAATATATAATTAATATAAAACACAGTGAACAAAATAAAATAAACTTAAATTACGTAATATCCTACCATGAAGAGTTAATTAAGCATTATCAACATTTTAATGTCTCTGTAACAAACTTTTCCTTTGTTGTTTCCCTTGCAATTCATATATCCTACCACTAGGTGATGGAAGATTGTCAAATTAGTAGGTTGATTAAAAAAGAGGTAAACTCTTTTCCACTTTTTGTATTTTTCAAAACACTATTAATATAATTAAACATTGAAAGTTACTAGCAAAGGTCAGCTTTTTAAGAATTAAATGCCTTAAGAAAAATGTATATGCTGTACTTAGTATTATTTAACTTCACAGCTTAATTAATTAACTAATTAATTAATGTTTTATCTCTCATCTAAAGTTTACTTTGGTGTCAAAAATCTCTGGACAGTTGTACATGACTTTGAGGTCTCAGTCACACTGAGTGGTAAGACTTTTGTATGCTCTGTGATTAACTTAAAGAATTATTTTCTTTTTATTCTCTGATATTTATTTTTTAGGTACCCTTATATCAGGAAGAAGATAGGAATAGCTACAGATTAAACTTAAAATCCCAAAAATTTAGCAGAGTATCTGGCACATGATAGATATTTAATAAACACTTATTTCCCTTATTACCAGTCTCCTTTTTGAACTTAAGAATGCAGAAGCTGCCTTGGTTTATTTTTCCCAAACTAGATGAAGATATTTTTCCTTCTTCCTCCCTCATTCCCTCCCTCCCTCCTTTTCTTCCTTCCTACCTGTGCCTCTCTTGCAAGAATTACCACCCACCTCTTCTTTTCTCTCTAGCTGGGTACAATTTAGAACCTATTTAGATAAACTAGTTATTGCTGATTAAACTTGGCAATTTATTATTTTTAGCAAGCCCTGAATCAAGAAATATTTAGACTTAATATGTACTTAGACCTGTTGGAAAATAAAATTATAACAAAAAATGTAAGAGAGAAAGTGTAAGCAGCAGCTGGTTTGTTTTACACATGATCTCTACGGTCCCCCTCTCGCAAGTCCTGCATGCCTTTCACAGAATACTGCATTCTGAACAGAAATTGAAAAGGTTGTAACTTTCATTTCATCATAATGTCCCAATTGTCTTCTTTCTTTTGCCCTTAAAGGCTAAGGCAGGATTTTGTAATTCTCATTTTTTTCTCATACTGTTGGATGTAAAAACTAAAATCAATCCTGATGTTTGGACTCCCAACTGCTACACTATATATACACCAAAAATGCAACTGTCTTTGAACAAAAGATTTTGAAAAGTCTTTAAACAAAAGTTTGTTTTGGAATGTGCTTCTCATTCTAAATACCCTCCTTATATGTGTCATTAAAAAACCTTGTATAGTTTTTGAGAAAAAAATCTTATTTAAAAAATATACCATTCAGGGGAGAAAATATTTGCAAATGAAACAACTGACAAAGGATTAATCTCCAAAATTTATAAGCAGCTCATGCAGCTAAATAACAAAAAAACAAACAACCCAATCCAAAAATGGGCAGAAGACCTAAATAGACATTTCTCCAAAGAAGATATACAGACTGCCAACAAACACATGAAAGAATGTTCAACATCATTAATCATTAGAGAAATGCAAATCAAAACTACAATGTGATATCATCTCACATCAGTCAGAATGGTCATCATCAAAAAATCTAGAAACAATAAATGCTAGAGAGGGTGTGGAGAAAAGGGAACACTCTTGCACTGCTGGTGGGAATGTGAAGTGGTACAGCCACTATGGAGAACAGTATGGAGGTTCCTTAAAAAACTACAAATAGAACTACCATATGACCCAGCAATCCCACTGCTGGGCATATACCCTGAGAAAACCATAATTCAAAAAGAGTCATGTACCAAAATGTTCATTGCAGCTCTATTTACAATAGCCAGGACATGGAAACAACATAAGTGTCCATCATCGGATGAATGGATAAAGAAGATGTGGCACATATATACAATGAAATATTACTCAGCCATAAAAAGAAACGAAATTGAGCTATTTGTAATGAGGTGGATAGACCTAGAGTCTGTCATACAGAGTGAAGTAAGTCAGAAAGAGAAAGACAAATACCGTATGCTAACACATATATATGGAATTTAAGAAAAAAATATATCATAAAGAACCTAGGGGTAAGACAGGAATAAAGACACAAAATTACTAGAGAAGGGACTTGAGGATATGGGGAGGGGGAAGGGTAAGCTGTAACAAAGCGAGAGAGAGGCATAGACATATATACACTACCAAACGTAAGGTAGATAGCTAGTGGGAAGCAGCCGCATAGCACAGGGAGATCAGCTCGGTGCTTTGTGACGGCCTGGAGGGGTGAGATAGGGAGGGTGGGAGGGAGGGAGATGCAAGTGGGAAGAGATATGGGAACATATGTATATGTATAACTGATTCACTTTGTTATAAAGCAGAAACTAACACACCATTGTAAAGCAATTATACTCCAATAAAGATGTAAAATATATATATATATATATATATATATACACCATTCAGAAATATCTTTTTACCTTTTTGCTTCTCTCTCTCTCTCTCTCTCTCTCTCACACACACACACACACACACACACACACACAAGAAATAATTTAATTTAATCCCCTTGCATTTGGGACATGCTTGGTAGCAAGCTTGGGGACAAAGTGGAAAAATGGCCATTTAGCCTAAGAAATTAGATTGCAGTTTTCCTCTATCAAGAAACAATTGTATATAGATGATAAAATATTGAACATTTGTGACAGTAATTTAATATTATCCATTTAAAACTCATCTGACAGTTTTAAATATGGAAATTTTAGTTTCTTATCCATATCAACAGATATTAAAACTTCTACAATTCCTTATGGCTATGTCAGTCTTGATGTGCATAATGCCTTTTTAAAATAAGACTCAGCAGAAAAATCTCCATAATTATCTGGAGGTTTGGAAGAAACAAAATTCCTTTATTATAGCAACCTAATAGCTTCTTAACTCATTAAAGTGTTCCTTCACTTTAGTCAGTGGTTTCAGCTGAGTTGTAAATCTTGAATATATAAGTATTTTTCAGTCTAAATGTTGGAAGCATCACCTGGTAGTTTGAGGCTAGCAGGAGCCTTGGAGCCATCCTCTCCTTCCAGGTCTAGCCTCCATTTTTCAAGGGACTTGCTTCAAGTCCCATAGCCAGATGGGGTGGAGCTGGACCTAGAATCCCTGACTGTGACACTCAAGACAATCTCTGTGCTAAGTCTTTCCCTCAGTCCTAGAGACTCCAGCCTTCCCGATCTTTTCCTTTGAGATCCATTCAATGATGTAAAAGACACATTTCTGTTGAAAGGGCATGTTCTTCAGTATCAGAGCAGGAATGATGAATACTACCCTAGGGTTCTTTTTTTTTTTTTTTTTTTACCATTTTATTTATTTGGTTGAGCCAAGTCTTAGTTGCACCAGGTCTTAGTTGCAGCAGACAGGCTCCTTAGTTGTGGCATGCATGCAGGCTCTAGTTCCCCAACCAGAGATTGAACCCTGGCCTCCTGCATTGGGAGCTCAGAGTCCTACCCACTGTGCCACCAGGGAAGTCCTTACCCTAGGGTTCTAAGGCACAGAAATATACTTCTCAAACATAGACATAAACAAAACATTAATGCGATAATCTAGTTCTCAGTATAGAATATACTATGCTTTCTATAATAAATTGTACTAATATTAACAGGAAACTTTGGATAGAAAAGTATAGTGAGTCTCAATATGAAAACAGTAATAGTTATTTATTTAAGATGCCCAAAATTAAGGCTTCCTATTATTTTCTGATTACTTAAAATCATTATCTAAGCAAAGCATCAAACTTCTATAATTTGCTCCTGAGAGAGAACTTTTCTGTAAACATGCTTCCTTCTTCCATTTTTTTTCATAAACAACAATTCAGTAATTTTCCTTATATCTCATTTAGACAATTGAGAATTCACATGTAGTATTAAACATTTCTCTTCTTCTTGAAATATAAATAACTTGACTTGTTTTGATAACATTTTCAATTCTTCAGAAGTTGACGCAGCAGTGGAGGATTGGCTCCCTGAAACTTAATTCTGAGCAACAGAAGAGATTTAGGATGGGGTAAGATTTCTTAAGGTACAATTAATTGATTACATCTATATTTTAGGTTTTGATTTGAGAAAACATAGTTAAAAGGAGAGAAATCTGATGTTTATTATTCTTGGATAAAAGCATGCCAAGGATCAGTAGAAGGTGTTGTAAACACCTCTTGACTTTCAAAGGAGAGTGATTAAGGATTTGTTTAAAAGTGTTAGCATGGGGCTAAAAGAATGTCACCCACTCATTCTCTCAGGCCAGAAATACAGGAAATTCTGGGGGAAAAAATCCTCTGGACTTGAGGATATTCCTGGAGAAAGTCTTCTATGAGGAAAAATTTAGGTTTAATTTCACATGTAAACCTTCACCTGAAACTCAGAATCCTTTTTCAGAGAGGTTTCAAAGGCAAACTGATTTGACCAAACATGTGGGAGTCCCAGAAATGGCATTCTTATCAGAGTTTTTTTGAAGTAGTATCAAATATAATTGTTTCAATGTTGTTGATATTAAAAGTGGAAGAAAACTCGTTTTATTTAGTCTCTTATTCTGACTTTACCAAGATACCATATTTATTTCTATTTCCACATTTCTCACCATTCTTCAAAAGTCAAATCACAAGTGTTAATTAAATGTCTACTGTATGCATTTAATAACTGTGATGGAGGTTCTGGTGGAGAAATAGGTAACAACCCATTCTTTTCTTACATTAAAACCATTGCATTCTTTCTCACTTCTCTGACCTCATTCCATTGATCACCCTTCCTCTATTTGCTACTTATGAACTCTTATTTGTCCTTCAAAATTTCAACTTGAATTTTATCTTCTCTGACACATCTACCCAGATTCAGCCAAACTGACTTAAGCCCTTCCTCCTCTGTGTTTCCAAGGAAATGTGTTCATTTTGCACATTATGACATTTTACATGTTGTATGATACTTTGTTGCCATGTTCTATCTCTACTGGGTTGCAAGATCATGTCTGCATCATCTCTGCAACCATATCCAACATAAGGTCTCATTAACGATTTGATTATCTTTGAGGAACTTGCTGTCAAGCAGGAAGCATATTTAAAATGACGAAAAATCATAGGAAGCAATAATTAATTCATTAATTTATTCAACAGATTTTTATTAATTGCCTATTTTGGTCTGGTTAAAAAAGTAAATAAGATAGACTTGGTACTGATTTCATAGAATTTAAAGTTTGGGCTTAGAGATAGATATTAAATAATGAATTATACAAGTGATTTGTAATTAGTGCAACAATAAAGAAGTACTGTGTGCCAGGAGAATGAAGAATAGGCACAGGGAACAACAGCATGTTCAAAAGCCGTGAGGTGGGGCTTCCCCGGTGGCACAGTAGTTGAGAATCTGCCTGCCAATGCAGGGGACACGGGTTCGAGCCCTGGTCTGGGAAGATCCCACATGCCGCAGAGCAACTGGGCCCGTGAGCCACAATTACTGAGCCTGCGCGTCTGGAGCCTGTGCTCCGCAACAAGAGGCCGCGATAGTGAAAGGACCGCGCACCGTGATGAAGAGTGGCCCCCGCTTGCCACAACTAGAGAAGGCCCTCGCACAGAAACGAAGACCCAACACAGCCATAAATAAATAAATAAATAAATTTAAATCATGTGGGCTTCTAAGAAGACCTCTGCTTAAAAAAAAAAAAAAAAAAAAAAAAGCCCTGAGGTGATAAGAAACTTGGACCTTTCAAGAAAATGAGAGAAGATGAGAGAAGGTTGATGTCATTGATACAGGAATAGAAGGAAGAGACTGGCAATACATCAATTTGGGGAGCTGGGCAGAGGCCAGATCATGTAGGGACTTTTAGGTCACATTAAAATGTCTGCAATTTATTTTAAAACCAAAAGAAAATCATTCAAGAGTATGAAGCAGGATTGTACCATGACTGAATTTAATGTAAAAAAAAGCTTATTCTAGCTGTCAGATGAATACTGGATGTGGGGAGATAAGTTGGGTGCGTGATGATTGTAACTTATACTAGTGTGATGTAAGTGGGAATAGAGAAAAGTGGACGGATTTGAGAGACTTTTAGAAGCTGGAATCCACAATATTTAGAGGTTAATTGGACTTGCGTGTGTGTGTGTGTGTGTGTGTGTGTGTGTGTGTGTGTGGTGTGTGTGTTTGGTATTTTGTGTTGAATGAGCGGTGGAAGCATGAGAGAGAAGAAAATGTCAAAGGTGACTTTCAGGTTTCTTAATTGAGCAAGGTTGTGAATGACAGCATGTTTTATGTGCTTATGTGGAAAAATTTAAGAAATGAAAGGTTGTCAACCCCAACCTCCCTCACCAATCTTTTGAACCTAAAACCCCATTGGGTCTTTAGAGAGTATACAAGTGTCTCCTATAAAAAGGCAAAAGATCCCGATGATGGGGGTTGATAAGTAACCTTTTAAAACATTTTTAGTAGAGATTGTTGGGACACTAACTGCTAGCAAGGAATGAGCCTTGAGTGCACAACACTTGTCTAAGAGGGGCTCTTAGAGTAGGTGGTGAGACAGGAAATGGAGGACTGGAAAAAAGAGAGGGGCCTTGGAAACAGGCCTTACTTGTTGGCAAATGCAAGAATTTTGCTGGAGAATGGGAAGGTCCTAAAAGGAATATATCATAGTGTCTCCAGAGAAACAGACGCTGCAGATATGTAACTGCCATTCAAATCCCCTCCCCTTTGCTTTCGACTGAGCTCTTCACCATTACAACAATCTTCTTTCACAAACTTAATCTAGTTGAGCTTTGTCCCCCATACCTGATTCCCTGATGTCCTGCAACTTCCCCTGAAATATCTAGCTCATAAGCCCATAATATGTTTCTGTGACTCAGCACCTCTTACTAATTAATGTAATACATTTTAGAAACTGTCTCAAAAAGTTTTAACTTTCTGCCCTCCCTGCCCTTCATTTCCCTCCACCCACACTTTTTTTTTCATAGTCTAACCAAGTTTTTTTTTCTTTGATTTATGTTTTTGATTTTTTTAAACATATTTTTGGAGTATAATTGCTTTACAATGGTGTGTTAGTTTCTGCTTTATAACAAAGTGAATCAGTTATACGTATAATGTTCCCATATCTCTTGCGTCTCCCTCGTTCCCACCCTCCCTATCCCACCCCTCTATGTGGTCACAAACTACCGAGCTGATCTCCCTGTGCTATGCGGCTGCTTCCCACTTACTATCTGTTTGGTAGTATATGTATGTCCATGCCACTCTCTCACTTTGTCACAGCTTACCCTTCCCCCTCCCCATATCTTCAAGTCCATTCTCTAGTAGGTCTGTGTCTTTATTCCCATTCCCGTCTTACCCCAGGTTCTTCATGATCTTTTTTTTGTTTCTCTTAGATTCCATATATATGTGTTAGCATACGGTATTTGTTTTTCTCTTTCTGACTTACTTCACTCTGTATGACAGACTCTAGGTCCATCCACCTCACTACAAATAACTCAATTTCATTTCTTTTTATGGCTGAGTAATATTCCATTGTATATATGTGCCACATCTTCTTTACCCATTCATCTGATGATGAACATTTAGGTTGCTTCCATGTCCTGGCTATTGTAAATAGAGCAGCAATGAATATTTTGGTACATTACTCTTTTTATTTTTTTGCGGTTCACGGGCCTTTCACTGCTGTGGCCTCTCCCGTTGCGGAGCACAGGCTCCGGATGCGCAGGCTCAGCGGCCATGGCTCACGCGCCCAGCCGCTCCGCGACATGTGGGATCTTCCCGGACCGGGGCACGAACCCGTGTCCCCTGCATCGGCAGGCGGACTCTCAACCACTGTGCCACCAGGGAAGCCCCATGACTCTTTTTGAATTATGGTTTTCTCAGGGTATATGCCCAGTAGTGGGATTGCTGGGTTGTATGGTAGTTCTATTTGTAGTTTTTTTAAGGAACCTCCATACTGTTCTCCATAGTGGCTGTATCATTTGTTTGAACTAAATATAAACCAGCTCATCTGACTAAACCATGAATCCGTTTATAAAATGCACTAGGTGGCAGTAGAGGAACTCCTTCACTGTGGTTGAAAAATGCCTGCAGTGCAAGGGGAATGTGTATGAAAACAGCTAAGTTCCAGCTTCCCACTGTTACCTGAACTGAAGGCAGAGAGAAAATAAAAGAGGAAAGTAGCACAGTTAGCTAAATGCTGCTTCATCAATTCAACCTGCTTGGTATTCATGTCACATGGGAGAAAAAGTTTTCAAGTACACTTGTCTCTTGTTTAATGAAGTAACTGCATTTCTGTTTTCTTTTTAAGCCATAGAATTAATTTCCATTAAATAAACCCCATTTTTCATCACTGGATTTCATTAGTAAATTGGGGATATAGTCCTTTAGAAAAAAACTGGTCATGAATATTATTAAATCATAGGAATGCAGCAAATATTTAGAAATAGCTCATTTAAAGGAAAATAACCATCTGCTAAAAACACTGACAATAGTACTAAAATATTTAGAAATATTTCTAAAGTATCAGTAACATTGTGCTATATTCCAAATAAGTCAGAAAATAGAAAATATTAAGAAAGAAAATATAATATAATATCAGGTTCTTTAGAAGTAAAGGATCAAACTTGCCTGCTAGTCACTCCTTAAATCTTTAGTAGTTTGATTCAATTTTTCCATTGTCTTGAACTGCCATACCCCCTTTTAAACTGTATATTAAATGTAATTTATGTAAAAAGTTATTTTCTGTATGAGAACTTGAGCTCTTTCCAGGTATTAGCTCATGCTGACTCTTTAATGGCCAAGCAGTGTTTATTTATTTACCTAATGGTAGATGTTCCATATTAGGTGATATTATTACTAACATTTACATCATGTGTTATAGTTTACAAAATGTTTTTTTCACACACATTATCTTATTTAATCTTCATAACTATATGGTTATTTAGGGATTGTTTTTATCCCTTTTTTACAGATGAGGAAAAAATGAGGTCATAAACGCTAAATAACTTATCCAAGGTCACACACACACACATTTTAAGTGACAGAATTTTGACATAAACCTAAGTTTTGACTCTAAATCTTGGGATCTTCCCACTACTACTCACTGACTCCCAAGCAAGTCGCATATTTTTAAAATTACGTTAATTTACCAAAACCAAAAACAAAACAGAGGCATATAAAGAAGAAAAAACAATGGCCCACTGTGGGTGGTCCATTGACGATAGATAGGGGCTGGATGGTGAAGGGCTTTGTAACCCTTGGAATAGAAACTTTCTGTCAAGGGCAATGGGGAGCCACTGAAGTGTCCAGAGTCAAGGCACAACATGGTTTGCATGTTATAAAAGACAACTCTGGTTACAGTGCAGAAGTGGTTTGGAGGCAACAAGAGTGGCTGTGGGGAGGTTGGGGAGGTGGCTGTGTCAGTGTTCAGGAGAAAGAAGTGGCTTTGGGTGGTGGCAATGGGCATTGTGAAAAATGGACAGATTTGAGAGATGTTCAGTAGTTTAAATGAACAGGCCTAGATGATCGAGTGTAGACTGAGGATAAAGGAAATGGGTGTATCAAGGATGAATTTTATGATGGACAAACAGGTGGATAAAGGCGATTTTTTCTGAAATGTTATTTGTCTACTATCTAATTAATCAACAAAAATCCTTGTTAACAGATTTCTTTTATAGTTTTAACTTGCAATTCAGAAAGGCTATGATGTTTTTCCTGGAGTGTTCTTCTTCCTATCTTTCCCCATCCTACAAACATAAGATTAATGTCTCCTCCAAGAAATCCTTTCCAGTTTTCACAGCTGGAAAGCTCTCTGTTCTCCTATGGCACCACGTCCACACCTCTGGCTTAGCTGTTGTCACAGTCTGCCTTTACTGTGGTGTTTATATCTATTGCCTCAACCAGACTGTAATTCTTTTGAGCTATACCTGAATAAATATCGGCTGAATAAATACTTGAATTAATATATTTGAACTCTTACTTTATTTTCTGTTTTACAAGTAAGATGGTATTCCTATTAAAAAAGGGAAAGTTCAACATCATAAACAAGAAACTTAAGTCAAAGATGGGGACAGGAGATTAGTAGACCCTTAGAACTCTAAAATAATTTAAAGATTAATCCTTTGTCAGTTTCTTCATTTGCAAATATTTTCTCCCATTCTGAGGGTTATCTTTTTGTCTTGTTTATGGTCTCCTTTGCTGTGCAAAACCTTGTAAGTTTCATTAGGTCCCATTTGTTTATTTTTGTTTTTATTTTCATTACTCTAGGAGGTGGGTCAAAAAAAAAATCTTGCTGAGATTTATGTCAAAGAGTGTTCTGCCTACATTCTCCTCTAAGAGTTTTATAGAGTCCGGCCTTACATTCAGGTCTTTAATCCATTTTGAGTTTATTTTTGTGTACGGTGTTAGGGAGTGTTCTAATTTCATTCTTTTACATGTAGCTGTCCAGTTTCCTCAGCACCACTTACCGAAGAGACTATGTTTTCTCCATTGTACAGTCATGCCTCTTTTGTCATAGATTAGGTCACCATAAGTGTGTGGGTTTATCTCTGGGCTAGCTCAAGACACACTACTTTATATACCAGTGAAAAGGCTTTAGATGTGATCTCAGAACTATGAGTGATAATCTTTTAGAAATCATAGAGAATGTCAGTAGCCTCAAATGAATGTAAATGGGAGAATGCCACAATTCTTATTAGAAAAGAATGGTAAGCTCCAGAAACAAAAATCACTAATTTTTATTTAAAATCACAAAAATAATAGTTGATTAATTATCCAATTTATTTATTCTGTAAAAATATATTGACTACTGAGCATATAAAAATAAGGAAGAAGGAAGCCATAGCCTCTTAGAGGAGACAGAGACATGAAAAAATAAATGTAACATGATGGGACCTGTATTATAATAGAGATATGTACATACAGCTATGGTAATACAAATGAGAAATTAATTCTGCCTGAGCATGTGGTCAGGGATAGCTGAAGATAAGAAGTGACATTTGCATTACTCTTTAAATAACAAATAGGAATTCCCCAGTAATCAAATAGGAAAGAGCATCACAGGCATGCAAAATGCATAATCAAGTTATGAAAGAATTACAATGCATCTCTGGGCAGGTGGAACAGAGGATGTGTGAGAGAAAATGTCATGGGATAATCCCAGAAAGGCAGGTTAGAACTGAGAGAGAGAGAACCTAGCTTAGGAGCCATAATAAAAAATTGGTGCCTGACTGTGTAGAAAATTTTAGAGCTCATTTTTAAAAACACATGGTTTACAGATGTGCAGGAAAAAAATGTAGTAATGAGTAGGAATTAGTATGTGAGTGAGAACCTACAGTGTCTGGCACAGACGGATGATCAATAGATATTGAATGAGTAAACTTAGATTCATAAGGAAGTTTTTAAATGAACAATATTTATAAATATTTATGATATAAAATAAATATATAAAAACCAATAGCCTTTCTACATGCCAGAAAGGAACAGCTGGAAACTATAGTGGAAACATTGCCCTTTTCAATAGCAACAAAACAAAATCTACATATGTGTAAGCTTATAAAAAATGAATTGGAACCTAGAGGATTAAAACACAAAACATGAATAAATGATATAAAAGATGAAAGATGACTTGAATATTTGAAAAACACGCCATGTCACTGGATGGGAACACAACATATAAGAGATATCAATTCTTGCAACTTATTTAGTATTTTAATGCTATTTTAATAAAAATCTCAATAACACTTTTTTCTATGCAGGAAAAAAATACAAATTCAAGCTTCTTCTGGAGGAGTAGTAAGATAAAAATATCCAAATTCAATTTTGTTTAAAAAAAAGACTAATGAGAAATTTTTCTCTTTTTTGATATCAAAAGATATTGCAAAGCTATAATAATTGAAATAATATGATATCAAAAGAAAATTGTACACAAATATCATTGGCATGTCATAAAGAACTCAGAAATAAACTTTAATGTATAAATAAGATGTCATGGAAAATTAATGTGAAAAAAATGGTTTATTCCATAAATGATACTGGCAAAGTTTGTTAGCTGGAGTAGAAGATCATTCACCCAAGCTTCTAAACACCAGAAGAATTCATAGAAAAGACAATTGTAAGTGTGATTATTGATTTTAAAATAATGCTACTGTAATTACTGAACAAAGACTTGTTGTAGTATACAATCTATGAATTGTGGGGTTGGGAAAAACTGGTTGGTAATTTTATGGAATGTACAATTTGTGATGTATGTTTTAGCAGATACTATCCTAACTTATTGAAATGCAATTATGTAAATACTTATATGCAATATGTCCATTAAAAATATGCATCCTTAAACATCACTAATTATTAGAGAAATGCAAATCAAAACCAGAAGGAAGTATCACCTCACACCAGTCAGAAAGGCCATCATCAAAAAGTTTACAAATAATAAGTGCTGGGGAGGGTGTGGAGAAAAGGGAACCCTCCTACACTGTTGGTGGGAATGTAAATTGGTGAAGCCACTATGGAAAACAGTATGGAGGTTACTTAAAAAACTAAAAATAGAGCTACCATATGATCCAGCAATCCCATTCCTGGGTATATATTTGGAAAAGATGAAAACTCTAATTCAAAAAGTACATGCACCCCAATATTTATAGCAGCACTATTTACAATAGCCAAGACATGGAAACAACCTAAATGTCCATCAGCAGATGAATGGATAAAGAAGATGTGGTACACACACACACACACACACACACACACACACACACACACACAAAATGGAATATTACTCAGCCATAAAAAAGAATGAAATAATATCATTTGCAGCAACATGGATGGACCTAGAGAGTATCATACTAAGTGAAGTAAGTCAGACAGAGGAAGACAAATGTTGTATCACTTATATATGAAATCTAAAAAATAATACAAATAAATCTATTTACAAAATAGAAATAGAGTCCAGACATAGAATACAAACTTATGGTTACCAAAGGGGAAAAGAGTGAGGGAGGGGTAAATTAGGAGTGTGGAATAACAGATACAAGTTATTATACATAAAAAAGATAAGCAACAAATGACTTACTATATAGCATAGGGAACTATATTCAATATCTTGTAATAACCTATAATGGAAAATAATCTGAAAAAAATAACTAAATCACTTTGCTGTACACCTGAAAGTAACACAATATTATAAATCAACTATATTTCAGTGAAAAAAGAAAATAAAAATATGAATCATTTTGGATAACATTGTTAATCCAGAACAAGCCATATTCTTGACTTCATAAATATACCTTGTTCTACTCTATTTGGAGAAAATTTGATCCACACTGGACTTCATAAAGACATGCCAATGAAAGGACATTGAAAGAGAACGTCGGATTATACAAAAAGGAAAACCCAAATTTATGCTTTCTACAAGAAGCATATTTTAAATATGAAAATAAGGGTACTATACAAGTAAAAGAATTGAAAAAAATACACCATGCAAAAAACAAATAAAAAGAAACTATGAGTGGCTATATTAATATCAGACAAAGTAGACTTCAGGAAAAGGAATATTACCAGAGATAATAAAGATAGGCAATAGAGAAAAATCAATAAAATTGATAAATCTGTAGTTCTTCTGGTCAAAATTAAAAGAGGAGGGACTTCCCTGGTAGTCCAGTGGTTAGGACTTCACGTTTTCACTGCGTGGGGGGCCCGAGTTGGATCCCTGGTCGGGGAACTAGGATCCCGTGTGCCACGTGGTGCGGCCGAAAAAAACAAAAGAAAAAAAAGGAGAAAGTCACAAATTATCAATATAAGAAACAAAAGGGAAGATATCATTATGGATTCTATAGATATTAAAATAATAGTAAGACAATATTATGAATAAATTTATGACAATAAATTCGTCAACTTAGGTAAAATGGACAACTCCTTGAAAGACACAAATTAATGAAAAGGACTCAAGAAGAAGTTAAAAACCTTAATAGCTTTTATATCTACCTTAAAAATTGAATTTATACTTAAAAATCTTCCCACAAAAAAATGTCCAGTCAATGTGGTTTCACTGGTCAAGTCTACCAAATATTTAAGAAATGAAAAATACCAATCTTATGTGAATTCTTTCAGATGAAAAATTGGTAGAGACAGTTCATTTTTATGAGGCCAGTATAGAGAGATGCCATGTTTATGGATTGGAAGCTTCAGTATTGTTGAAATATAAATTCTCCACAAATTAATCCTTACATAAAATTCAATTCCAATAAAAATTGCAGTTGACTTTTTTTTGGTAGAAATGGACAAATTGATTCCCAAATTTATATAGAAATGCAGAGGACCCGAGTATTTAAAAATTTTTAACAAAGAATAGCAAAGTTGGAGGACTTCCAACTTAACTGAAGCTGCAGTAATCAAGACAGTGTGGTTTTGTCTAAGTATTAACATATAGGTTGATGGACAGAATAGTGAGCTCAGAAATACACCCATCCATATATGGTTATTTGATTTTCTGTAAAAGTGTCATGACAATTCCATAAGCAAAATATAACCTTATAAAAAATCTTGCTGGAACAATTGTTTGTCTTCATAAAAAATGAACCCTGACTCTTATCTTATTCCATTCACCATAAATTAACTCAAAATGAATCATAGAGTTAAATATGAAAACTAAAACTATAGGATTTCCCCCCAAAAACATAAGAGAAAGTCTTCACACCTTGGAGTAGTTGTAGATTTCTTAGAGAGTACACAATATACATAAACCATAAAAGGAAAAAATAGAAAATTAGTGTTTACAAAAATGAAAAACTTCTGTTATTTGAAAGACAACTTTAAGAAAACAAAAAGGCAAGCCACAGATGGGAAGAAAATATTTGCAATATAGCTGATAAAGGACTTGTATACAGAATGCATAAAGAAGACTTACATCCTAGTAACGGAAAATAATCAATAAAAACAGGCAAAAGATTTGGACAGATACTTCATAAAAGAAAGTATACAAATGGTGATTATGCACATGAAAAGGAATTCAACATTATTAGTCATCAGGGAAGTGTGAATTAAAACTGTAATCTGATACCACTATACATATTAGAATGACTAAAATTAAAAATATCATCAAACAGGCAAATGGATATATTTTGGCATATTTGCACAATGTGATACTACTCAGCAATGAACACATGAGTGATGAACACAACATGCAACATGGATGCAATATCAAAACATGCAACAACATGGATGAATATCAAAAATATTATGCTGAGTATCAGAAGCCAGACACAGAAAAACACATGTTGTATAATTCCATAGAGTCAGTAATGACAGAAAGCAGGTAAAAATTTTTCCTGAATATGGGGATTAAGGGGAATTTTGCAGCAAAGAGAACTTTTGGGGTGATGTAAATATTTTATCTTTATTGATTATACTGTTGTGTATATTTTTCAAAACTCATCAAATTATGCCCTCAAAGTCAGTGCATTTTGTTGTATGAAAATTGTACCTTAATAAAGTTTATTTACTAAAGGCACCTATGTAAATGGGAAACATATTTGGCACAACTTTGAGACAAAGGGTTATTCTGACTTTCTACATAAAATCAAATAAATAAATAAGAAAAACTTTGAGACTCAACATATGAGTTGTGAAAGGTCATGTAGAAGAAATTCATTCACAGAAGATGAAATACAAATGAGTAATAAAGTTATAAAAATATTCAAATTAAAGATATTTTAAAAAATTAAAAAAAGAAAAAAATATTCAAGTTGTTTAGCAATCAAATAAATGCTAATTAAAATGATTAAAAGTTTTTTTCATAGTAATGATTAAAATCTTTTCAAAGCAAAAGATTGAAAAATATTATAATAGTGCTAGAAAGAATTTGGTGTTTGTTCATTGTTGGCAGGAACATGAATCATATAACTGTGTGAAAAGCAAATTGTAAATATATACTGTGAACCTTAAGATTTCCATACTTTGCTCCATTAATCTTAAATTTAGGACTCTATGTTAAGGAAATTCTCAAAAATGTAGATAAAACTTTAAGTAAAATAAATTGGCTCCAGCATTATTTGTATTTTCAAAACCCTAAAAATAGCCTAAATGTCAAGTAATACAGGAATGTTAAATTAATGATTTTTAGACTTTTGAGAAAATCTAACGGAAGTTTTTTTAATTAAACGAAATCTTACTTAGAACCTCAATAATCAAGACATATAATAGCAGATCTGTTCTGCGGATGGTGTCTACCTACCCCACCTCTTTTTGGCTCTTTGCACTGGATTTTTCAGAGGCACTTTGGAAGAACCCTATGACTTTGAGAGCACAGTTTGAAACTCACTCCATTAAACAAGTTACTATTATCTATACGATAGTATATTATGATATTTGCAAAGAATATTTGGAGGCATGAGAAAAAATTTAAAATATAGAATACAAAGTTGTAATATATTTTATAATCTCAGCTATGTGAAATATATCTGGAAAAAAGAAAAGAAATAATAAATGAATTACAAATGTTTTCATGAAAATGAAAATAGCTTTGATATCTGGATGGTAAGATTATGACTAACTTTAGTTTTATCTTTATGCTTTTCTGAGTTTCTCAAGCTTTTAGCAAGATGGGCATATGCTTTTTTATGTTGAGAAAAAAATGTGTGTGTGTTTAAAGTATGTCTTGCCAAACACACTTCATTTTGTTTTTTTGATATGTAAGTTAGTGGAAATGCTGTGGTTTACCACCTTATTTCAATTCAATGATTGACAAAATTTCTCATGGTATTTTATTACAAAAATAATGGACTGCAGGCTGGGTGAAATACAGTTAGGGAGAGTCACAGTTGGTTGAGCAGTTCACTCAGTTACAAATATTTATTGAACACTCATGACTCTCTGATCCCTCTGCTGGGCCCTGAGGGTGTAAAGTGAATAATACAGGGTTTCTGCCTTCAGAGACACTTAATTCAGGGAAGAACAAGCATGAGTGCAAATAATCACAGTTCCACAGTGACATACATCCATTGCAGATGTGGCAGTAATATGGAAGAATGACTGGCCTTGGGGCAACATCACAGAGGAAGTTTTATGTCCACTTACTTTAGGGTAAGCACCATTCTAAGTGCTTTACTTTGAGTCAGGAGTATGAGCCAGGAGTCACTGTTGCAAGCAACAGAGGCCAACTCTGGCTGATTACTCAGAAAAGGAGTTTTATTTGAAAGATGTATAGCTGTTAGCCTGGAGAACCAGGTTCGAGACAGTTTCTGGGAACAATATATGAAATCTTGATGTGCTACGGGCTCCAATGAGAAGTAGAGCAATCCCATCACCATGGTTGGTCCTGCTGCATCAGGACTCAAACTGGCTACTACCCAGCCCCTGAAATTCCATGTCTCTGCACCTAGCACAGTCAGCACAATGATTGTCATGCAAGGCCTCCCTCTTTGGGATTGGGGCCTTGGGTTGGTGAGTAATTGTGGTTGGTGAAGCCCAGGTCATATGCCATCCTCTTAGCTGTAACAAAGCTGGAGAGTTCTGGGTTTTTGCATTGAGTAGACAGGACTCATAAGCCTAGATGCTTTCCATATGTAGCAAGAATATTCCAAACAGGCTGGGTAACCAGAAAGCCTGACAGTTATCCACTGTACACATGTTATGTCATTTAATCCTTATGATGACCTCATGAGGTATTACATAGTCTCCATTTTTAAGATGAGGAAATTAAAGATTTAAGAGGCCAAAAAATGTTCGTATGTCTCCAAAGCTAGGAAGTGGTAGATAGAACAAGAAACTGAAGTCTTTCTTGGTCCCAAGGTCACACGCCATCAACTATCTACAATCAATGCTCTGACTCACAGAGGAGGTGACCTCTGGTAGAATCTTGAAGGGATAGGTGTTTTTAAGATCAATGTGGGTGTAACAAGGGTCCATTGTGAAGGAGAAGAGGATGATACTGGAAAGGTAGTGAGGTTCTGGACCATGATAAGAGGAGAAGCTGATAAAAATGACCAGGCTTAGCAGATTTAAGGACTAACTGTCAGAAAGAATTCAGTGTAAAGATTTTTAATCAGTGTTTTTCCTGGGATCCTCTTCCCCTGATTTTTTTTAAAAACAGGTTCCAACTCCCCCTCAGTTGTTCCAGCCATAAATTATTTGGATTTTATTTTATAAGTTCTTAGACTTAACCTGTTGAAAGCTATGGGGTTTTCTTCCCACACAACATTCTGCACATATATCTTCAAGATGGTCACAGACTTTCTCCTGGAGTCCATCCATAGAACATTCATGGGTTCAGGCCATGTGGAGTAAAAGGAGAATTTAACTGATACAATGCCATAATAAGACTTATACTTTAAAAAGAGATAAATTTGACAGAATTGTAGAGCATGAGTTAGGAGAGAATCAACAAATGAAAGAAGAGAAAATGATTAGGAGGATGTTGTAAGCCTCCAAGCAAGAAATGATGAAGACTTAGTTACATAAAAATTGTTAATTGTTCTGTGAAAGCTTAGATGGACATCTCTGCGAACAGACATACTTAAATTCAGAATAAGTGAGTTTCACCTGACCTGAAGCAGGTCATATTTGGGAACCTGGAGGCCTGTATACTAATGTATACAAACAAATGAAGTAGCTGCCTCAACTCTGAAAGCCCTTTGTGTCTGAGTGAAGATAAATACAGTGTTTCCTCAGGAAAATGTAGCCCCACACTGCTGTTCTCTGGTTGAGCCATAATAGAATGCTGCCTGAAACCTTAGGTGCCATGTTTAAATAACATGTAGCGAAAGTTAAATGGCATTTGGGAGAAGGGAGATAGGACAGGAAAATGCTGGAGAATTATTTCAGTATGTAAAAGGAAGGATCAGAGCATGGTATTGCTTGAGGTGAATTAACAGAAGACAGAATTAAGGTTTTCAAATATTTGAAAGGCTAGCATTTATTCTCTCATACTCCAGATGTCAGAAAGAAGACCATTGGGTAGGAGTCAGATTTGGGGTCAGATTAAAAAAGAAATGTGTAACTATTACAACTGTCTGAAGAAGGCTGGCCTGGTTCACAAGGCAAAGAGACATTCAGACAAAAGCTGGACACCATCTGTCAGAAGTTCTGTAGAAGGGAATTCTGCATGGAAGCTGGGGTGCTGGACCGGAAGCAGGTGATGGATGAGAGGGAGATGGAGGAGGAATGAGTCATCTGAACTCTAAGTTATCTTAAATTCTGAAAGCATGTAATACCATATAATTAGATATAACCAAATCTTAATTATTTAAATAACTGAAATAAAGCTATTCAGAAAAAGGAAATGCCCAAAGGACTTTTGAGGCCACAACAACTTCTAATAGATTGGAGGAGAGAAGAGTGAGAAGGCAGCCTTCTGTCTCCTTTGCCATCTGAGTTTTCTTTTTGAGTCTACCAGGCAACAGTGAGATTTCATGGAATAAACATGCATTTTTAATGATTAAAAAGCAAAGAGCAATGAAGAGCACACAATGCTTGTAAGAAACTGGAGGGGAAAGAAGGAGTAAAAAGGGATGGAAGTTCTTTCCCAGGAAGAGCAGGTAGTTGTGAAGACAACAATCATAATAAAATTACTCATATTATTTTTATAATTATTGAACATTTATTATGTGCCAGATTTGGTGCAAAAAGCTTTGCAAACATTGTTTCAGTTAACCCTCACAAAAACCCTAAGTGGTCCTAGCAATGTCATCCCTCGTGTTATAGATAAGAAAATGGAGTCTTTGAGAGCTTAAATAGCTTGCTAGTAAGTAGTGTTGGGATTATTAAACAGGCCACTTAAATACCTTATGCAAAGATCTTCAGTCTCCAAGGTGCATCCACAGGAGTTTATATCCCAACTTTTATATAATTGAGAGCTATTTTATTATTTTAATATTAATTAGATTCTAAAGCCCAAACAGCTTTCTCTCTTAATAATACATTCTCTCAATCTCTCTCTCTCTTCCACTCTGTCTCTCTTGGATAAAGCAGGGTTGTAATTGTATAGGCAGATGGATGCAGCCTGGATTGACAGAGGTTCTCTCTGCTTGTAAAGAACAGCTTCATGTTCATCCACCCATCTGCTTGGTATCCATGCAACCATGAAATAGAACAGCTTTTGAATATTTATACTCTTCTTCTTCGTGCCATGCAGACATGGGGAATTACATGGTCATTTAGGAGTCTGACTGTCCATTTAGGAACATCTTATAACACCCAGTAGAATAAAATCACAGACAGAGAACATTTTTCTCCTTTCTTTCCCCAGAGATTTTGGCTCGGCAAAATTCCAGTTGGTTCATAAATTCACACTGCTCCTGCCTACCCCTTTATTTTCCCTAATGACCCTGCTGCCTTCTATTTAGTCTTGCATTGATAAGCCAAGGGAATAGGAAACATCTGTTCATAGAAAGTACTCAGATTTTAGTAGAAAAAGACTACTCTGAATAATTAGATAATATACACATTGATACTATGGCACAGGGAGTGTAAGAAATGCTTCTTTTCAATAAGCACATTTTACTAAGAATGTCATTTCCACAGCCATCTAAGTCCAGGGACAATATTAAAAAATGTGGGCCTCTCTCTGTAAATCTCCTAATCTCATAGCTTCATTGGTCTGTAAACTCAATTCTACTACACCTGCAGTACTGCCAAGGTTGGTCACTGCTAACTTTCACACATGCCCATCACAGTGGGTGTGGTCTGTTAGTAAATTATTGATATTTATACTAAATTTACCTGGACTCAAATAGGAGCAATGGGAGGCTGAAGAATAGACCCTGTGAGGTCCTTCTAGACAGAAACCTGACCAGAGACATCAGACCTTGCCATACCTTTTGCTTTGTACTCTTGCTTTCCCCCATGCCTATTTTCAAGTGGAAGAAATTAGTAGCCTCTATAACCTGACATGAGATCTAATGAATTCGTAGGTTCAAGAAATGTTAGTACTGGAAGGGACATTACCTCATTAGATTAGAGCAATATTTTTTCAAACTACAGGTTGTGAACCATTAGAGAGTGGTAAAATCAATCTAATGGATTGTGATTGATTAAATATGGTCACAAATTCTCTGACTCTGCTATCACTAAGAAAAAGAGTCTGCATCTCCTCCTTTTGGATCTGGGTTGACTAATAGAAGGCATCAGAAGAGCCATTCTGGGACTTGGGAGGCTAGGTCATAAGCAACTTTGCAGTTTCCACTCAGGTCTCTTGGAATGCTCATTCTTGGGGTACTCGCTTTAAGAACCCAGGTGCTGACCTATGAGAAACCATACTGCATGAAGAAGACAAGTGTAGCTGCTTACTCGACAATCAGAGCTGAGCTTCCAGCTAACAGCCAGCATTACTGTCAGCCATATGAGTGAGTCCAGCACAGCTGAACGTCAGAAGTCTGTAGCTTTAGCCTACAGTCGGTTGCCTGATTGCAATTGTATAAATCCCCCACCCAGTAAGAACCACTCAGTGGAGCCCATTCAACCCATAGAACCGCTTGAGATAATGTTATTTTTAAGCCCTAAGTTTTGATGTGTTTTGTTATGCAGCAGAAGATAACCAGAACACAGGTCAAGATAATTTTTTAGTAAGATAGAATAAAAGAATAGAAAATAATAGAGAGATATAAAAGAAAAATGTTGCTTTATAAAGATTTTTATATTGTTTGTATGAGTCAGAGAAAGAGAGAGAAATAAAGAGCGAGCGAGAGAGAGAGAGGCTGTGTTGTGATGTAAAATATATTTCTGTCTTTTAGAAAAGAGGTTTATAGAGATATTATGCACATGCTATACAATCTACTCACTTGGAGTGTACCACTCAATGCTTTTTAAGTATATTTACTGAGTTGTGAAAACAACATCATAATCGATTTTAGAATACTTCCATCACCTCCACAAAACCCCTTCTGTACCCATTAGTAGTTATTTCCCATTCCTGTCCCCTGCCCAGTCCCAGGGAACTACTAGTCTACTTTCTGTCTCCATAGATTTACCTGTTCTGAACATTTTATATAAATGAGATCATACAGTATGTGGTCTCTTGTAACTGACTTCTTTTATTCAATGTTTTTAAAGTTCACTCATGTCATAGCATGTAACAATATTTCATTGCCTTTTTTTATTGCCAAATAATATTCCATTGGTGAATATACCATATTTATTTACCCTTTCAGCAGTTAATGGGATATTTGGGTTGTTCCATGGGCTATTATGAATAACGTTGCTATGAACACTCATGTACAAGTTTTTATGTGGGCATATGTTTTCATTTATCTTAGGCATGGTACATCTACATTTAACATTTTGAGGAACTGCCAGATTATTTTCCAAAATAGCTGCACAATTTTACATTATCACCAGCACTGTATGAGTGTTCTAATTCCTCCACATCCTAGCCAACATATGTTATTGGCTGTCTTTTTTACTGTGGTCCTTCTAGTGTGTGTGAAGTGATATCTCATTATGGTTTTGTTTTGCATTTCCATAATGGTGAACGATTTTGAGCATCTTTTCATGTTATTATTGATCATTTCTGTATCCTTTTTAGAAAAATGTGCATTCAGATCCTTTGCTCACTTAAGAAAGTAGGTTATTTGCCTTTTTATTATTCATTTGTAAGAGTTCTTTATATATTCTGGATACAAGTCCCTTACCAGGTATGTGATTTGTAAATATATTTTTTCCATTTTGTGGGTTGCCATTTCACTGTTTTGAAGCATTTTTGCAGCATAAAAATTTCAGTTTATTTAAAAGTCTAATAATTTATTTATTTATTTTTGTTGCTGTGCTTTTGGTGCAGTATTTAAGAAGTCCTTTCCTGACTCAAGGTCATGAATATTTACTCTTATGTTTTATATTTTAAGCTCTTATATACACGTCTATAATCAACTTTTAGTTAATTTTTGTGTATAGTGTGAGGAAAGAGTTCAACTTCATTCTCTTGCATGCAGGCTATCCAGTTGTTTGTATCCATTGCATCCAATGAGGTTTGATGAAAACACTATTCTTTCCTGTGTTCCACAAGTCTTGGCACCCTTGTGGAAAATCAGTTGATCTGGCCCATTCTACTAGAGTAAAGTCAGAAAAATCTTGTATACTTTAAGGCACTTTTCTTTCTTTTTCTTTTTTTTTGGCCATGTGGCTTACAGGATCTTGGCTCCCTGACCAGTGATCCAACCTGGGCCCACGGCAATGAAAGCACAGAGTCCTAACCACTGAAATGCCAGGGAATTCCCATTGCATTCTTTTCTTTAAAGGGAATCTTACAGATTACCTGGTTAATCCTTCAAGGAAACCTGACTATAGGCTAGATCCCCTTGCCATGTGCTCCTGAAGCACCTTATACTATACTCCTACTTGAATCCTTATTGAACGGCCATTTCTTGGTTATTGTTTACCTTCTTGACTATACTTAAAGCTCCAAGGGCAGGGATTATGTCTACCTTGTTTGCCTAGTCTAGTGCTTAACATAGAGTGAATGCTTAGTAAATATTTGCTATATTGTTGAATTAAAGGTGAACGAGACGCCAAAATGTGGAAGTGTGCATTGACTTGTTCAGGATTATACACTAAATTAGAGTTAGAATCAGGACCACAACCTAGTCAAGAGAATTCTATTCCACTCTTTCATGTCACTGGTCCTATTCCTGTGCGCTGTAGGTATCAATACATGAGAAGTTTGGGACTTCCCTGCGTGCAGTGGGTGCAGTGGTTAAGAATCTGCCTACCAGTGCAGGGGACAAGAGTTCAATCCCTGGTCCGGGATGATCCCGCATGCCACGGAATAACTAAGCTCATGCACCACAAATACTTAACCTGCACTTTAGAGCCTGCGTGCCACAACTACTGAAGCCTGTGTGCTCTAGGGCCCATGTGCTGCAACTACTGAGCCTCCATCCCACAACCACTGAGCCTGTGTGCTGCAACTACTGAAGCCAGCATGCCTAGAGCCTATGCTCGACAATGAGAAGCACGGCAATGAGAAGCCTGAGCACTGCAACGAAGAGTAGCCCCCACTTGCCACAACTAGAGAAAGCCCACGTGTAGCAACAAAGACCCAGTGCAGCCAAAAAAAAAAAAAACTGGAGAAGTTTTAGAGTAAGGGGCTTGTTGGAATGTCATTTAAAAAATATGATGACTTATTTGGGAATGAGCCTTTTAAATTTTACTAAAGAAAATAAAAGAAAAAACTTAGGACTTCTGGATTCCAGTCTAGCATGTAAGTTGTATATATATGCCACATTTTCTTTATCCATTCATCTGTCAATGGACATTTAGGTTGGTTCCATGTCCTGGTTATTGTAAATAATGCTGCAATGAACATTGTGGTACATGTCTATTTTTGAATTATGGTTTTCTCAGGTATATGCCCAGTAGTGGGATTGCTGGGTCATATGATAGTTCTATTTTTAGTTTTTTAAGGAAACTCCATACTGTTTTCCATAGTGGTTGTATCAGTTTACATTCCCACCAACAGTGCAAGAGGGTGCCCTTTTCACCACACCCTTTCCAGCATTTATTGTTTCAAGATTTCTTGATAATAGCCATTCTGACAGGCATGAGGTGATACCTCATTGTAGTTTTGATTTGCATTTCTCTAATAATTAGTGATGTTGATCATCTTTTCATGTGCCTCCTAGCCATCCATATGTCCCCCTGGGTGAAATGTCTATCTAGATCTTCTGCCCATTTATGGATTGAGTTGTTTTTTTGATATTGAGTTCCATGAACTGTTTGTATATTTTGGAGATTAATTCTTTGTTGTTTCATTTGCAAATATTTTCTCCCATTCTGAGGGTTGTCTTTTTGTCTTGTTTATGGTTTCCTTTGCTGTGAAAAAGCTTTTGAGTTTATTTAAATCCCATTTGTTTATTTTTGTTTTTATTTCTGTTACTCTAGGAGGTGGGTCCAAAAAATCTTGCTGTGATTTATGTCAAAGTGTGTTTTTCCTGTTTTCCTCTAAGAGTTTTATAGTGTCTGGTCTTACATTTAAGTCTTTAGTCCATTTGGAGTTTATTTTTGTGTATGGTGTCAGGGAGTGTTCTAATTTCATTCTTTTACATGTAGCTGTCCAGTTTTCCCAGCACCACTTATTGAAGAGGCTGCTTTTTCCGCATTGTATGTTCTTACCTCCTTTGTCATAAATTAGGTGCCCATATGTGCATGGCTTTATATCTGGGCATTCTATCCTGTACCATTGACCTATATTTCTGCTTCTGTGCGAGTACCATACTGTCTTGATTACTGTAGATTTGTGGTATAGTTTGAAGTTGGGGAGCCTGATTCCTCCAACTCTGTTTTTCTTTCTCAAGATTGCTTTGGGTATTTGGGGTCTTTTGTGTTTCCATATAAATTGTAAGATTTTTTGTTCTAATTCTGTGAAGAATGTCATTGGTACTTTGATAGGGGTTACATTGAATCTGTAGATTATTTTGGGTAGTATAGTCATTTCCACAATATTTATTCTTCCAATCCAATAACATGGTATATTTCTCCATCTGCTTATGTCATCTTTGATTTCTTTCATCAGTGTTTTATAGTTTTCTGAGTACAAGTCTTTTGCCTCCTTAGGCAGGTTTATTCCTAGGTATTTTATTCTTCTTTGTTGTGATGGTAAATGGGAGAGTTTCCTGAATTTCCCTTCCTGATTTTTCATTGTTGGTGTAGAGGAATGCCAGAGGTTTCTGTGCATTAATTTTGTATCCCTCAATCTTACCTAATTCATTGATTAGTTCTAGTAGCTTTCTGGTGGCATCTTTAGGATTTTCTATGTATACTATCATGTCATCTGCAAATAGTGACAGTTTTACTTCTTCTTTTCCAATTTGTATTCCTTTTATTGCTTTTCCTTATCTGATTGCTGTGGCTAGGACTTCCAAAACTATGTTGAATAAGAGTGGTGAGAGTGGACATCCTTGTCTTATTCCTGATCATAGTGGAAATGCTTTCAGTTTTTCACCATTGAGTATGATGCTTGCTGTAGGTTTGTCATATATAGCCTTTATTATGTTGAGGTAGCTTCCCTCCATGCCCATTTTGGAGAGTTTTTATCATAAATGGGTGTTGAATTTTGTCAAAAGCTTTTTCTGCATCTATTGAGATGATCATATGGTTTTTATTCCTTAATTTGTTAATGTGGCGTATCACATTGATTGATTTGTGTATATTGAAGAATCCTTGCATTCCTGGGATAAACCTTACTTGATCATGGTGTATGATCCTTTTAATGTGCTGTAGGATTCTGTTTGCTAGTATTTTGCTCAAGATTTTTGCGTCTATGTTCATCAGTGGTATTGGTCTATAATTTTCTTTTTCGTGTGATATTTTTTTCTGGTTTTGGTATCAGGGTGCTGGTGGCTTTGTAGAATGAATTTGGGAGTGATTCTCCCTCAGCAATTTTTTGGAAGAGTTTGAGAAGGATCGTTTTTAGCTCTTCTCTAAATGTTGATAGCTTTTATCTAAATGTTTGATAGAATTGCCTGTGAAGCCATCAGGTCCTGGACTTTTGTTTGTTGGGAGATTTTTAATTACGGCTTCAATTTCATTAATTGTGATTGGTCTGTTTATATTTTCTAATTCTTCCTAGTTTAGTCTTGGGAAATTGTACCTTTCCAGGAATTTGTCCATTTCTTTGTGGTTGTCCACTTTATTGGCATACAGTTATTTGTAGTAGTCTCTAAAAATCCTTTGTATTTCTGCAGTGTCAGTTGTGATTTCTCCTATTTCTCTCCTAATTTTATTGATTTGTGTCCTCTCCCTTTTTTTCTTGATGAGTCTAAGGGTTTATCAATTTTGTTTATCTTCTCAGAGAACCAGCTTTTAGTTTTATTGAGATTTGTTATTGTTTTCTTTGTTTCTATTTATTTCTGCTCTGATCTTTATGATTTCTTTCCTTTTACTGATTTTATGTTTCTTAGTTCTTCTTTCTGTAGTTGTTTTAAGTGTAGGATTAGATTGTTTATTTGAGATTTTTCTTGTTTCTTGAGGTGAGATTGAATGGCTATAAACATCCCTCTTAGAACTGCTTTTGCTGTGTCCCATATGTTTTGGGTTGTCCTGTTTTCGTTGTCATTTGTTTCTATGTATTTTTTAAACTTCTTCATTGATTTCTTCAGTGATTTCTTGGTTATTTAGTAGTGCACTGTTTAGCCTCCATGTATTTGTATGTTGTACAGGTTTTTTTTTTTTTTCCTGTAACTGATTTCCAGTCTCATAACATTGTGGTCAGAAAAGATGCTTGATACGATTTCAATTTTCTTAAATTTTCTGAGGCCTTGTTTTTTGACCCAAGATATGATCTATCCTGGAGAATATTCTGTGAGCACTTAAGAAGAAAGTGACATTGATATTTACATGACATTCTGGGTGGAATGTCATGTAAATATCAATTTAGTCTATTTGATCTATTGTATCATTTAAAGCTTGTGTTTCCTTATTTATTTTCTGTTTGGGTGATCTGTCCATTGGTATAAGTGGTGTGTTAAAATCCCCTACTATTACTGTGTTACTGTTGATTTCTCCTTTCATGGATCTTAGTTTTTGCCTTATGTATTAAGGTGCTTCTATGTTGGGTGCATAAACATTTATAATTGTTATATCTTCTTCTTGGATCGATCCTTTGATCATTATGTAGTTCCCTTCTTATCTCTTGTAACAGTCTTTATTTTAAAGTCTATTTTATCTAATGTGAGTATTGCTACTCCAGCTTTCTTTTGATTTCCATCTGCATGGAATATCTTTTTCTAACCATTCACTTTCAGTCTGTATGTGTTCCTAGGTCTGAAGTGGGTCTCTTGTAGACAGCAAATATATGGGTCTTGTTTTGTATCCATTCAGCCAATCTCTGTCTTTTGGTTGGGACATTTAATCCATTTACAGTCAACGTTATTATCAATATGTATGTTCCTATTACCATTTTCTTAATTGTTTTGGGTTTGTTTCTGTGGGTCTTTTTCTTCTCTTGTGTTTCCTGCTTACAGACGTTTCTTTAGCATTTGTTGTAAAGCTGGTTTGGTGGTGCTGAATTCTTTTTGCTTTTGGTTGTCTGAAAAGCTTTTGACTTCTCCATCAAATCTAAATGAGATTCTTGCTGGGTAGAGTAATCTTGTTTGTAAGTTTTTCTCTTTCATCACTTTAAGTATACCCTGCCACTCCCTTCTGACCTGCAGAGTTTCCACTGAAAAATCAGCTTATAACCTATAGGGGTTCCTTTGTATGTTATATTTTGTTTTTCCCTTGGTGCTTTTAATATTTTATCTTTGAATTTAATTTTTGTTAGCTTGATTAATATGTGTCTTGGTTTGTTTTTCCTAGGGTTTATCCTTTATGGGACACTCTACGGCTCCTGGACTTGAGTGACTATTTCCTTTCCCATGTTAGGGTAGTTTTTGACTATGATCTCTTCAAATATTTTCTCAGATGCTTTCTTTTTCTCTTCTTTTTCTATGACCCCTATAATTCAAATGTTGGTACATTTAGTGTTGTCCTAGAGGTCTCTGATAGATTGTCTTCAATTCTTTTCATTCTTTTTTCTTTATTCTGCTCCTTGGCAGTTATTTCCACCATTTTGTCTTCCAGCTCACTTATTTGTTCTTCTGCCTCAGTTATTCTGTTATTGCTTCCTTCTAGTGTATTTTTCATTTCAGTTATTTTGTTGTTCATCTTTGTTTGTTTGTTCTTTAGTTCTTCTAGATCTTTTTGTATTTTCTCAATCTGTGCCTCTGTTGTATTTCCAAGATTCTGGATCATCTTTACTATCATTACTCTGAATTCTTTTTCAGGTAGATTGCCTATTTCCTTTTCATTTATTTGGTCTTGTAGGTTTTTACCTTGCTCCTTTATCTGTGACATATTTTTTTGCTGTCTCACTTTTTTTTTTTTTTTTTTAATGAGTAGGATTGTGTTCCTGTCTTACTTATTGTTTGGCCTGAGGCTTCCAACACTGGAATTTGTAATCTATTGGGTAGAGCTGTGTATTGGTGCTGAGATGAGGAACTCCATGAGGCCTCACTCTGAAGAATATTCCCTGGGGTCTGAGCTTCTCTGTTAGTCCAGTGGTTTGGACTTGGAGCTCCCCCTGCAGGAGCTTCGGCCCAACCTGTGGCTCATGAACAAAGATCCTGCAAGCCAAATGAAGTGGCAAAAAAATAATAATAAAATATAAAAGAAAACAATAACAAAGTATATACAATTAGATTAGGAAACTAACAGATGTGTTAAAAAGAATATAAAAATAAAAATACAGATGAGTCAACAAACAGAAGGTACATCAGTACCACAATAGTAAAAAAGAGGAGGAGGGAAAAGAAAAAAAAAAGTGGGGGGGAAGGCCTTGGCTGTGGAGGACGGGGCCTAAGCAAGGGTGAGGTTTGGGTGGTGGGTGAGGCCAATGCTTAGGACCCAGAGGGCTGGAAAAGACCCTGGAGGCTGTGGGGGGTGGGGTGGGCCTAGGTTTGTCCCCAGCCCAGTCTCAGAGGGTGGGGGACCTCACCTGGAAGCCCAGCAGGTTTCCTAGGCTTGAGTGGGCAGGGCAAATGTCCTCTGCTCTTCTCCTGCTCCTCCCTTAGGGCCCCTCCTGCCTGCCTCTCCTGATCTCCCTGGTCTCCCTCCTATGCCCCCAGGACCCATGTGGCCTGGCTGGGGCTTTGGATGGGGGAAACCAGCTTGGGAGCTCAGCAGGCCCCCCGGCCTGAGTGGGCCAGGTTTTCTCCCTCTGCTCCTCTCCTGCTCTTCCCAGAGAGTCCCTCACACCTGCGTCACCTGGTCTCCCTGGCCTCAGGAGTGCCGATCCTGTCTGGCCTCCACTTCTCCTGCCCCCAAGTCCCCCTATGTCCTACCAGTTCACTCTGGTGTTCCTCCTGTCTCCTTGGGCGTCAGAGTCCCCCACCAGCAGCCAGCAGTTGCTCTAGTAGTGGGGAGATGCTAACTCTGCATCTTCCCACACCATCATCTTGACTCCCTTGAGTTAAGTTTTATTTGGGGCAAAATGAGGACTATAGCCCTAGAGACAGCATTTCACATAGCTCTGAGAAACTCTTCCAGAGAGTTAGGGGTTTAGGTCTTTTTGGTGAAGGGGGATTACATGCAATGAAGCACATAGTTTTTGCAGAAGGTTGCTGCTAGTCTTGTGAACATTACTGCTAGTCATGAGGAGCAGATGTCACCATGAAGGATTTTAGTGCTTTTCTATATATGATGAGGTGCAAGAATTGGGCTCATAAAATCTCCTGAATATACCTAACTAGCTGAAGACCTGTTCTGCCAGTTTTTCCCAGAGCACAGAATGTCTCATTCCTGATCTCCACCCTGAACTCTTTTCATGGGGTGTTGAAGGTCAGTAGCTGCAGCAGCTCATGATTTAACCCTTGTAGAGGTAGACGGCAAGTGTCAGTTTGTACTTGGCAAAACAACACTTATACCTTAGGATTTCCATAGTAAAACAATAGTGAAAATAGAACATCAGTTATAATAGTGGTTAAAAAGTAGGAAGAAATTTTTAAGAGATGCTTAGCATAAATACTCAAGAGAGTATTTTAATTATGGTATGGGTTTCTAAATTATTTTCCCTGGAACATTAAGAAAGATATAAATCATTAAACATGATTAACAAATCCACAAGATTCTCCAAGAAGAGCAACAACCCTGTTGACTGACATTTGTTTTAAGTAAAAGGAAATGTTTGTAATTACAAACCCCAAATTAAAATGCCAACAGTAGCATTAATAAGCATAAGTCCTGTCCTTCATTTTCACTAATGTTAGTGCTTATTTATTTATTAACTTATGAAGCTCTTAGGGAAATTAATTGGGGATATCTAAATAAGAGGCTCTGGAAAGTCTCATGGAATCTCCAGCAAAGACAATGTCCTTCTAACTTGTGCTGATTAAAACAGAGTGGAACAGACACACTTGCTTTCTTATCCCTAGTGAGTGATGTGGGTTTGGCCATTCCTAGGTCTTTCTAGAGTGGACAAAGAGTGAGATGGTGTCAGGGGATTTTTTTCACATTACATCAAAATCACTAACAATTCATCCAAGATTTAATCAGAAAACAAATTAATTCAGTGGGAGAAAAATGGCAAAAATTTTTTTTGGTGTAGCCATTTCAGGGAGCATTGTTTACATGAAAACAATTATTTGGTAGGTTAAAGTTTTTGTTTATTTTTATATGAAACAGACACCCCAGGGACAATACTGAAAGTCTAAGAACTCCAGAAAGGTAGGTATTTCATATGTGATGATGTTTGCATTCTTGCATATAGTAGCCTAGGCACCTAAATATTTTTGAATGAATGAAAAGCACATGGGTTAAAAGGCAATCAATAATTGCATTAACTTTGTAATTAAAGTTTATGTTCATAACAGTTTTTCTCTGAGGTAGGTTCAGAATCTAACCTGAATTCAAATTGGCCTCAGGGTCAGCTCTGGTGTGATGTTGATTGTGTGGTGGTCTCTTCCAGATCACTTAACCAAGGAGCCCTCTTGGAATAACTTCTGTCTGCTCTCAATTTCAGTGATAAACTTAACAAGAGCAGTGGAAATGAAAGCATGGAGGACGAGTTATGAAGATCTTTTTCACAGGGATTTTCTGGGAAATGTTAGAATTTCCCAGAAATTCTATGGGAAATGTGGCAGAGGTTGAGTAGGGAAGACTAACAACTGTGCACTTAGGGACAAGGTACCAACAAGTTCTCTTTCTTCCTTGGCAAAAATAAAAGAGATAACTTATATGAAAGCAACTAACAAAGAGCCTGGCATATGGAGCAGGCATTTAATAAATATTAGTTCATTTCCTTTTCCTTCTTGACAAGGTCAAAGTACGCTTAGAAAATCTTTTTAGTAGCATCTAAGGGGTGTGTGTGTGTGTGTGTGTGTGTGTGTGTGTGTGTGTGTGTATGTTTGGAAGAGGATGCTAGGTAAGGAGAGAATGAGATCATTTCATACTCAAAATATACATGTGAGACAGGATAATATGTTTATTGCTAATTGTTCTCCCGTGCTATCGTCACAATTCGTTCTAACCTTTTCATGGTGATTAGCTGGGCAAGCCACACGCACCCCCTTACTATAAAAATTTAGAAGGGAAGATATGATTTAGTACTCAGCCTTGAAGCCCCTGGCAGAGATAACAGCTTTGAAAAAAATGTGGAAAAATATCAAATTGCAAGAGCCTGGATCTTCCAAATGTCGAGTAGGATATTGACCTAAGTGTCCAGTGGTATTGTAGAACTGAGGATAAGTCAGGATGGGTAAAGATTCCTCAACCTGGGGAACTGTCTACAGGATCAAATAGCCAGAGCAGGGCAGACACCACCTTTACCTGACTGGCCAGACCCTTGCCCCAATGCCTAGTTATAAGTACAACAAGGAAGTCTGTTGAATAAATAAACGAATAAATGAGCACATTATGAGACCTTTGATCACAGATCTGGATTAGCCCCTCAGATGAAGCTCAGAACCCAGAAAAACTGATTTATTTATTCATGTAGCTCTCAGTGAACATTTGATGGTTGATTTATTAATTTACTACTAAGTGGCAGGAACTATGTATGCTAGAGACAGGTAGGTAAAAATGAATAAAACATGGTCTCTGCCTTAGAGGATCTCAAAGTAGAGTAGGACATGTGCATAAACCAACAACTAAGACACAATGAAGAAAGTGCTAAAAAGAAAATAGTAGCATAACATTTACAGGGGACATGTGTTTCAGACACATTGTTAATCACTTTTCATGCATTATGTACCTGTATTCTCAAAACAACCTGTGACATAGATGCCCTTCATATTTTACAGATGAAGCAATGACATTTTAGATAGGTTAGGTAGTTTGCTCAAGATCAAATAACTACTAAGTGGTGGAACCTGGATTCAAACTTGTGTGTGTTCTAAATATATGAATGCCAAGATGAAATGGGCACAAAGTGCTGGGAAACACTAAGTAGGGACCATAAAAATGTCTAGAGTGATCATAGGAAGTGTGCAGAGAAGGAGATGCTCTAAAAGTAGACATGGAGATTGTATGAAAGAATTACTCTGGAATTACTCCATTCACCCACAGTGGTTTCCATTTAGTTATTCCTCCTTCTCCTTTGCCCACTAGGTTTAAATATTCCCAACTCTCTGTGCTGTTTCCAGTACTTCCATTTCCATTGCTACCATTACTTCTTTAAAGAGATCCTGGTAGCTTCTGCACACTTCTGACATTGGCAGAATCAGGTAGGTATGGGAGGGGGGAGGGTTGGAGTTCTGGTATTCAGATATTGTACCAAGCTTCCTAGTCTGTTCAATGGCATTCTGAGAATAGGGATTTACAACAGTTGAAGCCAGAAATAATAAAAGAAATAATCTTTCTCTCAGATCATCTGGACATTGTGAAATTTTTCTAAGTCGATTTCAGACCATATTGCCAGTTTGAATTAGCCCAGAGAAATGACCTTACATTATAATAGAATGAAATAAATTATAATTATTAATCTATCAAAATAGTTGTTAAAGTCATCAATTAAAAGAAAAAGCATACTGAATGAACATGGATAAAACAGTGCATCCAGTTCTACATAAATCCACTTTTTATTTGTGTTGAGTTGCGTTTTTACTTTGTTTCTGAAAGATCTAGAGTTTCTTTGCCTTTCTGCCTTTCCTAACTCTTTCTCTCTTTTTCCTTCCTCCTTTGCAAGTTTTGTTTGCAGCCTCTGCTTTTTCCGAAGGAAAACAGGGCCATTTTAAAAATAAGTGAATAGTTTTTACAGTCTCTCAAGCTATGTTTTGGCTGACATATTTCAAATAGCTCAGTTTACCATTTCTCAAAAAGGCAAAATAGGCCTGCATGCTGTGAAATTCCTCTACTGAATCCAACATGCCTTATCATTTTTGACCCAAAAATGTTTCTTGTGCTTTGTAGGAGAAATAGAAGTTCCCGTATGGTTCCCCAGATCGTTTTTGTTATTAGTTTGAAACTGCTGATGACTCAGGCAGGAAGCCCACCTTGGGTGGGGTCTCAGGGCAAAAGGGTCCCACGGGAGATCACAGGGCAACAAGAATGTTTCACTTGATAATCTCCCTCCCCTGACCACAAACTAAGATGAAGGAAAAGCACAATAGAAGATTAATGTCTTTCAGAGGCCATGGGATTTCATCAAGTTAAATATTTATTATTTTCTTTCCTGTGCATTGATTTCTTCATTTTCCTGCTAGTACAAATTTCTTTCTTGCCCTTTATATAACAATTTGAGTGAAAAATCATTCTTAGCTTATCAGGAGTGATATTTTTTAGTGGGAACATCCCTGGAATAAGAGAGGGCTCAAGGTTCTCAATTCAGTGCCACTACTTATGAGATTTTTAGGCAAATTCCCCTGTGCATTAATCTGCTCTGGCTGCCATAACAAAATACCACAGACTGTGTGGCTTAAACAACAGAAATTAATTTTCTCACAGTTCTGAAGACTAGGAAGTCTGAGATCAGGAGGCCAGCAGGCTTGGGTTCTGGTGAGGCCTCTCTTGTGACTTGTAGAGGCCACCTTCTTGCTATGTGCTCACAAGGTGGAGAGAGACTTGAGACTTTTCTCTCTCTCTCTTTTCCTCTTCTCATAAAGCCACCAATCCTATTAGATTAGGACTCCACCCTTATGACCCATTTAACCATAATTACTTCCTAAAAGCCCTATCTCCAAATTGAGTCACTTTGGGAATTAAGGATTCAACATATGAATGGGGTGGTGGGAAGGCCCATTTCAGTTCATAGCACTTTATATCTTAGTTTCTTAACCTAAATATGCTTAATAATACCCAATGTATGTAGCTCAAAGGGTAAAGATCACATGAGATGTTCAATGTATATGAAAGTTCTTTGCACATTGTAAAGTCCTATAAAAATGGAGGATATTAAAAACAATAATATTGAAGGAATACTCAATAATTAGAAACGACAATATAATTCTGATTTCTGAGTTGTATACAGACATTTGGAAAATCCCTTAACTATCTACCTCAGTCTAGGCAAACTGGGACAGCAATGTCCTAAAATAGACTATGTAAATGAATGTGCAATTATTTTAATAGATAATGAAATATTTATTTTTTTCTAAGCAGTTAGCTTCGATACCTAACAATTACATCCTGCACCCCCTCTAAACTGCATTCCACATCAAATTACTATCCTAATAACAGTTAAATATCACTAATAACCTTAGTTAACACATGGAAACCTTCCACGATGTATTAAGTTGTGATTTATGTAAATAACATCAAAAAATTAAAGCTTTGCCATTTTAATCTCCCTAATTATTATTTTGGGGTACTGACAATATAACCAATGCTGTGTAAAATAAGAAAAAAAATATTATACCAGCATGAAGACTTACAATTTAATCAGAAGATCAAACAATTCAAACTCAAGAACATAGTTTTGAAAGATGGTTAGAACTTCTAGCTTTGCTTCTTTGGGATGTCAGCTATGTTTAGAGCTGTTTCACCACAGTGTCTTTAACAACTATCATTGGTGATCACCCAAGACATGAGCTGCTTTTGCAAAACTGTACTCAGATTGATTTCCTTCCTGTTTCTTTGTTAGTCAGTATGGTAATAGGGGACAGATATTATTCTCAAAGGAAGGGTCTCTCTCACCACTGGAACCCAAAGGAATAATTCTTCCACAGGCATGGGGCATTCTTGATCTCTCATGCTGTACACATAACTGACCATATTTATAATAGTAATAAAAACAACAATAAAATCAATAAACACTAGAAAACAGCAGTTCTTTTTTTTTACTGCAGTATAGTTGATTTACAATGTTGTGTTAATTTCTGTGTATAGCAAAGTGATTCAGTTATACATATATATATATATATATATATATACACATATTATTTTTCATATTCTTTTCCATTATGGTTTATTACAGGATATTGAATATAGTTCCCTGTGCTATACAGTAGGATCTTGTTGTTTATCTATTTTATATATAGTAGCTTGTATTGCTAATTTCAACCTCCTATTTATCCCTCCCTTATTCCCTTTCCCCTTTGGTAAATATAAGTTTGTTTTCTATGTCTGTTACTCTGTTTCTGTTTTATAAATAAGTTCACTTGTGTCATATTTTAGGTTCATTTGAGTGATATCATATGGTATTTGTCTTTCACTTTCTGACTTACTTCACTTAGTATGATAATCTCTAAGTTCATCCATGTTGCTGCAAATGGCATTATTTCATTCTTTTTATAGCTGAGTAATATTCCATTGTTTTATCTATCTATCTATCTATCTATCTATCTATCTATCTATATATATATATATATATCTCCTGTGCACTGGAATGAAGAGTAGCTCCCACTCACTGTAACTACAGAAAGCCCACATGCAGCAATGAAGACCCAACACAGCCAAAAATAAATTAATTAATACATAAAATTAAAAGTACATATATATATATACATATATATATATATATATATATATATATATATATATATATATATATCATATCACATCTTCTTTATCCATTCAACTGTCCATGGACATTTAAGTTGTTTCCATGTCTTGGCTTTCGTAAATAGTGCTGTTGTGAACACTGGGGTGCATGCATCTTTTCAAATTATAGTTTTGTCTGGGTATATGCCCAGGAATGGAATTGCTGGATCATATGGCAACTCTATTTTCAGTTATTGGAGGAACCTCCATACTGTTTGCCATGATGGCTGCACCGATTTACTTTCTCACCAACGGTGTACGGTTCCCTTTTCTCCAGACCCTTCCTAACATTTGTTATTTGTAGACTTTTTGATGATGGCCATCCTGACAGGTGTAAAGTGATAACCTGTAGTTTTGATTTGCATTTCTCTAATAATTGAGTATCTTTTCATGTACCTTTTGGCCATCTGTATGTCTTCTTTGAAGAAATGTGTATTTAGGTCGTCTGCCCTTTTTTTGATTTTTTTTTTTTTTGTTATTGAGTTGTATGAATTGTTTGTATATTTTGGAAATTAAGCCCTTGTCAGCCGCATCATTTGCAAATATTTTTTCTGAGTCCATAGTTGCCGTTTTGTTTTGTTTACTGTTTCCTTTGTTGTACAAAAGCTTGTAAGTTTGATTAGGTCCCATTTGTTTATTATTGCTTTTATTTCTATTGCCTTGGGAGACTGACATAAGAAATCATTGGTACAATTTTTGTTAGAGAATGTTTTGCCCATGTTCTCTTCTAGGAGTTTTATGGTGCCATGTCTTATACTTAAGTCTTGAAGCCATTTTGAGTTTACTTTTGTGTATGGTGTGAGGGTGCTTTCTAACTTCATTGATTTACATGTGGCTGTCCAGTTTTCCCAACACCACTTGCTGAAGAAACTGTCTTTTCTCCATTGTATATTCTTGTCTCCATTGTAGAAGATTAATTGACCACAGATTGTCAAAAACAGTAGTTCTTAAGCTTGAGTTCATGAACGGCTTCATGGGATCTGAAAACTCCATGTAAATCAATAGCTTTCAATGGACTGTCAAAAACTCTGTGAGCTAACACAGTTTAAAGTCACAGAAATAAATGTCAGTTAAGATAATTAGTGTGTGCTTATTTCTCATCGGACTTTCTTCAATGTTTTATATTGTTAATAGTAATAATTTAAAAAACCTATAGCAAGCTCTTACTATGTGTACAGCACTATGCTTAATGCTATGGGGACTACAAATGTGAACAAATCATGTGGCTACTTCAGGGTAATAGAATCTTACAGCAGAATTAAGAAATGTATACAAACAAGAGCAAAACAAGGCAGATTGGGAAAAGACCATAGAGCAGGCATAAACACATTCTTAAAGAAACAGCCAAAGAGATTAAGACTCCATGAAGAAGTAGTATTGAACTGGCCTTTGAATAGCAAATGGGATTTCACCAGGTACATTACAGGGAAGAATATTCTGAACAGGAATAGCAGCCTTAAGTAAATGTGGAGGAGGAAAGCATGGGACATATTTGTACCATGGATTTGGGGAGCAGTGGGAAATAGCAGAGTAAATTATTGGGTGTTTGGGTCATAGACTATTTAAAATGCCACTTAGAAGGGAGAAAAGTAAATTTACAAATCTGTAGCAATAGCCCAGTTCAAATAGGAATAGAGCCCAAAGTTGCACATTATTCTTGGGAAAGAATTTCAGTATAAAGATGCATGTTAGGGTATCCCTGGTGGCGCAGTGGTTGAGAATCTGCCTGCTGATGCAGGGGACACAGGTTTATGTCCTGGTCCGGGAAAATTCCACATGCCGTGGAGCGGCTGGGCCCGTGAGCCATGGCCGCTGAGCCTGCGCGTCCAGAGCCTGTGCTCCGCAATGGGAGAGGCCACAACAGTGAGAGGCCCATGTATGGCAAAAAAAAAAAAAAAAGAAAAATGCATGTTGTATGTAGGTTTCAGCATTAAATATGTCAGAGAACTATGAGGCAGGGAAGGAGACCAGAAAAATGTGATGGTTTAATAGGTGTAAAACACAGTAGAGGATATTGTATTGTTAGTATAGGTTTTATGGAAGGAATTGAATTTGATCTCATAGGTATAAAATAATTCATTTTTTGATAATTAACTCTTGTCTATAACCTCAAAAGAATAGTATTAATTAACCCTTTCACTATAGGTACAATAGAGGTTCTCTTGCTGCTTAGAAAGCAGTAAGACACTGGTTTTAATTTTCTGTTACAGGACTTGAGAAGTGACATACCCAGACATGACATGAAGCTTTATTCTTCAGGGTAAGTCAATGACAGTTACCAAAACGGGTGAAGTAGAAGAGGAGGTGAGGGTGACAGCAGTGCTGAAAGTCAGTGGTCAGTGGTGGCTCAGCCAAGCACCAAGGCAGGTTTATAGGATCTAAAAGAAGGCAGACTAAAGCTTATGAAATTTGTGAGGGAGAATGTGTGAGGGAGAGAAGAGAAGGGGAGGAAGGTGATTGGGGCGTGAGCACCTTATAAAGGAGGGAGAAAGGTTAGGGGCAATGGTAGTGGACTGAGAAGATATCAGGGTGGGGGAGAATCAGGAGAGAGTAACATCACGGAAGCTAAAGTACCAGGAGGAAATGGCAGTCAACAGTGTGTGCAATATTGAGAGAGACTGAAAAGCTTGTGGTCCAAGAAGAGGACATTGGATTTGAGATTAGTACTTTACTCAAGACCTCAAAGAAAACCATTTTAAAAGAGTGGTTGAAGGAAGCCACATTTAAAGGAACTGAGGAGGTACCCAGCTGAGAATACTACAGAAAAGGGAGTGTTGTCTACACAAAGGAGTGGTGTAGTGGTGACAGCCCACTTGAGAGTGCCAAAGGGAAGTATGCAGGAAAAGACAGAAGAGAGGGGAATACACAGATGAGAGGGAGGGGGAGAGTTTAAGAAATAAAGTCGAGGAGGGAGTGGGAGAGTAGGGAAAGAATCAAGATGCACAGAAATTCTTAGATGGAGAAAAAGATTAATAATGTAAATAATAGTATCATAATATAAAAATAATGATATTTATCTTCTTTGTACAATTTATTCTTTTATAAAGAGAGTAAGGAACTGTAGTATTAGAAACTTGAAGGAATGGGAAGAAGCAGAAGAGCCATAGCTAAATATTCCATAGCAAAAAGAGTAAAATAATTCCCAAGTAGAAGTGAGGAATAGCTGAACTAAGAGAATATGGAATTGTGGTGTCACAGATGACTCCAGTTTCTTGAATTTTTCTGGCCCTACTCAGCAGCTGGGAAGCCGGAGTGAAAGCAGACAAAGGGAGTGCCCTGGGTTGGGGATTAACATGCGAGGCTTGGCAGAAGGTCAGGCAGAGTGAGATGCATTGGGTTCAATCAGGATAGAGAAGAACATGAAGTCAGTGTGTGTTGTTTCACATCAGTTGGTCCAGGGTCCTGAGCTTGACTGCAAACATGTGGAGATGGAGCAGCACAGAGCTAAGCTAGGAGGACAGGCTTTGGGCTTAGGACAGACTTGGCTGAGAATGGCAGTTCTGAGAGACTTGTAAAAAGTGGCCTTTATAATGCAGTGACCCTGACCCCAGGGGGTAGGATTTCTGGATACCCCTGAAAAGAACCAGCAATCAAGTCACATTTGCTTCTTGTCTGCTGCCATGAAAAAATTAGCCTAACATTAATAAGACCTCCATTAATATACCCGAGAAGCACATGTAATAAAACTAAGGCAGGGAGGAGGAGCATCAAGATGGCGGAAGAGTAAGACGCAGAGATCACCTTCCTGCCCACACATACATCAGAAATACATCTACATGTGGAACAACTCCTACAGAACATCTACTGAACGCTGGCAGAAGACCTCAGACCTCCCAAAAGGCAAGAAACTCCCCACTTACCTGGGTAGGGCAAAAGAAAAAAAGAAAAAACAGAGACAAAAGAATAGAGATGGGACCTGCACCAGTGGGAGGGAGCTGTGAAGGAGGAAAGGTTTCCACACACTAGGAAGCCCCTTTACGGGTGGAGACTGCTGGTGGCGCAGGGGGAAAGCTGCGGAGGAGAGCACAGAAACAGGGGTGCAGAGGGCAAAGCGGAGAGATTCCTGCACAGAGGATCAGGCCAACGGGCACTCACCAGACCGAGAGGCTTGTCTGCTCACCCGCCGGGGTGGGCAGGGCTGGGAGCTGAGGTTCGGTCGGAGTGCAGGGAGAGGACTGGGCATGGTGGCATGAACACAGCCTGCAGGGTTAGGGCACCACGGCTAGCCGGGAGAGAGTCCGGGGAAAAGTCTGCACCTGCAGAAGAGGAAAGAGACTTTTTCTTCCCTCTGTTTCCTGGTGCGCGAGGAGAGGGGATTAAGAGCGCTGCTTAAAGGAGCTCCAGAGACGGGCGCAAGCCGTGGCTAAAAGCGCAGACCCCAGAGACAGGCGTGAGACGCTAAGCCTGCTGCTGCCGCTACCAAGAAGCCTGTGTGTGAGCACAGGTTACTATCCACACCCCCCTTCCGGGGAGCCTGTGCAGCCCACCACTGCCAAGGTCCCCTGTTACAGGGACAACTTCCCCGGGAGAACACATGGCATGCCTCAGGTTGGTGCAGTGTCCCCTGGCCCTCTGTTGCTGCAGGCTCGCCCTGAATCCATACCCCTCCCTCCCCAGAGCCTGAGTGAGCCAGGGTCCCCCAATCAGCTATTCCTTTAACCCCGTCCTGTCTGAGCGAAGAAGAGATGCCCTCAGGTGACCTACATGCAGAGGCGGGTCCAAATACAAACCTGAACACCAGGAGCTGTGCGAACAAAGAGAAAGGGAAAATTCTCCCAGCAGCCTCAGGAGCAGTGGATTAAATCTCCACAATCAAGTTGATGTACACTGCATCTGTGGAACACCTGAATAAACAATGAATCATCTCAAGTTGTGGAGGTGCACTTTGGGAGCAACGATATACATATATTTTCCCCTTTTTCTCTTTTTCTGAGTGTGTATGTGAACGCTTCTGTCTGTGATTTTGTCCGTATAGCTTTGCTTTTACCATTTGCCCTAGGGTTCTATCTGTCCGCTTTTTAGTTTTGGGTTTTTTTTTCTTATAGTTTTTAGCACTTGTTATCATTGGTGGATTTGTTTTTTGGTTTGGTTGCTCTCTTCTTTCTTTTTTTTTTTTTTTCTTTGATTACTAAAAAAATTTTTTTAATAATTATATTCTATTTTTTATTTTAATGACTTTATTTTATTTTACTTTTACTTTATTGTATTTTAACTTCTTTCTTTTCTCCTTTTTTTTCTGAGCAGTGTGAATGACAGGCTCTTTGTACTCCTGCCAGGTGTCAGGGCTGTGCATCTGAGGTGGGAGACCCAAGTTCAGGACACTTGTCCACAAGAGACTTCCCAACTCCATGTAATATCAAATGGCAAAAATCTCCCAGAGATCTCCATCTCAAAGCCAAGACCCAGCTACACTCAAAGAACAGAAAGTTACAGTGCTGGACACCCTATGCCAAAAAACTAGCAAAACAGGAACACAACCCCATTCATTAGCAGAGAAGCTGCCTAAAATCATAATAAGGCCACAGACACCCCAAAACACACTATCAGACGTGGACCTGGCCTCCAGAAAGACAAGATCCAGCCTCACCCACCAGAACACAGGCACTAGTCCCCTCCACCAGGAAGCCTACACAACCCAATGAACAAAACTTAGCCACTGGGAAGAGACACCAAAAACAACGGGAACTACGAATATGCAGGCTGTGAAAAGGAGACCCCAAACACAGTAAGTTAAGCAAAATGAGAAGACAGAGAAACACATAGCAGATGAAGGAGCAAGGCAAAAACCCACCACACTTAAAAAATGAAGCAGAATTAGGCAGTCTATGAGAAAAAGAATTCAGAATAATCATAGTAAAGATGATTCAAAATCTTGGAAATAGAATGGAGAAAATACAAGAAACGTTTAACAAGGACCTAGGAGAACTAAAGAGCAAACAAACAGTGATGAGCAACACAATAAATGAAATTAAAAATTCTCTAGAAGGGATCAATAGCAGGAGAACTGAGGCAGAAGAACGGATAAGTGACCTGGAAGATAAAATAGTGGAAATAACTACTGCAGAGCAGAATAAAGAAAAAAGAATGAAAATAATTGAGGACAGTCTCAGAGACCTCTGGGACAACATTAAACGCATCAACATTGGAATTATAGGGGTCCCAGGAGAAGAAGAGAAAGTCAAAGGGTCTGAGAAAATATTTGAAGAGATTATAGTTGAAAACTTCCCTAATATGGGAGAGGAAATAGTTAAACAAGTCCAGGATGCACAGAGAGTCCCATACAGGATAAATCCAAAGAGAAACACATCAAGACACATATTTATCAAACTATCAAATATTAAATACAAAGAAAAAATATTAAAAGCAGCAAGGGAAAAACAACATATAGCACACAAGGGAATCACCATAAGGTAAACAGCTGATCTTTCAGCAGAAACTTTGCAAGCCAGAAGGGAGTGGCAGGACATATTTAAAGTGATGAAGGAGAAAAACCTACAACGAAGATTACTCTACCAAGGAAGGATCTCATTCAGATTTGATGGAGAAATTAAAACCCTTACCAACAAGCAAAAGTTAAGAGAATTCAGCACAACCAAACCAGCTCCACAACAAAGGCTAAAGCAACTTCTCTAAGTGGGAAACACAAGACAAGAAAAGGACCTACAAAAACAAACCCAAAACACTTAAGAAAATGGTCATAGGAACATACATATCAATAGTTACCTTAAACGTGAATGGATTAAATGCTCCAGCCAAAAGATACAGGCTTGCAGAGGGATACATAAACAAGACCCAAAATATGCTGTGTATAAGAGACCCACTTCAGACCTAGGGACACATACAGACTGAAAGTGAGGGGATGGAAAAAGATATTCCATGCAAATGGAAAACAAAAGAAAGCTGGAGTAACAATAGTCATATCAGATAAAACAGACTTTAAAATAAAGAATGTTACAAGAGAGAAGGAAGAACACTACAGAATGATCAAGGGATTAATCCAAGAAAAAGGTATAACAATTATAAATATATATGCACCCAACATAGGAGCACCTCAATACATAGCACAACTGCTAACAACTATAAAAGAGGAAATTGACAGTAACACAATAATAGTGGGGGACTTTAACACCCCACTTTCACCAATGGAGAGATCATCCAAAATGAAAATAAATAAGGAAACATAAGCTTTAAATTATACATTAAACAAGATGGACTTAATTGGTATTTAAAGGACATTCCATCCAAAAACAACAGAATATACATTCTTCTCAAGTGCTCATGAAACATTCTCCAGGATAGATCACATCTTGGGTCACAAATCGAGCCTTGGTAAATTTAAGGAAATTGAAATCCTATCAAGCATCTTTGCCAACCACAACACTATGAGACTAGATATCAATTACAGGAAAAAATACAAACAGAAGGAGGCCAAAGAATATGCTACTTAATAACCAAGAGATCACTGAAGAAATCAAAGAGGAAATCAACAAATACCTAGAAACAAACGACAATGAAAACACGACAAACCAAAACCTATGGGATGCAGCAAAAGCAGTTCTAAGAGGGAAGTTTATAGCAATACAATCCTACCTTAAGAAACAAGAAATGTCTCAAGTAAACAACCTAACCTTACACCTAAAGCAATTAGAGAAAGAAGAACAAAAAAACCCCCAAAGTTAGCAGAAGGAAAGAAATCATAAAGATCAGATCAGAAATGAAAAAGAAATGAAGGAAATGATAACAGAGATCAATAAAACTAAAAGCTGGTTCTTTGAGAAGATAAAATTGGTAAACCATTAGCCAGGCTCATTAAGAAAAAAAGGGAGAACACTCAAATGAATAGAATTAGAAATGAAAAAGGAGAAGTAACAACTGACACTGCAGAAATACAAAGGAGCATGAGAGATTACTACAAGCAACTATATGCCAATAAAATGGACAACATGGAAGAAATGGACAAATTCTTAGAAATTCACAACCTGCCAAGACTGAACCAGGAAGAAATAGAAAATATGAATAGACCAATCAGAAGCACTGAAATTGAAACTGTGATTAAAAATCTTCCAACAAACAAAAGCCCAGGACCAAATGGCTTCACAGGCGAATTCTATCAAACATTTAGAGAAGAGCTGACACCTATCCTTCTCAAACTCTTCCAAAATATAGCAGAGGGATGAACACTCCCTAACTCATTCTACGAAGCTGTCATCACTCTGATGCCAGAACCAGACAAAAATGTCACAAAGAAAGAAAACTACAGGCCAATATCACTGATGAACATAGATGCAAAAATCCTCAAGAAAATGCTAGCAAATAGAATCCAACAGCACATTAAAAGGATCATACACCATGATCAAGTGGGGTTTATCCCAGGAATGCAAGGATTCTTCAGTATATGCAAATAAATCAAGATGATACACCATATTAACAAACTGAAGATAAAAACCATATGATCATCTCAATACATGCAGAGAAAGCTTTCAACAAAATTCAGCACCCATTTATGATAAAAATTCTCCATAAAGTAGGCATAGGGGGAACTTTCCTCAACATAATAAAGGCCATATATGACAAACCCACAGCCAACATTGTCCTCAGAGGTGAAAAACTGAAACCATTTCCACTAAGATCAGGAATAAGACAGGGTTGCCCACTCTCACCACTATTATTAAACATAATTTTGAAATTTTTAGCCACCACAATCAGACAACAAAAAGAAATAAAAGGAATCCAAATTGGAAAAGAAGAAGTAAAGCTGTCAGTGTTTGCAGATGACATGATTCTATACATAGAGAATCCTAAAGATGCTACCAGAAAACTAGTAGAGCTAACCAATGAATTTAGCAAAGTAGCAGCATACAAAATTAAGGCACAGAAATCTCTTGCATTCCAATACACGAATGATGAAAAATCTGAAAGTGAAATTAAGAAAACACTCCCATTTACCATTGCAACAAAAAGAATAAAATATCTAGGAATAAACTTACCTAAGGAGACAAAAGACCTGTATGCAGAAAATTATAAGACACTGATGAAAGAAATTAAAGATGTTACAAATAGATTAAGAGATATACCATGTTCTTGGATTGGAAGCATCAACATTGTGGAAATGACTCTACTACCCAAAGCAATCTACAGATTCAATGCAATCCTTATCAAACTACCACTGGAATTTTTCACAGAACTGGAACAAAAAATTTCACAATTTATATGGAAACACAAAAGACCCCGAATAGCCAAAGCAATCTTGAGAAAAAAAAACAGAGCTGGAGGAATCAGGCTCTTGGGCTTCAGTCTATACTACAAAGCTACAGTAATCAAGACAGTATGGTTCTGGCACAAAACCAGAAATACAGATCAATGGAACAGGATAGAAAGCCCAGAGATAAACCCATGCACCTACTGCCACCTTATGTTTGATAAAGGAGGCAAAAATATACAGTGGAGAAAAGACAGCCTCTTCAATAAGTGGTGCCAGGAAAACTGGACAGTTACATGTAAAAGCATGAAATTAGAATATTCCCTAACACCAAACAGAAAAATAAACTAAAAATGGATTAAAGACCTAAATGTAAGGCCAGAGACTAACAAAGTCTTAGAGGAAAACATAGGCAGAACACTCTATGACATACATCACAGCAAGATCCTTTTTGACCCACCTCCTAGAGAAATGGAAATAAAAACAAAAATGAACAAATGGGACCTAATTAAACTTAAAAGCTTTTGCACAGCAAAGGAAACTATAAACAACACGAAAAGACAACCCTCAGAATGGGAGAAAATATTTGCAAGTATTTGCAAAGGATTAATCTCCAAAATTTGCAAGCAGCCTATGCAGGTCAATATCAAAAAGCAAAAACCCAATCCAAAAATGGACAGAAGATCTAAATAGAGATTTCTCGAAAGAAGATATACAGATTGCCAACAAATACATGAAAGAATGCTCAACATCATTAATCATTAGAGAAATGCAAATCAAAACTCCAATGAGATATCATCCCACACTGGTCAGAATTGCCATCATCAAAATATCTACAAACAATAAATGCTGGAGAGGGTATGGAGAAAAGGGGACCCTCTGCACTGTTGGTGGGAATGTAAATTGATACTGCCACTATGGAGAACAGTATGGAGGTTCCTTAAAAATTAGAAATAGAACTACCATGTGACCCAGCAATCCCACTACTGGGTGTATAGCCTGAGAAAACCATAATTTAAAATGAGCCATGTACCAAAATGTTCATTACAGCTCTATTTACAGCTGTAGTTACATTACAGCTCTATTGCTTCCAGGACATGGAAGCAACCTAAGTGTCCATCAACAGATGAATGGATAAAGAAGATGTGGCACATATATACAATGGAATATTACTCAGCCATATAAAGAAACAAAATTGAATTATTTGTAGTGAGGTGGATCTACCTAGATACTGTCATACAGAGTGAAGTATGTCAGAAAGAGAAAAACAAATACCATCTGCTAACACATATATATGTAATCTAAAGAAAAAAAAAAGGTCATGAAGGACCTAGGGGCAAGACTGGTATAAAGACACAGACCTACTAGATAATGGACTTGAGAATACAGGGAGGGGTAAGGGTAAGGTGGGATAAAGTGAGAGAGTGGCATGGACATATATACACTACCAAACGTAAAACAGATAGCTAGTGTGAAGTAACCTCATAGCACAGGGAGATCAACTCGGTGCTTTGTGACCACCTAGAGGGGTGGGATAGTGAGGGTGAAAGGGATGGAGATGCAAGAGGGAAGAAATATGGGGACATATGTATATGTATAACTGATTCACTTTGTTATAAAGCAGAAACTGACACACCATTTTAAAGCAATTATACTCCAATAAAGATGTTAAAAAACAAAACAAAACTAAGGCAGCATTGAAATTGGTTCCTTTGTTTAAAACATGCAATATTTATTGCTGAAAGTCTAAATAAATGTCTATAAATAATGAAACATTCAACTTCAATTCATAGAAATTTAAAAATTCTTCATGTGTTTTGATTAGTGCTACAGCAGACCTGTTAAGTCTTTTGAACATTGATTACCTAACATATTAGGGGGCAAAGATTGCAACCTCCTTCCAAACCCATGATGAAGTCTGAATGACTCCATCATATTTATTTTTGATTGGAAAATATATTCTTGCTCTTTATTCAGGGAACTGTACTGATAATCTATGTTTTGCTGTTTTTCTACCCCAAAGGTAAAAATTAATAGGGAAAAAAATTTGAGGGCAAAGAGGTTAATGTCTAGTTGATTGAGGGAATGGCTTATTCCTTCCAGAAGAATAATTTACACTAAAGTCCACTAATCCCAACATTAAATATTAAAGAAAATAAACAATTAAAAACAAAGGCAGTCTTCTGACTTCAAATATAGTAACATGTGATAAGTCTGAGAAAACAAAGGGCCCATCAATACCTTATTTATGAAAGGATAAAATAATGATTTGTTCTTACCTTTATGGTATTCTGTTTTAAAAATAATATTATTGTAGTATATTTACATAAAATAAAATGCAACCATAAGTTTTGACAAATGTATTTATGTATGTAACTAACATCACGACCTAGATAAAGACTATTTCCATTACTCTGAAATGTCTGTCCATTTGCAGCTAATTCCCCACCCACCCCCTGCTGGATGCAATCTCTGTTCCACTTTATGAAAGAATAGATTGGTTTTGCCTGCTCCGGAATTTCGTATAAAGGGAATCATACAAGATGTACTCTTTTATTCTTTTTTCACTAAGCATATTACATTTATCAGTAATTTATTCCTTTCTTATTGGTAAGTAGTATTCCATTGTAAGTTCATGCTGAAATTTGTTTATCCATTCACCTGTTTGGTGGACATTTCAGCTATTTCCAGCTTGGGTCTACTAAAGCTGCAGTGAACATTTGAGTCCAAGGTTTTTGGTGGACAGATGTTTTCTTTTCTTATGGGTAAATTCCTCAGAGTGGAATTGCCTGAATGTACAGTAAAGCATGTTTAAGTTTATAAGAAGAGGCCAAGAAGTTTTCCAGTGTAGCTGTACCGTTGCTAGATTCCAACCAACATTGTATAAAATTTCCAGTTCTTTGACATTTTTGTTAATGTCACTAATGATACTTTATTATTCGTGTTCGTGATTTTTCTTTTTACTTCGAGTTCATTTCCTGGAATCTTGTTTATAGGAATTCTTTGAGATCTGTTTTGAATAAGAGATTCTCCAAAGAGGATTTGTGTTTTCTTCTTCTAGTTGTTCTATAATGAAAATTAAATATCCCTGCATCAGAACTCTCTAGATGCTCCAGATTTTGTTATTTCTGAGGCATAGTTCTTCATAATTTCCTGAATTTCTGAGCTTTTACAGGAGTTATTCTCTGTACCAATGTCCCTGTCCCATTCGCATTCCCAATTACTTGACATAATGAGTGAGTCTTTACTTCTTTACAACTGAGAACCTAAGAATGTCTCCTGAATTGTAAGCAGCTGTGGATAGAGTGGATACTATGCCAGGAAAGAAACCTAGAGGTTCTTCCTTAATCTGTCATATGATTTTGGGTCCTGGACTTCCACATTTATTTGGAAGAAATGAGTCTAACTTCCAGTGCCCTCCAAGGATATTATGGAATTACTTTGTTGTAAACCCAACAAACCCTGGCCATGCGTCTCACAACTTGGTGCTATGCTACACACCGCCCATTCAGGAGACAATGAGATGGTAAGTCAGAGAAACAGGGGAAATGCATGTGGGAGTCCAGTATCACACTCCACATGCAGAATCAGTTATGGAAATGCAGCAATATCCAACTTGCAATGCCAATTTCTGGCTCTATGAAATTTGGGGAAATTTCTTCCTCTGTTAAGCAAATACAGTACTGTACTGTATAAACATGGCTTCTGTTTTTAGTGCATGCCAAGAATGGTGTTTGAACTGAGCACTTGGTGATCTTTTCAACTATTGATTCTTGGCTGTGTCTCATGTTCACAAGGTGAAAATAGCTGCACCATTTTCCAAGTTCTAGTGCTTATTTATTTACCTAGTAATATAGTGCCCTTTGGGTTAATTGGCTTATTGATTAATCACTGCCTTAAGCAGAAAAATTTTTTTTTCTAGTTGGGAGAATAGCTCAAAGGCCTTTCATATTTGAAAAGTTGTGTCTACACAGTAACTAATCAGAGGTCAGTGGTTTACAATAGGTTTGGTACTTATAGGTTCATTGGCCCAGAGTTTAGAATTACAAATGTAGTCACAAACATACATTCCATGTTCTGGCTCTCAGCAATGAACACCGGGCAGTACAAACTTTTGCATGTTCAGGTGCACATTTGCAATGTATTCGTGCATATAGAAGGAAGATGAATTAGAAAAAAAAATAAAGATTGAATTATAACCTACATTTTTCTTCACTACTGTGTTCTAAACATCCACATAGTCATACTGTGGGATTACTTATTCAGAAAGAACTGGGAATTTTTTTGATAAACTTTATTTTTAAAGCAGTTTTATGTTCACAGAAAAATTGAATGGAAGATTCAGAGATTTCTTATATACCCTTGTCCCCCACCCCCAACAGCCTCCCCTCCTATCAACATCCCACACCAGAGTTGTACATTTGTTACAATCCATGAACCTATTGTACATTGACAACTCATATCACCCAAAGTACATAGTTTACATTAGGGTTCACTCTTGGTGTTGTACATTCTATAGACAAATGTATAATGGCATGTATCTGTCATTATGGTATCATACAGAGTATTTTTCACTGTCCTAAATACCCCCTGTGCTCCATCTATTCACCCCTTCCTCCTCCCTAAACCCTGGAGACCATTGGTCCTTTGACTGTCTGCATAGTTTTGCCTTTTTCCTGAACATGATATAGTTGGAATCGCACAATATGTAGCCTTTTCAGATTGGTTTCTTTCACTTAGTCATATGCATTTAATGTTCCACCATGTTTTTTCATGGTTCATTTTGTTTTAGCACTGAAGAATATTCCACTGTCTGTGTCTGGATGTACCACGGCTTAACTGGGGAATTGTTTTTTTAAATTATTTATTTATTTTTGCTGTGTTGGGTCCTCGTTTCTGTGCAAGGGCTTTCTCTAGGTGTGGCAAGTGGGGGCCACTCTTCATCGCGGTGTGCAGACCTCTCACTATCGCAGCCTCTCTTGTTGCAGAGCACAGGCTCCAGACGCGCAGGCTCAGTAGTTGTGGCTCACGGGCCTAGTTGCTCCGCGGCATGTGGGATCCTCCCAGACCAGGGCTCGAACCCATGTCCCCTGCATTAACAGGCAGACTCTCAACCACTGCGCCACCAGGGAAGCCCTGGGGAATTTTTTTAAATGTTATTCTTTGGGGGTGATTAGAATGTAATCAAGTATGGAATAAGCCTCTTAAAGTGGAAAGAGGAAATTAAAGACCTAAGACACTCAGTTGTGGAGTGGAAAAGAGATTGCCTAATTGCATTGCAATACAAAGTGAGCAAGCAATAAATGTTTGTTGAATTGAACATAAAGAGGGCTCTCCCTGGAATAAGACTTGCATGCAGGGAGTAAAGGAAATGTGGGCCACAATTAACTATACTACTTATCATGTCATCTATCAGAAGACAGTTGCCTGCTAGTGACTCAGGGCTCAGTCTTAAATTATTAAATTGGCCAGCCAGTGTTTTAGGGGAATACTTGACAAGTGATCAGAGAAAAGCTCTTTCCTCATGCCTGATTTTTAGTTAAACAATTATTTTTTCAATGTAGTGAGTGAAAAATTCAAATTCTAACAGGCACTCTTAAATCAAAAGAAATTTCTACAAAATTACATTTATTTTCTACTCAAGAGAATCCTAAGCAATAATCTGATATATCTGTACCTATTTCTCAGGCCTCTGCTGATGACATTTTCTTTTCTTGAATTGTTTCAAAAGTCCAAATAGTGCCTTAAGTGGAGTAGACAAAGAGAAGTTAGTTCAAGGGCAAGCTCTGAGAATGAGCTGGCCACTGCTTCTGAGCCTCACTTACCTAGAAGAATGATGACCAGCTCCCTTGAGATGATTGGCAGTGATGACATCCAACTAAAAGTTTTTATTTTGGGCCCAAGGATTGGGCTTTTTCTGGTTTCAAAATGAAACATCACAATGTTGTGAGCATGTTCAATTTTCTATGACATCACGCAACTCCCCCCATTATTGTAACTTGTATGAATAATTTCTTGGGACTGTAGTAGTCTAGACATAACTTTTGTATTCATTAGATAATTAATTCATTAATTCAAGCAATACTTATTCTGTACTTATTGTGTCAGATAGTGTTCCAGGCACTGAGGCTACAAGAGTGAATTAAATAGACAGGAGCTGTTCTTCATGGACTTTATCATCCAGTGGGAGAAATAAACTATGAGCAAGTAGAAAACATGGTTTTGAGGATAGTAAAGAATTATAAAGGAAATACAACAGGTTAATGAAATAGTCACTGAGTGTGGAGACTGTTTTACACAGGGTAGTCAGAGATGGACTTCATAGCACTGTACAGCAAAGGATCAATTTTTCTTTAAATGACTGAATGAAATATTTAGGGAGAAACATGGTACCACTGTGGATATATACATTCATTCCTCATCTGGCTTTTGGGGGTTCTCTTGCTCACTTACCCTAAAGTGAATCTTGTGAAGCAACAACCTCACCCATGTACACTGTGGCCCTGTTGCTTCATTTTAAAATATAAATAGACATCAAGAGTCTAGACATATTTGGGAAATATAGAAACATAAAGTAAAAGACCTCTCCCAACCCTCTAAAGAAGAAAAACAAAACCAGAAACAAATAATCTAAGACGAATTAGAGGTAAATGTGAGAACAGGTGAAAACTTCAGATAAATGGTTTTGACCCCAAACTGCAGTAAACTAAATGGGACAAGACTATTAGCAGTTGGTGAGTGCAGAGCAGGAGTGTCCATTTAAACTAAATGTGAGAATTATTCTTCAAGTGTCAGAGAATTGACACTTTAATGGCAATTCAAATAGCATCAGAGTCTTGGAGAAGGAAGAATAGTCATAGTACACAGGGTGTCTCTGCAGATAATATTTACATGATTACAATAATGTAAACATCATTTACTGGTGTTCAACCTTTGCAATCAATTTGTAAAGGAATGATGAAAGACTTAACCATCATAACTACCATCCACTTTAACTATGAAAGTAAAGTTAGAGTTGACAGGTGTTAGGAGATAAAGGGGGAATAGAAAGTGAAGAGGAGAAGGAATCCACCAATAACCCCAGCTCCAAAATGGGGAGGCAAGAAAAATTGGCTGTCTGAATGGTGAAGGTTTAAGTCTGAAGTTTCAGACATGAACTGAGAAGAGTGATATAACTATATTTGGAGGCAGAGGGTAGAGGAAATGCAAGGTGGTACAAGTGAACTAAACTTTATCTATTACAACCTTCATCAATTGCAGCTAATCATTAAAGGTGATACACTATGAAATAGTGATTTAAGCATACTATTTAGAGAGTTATAAGTAACCACCAGAAAAATAATTAAAAATGGTTCCCCCTGGACTTCCCTGGTGGCGCAGTGGTTGCGAGTCCGCCTGACGATGCAGGGGACACGGGTTCGTGCCCCGGTCCGGGAAGATCCCACATGCCGCGGAGCGACTGGGCCCGTGAGCCATGGCCACTGGACCTGCGCGTCCAGAGCCTGTGCTCCGCAACGGGAGAGGCCACAGCAGTGAGAGGCCCGCATACCCCAAAAAAAAAAAAAAAAAAAAAAAAAAAAAAAAGTTTCCCCCTAAGGAGAGATGTCACAGAGGGGGATGAGTGGACCAAATAACTGGTGTTTTCCATTATAAGCTGTGGTGCTAAGTAATTTATGTATATAAAATTTGTATCCTGAGGAAATTTCTGAACCATCTTTCCCTCCAGTCCTTAAGGAGGGGCACACGTGCCTCCATCATCTGATGGCATGAGTATAGGAGCCTTTTCTGTATAATGACACAAATCCTTTACTAATTTAGTTTGGGGGGGGCGGGAGAAAACACCTTTATTTACTGAGGTGAGGGGTGAAAATCTCACCTCAATTTCTTCAGACTCGTATCTTTAAACTATTTTTTATTGTGGCAAATATATATAACAAAATTTGCCATTTTAGCCATTATTAAGTGTAAAGTTCAGTGGCATTAATTATACTCACAATGTTGTGCAATCATCACCTCTACCTATTTCCAAAATTTTGCATCACCTCAAACAGAAACTCTGTTCCCATTAAGCAAGAACTCCCAATTCTCTCACCCCCAGCCCCTGGTAAATTTTATTCCGCTTTCTGTCTCTATGAATTTGCCCATTCTAGGTACCCCATATAAGTGGAATCATACAATATTTGTCCTTTCATGTCTGACTTGTTCCATTTATCTTCAGGTTATCTTTGACAATTTTCTGAAGCCTTCTTTGGCCAATGGCAGGGCCTGAAAGTCATGAAAAATGTGAATTTAAAGTATTTTAATCCATATAAAATCTGGTGGTACCAGAAAAAAATGCATTATATTCATAAGGAAAAATGGCTGCTGAATTTTCCAGAATCCAGGAAAGGTGACTGTGCCACAACTTTCTCTGACTGAGGTCATTACAGCAGAGAGGCACATATTGTTAGAGTGGGGAAGAAAGTGCTATGAAATCTGGTGCAGTGCCCTCCAAACAACACTGGTACCAGCCTGCCCATACTGAAACTGGTACCTGACTGCCCATACTGAAACGGTGCTGGGAACCAATCTTCAGAACTCAGTCTGGCTCATGCTGTTAATTCTCTTCACCAGCTGAGAAAGGCATGGTTGTTGCATGGACAATTTAATAAGATGAATCATCCAAATCTTGCCCTTTATGTACACACTGATACTGTTTCATTCATGCTCTGCATTTCTTTCTGGAACTTCTATCTCCAGTGTGTTTCCAGGGGAATGAATATGTATGCAGTGATATGAGTTACAACATACCTGAAGAGATTAAACCATCTCTTGTTATTTGTATTGATTTTCCATTACCAACTAAAATTAGTTTCAAGAGTATAGCAATTTGTAGGAAAACTGAAGACAGGACTGATAACTACTGTGTTATTTTCCATGCTTTCTTGAATAGCTGTCATTCTTGACAGATACCCTGGAATGCAGTTATGCAAGGAAATGCTAAACTGTCAGCATTTCATTAAAAATAAACTGCTGGAGATAACAGGGTGACTACTTTACCATGCCCCAAAGCACAGAGAGTACCAATATATTTGCAAGAATATTCCCAAGAGCTCAAGAGCAAAGCATCTTTGTGAATGATTCACCTTCTCAGCATCTGCAAAGGCACAACAGGGAGAATTTCATGTATCTCAGAGGTTACCATTCCTGAGAGGGAGTTGTAGCTAAAATGTAACTGTCAAAATGAATTGGGAGGTGGGAGCTCTGATTTCACAAGCTAAACAGACATGAAGGATGTATGCTCTGTGTGTGTGTGTGTGTGTGTGTGTGTGTGTGTGTGTGTATGTGTGTGTGTGTTAGGGTAATGGAAAGAGAGTTTAGGCAGCTTTACTGTGAAAACTGCCGGGATATCATCTACAATGATACCGTATAAAGAGTTATGCTGTTAGACTATTTTGAAGCGGACATCCATTAATGGAAACACCAGTGGAAAGACAGGGAGGAAGAGAGTAATGGGCCTTTAAAAGCATGAAAGGAGAAGCAAGCAATAGGGTCTTGAAAAAGAGATTCCAGGCATTTGGGTTGTACTGGGCTGTTCACTTCAAGGAAAGATGAGATGGTGGGAGTAGGGGTGAAGGTGGGGTGAGGTAAAGCTCTGTAGGATGAAAACACTAAAAATGGCTTGATTGACGTATGGGATATAGGACAAAGGTTTTGAGTGGGCTCTATAAGAATTACTGCATTAAGGAGAATTCATCAGTTATATAAATATGTCTGAAGGGTTACCAAAGGGATAGGTTTGTTGACAGCTTAAGATTGCTGATTTATGGTTAATTGGAGAAGGTTAAATAAGGAAGGGTCGTCCTTGTCTTATGCTCACGTCCCCTCACAAAGCTTGTTTTCACACTATGTGTTTAGAATGCATTTATTCCTCTGGTGATAAGTAAGAGGGAAGCAGAACAGTACAACTTGACTCCGTTTGTGCTGCTAGACTCAGAGGACATTGGTGCCACCCCAAGTAGGAGGTGTGACCTGGGGGACAGAGCTCCATTGACTTTACAGGATCTGAAAGAGAGGTTTTGCAATGATTTGACTTTGTTTCTGTTTTCCACCTTCACACCTTGTGACCAGAGTCAGCCACCCACATCAGACACCTGTTGTCTTGGTGGTTTGGGAGGATCTACTGGACCCATGGAACTGAGCCTTGTGACATTGCTGCCTGGTCTAGCCTGACCCACTCAAGATCCAGTTAGTGTCTAGGACAGAGTCCTTGGGGATCATGCTTGTGTCTCTTCTATTTGTCTCTTACCCCATAGACAATCTGGCAGGAAACTGTGTCAGCTCCTCCGGCGAAATACATCCAGAATCCAGCTACTGAAACACCACCTTCCTGGTGAACACGCTGATCCCAGCCACTTCTAAGCTGTCTCCCACTTCTGCCCCTGTGCCCAGTAGTCTCAACCCCTTTGCCCAAAGCCGTCCAGTGGCCCCCAACCCACTCATTGTGAAAGCCCAAGTCCTAATCTGGCCCACAAGGCCCCACAGAGTTTGACCCCTCAGCTCTTGGGCCTTGTCTCCTACTCTTCATCCCCACCCCGTGACCTTCTTGCAGTTACTCAGATATGCTCACTGCTCTCGCCTCTGTGCCTTTTCTGACTCTATTCCCTCTGTCTGGAGCCTCTTTGCCCTAATAGTCCTATGACTCACTTCCTCATCTCTTTGGGTCTTTGCTTACATACCCCCTTCCTAGAGAGGCCATCCCTCCTTGGCCATCTCATTTAAAACCTTCTCCCACACCCATTATGTCCTGTCTCTCTTCTCTGCTTTATTATTCTCCATTGCATTAATCACCCTCTGCTATATATTTTCGTATTTATTTTATTTATAAGTCTATCTCCTCTGATAAAATGTAACTTCATTGGGAGCAGGGATTTTTATATGCTGCTATATCCCTAGTGCCTTGAATATCATCTGACATATTGTAGGACTCAGTACATGTTTGTTGGGTGAATAAATGAATGAATGTCTCTTATTTCCTATTTCTGGGACCAGGACCTGGCCTTGTTCTAAGTGTCATCCTGATTCAGACTGTGTCTGAGGTCCTTGTCTTAATAGCTTACCCTGTCCTGGTCCTTGATGACTTGGTCTTGTTTTTCCCTTGCCATCATTGCCCTTCTACTCCACCCAACATAGCAGTCTCTTCTTGAGCCCCAGTCTTGTGAAATGAGGGGTACCACCTCCTACCAGCCCTCCCTGGGGCTGGTCTACCTGCCAGAGTCACTTATATGATCGTTCTTAGGGTTCCCCTTGTCCTCACCTGCTGTTACTGTTTACCACACTTCATTGATGACTAAAGAAAGTACAGTCTGTTTTCCATCACCATGCTACCCAGGTACTGTTCTCCAACACTGTGAGCCCATCATCACCTATATGGCCACATTTTCTTTTCATATTCAAAGTAATGACAGAGTCCCCATCCTCTCTATGATGAAAAGATGTTTCTTTCACTTCTGGAGTACTTCATCCCATGATAACAAAATTCTCAGGGTCTTACTCAATCCAAAGACTCTCATCAAAGAAGAAAACCAGAAATCTACTTAGTCCATTGGGAAGTTCAGGGTTGTTGTTACTTCCACCTGGTGGCAGCCTGAATGGTGGTATTGCCCTAGCCTGCTGGCAGGAAAACCACAGTTACCTGGTGCTAAGTGTCATGTTACCACTGATATCTGGAAACTCAGAAGCCTAGGCTGATCCTGTTGTACACTGAACAAAGATGCTTCAGTGCCTGGGGGCTGTGGCTGCAAGCTCTGGGTGAAGGCCTGGATGAGGAAGTCCTGACCTCAAGTATTATCTTGAACTGCTGTCATTCCATGCCAGTGTGGGCCTGGGATCCCAGCATCATTGCTTCTGGGGTAGCTGGCTCAGTAGTTCATGTACAAACACATATAAACATCCATGCATACTCCACCCCAGGCATGTCAAAGGGGTGAGTTCCTAAGAGGTTTTCAGCAGCCACCTGGATCAAGCTCTCCCCTTACCCCAAGTCCTGATCCTGAGAGTGCAAGAAACCCTTCATTTTCCTTGACTCAAAGCCACCTAATTTTGTATTTCAGATGAATGACATTTCTTTTAGACAAAATGTCATCTTATTACACATACAGTTAGGCCCATGTTCCAGGTACTTGCCTCACCCAACTGGCAATGTGTCCTTTTTAGATTGCCTGATACTTCCTAGCTTTCGTTCCTGCCCATGTTGTAGGATTTGACAAAGCTTGACTTTGATGGAAAAGGCAACCCAAAGGGAGTACTTTAACTATAAGGACAATGCTATTGGGGCAACAAAAAAGAACAAGGAAACTCTGAAGAGATGACTGATTTATTAATTAATAATAAAAATAATCAAGAAAATAGTTATCAGTTAGGCAACTAATATATGCCTGACTTTTAGGCATATTATTTCATTCGACCCTTATTAAGCGTCCTGAAAGCAAATATTATTAACAGAAATGTAGAGATAAGAAGTCCAAGAGGTAGAGAAGTAAAGTAACTCAAAGCATAAAGCCTTGTGCAGCAAAGTCAGGGTTTAAACTTAGGTCTTTCAGACTTTAAAGCTTGGAATCTTTCCAATGACTACACTTACTCTTTAGTAAGTGAATAATTATGGAATGTTTGGGTTCATGACTACTGAGAGATACATACATTATTGGTTATTCCCAGACTGACTGCTACCAAATCCATTCACCTACCAAAAAAAATCCTCCCGTATTTTTGGTTCTGGGGGTGTGTTTAAGTTAGTGTCTTCTTTACCTTTTAGATCATTCTTATTTCAACTCACTCTTTTAGAGTGACATGATAATTTTCTGATCTGCTCCTTCATATCTCAGCTGAAGGAACAGAGGGAGAAACAAGTCACTTGGACTGATGGAGGTGGAGTCCCTTGGAGATGCCTTGGAGCACGCAATTGTCCTTGTTGGAAGATCACTCTGGCACCTCCAATAAAAGTGAGGATGTCCTTAGTGAGAGATGTTCTTTTCTGAAGTGTGATCACAGCTCTGGGACTGGGGATTTCTTAGCAAAGTGTAATTCTTTATTTCTCTTCAGAGTTTAAATGACCCCTATAATTCATTGGCATTGTTAGTCACAAAGTGAACTACTGAAGTGGAGAAGATAAAAGGCCAACACCTCAGAAAACAGTGAGAATTTCATTTGGTGTTGCCTTCATCTCACACTTGATAATTCCGTAGGGTTTTTGCTGTCACCCTACAGCAGTTTTCTTTTGTCTCAGAAAAAGCCCCCAGCGTCTTGCTATCTAACTTGGGGTCATTAAAATGCTTGAGTAAACTTCTAAGTTCCTCTTGGTTAAGAAAAACTTATGTAGGAGGTGTGTCTAGGCCAGGCATCAAAATGCTACAGGAATTATCTCAAAAGAGGAACATTTCCATTCTGCAATGCTTTCATATGAGCATATTCAAATATTCCAAATCCTCTTATATTTTGGCATAGTTTTTTCTTGATTTGCCTTAAGAATTTCTAAATAAGAATCACTTGATTATACATTTGTGTTATTGATGCCTCACAGCACACCCCAGAGAAGTGAGCACATTTCCAAAGGAGGAAAACCAAAAAAAATTTCTTTAAGCTAGAACGCTTACAATGCAAAGATCTTTGTTCTGTTTTATTTTCTGAAATGGAAGTAAGAAGAGAAATGATGGAGAGTCTGAAGTTCTTAATCCTGAAAGCTTTTACCTACATTAGGGATTTCTTTTGTCCAATTATCTCAATTTTACTGAACCCTAAATGTATTAAGAGCCTCAGCTGACATGGGAGGGGGTCACTAATGTTTTGGCAATGACTCTAACAGCCTCCATACTTTTAGTTATGTGATTCTTATTCCTCTTCTTGACTCTATCAATTCATATATTTTGGCTTATCTCTATTTGAGGATAATGATGCAGAACTAAAACATTTTTCATTTACTAAATGGATTTTATTTGAAATGTATACTCCATTAATTTTCCCAATAATGTATAGGTCATACAATTAATTACTGAATATTATGGGATATCTTGCTTTGATGAGAAAGCAGCACATCAGGTGTTTACTGTTATTTTATAGGGAGTTATTCTTCAGCCTCTTCAGTAAACCACAATGAATTTTCCTTCTTGATTATGCTAGGAGATAGAGCAGAAATTTGTGGATATGTTATTAGTAATTAGACTTTAGAATCTAGATAGTGTCTAATTTACTTTTTAAAGTACACTCAAAGTAAAATTGATGGGACAAGGTAGCTTGCTAATACAAATGAAGATGGTCAGCATTCCAATTTCTGGCCAAAATTGAAAGAACTAAAATATTTTAAAAAGGCAATGGAGTCTATTCCAAAGTAATAAAAAAGAACCCTTTCTCTAAAGAATAAGAATATTAGGTATCTGTGATGCTTACTGGAACTATGGATATGAATCTATAAGACTACACCAGGGGTCATAAACTTAAAAGTCTACAAGGCCAGGCCAGTAATATTAATTTTGGCTTGTGAGAACTGAGGTGAACTGCAGAGTATACTCATGTTATTTAGAAGGGGCAGCTGGTCCTCAGCTCTTGCTGGTTGTTACCATTTGGAAATGTGGATGTGGCCTTGTCAGAGCTCTTATCTCTTCAAGAGAAGCCACAAGCCTGGATTTGCATAGGAAGTTCCTACACCCTTGACCTAGACTTTGACAGGGTGCTTTATCTCACCTTAGATATTAGCTCTGCATTTCAAACAGTTATAACCAGGGAAATGATTGTGTTGGACATTTAGCTACATGAGTCAATAATCCAAACTTTCCCTGAGGGTGGTTGAGGGAGAGGGAATAGCACATTATTTAATTGATTATACTTTTTTTTTAAAACAAGACAAACTTTCTTAAAAACAATCTAACGGGGTGGCGGGGAGGGGGGAGACCTTCAAAATGGCAGAGGAGTAAGACGTGGAGATCATTTTCCTCTCCACAGATACATCAAAAATACATCTACATGTGGAACAACTCCTACAGAACACCTACTGAATGCTGGCAGAAGACCTCAGACTTTCCAAAGGGTAAGAAAATCCCCATGTACCTGGGTAGGGCAAAAGAAAAAAGAAAAAACAGAGACAAAAGAAGAGGGACAGAACCTGCATCTCTGGGAAGGAGCTGTGAAAGAGGAAAGGTTTCCACACACTAGGAAGTCCCTTCACTAGTGGAGGCAGGGGGTGGGCAGTGGGGGGAAGCTTCGGAGCCATGGAGGAGAGCACAACAATGGGGGTGCAGAGGGCAAGGCAGAGAGATTCCCACATAGAGGATTGGTGCCGACCAGCACTCACCAGCCTGAGATGCTTGTCTGCTCACCCACTGGGTGAGCAGGCAAGCTGAGGTTCGTGCTTTGGAGGTCAGACCCCAGGGAGAGGACTGGGGTTGGCTGCGTGAACATGGCCTGAAGGGGGCTAGTGCACCACAGCTAGCTGGGAGGGAGTCAGGGAAAAAGTCAGGACCTGCCAAAGAGACAAGAGACCATTGTTTTGGGGTGTGTGAGGAGAGGGGATTCCTTCCCTCTGTGCCCACGGAAGGCAGATCACAATGTATGTAAATTCTAGAGGTAGGCATGAGCTGTGGCTATCAGCTCGGACCCCAGAGACAGACATGAAACACTAATGCTGCTACCTCTGCCACAAAGAATCCTGTGTGCAAGCACTACAACTCCCACCCCCAGGAGGCTGTTCAGCACAACACTGCCAGGGTCCTGAGATCCAGGCACAACTTCCCTGGGAGAACACACGGCATGCCTCAGGCTGTTGCAATGTCACTTTGGCCTCTGCCACCACATGCTCACCCTGCATTCCAATTATGACCACCATAGCCCACCCTCGCTCCGGCATGAGAGAGCAAGAGAGCCCTAATCAGTTGCTGCTTTAACCCCCTCCTTTCTGGGCAGGGAACAGATGCCTGAGGGCAAGCTACATGCAGAGGTGGGGCCAAAAGAAAAGCTGAACCCGAGGAGCTGTGCGAACAAAGAAGAGAAAGGGAAACTTCTCCATGAAGCCTCAGGAGCAGTGGATTAAATCACCACAATCAACTTGATAAACCCTGTATCTGTGGAATAGCTGAAGAGACAATGAATATTCCCAATATTGGGTCAGTGGACTTTGGGAGCAACTGTAGACTTGGGGTTTGCTGTCTGCAACTGATTTGTTTCTGATTTTTATATTTACCTCAGTTTAGTTTTTAGTGCTTGTTATCATTGGTGAATTGTTTATTGGTTTGGTTGCTCTCTTATTTTTTTATTTTAAAATTTTTATTATTATTAATTTATTTAATTTAAAAATTTTTTCCTCCTATTTTTTCTTCCTTTTCTTCTGAGCTGTGTGGCTGACAGTGTCTTGGTGCTCCAGCAGGGGGTCAGGTCAGAGTCTCTAAGATGGGAGAGCTGAGTCCAGGACATTGGACCACCAAAGACCTCCTGGCCCCACATATCAATCGGCAAGAGATCTCCCAGAGATCTCTGTCTCAACACTAAGAGCCAGCTCCACCCAACAGCCAGCAAGCTCCAGGGCTAGATGCCCAGGCCAAACAGCTAGCAAGACAGGAACACGACCACACCCAATAGCAGAGAGGCTGCCTAAAATCATACTAAGTTCACAGACACTGCAAAACACACCACCGGATGTGTCCCTGTCCACCAGAAAGACAAGATCCACACCCAACAAACAGAACACAGGCACCAGTCCCCTCCATCAGGAAACCTACACAAGCCACTGAAAAAACCTCACCCACTGGGGGCAGACACCAAAAACAACAGGAACTACAAACCAGCAGCCTGCAAAAAGGAGACCACAAACACAGTAAGTTAAACAAAATGAGAAGATAGAGAAATATGCAACAGATGAAGAAGCAAGGTAAAAACCCACCAGACCAAAAAAATGAAGAGGAAATGTGCAGTCTACCTGAAAAAGAATTCAGAGTAATGATAGTAAAGATGATCTAAAATCTTGGAATAAAATGAAAAAAATACAAGAAAAGTGTAACAGAGACCTAGAAGAACAAAAGAGCAAACAAAAAATGATGAACAACAAAGTAAATGAAATGAAATTAAAAATTCTCTCGAAGGAATCAATACCAGAATAACTGAGGCAGAAGAACAGATAAGTGACCTGGAAGATAAAATATTGGAAATAACTACCACACACAGAATAAACAAAAAGGAATGAAAAGAATTGAGGACAATCTCAGAGACCTCTAGGACAACATTAAACACACTATCATCGAATTATAGGAGTCCCAGAAGAAGAGAAAGAGAAAGGGACTGAGAAGAAATTTGAAGAGATTATAGTTGAAAACTTCCATAACATGGTAAAAGAAGTAGTCAGTCAAGTCCAGGAAGTGCAGAGAGTCCCATAAAGGATAAATCCAAGGAAAAACATGCCAAGACACATATTAAACAAACTATCAAAAATTAAATACAAAGAAAAAATGTTAAAAGCAGCAAGGGAAAAGCAAGAAATAACATACAAGGGAATCCCCATAAGGTTAACAGCTGAACTTTCAGCAGAAACTCTGTAAACCAGAAGGGAGTGGCAGGACATATTTAAAGTGATGAAAGGCAGAAAACTACAACAAAGATTACTCTACCCAGAAAGGATCTCATTCAGATTTGACAGAGAAATTAAAACTTTACAGACAAGCAAAAGTTAAGAGAATTCAGCACCACCAAACCAGCTTTACAATAAATGCTGAAAGAACTTCTCTAGGCAGGAAACACAAGAAAAGGAAAAGACCGACAAAAAACAAACCCAAAATAATTAAGAAAATGGTAATAGGAACATATATGTCGATAACTACCTTAAATGTAAATGGATTAGATGCTCCAACCAAAAGACATAGACTGGCTGAATGGATACAAAAACAAGACCTGTATAAATACTGTCTACAACAGACCCACTTCAGACCCAGGGACACATACAGACTGAAAGTGAGGGGATGGAAAAAGATATTCCATGCAAATGGAAATCAAACGAAAGCTGGAGTAGCAGTTCTCATATCAGACAAAATAGACTTTAAAATTAAGACTATTACAAGAGACAAAGAAGGACACTACCTAATGATCAAGGGATCAATTCAAGAAGAAGATATAACAATTGTAAATACTTATGTACCCAACATAGGAGCACCTCAATACATAAGGCAAATGCTAACAGCCATAAAAGGGGAATCTGACAGTAACACAATCATAGAATGGGACATTAAATCTCCACTTTTGAGAGACGAACTTCAAGATGGCAGAAAAGTAAGATGTGGAGATCACCTTCTTCCCCAAGTACATCAAAAAAAATCTACATGTGGAATAACTCCTACCAAACACCTACTGAAACCTGGCAGAATACTTCAGACCTCCCCAAAGGCAAGAAACTCCCTATGTACCTGGGTAGGGAAAAAGAAAATAGAAAAAACAGAGATAAAAGATCAGGGACAGGACCAGCACTAGTGGGAAGGAGCTGTGAAGGAGGAAAGGTTTCCACACACCAGGAAGCCCCTTCGCAAGCAGAGACTGTGAGTGCCGGAGGGGGGAAGCTTCGGAGCCACAGAGGAGAGCACAGCAACAGGGGTGCAGAAGGCAAAGCGGAGAGATTCCCGCACAGAGGATAGGTGCTGACCAGCACTCACCAGCCCGAGAGGCTTGTCTGCTCACCCTCCTGGGTGGGTGGGGCCTGGGAGTTGAGGGTCGGGCTTTGGATATCAGACACCAGAGAGAGGACTGGGGTTGGCTGCAGAAACACAGCCTGAAGGGGCTAGTGTGCCACAGCAAGCCGGGAGGGAGTCTGGGAAAATGACTGGAGCTGCTGAAGAGGCAAGAGACGTTTGCTGGCCTGTTTGTTTCCTGGTGCGTGAGGGGAGGGGATTAAGAGCGCCACTTAAAGGAGCTCCAGAAACAGGCGTGAGCCTCGTCTATCAGCATGGACCCCAGAGACAGCCATGAGATGCTAAGGTAGCTGCTGCAGCCACTAAGGAGCCTGTGTGCAAGCACATCACTATCCACACCTCCACTCACGGGAGCCTGTGCAGCACGCCACTGCCAGGGCCCTGTGATCCAGGGACAACTTCCCCGGGAGAACGCATGGCACGTCTCACACTGGTGCAACCGCACACCAGCCTCTGCACCTCAGGCTCGCACCGCACTCCGTATCCCTCCCTCCCCCCATCCTGAGTGACCAGAGCCCCCGAATCAGCTGCTCCTTTAACCCCGTCCTGTCTGAGCAAATAAGAGATGCCCTCAGGTGACCTACACGTCGAGGCAGAGCCAAATACAAAGCTGAACCCAGGAGCTGTGCGAACAAAGAAGAGAAAGGGAAATATCTCCCAGCAGCCTCAGGAACAGCAGATTAAATCTCCACAGTCAACTTGATGTACCCTGCATCTGTAGAATACCTGAACAGACAATGAATCAACCCAAATTGAAGAGGTGGACTTTGGGAGCAACAATATATATCTTTTTTCCCCTTTTTCTCTTTTTGTGCGTGTTTATGTGTATGTCTGTGTGGGATTTTTTTCTGAATAGCTTTGCTTTGACCATTAGTCCAAGGGTTCTGTCTGTCCGTTTTTTTCTATTTTTTTTTTTTTAGTATAGTTTTTAATACTTTTTATCATTGGTGGATTTGTTTTTTTGGTTTGGTTGCTCTCTTCTTTCTTTCTTTTTATCATTTTTCTAATTACTTAAAAATTTTTTTCATACTTAATTTTTATTTTAATAAATTTTTTATTTCATTTTATTTTATCTTTTTCTTCTCCCTTTTATTCTGAGCCATGCAGATGACAGTCCCTTGGGGCTCCAGCCAGTCATCAGGGCTGTTCCTCTGAGGTGGGAGACCCAAGTTCAGGACACTTGTCCACAAGAGACTTCCCAACTCCATGTAATATCAAATGGCAAAAATCTCCCAGAGATCTCCATCTCAAAGCCAAGACCCAGCTACACTCAAAGAACAGAAAGTTACAGTGCTGGACACCCTATGCCAAACAACTAGCAAGACAGGAACACAACCCCACCCATTAGCAAAGAGGTTGCCTAAAATCATAATAAGGCCACAGAAACCCCAAAACACACCACCAGACGTGGACCTGCCCACCAGAAAGACAAGATCCAGCCTCATCCACCAGAACACAGGCACTAGTCCCCTCCACCAGGAAGCCTACACAACCCACTGAACCAAACTTAGCCACTGGGGGCAGACAACAAAAAACAACGGGAACTACGAACCTGCAGCCTGTGAAAAGGAGACCCCAAACACAGTAAGTTAAGCAAAATGAGAATATAGAGAAACACACAACAGATGAAGGAGCAGGTAAAAACCCACCAGACCTAACAAATGAAGAGGAAGTAGGCAGACTACCTGAAAAAGAATTTAGAATAATGATAGTAAGGATGATCCAAAATCTTGGAAAGAGAATGGAGAAAATACAAGAAACATTTAAAAAGCACCTAGAAGAACTAAAGAACAAACAAACAGTGATGAACAAAACAATAAATGAAATTTAAAATTCTCTACAAGGGATCACTAGCAGAACAACTGAGGCAGAAGAACAGATAAGTGACCTGGAGATGAAATAGTGGAAATAACTACTGCAGAGCAGAATAAACAAAAAATAATAATAAATAAATAAAAGAATTGAGGTCAGTCTCAGAGACCTCTGAGACAACATTAAAAGCATCAGCATTTGAATTAAAAGGGTCCCAGAAGAAGAAGACCAAAGAAAGGGACTTAGAAAATATTTGAAGAGATTATAGTTGAAAAGTTCCCTAATATGGGAAAGGAAATGGTTAATCAAGTCCAGAAAGCACAGAGAGTCCCATAAAGGATAAATCCAAGGAAAAACATGCCAAGACATATATTAATCAAACTATCAAAAATTAAATAAAAAGAAAAAATATTAAAAGCAGCAAGGGAATAACAACAAATAACCTACAAGGGAATCTCCCTAAGGTTAACAGCTGATCCTTCAGCACAAATTCTGCAAGGCAGAAGGGAGTGGCAGGTCATATTTAAAGTGATGAAGGGAAAAACCTGTAACTAATATTACTGTACCCAGCAAGGATCTCATTCAGATTTGATGGAGAAATTAAAACCTTTACAGACAAGCAAAAGCTAAGAGAATTCAGCACCACCAAACCAGCTGTACAACAAATGCTAAAGCAACTTCTCTAGGCAGGAAACCCAAGAGAAGGAAAAGACCTACAATAAAAAAAACCCAAAACAATTAAGAAAATGGTAAAAGGAACATATATGTCAATAACTACCTTAAATGTAAATGGATTAAATGCTCCAAACAAAAGACATAGACTGGCTGAATGGATACAAAAACAAGAGCCCTACATATGCTGTCTATAAGAGACCCACTTCAGACCTAGGGATACACACAGACTGAAAGTGAGGGGATGGAAAAAGATACTCCATGCAAATGGAAATCAAAAGAAAGCTGGAGTAGCAATTCTCATATCACACAAAATAGTCTTTAAAACAAAGACAATTACAAGAGCCAAAGAAGGACACCACATAATGATCAAGGGATCAATTCAAGAAGAAGATATAACAATTGTAAATATTTATGCACACAACATAGGAGCAACTCAATACATAAGGCAAATACTAAGAGCCATAAAAGGGGAAATCAACAGTAAAACAATCATAGTAGGAGACTTTAAAACCACACTTTCACCAATGAACAGATCATCCAAAATTAAAATAAATAAGGAAATATAAGCTTTAAATGATATATTAAAAAAGATGGACTTAATTGATATTTATAGGCCATTCCATCCAAAAACAACAGAATACACTTTCTTCTCAAGTGTTCGTGGAACATTCTCCAGGATAGATCATATCCTGGGTCACAAATCAAGCCTTGGTAAATTTAAGAAAGCTGAAATCATATCAAGTATCTTTTCTGACTACAACGCTATGAGACTAGATATCAATTAGAGGGAAAAATCTGTAAAACATACAAAAACATGGTGGCTGAACAATATACTACTTAATAACCAAGAGATCACTGAAGAAATCAAACAGGAAATCAAAAAATACCTAGAAACAAATGACAATGAAAACTGATGACCCAAAACTTCTGGGATGCCGCAGAAGTAGTTCTAAGAGGGAAGTTTACAGCAATACAATCCTACCTTAAGAAATAAGAAACATCTCAAATAAACAACCTAACCTTACACCTAAAGCCATTACAGAAAAAAGAAAAGAAACTCCAAAGTTAACAGAAAGAAAGACATCATAAAGATCCGATCAGAAACGAATGAAAAAGGAATGACGGAAAAATAGCAAAGATCAATAAAACTGAAGCTAGTTCTCTGAGAAGATAAACAAAAGTGATAAAGCTTTAGCCAGACTCATCAAGAAAAAATGGGAGAAGACACAAATCAACAGAATTAGAAATGATAAAGGAGAAGTAACAACTGACACTGTAGAAATACAAATGATCATGAGAGATTACTACAAGCAACTACACTCCAATATAATGGACAGCTTGGAAAATGGACAAATTCTTAGAAAAACACAACCTTCCAAGACTGAACCAGGAAGAAATAGAAAATATGAACTGATCAATCACAAGCACTGATATTGAAACTGTGATTAAAAATTTTTCAACAAAAAAAAGCCCAGGACCAGATGGC